>NC_092127.1:160557988-161182988 GCF_043159975.1 Macaca nemestrina
TCCTTGCTTGCTTGTTCCTTCTTCTTTCCTTCTATTAAATATTTATTAAGTGCCAACTCTGTGCTAGGAATTAAGTTAGCATTGGATTTATTAGTGCAAAAGGCACTTACAGTCATACTCCTTACTTACGTGGCATGAGCAGTTTAGAACTATAGACAGAAAATAAATGAATGAGTCAATAAATGCAAAATTTGGAATGCAAATTTACTTTAAAGAAGGAAATTACGTTGGTGGTGTGAAAAATGGGAAGTAGATCTACTTTACATAAAATATTCAAGGACCTCAGTGACAGTTTTTTTCAGGCTAGAGCCCATGTTTTGGGGATTAGCAGTTTGGTTCCATACACAGTGCTAAGTAAGCATCATGTGTAGTCATGATCCTAGCTCTCCAAATTTTACTTTTTTTCAACTATAAAATGAGAATAATACTTATTTCCTGGAATTATTTTGAGAATTAAATGAAATAATGCATCTAAAGCACTTAGTGCACTACCTGGGTCAATAAATGTTTGATAATATTGATGGTGATAACTTGTAAGGATGGCATTCATGAAGGAGATATTGTATAGTTTCAAAATTTATTTAATAACAGAACTTTTTTTTGAAAATGACCTTCTTTTAAATATCTCTTGGAACACAGTCTGGGGAATTTTGGCCTACACTATTTATTTGGTCACTTAATCATATGCTTCTGAAAATTATGATTTAACAGTTCAACATTTGCATGTCTTGCTTCTCTCATAAAATTGTGGTTTCTTTGAAGGAATTGATGATGGATTACATGCTTTCTATGTTCCCACAGCACTTAGGATAATATTAAATGCATAAGATATGCATATTGAAAGCTTTTAGAATTGAAATTCACAGTAATGGTGAAAAAAGTAATTCCAGGTTCTTTTTGCTTTTATAAACACTGCTTTTCCCTTTGAAAGAAAGCAGCCTGGTCTTAGAATTATTGGTTGAAATTAATTCTAAAAAAAAGAACACTCCTTTTCTTTTTCATAATAAAAGATTGGCATTAGGGACTTAAAACACAAAGAGATTGAGAATCTCTTTTCATATTTCATAAATCTGTATTACAAAATGTTTCATAGTGTTGAGGTATCATGTGGAGCACAGAATGGAGACACATTGCTTTGAATAATTTCAGATTTCTTCGTCTAACATGGCTTTAATTCTTTGTGATTCTGGGATATGAGATCCTGTGATCTTTATTGTGTCATTTCTAAAAACAGATGTTGATTTAAGCAAGTTCTTCCAAAAAATAGTTTTTAAATTTTTTTTTGACTGGTGGCCAGGAGTTGCTCTTTCTGGAACAATGTTCATCCCCTAAGGGCAAAGTAGTTAGAAGCTCAGAGTGGGCTGTGGAGTCAGAGGAATTTAGTTTAGACAATCAACATTTTGTAATTGAACAAATTATCCATCTTACATGGTTATCTGTGGAAAGGGAATAGTAATAATCTCATGCTCATAGTACTGTCATGAGGGTTAGTAGGTTACGCATGCAAAGCAGCTGTGAGATAAATGTGGAACACTCAACTCAAAGGAAATACTCTGTATATGTGCCTCCATTATTTTTCCTACTGTAGACGGCACTGTTTGGAGTCAATTTACTTCCTGTTACATCTTTCCATAAACATCTATCACTGCACAAATTTTACTTAAATATAAACTTGACCTTGTTTATTTGATCACTTTGAAACCAGGATCAGGATGGTAGTAATATTACTATATTGCCTGTTACCTGTCTCTGTATAATAAAAAAGGTCACTTTTGATTTAATTTTTTTTTTCTTTATATTTCAGGACAGTGTTATGCCTCTCCCCAGGCATTGAGACTTACAACTCTAATTAACCTTCCTTCAGTGATGTGCCCTGATGAATTACACCCTTTTTAAAAATCACAGACTGTTAACTCTTATAGCTCCCTCATTGATTCATAGCCCAGGGAGAATCAGATGCAGGCAGCAGTCTCTTACTAGCATCTATCATTATCAATTTCCTATTGTAAGTTTCTTATAGAAAACTTCTTTTTAGAAGCCAGTTCTCTCTAGCTCACCTGGACCTCTTCTGATTGTTCTCTTTGTTGGAGGAAGATTTTTCCAAACTTTTTCTAAAAATATAAGTTCCGCAAATGCACTGGGGAAGAAGAATGATGTGGTAAAATATTTAGAACACGTTATTTATCTATTGTCTTTGTGGCAGTTTATTTTAATAGAAACAATGTGATGTATATGTCTGTAAATTGACTTTAATTCAATCTGTAGAGGAGGTTAGTCAGCCCCGACATCTTCTTGTCAGGATTCCACACTCCAGGGGTGGTTTGCCAAATAGCACAAGATATGCTGGTTATAGTTTTTCATTCACATATAAGACTCCTCCAAGCACAACTAGCCCTTTAGGGGAGATTTAAAAGTTAGGAGCTTAAGTTCTTTGTCATCCTACTTCATAAAGTTTCTGTTGACAACTCTGATTTGATAATTGCTAAAGTAATCATGCCTCTTTGGGTCAGCTTGCAAATAAATACCTGTATATTTGACAGAATGATGTCTGAAGCGTGCTTTACTTGTACTATTTCTTTTGGCATTAAGGCAGTAAGAAGGAATGTGTATCTGGCCCTTGCCTCTAATCATTGCATTTTATCAGAAGAACACTGAAGATTTGTAAACAGCTAGAATAATGTAGGTCAGGCAAAAATAACTGTAAAATATATTCCTGTTTTATTAAATCATACAGTATATGAGAATTACAGTTTTAAAAAGTTGTTTGCAATGGATTAAACATACATTTTTTTCCAGACGTAATTGAGCTCAGACTTTTTTTTTTTTTTCTTGGCAAATGTCTTTTAACATCTTGAGTGACAGTGCAGTGCCAATGACCAAAATTTGAAAAATGATCTTCTGAGGCTATTTGCTGCTGTTTTGTTTTTTTCTTCAAAATGTACTTGTGCTGTAGTCTTCCCTAAGATTATTCTCTTCAAGGGACTCTACGAAGCTCTACAAAGAGGCTCATATGGACAGAAATAGAGACTTTCTGCCAGCAGCCATGTGGTCAGCCCACATGGAAGCAGATGTTCCAGGCCAGGTCACACCTTCATTCACTGCAGCCCCAGTTGAAGTCTCAACTACAACCTCATGAGAGTTCCTCAGAAGAACCACCCAGCAAAGCTGCTCCTGAATTCCTGACTCACAGGAATTGTGAGTAATAAATGTTTGGCATTTAATCCACTAAGTTAGAAGTAATTTCTTATGCATTATGAATAACTAATACAGATCTTAATGGTTTTAATAAAAGGTTAGATTAAAATTATATTCAAAGGTTCTAATGCTAAAAAGAACTCTATTTTGTTTCCTAAGAATATTTTATTAATATTTTTAGCTATGGCGCACTCTATATAAATGGACAATGAAAAGAGAATTTGCAGGTTGGAGAATCTTTCAGTGAGTCCTCAAAGTCTATCATAAAGTTGGCTGACTAGTCTTTTTTCACCTAAGGCTGAATTCCCGTTCTCTTGTCACCTCCCCTCCTCGACACCAATTCAACTGTGTACCATCATTTTCAGCCTGTCTTGCTCCAATTTCTAATGGAAATGCAGTTGACTCTTGAACAATGTGGGTTTGAACCACACGGATCTGCTTGTATGCAGATTTTCTTCCATCTCTGCCACTCCTGAGGCAGCAAGACCAACCCTTCATCTTCCTCCTTTTCCTCAGCCTACTCAAAGTAAAGATGACAAGGAAGACCTTTATGATGATCCATGTCCACATAATGAATAGGAAATATATTTTCTCTTCCTTATGATTTTCTCAATAACATTTTCTTTTCTCTAGTTTACTTTATTGTAAGAATACAGCATACAATACACATACAAGATATGTGTTAATTGACTGTTTATGTTGTTAGTAAGGCCTCTGGTCAACAGTAAGCTATTAGTTGTTAAGTTTTGGGGGAGTGAAAGTTATACGTGAAATTTTGACTGCACAGTAATCAGTTCTTCTAACCCTCATATTGTTCAAGGGTTTGTGGTATTACCAAATAATACTAGAAATATTTTTGGATATCTTTAACATCTCAAAAGAAAAAATAAAGCATGTATTGTGAATAAATATATTATCATCTCTAAAATAAAAACATTATCATGAATGAGATTTGATGGAATCATAGAAAGGTGTGGGGAGATTGGAGGAAGGAGTGGAAATGATTAAGCTCCTTAGAAATTTCCATCAGCTTCTATCAAGCCACTTCAGTAATCATACCATCCTTGTAAAAACAGTATGTGCTTCTTATAGAAATAAAGCCCTAAGACAAATCCTCTAGTCCCTATTTGGAAAAGGATTGCATCCCCTAAGCCCCTTAGATGTAGAAATTCCACATATGCTATTGCTAACCATGGTCATACTTATTATTTAATATTCCTAAAGTCCAGCCCAAGTATGAGACTGTGTATTATAAGTTAATAGGATAAGCCTCTGACAGTAATTAATATTTTGACCAGCTTAATTACTGGGTCAATAATTTAATTATCTTTGATCAATTAAATTAACTAGTGCGAGAGTCATCCTCCAAGTTTGGCAGTAAAGGATAACTTAGAATAATTAATGTCCAACTATGGCTTATTTCCAAAGACAATTCATGATTTGAAGCTCCTTACAAATTGTACTGTTGTTATGGATTAATTGGTATCTAACTTTGAATTAGACAGAATCAAATAAAATATATTAATTATTCAGCCATGATATGATTTACAGAACCTAGTCACCATCACTGAATATTTCTTTAATTAGTATATAGAACCCGGAATACCGAGCCAGCTCGATAAATGCTAAGTTTTAAAAATACATGTAGTTTCTGTTGGCTACTTACCAGGATTTTCTTCCATGTACCTACATAATTTTCACAGGACTTGAAAGTTTTTGCTTTGATTTTAATTACTACCTGCAGTATCTTCTCATTAATCAGTTTTCAAGCAATTAATTGTATCATAAGTGGAAAGTATTGACCGAATTACTTAAAGGCCATTTCCAGAATTAGACCATGGTAATTAATTTCCTGGTTTCTATGTTAATAAGTTGTCATATATTGTTTGCCAGACATTGATTAAAATCTACACCAGCCGTGCAAATACACGAAGCAGGCTTACTGGCTTGCCTAATAAAAAGGAAGACTGGGTTTTAAAAGGAAAAAGGAGGTAAAATCAGAACCAACTACATTGTTGGGGAGGCAGCATTATCTCAGTGACAAAGATGTATCATTGCTAGAGATTGTCAAAGCCTTTTCCAGGTCTTGAAAAATTCAGTTTAGAATATGTTCTTGGCTGCCCTAAATTAAACCAAGCATGATCACATTTCTACATGATTGCAAGATAAATATGATTACATATGGAAAGATGTTTATGTCTTAGGGAATTTTTTGACTCTGCTACGGAAAAGATATCTGAAGTCCATTTTTATAAAAAATGTTAATTTATTTCTAAATTGTATCCACTAACATAGGACTCTTGTATAATTCATTAATTTTTTCAGCCATTTCTCTGTTTTTGCCAAACCAAGGTATGTAATGTTGCTCAGTTCCTTAAAAGTAGTTTGTAATTATGATTTTAATGAACATATTTTCACGTATGAAATATTTCAAACAAATGGTAAAATACAGAGTGTAGTATGACAAACACTAATGAGTATCTCAGGTAGATTTAATAGATGTATACATTTTTGTTTTCAGTTGCAATCTCTTTACTACAATAATTATTTCTATGAATTTTTAAATACCTTTTCACAAATATAATTATGTGGCATAATATATAATTATATAACTATCTAACTATCTATATAGTTGACAAGTACAACTGTTGGTTTTTTTACATAATTGACTTACAGGGTATTTCAAAGTTGCCCATTAGCTCTATGCATATTTAAAAAAAATTTTTAGGTGACATAGGCTTAAATATATGTGTGTATATGTGTGCGCGTGTGTGCATATATATGTATATATAGTATAAACATATATTTGTGTTAATGTATATGTGTACATGGGATTAAATATATGTACTTGTGTGTATACACACATGATCATATAAAATATAATACTGTGTCTCCTAACAGACTTTTAAAATGTAACCAATCTAGTGGGTATCCCAATGTTTTAACTTGCATTTTCAATAACGTATTTGTGCACCATTTAAAATATTTATTGAACACATTAATTTTTGCTCATCTGTTGATTATTAATATTGCTTCATTCATTACTATAGGATTTTTTTTCTTATTTGTTATAGGAATGCTTAATATGTTCTGGATGTTAATTTTTTGTTTATTCTATACAATAAAAATTTACTTTCCAGTCTGTGGCTTATATTTTAACTTCGACTGCTTTTTGATTTTTTCAAAAACATGTGATTTTAATATAGAAAGTTTTATCAGTATTTTGTTTTACTCTTTAGTAACTTATTCTCTATCCCAAAGCCTTATAATCTTCTCTGTGTACTTCAAGAGTGTTTAAAGTTTTGCTTTTTCTGTTTAGGTCTTTCACTTTTCTAGGATTAATTTTTTTACATGGTTTGATGTTTGCATACAATTTTCTATTGGTCAATTGTTCTAGCATTATTTATTGAACTGTGTATTCTTCTTTTATTATAAATAATGCACCTCTGTCAGCTGCCCAATTCTTAGATCAGTGGGTCCATTTTGAGATTTTTATTCTGTTCCACTGGTGTTTCTAGTTACTGTAGCAATCCTATGCTGATGAAATTATTATAGATTTATAATGTATCTTGGTATTTGATAAAGCATATACTCTTGCTTTTTCAAAACTGACTTGGTTGTTCTTAGTATGTTACTATAACACTTAAGAATTACCTTGTCAAATTTTGTTAATAATTGGTATTTTGGATGGCATTTTATTAAATTTATAGTTTCATATCAAGAAGCAATGGCCATCTTTAAAATATTGAATTTTCCCATTCATGAACACAGTATACCTTTTCATTTGTCCAGCTGTTCTTGTATGTCCTCGTAGTGTTTTCACTTTATCCATTATATTTTTTCTAGCTTTATTCCTCAGATCTTTATAATTTGTGTTGCTAATATTTTGTTTGTTTGTTTGTTTTAAGAAGCAGAGAGTTTAATAGGCAAGAAGGAGGGGAGAAGACAGAAGGAAGAGGCTCCCCTGTACTGAGACAGAGGGAGGGGGGCTCCAAAGCTGAAAGAGAGAACCCCACCTGCCACAGCTATCAGTCAGGTATATATACAGAGGCTGGAGGAGGTGGTGTCTGATTTGCATAGGGCTCAGGGGATTGTTTTGACCAGGCATGTCATTCACGTAGCCGTGAAAATGCTGGCCCTCCTACCCTAGCATTTTAATATGCAAATGCAGGACACCATGATGTTCTGCACACGTGGGGATATGTGCAGGTGGCCATGTTGCCAGAAACATATGGGGCAAGGGCAAGAAGGCTGAGGGAATTGCCATGTTTGGGTAGACCCAGTTTCTAAAGGCTGGCATTTGCATACTAAAGATTGCCAGCTCAGCCATGTTGGGTGGACCCAGTTTCTAATGGTCAGCATTTGCATATCAAAGGTTATTGGCCTGGATCTAAGAGCCCGGGCTTTACAAGACAGTTTTGCAGAGATGCTTTAAAAATGAAAACCTCCCAAGGACCCCTTTTCTTCTCTATCTGCCTAAAATAATTTCTTAACTCCTACAACCTTCCCTCCTGTGGAGATGTCACACTAACTGCTATTAGGTAGTTTTGGGTGATGACCCTTTCTGGCTACTTCTTGCTGAAAGGGGGCATCAAATGGGGAACAGCAGCTAGGGCTCCTCCTGGGGTCGATCTATGGGTCCTTGGAAGAATGGTGTGTCCGTGTGTGGCTCAGTTTGCAGCATCATTTAGAGTTTGATTGCTTCTAGGTGAGAAGAAACAATTTGAGTTACAGTATTGAGTATACAGGGTCTAAATATCAATACAAGACATATAAGCAAGAGAGGGCTTAATAAAGGGGTTAACCAATTCCATAAAGAAGACTGAAATTCATTAAAGAGGGATTGTAGCCAACCGGGGCTGAAACTGGTATTTTCCCTGAGCCTGTCAATAATTTTGATTTGATTTTTAAGTACCTGTAGATTTTCCTGTACTTTAGTAGAGGTGTTAATTTAGAAGTGGCATGTTTCATTTAGTGCATCACTAAACCCAACAAAAAGTCCTAGCAGGCTCAGTAACATTGAAACTTTCATGCTTCTTTTTTGCTTTTTTGTCAGTAGCTATTATCCCTGCTATAAGGATAATAATTAAGCAAAATACAACAGCAATGGAAACTCTGTCCAATATTTCAGTTAGATGGTGCTACTGTGTATAACCCTATTGCAAATAGTAGAGTGAGTATAGCAATTTCCACAAATGGGGTGTAGTAGATAATTTCCATTTAAATTTTACTTGCCAAGATATAGAATTTCCCTTTGGGGGTCAATGATGTTCTTTGGTTTTATTTTCCCAAACAAATCTCTGGGTTATGGGAATCCTATCACTTTCATTACTTGGCAGAATTTGCAGGATAATTGCCCAGAACTAGCATATTGATTCAGATTTTTACATTACCCATCCTTTTTTGTTTCTTCCAAGCTGTAGGAGATCACCACTTGGTTCACAAGGAATAAGGAGGGTTAGTCTAAAATGTAGGCAAAAAAGCTTAAAAACAATGAGACTAGGATTTAATGACAAACGTATGATAAGCTTCGGAGCACAATTCCTCTCTCTAGTCATTATTTTTGGTAAATACAAATTATGAATAAACTTTAGTCTTATACTTGGCCTGATTATTTGGATAAAATACAGCAAGAATGGTTATCTCTACATAGGCGTATTTTGGATTGGCTTTGATGAAACTCTGCTCCACAAGGAATGTCAGATAAGACCTTTTAAAGCCGAGCCCAGCCATGGGTTTGTATCCTCAAATACCTGTGCGTTGGGTGATCCTCTCCTCTTGAGGTCCCAAGATAAAACTCGGAGCTTGCAGACCTGTTAGAAAGTGACATTCTTTACTGACCAAGGTTAGGAACCCTATGTGGGGACTGTGTAAACAAGGTATGAGCCCAGTTCTCCCCAAGGGGCTTTTATTGGCTCTGCATGTCAACTTGATTCCTTAAAGGGAAACACACCCTTTCCGTCAAAGCCTTGGTAAAATAACCAGTTTTCCCAATTGTATCCTGTTGACGAAGAAAATGGATTCTTATTGGACTGATGCAAACAACTATATTGCCGTAAGTTAAGAGTACTCACAGAGCGTCTCCAAATTCTAGAGGAACCAGGGAGACATAAATAAACATGGTCCAAATTTTGTTCACAGGAGTATATCTTACTCAATTATTAAAGGCTGTAAATAGTTTAAAACAAGTTTCCTTGACTCTGAAAAACAAAACAAGGATCAGTAATATTCCAAGCAAAAGTTAAAAAGTTTTCTTTAACTTTCTGAGTGCAGTCCACTTAGCTAACTATTGCTTTGCTTTATATTAGTGAACATGTTAGTTCTTTATGAGTCCCATACATTCTTTCTCTATTCCAATGTTACAATATTCAAAGCTATTAAAAACTTGCATTTGAGGGCACCTGTTAAACTCCTTAATATAGCTTTATTAAAAACTGTCTTTTGAGAAGGAACAAAGCAAGACAACAATTGTCTGCCAATGGCAAAATTTTCAGGATAGTTAAAAACAAGACTGACAAAGAGGTTTATTTATCTTCATGGTTTACAATAACTTTACCCTTAATTATGATTGAAAGCATATACTTAGACTTTCGAGTTTTAGAAATCCCATACAATTTCAGAACATATACAAGTATTATTCACTAAAATATAACTTAAAGAAGATTGGACATCATTTTGGCAATCTCCTGTGACTAAACATGTCAAATAATCCCATGTACCTCTTTTCTGAATATTTCAGGAGCTCTCTGAACCATCCAAAAAGCCAGGCATCAGGAGGGACAATTCCTAGATTGCCATAAATTATTTTGCCAAAATGTTGACTCAAAAGGCAAAAAACCTTTAATTAGCCTTTACTATCACATGAAAATCCTGTTCAAAGTCACATTTTACCCTTGCTTCAGTTTGTTAATGTTAACCCTAATTTGTTTAAATGAAACTTTATACATCATTCCATCTAATCCTAACCAACTTGACCATGATGTGAAATCTCTACAAACCTTTTATAACCCTTTTACTAAAGGGCAGATCAGTGTCTTAAGACCTTCTTGCTATGCTGTTATTTCAAAGCTCAATTTATGAAAAGACCATATAGATACGATGGGAGAAGATGGTGTAGTGCTTCTACCATGCATTTCATTGCAATGCAACTCAAAGCCATTGGCTTATTTTGTAATCAGTCAATCCCTGACAGGAGTCTCATCTCCCAGTGTGGGGTAGGTATGTTTCCTTATTTTCCAGGTGACTAAGAGCATGCTTCTCTGATTTATAACTACTCTTAGCCATACCTTACAGTGTATTTTCTACCTAGTTATTACACACCAAAGCTCTCTCATAATGCAAAGTAATTTTTGTTACCTCCAAATCTCAAAACTATCAGATAACACAATGCAAAACAGAACACAGCCTTTGATTTTGAGAGGGAACTATTTTCTTTTAATTCCTGGGGTTTCATGAAGAAAACAGAGGTTGGTTGGTTGTTGTTGTTGTTCTTTTTTATTTTTTCTCCCCAAAATAGGGGCTGTGGTGCCGCCTCTGTTTTTCCCAAGGAGTCCCATGCTACCAGAAGTTATCTTAGGGTCTTTCATGCATGCATTAAGTGGTAAGAAAAAAGTGGAGAAAAATAATTCAGTCGACGGAGAAGTAAAGAGCCTTTTTACAGAAAAACAAGATCCAAGAAGAGAAAAACATAAAGGCCTTTTAAATATACCTATAACTTGCATATCCACTTTTAATTAAACTGAGCGCTCTTTAAGAAAATTCTTTTAAATCCCTAGTTATTTGACTTTAGCCACACCAAGCAGTTAAGATTTTCAGCTTTTGAACTTTACTTTGAACTTACTTTGAACTTTCAGCTTTTGAGGTTAAAAAGTAACCTCACAGGTGAAACCAACAAGCCTTAATCAGGTTATGACTTAACGGCGGGAGTCCAGGTATTTTTAAAGGGGTGATAGGCAGCTTTTTAAACTGTCATCACAAAATTATGACTGAGATAGTGAAAGAGATCCAATCTAAACAATTCCATTTTGTTTCCAGCCCCCAAGCTGTCCTTGCCTATCCCTGGGCATAGGCTGAACCAACTTTGGAGGAGTCGGGTTTACAGTCTATAGTCTAAAACAAAGACGATAACAGCTGCTTCCCCTCTTGCCTGGGGACCAGATGAGAAACTAGCCACAGGATCCACGCAGCTAGAGGCTACAAGATTTTGACCCTCCGTAAACTGCTCTCAAGATCAGTGCTTAACATATTTGGTAAACCCTGGCCTTGATGGATCAGCTGGCACCACCCAGATTGGCAAACTGGCTCATCTGATTTAGCACAAGAAGACAGCCACCACTGTAAAATGGCGGAGACTAAAACAAAGTATTGCCATGCAGTTACAGATTATGTTCTCAAGGACATGAAACAAGATGGAGGCCTGTAGCCAAGTTTGTTACTGATGGTTTTGTTGGGCTGGCTTGAACAGCAGGCTTTCGGGGTCCTGGGCCTGCATCCTAACCTAAGATAACCTTTCTTTGACAGAACCGTACAGAAAGGCATGCAAAGCACACAGGATTACCTACAGTTTAAGACCAACCTTACAAATCCTTTTTTATTGATTATACATTTACAGAGAACATAAACAGTGAGCCTTATTATCCATTTTACTGGTTTGCACAGGGAGAGAGAAGCCAAAAGCCCAACTGGTAAGAAATGTTTACCCTTTTGCTGGGATATCAGACCTCTGAGTTCCTTTCTCCCTAGCTCAACTCTATGCCAAGCATTTTAAGGTTTGGAAAATGAACTTTTCCCAGGTTGGAAGAACATTATAAAAGACATAGAAGCCATTTTAAACCACAAAGGAAGAAAAAACACTATAGAAAGGAGTTCCAATTAATTCTCAAGAGTATTGCCTCTTTTCCTATTAGGAATGGTGTTTCATCTTTTTTTTTTTTTTTTTTTTTTTTTTTTTTTGCCATCTCTGTTTTTCTTTTCCCTTTTGGCCTACTACAGGAGACAAATTGCTCATCTCCAAAATTCTCTTCTGCTTGCAGAGCTGCCTGATTTAGGGGCAGTGAGGATTTAACTCAGCAGCAACATAACGTCCCTCCATGTGAGGTCAAACACTGGAGTTAAATTTTGGAAAGCTTCTATACACCTATCGGGGTTGTCAGAAAATCGGCTTCAGTTTCTCTTTACTTGCCTAAGGTCCTGTAATGAGAAGGGAACTTGAAGGGGCCCCAAATAAGAGGGACCCTCAGCTGATTTCCCTGACAGTTACTTTTTGAATTTTGGGGAAATATTTTCCCTGGGCCTCCCCTATATGGTTGCAAAAGAAAATAAGCCACATTTTCTTCAAAGTTTCCAGGTCGAAGGAGTCCCCGTGCTTTAAAATACACTCCAGGGGAGTGCACGTGGAAGACGATCTGTTACCGACCTAAAAGAGAAGAGAGAATACAAGCGTCCTTTTAGTCTCCTTCCATTCTATGTGATCCAGGATGGTGATGAAAACAGCAGAGGGTGCCCCCCCAACTATTCTCTCTTCGTTGGTCCTGGATTCCTGGCACCCACTTAAATGTGTTGCCCATGACTGCAGGCGTGACCCTCCAAGCCTTGGCACCAGAGGAAATGAGTTTTGGACCTTAGTCATGCTGTCCCTAAGGAATCAGTCCTCTGCCTTTTATTTCCCTGTGACCTCCTAGACTTGTGTGGCCTGTGCGCCTTCCAAAAAATGGATTTCAAGAAAAAGCATGTAATTGGGCAAGGTCCCTCTAAGGGAAGGGAGGTGCTAGATGGAACTCTATATTGTGCTATTATAGCCCATGCTAAAGCATTTACCCATAGAAAAATGGTCCCAGCTAATCTCTGGACTTAAAATCCCCTTACTTATTAAGTACTGTCTTAATAGGAGTCAGAATAGATGACTTAAAGGAAAGTAGGAACTGAATGGCCATTTTCCTGCCAGTGGGACAATGTTGAGACTAAAATTCGGCTACAGAAGACATCTTACTCCTGTTAAAAGCAGAAACTTCTAGTTCCTAGAAGAGGCCGAAAGCCTGATTTCTACTAGGCGGCTTACAAATACCATGTGGTCGCCAGAGAAAATGTAGAGAGAGAGACATTTATTGAGCTACTGCCTACGCCATTCGCGATCTTTTCTTCTGGCTCTGTCGCCCAGGCTGGAGTGCAGTGGCGCGATCTCAGCTCACTGCAAGCTCCGCCTCCGGGTTCACGCCATTCTCCTGCCTCAGCCTCCGGAGTAGCTGGGACTACAGGCGCCCGCCACCTCGCCCAGCTAGTTTTTTGTAATTTTAGTAGAGACGGAGTTTCACCGTGTTAGCCAGGATGGTCTCAATCTCCTGACCTCGTGATCCGCCTGTCTCGGCCTCCCAAAGTGCTGGGATTACAGACGTGAGCCACCGCAACCGGCCGCGATCTTTTCTAACAGACCTGTTTCCCTGAACTGTAAAGATTCCTGTACATTAGACACACAGAGAGAGGGTAAGAGACCACAGATAGAAAGAGAAAGAAAGTTTGGTGACAGGGCAGCTGGAAGAGAGCCTTGAGATTAAAGGACAGATTTAAGGTTGAAAATCCGCTCCATACTCACCAGTCTGATTTTTGACTTTCCTTTCCATGCACCAAAATGATATGGCTTCGATGAGTGTAGGAACACCAGGTTCTTCATCTGGAGTTGAATTAGAAAAAACGACATGCACACACGTTGAGTAGTTTTAAGGAGTGGAGAGTTTAATGGGCAAGAAGGAAGGGAGAAGACAGAAAGAAGAGGCTCCGCATACTGAGACAGAGGGAGGGGGGCTCCAAAGCTGAAAGAGGGAACCCCGCTAATGTTACATTTTAAAAAATTACATTTACTAATTAGCTGTGATTGGATTGTAGGAATCCTATTACTTTTGCATTTTGATGTTGTATTCAGCAGTCTTCCTTAACTTTCTTATTAGTTTTAAGAACTTGTCTTTAGAAACTCTTTGGTATTTTACATAGGCAATCATCACATCTGCAAATAATGACAGTTTTGTTTTCTGCTTTCTAGTTCTAGTCTACTTATAAGGAAAGTATTATATATGCGTTGTTAATATGAGCAGGATTTGGGAGATTGAGAGGATGCTATCTGAAGACATATTAGTGTTGGAAGCCACCAAATACTGAAATTTTCCTCTAACTTCCAATCACCCTATTATTATTGTCTCTTCTCTATCATTTTATAAGTTTAGAATGTTTACATCAAACATTGCTTTACAGGATTCTTTTCAGATGAAATATATTAGATTAACCATGAGGCTAGGTGGTAGCATGCCAAAGATCCACTGTGCTTCCCAGAGGAACTCCATTCAGTGCAGGCTGTGTGCACACAAACTAGGTATGGCCATTAGGAGGTAAGAGGTAGGATCTGAGCATCTGCTTTGCAGCAAATCCAGGACCTCCTTTAGTCCAGGATATTATTTAATTCTTCTTGTGCCTTAATGACTTTCATGTGCCAAGGAAAAGGTATAAACTCAGTAATGCTTTTGTTGACTTGCCCAAATGTCTTTCTTTGTTTATCAAGGCTTGAAATGTCACTGTTAGAAACTCATTCATGTGGGATTTAAGGTTCATTTGATTTTAACCATCTTCCCAGAAAAAGTAAACACCCTTAAGCTGTATTTTATTATTTTAATTTGCTGTGCCTACCCCCAAAGCCTACTTCACACCTGCTCCCTGTTCCATCCCAGCACTGGCATATAACCTTTGACAAGTTAAGCCAAAGTTTCTACATTTATTTAATTGACATATATTTAATTAGAATACTTTATGATGTGGTGAAAATTCAATAAAAGCATATATAAAACTCTTGGACATTGGCCTGTAGTAAGCAGTAAATATTTGTTACTTTCATTACAAGTCATCATTATTGTTGACCTCAAACACTTAGGGAGAAAATAATTACTGGTTCTATATTTGCCTTTTCATTTATATCTAATGCAACTTATTGTCAAAATCAGTCATTCTTAATATAAAAGTAAAAATAAACTTTGTACAAATAAAAGTAATAAAATACAAGTCAATATAGTATAAACTACATTATTAGATATTATATTTAAAATATTTAAGTGAAATAATGGACTTACATCAATAACTCATTATCTTAATCCGGGCAGCCTTCATAAAAAGAATACTCGGAAAAGATGGATACATTTTTTAAGTTTATAGAAATTTTTTAAGTTTATAGAGTGCCACCAAGGCAGATCATTACTTAAGAACCTAAAATTTTGGAGAGAATGGAAAAGCACTGATGTGAGTCTAACATTTTTCAGCAATTCCCTCCTTAAGGATTTTTGCTTGTTATTGAGTCTATTCTGAGCAAGTGAGAAGAGGAGGATGAAAGGGCCATTAAAGGTCTAAGAATATAAGCAGAGTTTCCAGCAGTCTTAACAGGATGGAAGGATAAAATTTGGGGTCCAGGACTAACAAAGCAGCCAGAACTTATATAGAGAGAAAATTCCAGATGGAAGGAACATAAAAAATAGTGAGCTCCACATTTGGCACATTTTTCCTGCTGAGGCATTTTCTGATTTCTAATTAGAGCAAAGCAAAAGCCAAGAATCCAAGCAGAGAGCAGAAAGTAAGCAGCTGAGAAGCTGAACTAAGTTTTTAGAAGTCTTGTAAGAGTTAGACGAAACTTAAAGCTTAATATCCACTGAAGAAAACAGACATTTGTCAACATCCTAAGCTTTCAATTGAGACACTGAATAGCTAAATTACAGAGTTAGGAACAGACCAAAATAAATTAACTTTCAGATAAATTAAAACCCAATTTTGAAATCATTTTAATTTTGGATTATTCTGGCCTCTAACGTTCTCCAGAATCACCAGTAAGTAAGTCATCTTTAAAGGAAGATAGTGTCACCCAGAATCTCTATCATGTTTCACATGCAGTGTCCAGCAGATAAGAAAATTTTACCAAACATGACTGAAGATAGGACCAAAAAAACAAAACACATGTTAGGAATTGACTCACATTCGTTTTGAAGATGACCGTCTAGCCACAGCCAGGGAAATCTCTCACTGAGAGGCCACACCATCAAGAAGATGGGCACACTCTGAGTAGATCTTCAGGAGGAAGGCATTGAGAGTGGACGGAGGGAGGATACAGATCCTTGGATGAAGTGGGAGGAAGCCAAGTACCCTGCACAGGGTTGTTGAGAACCAAGAATTTTTCCTGGCTCTAAGTGGTTCATGAGGAAGGGACGAGCTAAATGGGTAGGGAGTGGCCCACTCTCATTACAGACCTCTGGAATACTAGCTGCAGGAAGCCCCGCAATCAACACAGACATTTGAGCTAGCAGATAGAGATGCTTGGAGAGTTGACTGGGACAGGACTTCAGGCTGTGCAGAGCCCAGGGGATGTAGCATGGGAATAGGTACAGTGGAGACTGTTCAGGGATGCCCATCCCCTAAGGCATACCATACTTCACTAGTTGACTATGGCCTTTGTTGACTGTCAGACCTGAGCAGAACAGGGCTATCTTGCCTGTCTCATCTGAGTGCCCCTGTGTCTGTCGGCCTCTCACAGGGTCCTTGCCTGACAGCACCAGCTTGCAGTATAGACTCAGATGCCCAACCAGGGCACTTTCCAGTGGCCATCACATAGCTTTCTCACTGGCAGAGCCCATCTAATCATCAGAGAGCTCTTGCAGATGGGCCCCTACCAGTGTGTACAAGCCTGCAGCCTCCCCCACCATTTTGCCTATGTACACATGTGCACACATCTTGCTGCCAACATCCTGACAAAGTGCTTTGTTTGACGACCCAATGGAGTGTTGATGCCAGCAGCCCAGGAGAACCTCGGTCTTTCCAGTGAAGCAGGTGCTTAACCTTGAGGGCCCAGATAACAAAGCTGTGGACCTGTTTCCAGTCCCTCAAGGTTAGAGCAAAAAGCCCAGGAGTGCTGAGCTAAGCCCTGGCACCTTGAAATCATTCAGAAACAAAGAGAGTTTTTTAAGCCCAACTTAACCCTCAAGGGCGTTAAAGAATATAAAAGCAAAACACCCCATCCAAAGGACAGAAATTTCAAAGATTAAAGTAACATTAGCCCACACAGAAGAGAAAAAATCAGCACAAGAACCCTGGCAACTCTAAAATCCAGAGTGTCTTCTTACATGCAAACCACTGCACTAGCTCCCCAGCAATCGTTCTTAACTAGACTGAAATGGCTGAAATAACAGACAGAGAATTTAGAACTTGGATGCCAATAAAGATCATTGAAATCCTGGAGAAAGTGAAAGTCCAATCCAAAGAATCTAAGAAATCCAGCAAGGAGCTGAAAGATAAACTAGTGATTTTGGGAAAGAACCAAACTAATCTGATAGAGCTGAAATACTATAAGAATTTCATAATTCCTATGAAAGTATTAACAGTAGAATAGACAAAACTGAGGAAAGAATCTCAGAGCTCCAAGAGAGTTTGAATAAACGTAGTCAGACAAAAATAAAGAAAAAAATTTATAAAAGAATAAAACCTCTGAGAAATATAGGTTTATGTAAAGAGACCAAACCTATGACTCATTGGAGTCTCTAAAAGAGATAGAGAGCAAGCAACTTGGAAAACATATTTGAGGACATTGTTCACAAAAATTTTACACAACCTCACTAGAGAGGTTGACATTCAAATTCAGAAAATTCAGAGAACCCCTGTGAGATACTGTATAAAATGACAATCCCCAAGATACATAGTCATCAGATTCTCCAAGGTAAAAGAGAAGAGGCAGGTCAGCTGCAAAGGGAACCCCATCAGGCTGACAGTAGACCTTTCAGCAGAAACCTTACAAGCCGGAAGTAATTTATCTCCTATATTTGGTATCCTTAAAGAAGAAAAATTTCCAATCAAGAATTTCATATCCTGCCAACTTAACCTTTATAAGCAAAGGAGAACTAAAATTATGTTCAGATAAGCAAATGCGAAGTGAATTCATTACCACAAGACCTGCCTTACCAGAGGTCCTTAAGAGAATGTTGGACATGGAAATAAAAGACTGCTACTGGCCATTACAAAAACACACTGAAGTAAGTAGACCATTGACACCGTAAAGCAACTACACAATAAACTGTGCATAACAACCAGTTGACAACATGATGACAGTGTCAAATCCACACATATCAATATTAACTTTGAACATGCACAGGCTAAATGTGCCACTTAAAAGGCCCAGTGTAGAAAGTTGGGTAATGAAGCAAGACTTAACTGTATGCTGGCTTTACGAGACTGATTTCACATGCAATGACACCGATAGGCTTAAAATAAAGGGATGGAGAAAGACCTATCGAGAAAATAGAAAACAAAAAAGAACAGGGGTTGCTATCCTTAATTCAGACAAAACACTTCAAATCAACGATGATCAAAAAGGACAAAGAAGGGCATTACCTAATGATAAATGGTTCAATTCAACATGAAGACTTTATATGCACCCAACACTGGAGCATCCAGGTTTATAAAACAAATACTTAAAAACCTATGGAGAGACTTAAATAACCACATAATGATGGTGAAAGATATCAACACCCTCCTTACAGTATTAGACAGATCATTGAGGCAGGAAATTAACAAAGATATTTGGGACCTGAACTTTACATTTGACCAAATGAACCTAACAGACATCTACACAACATTCCACCTAATAGCAGAATGTATATTCTTCTCCTCTGCACATGGAACATACTCTAAAACCAAGCATACATTTGACCATAAAGCAATTCTCAACAATTTTTTTTTTAAAAACTGAAACTATAACAACCACACTCTCATATCACAGTGCAATAAAAATAGAAACCAATATGAAAAAGGTCACTCAAAACCATATGATTACATGGAAATTAAATAATCTGCTCCTTAATAACTTTTAGGTAAACAATGAAATCAAGGCTAAAATCAGAAATTATTTGAAACTAATGAAAGCAAAAATAAAATATAGCAGAATCTCTGGAACACAGCTAAAGCAGCATTAAGAGGAAAGTTTATAGTGCTGAACACTCACATCAAAAATTTAGAAAGATCTCAAATTAACAACCCGACATCACACTTTGAGAAACTAGAAAACAGAATAGCTGACCAATCCCAAAGCTAGCATAATAAAAGAAATAACCAAAATCAGAGCTGAACAAAATGAATTTGAGATGCAAAAAACCATGCAAAAGATCAATGAAACAAAAAATTGGTATTTTGAAAGAATAAATAAGATGGATAAATTACTAGATAGACTAATAATGAGAAAAATAGAGAAGATCCAAATAAACATAATCAGAAATGACAAAAGTGACATTAACACTGACCCCACAGAAATACAAAAATCCCTCAGAGAAAATTATGAACACCTCTATGCACACAAACTAGAAAACCTAGAAGAAATAGACAAATTCCTGGAAACACAACCTCTCAAGATTGGACCAGGAAGAAATTGAAACCCTGAACAGACCAATAACAAATTTTGAAGTTGAATAAGTAATAGAAACCCACCAAACAGAAAAAGCCCTGGACCAGAAAGATTCACAGCCAAATTCTACCAGACATATAAAAAAGGACTAGTACTAATCCTATTAAAACTACTCCAGAAAATTGAGGTGGCCACAGCCATTCAGATATTAAAACCTGGCAGAGACACAACGAAAAAAGAAAACTTGAGGCCCCTATTACTTATCAACATAGATGCCCAAATCCTCCACAGAATACTAGCAAAGCAAATCTAGCAGCACATCCAAAAGCTAATCCACCATGATCAAGTATGCTTTATTCCTGGGATGCAAGGTTGGTTCAATACATACAAATCAAGAAATGTGATTCATCACATAAACAGAACTAAAAACAAAAACCATATGGACATCTCAATAGATGCAGAAGAGGCTTTCAATACAATTCAACATTCCTTCTTGTTAAAAGCCCTCAATAAAGAAAAATACATCAAAATAACAAGATCTATCTATGACAAACCCACAGCCAATATTATAATGAATGGGAAAAAGTTCGAAGCATTTCCCTTAAGAAACAGAATAAGCTAAGAATGCCCACTCTTATCACTCTTACTCACCATAATTCTATGAGTCTTAGCCAAACCAATCAGGCAAGAGAAAGAAATAAAAGGCATCCAAGTAGAAAGAGAGGAAGTCAAATAATCTCTCATCACAGATAATATGTTTCTATGCCTAGAAAAGCCCATAGTCTCTACCCAAAGGCTCTTGAATCTGATAAACAACTTTGGCAAAGTTTCAGGATACAAAATCTATGTGCAAAAATTAGTAGCATTCTATACACCAATAATGTCTAAGATGAGAACCAAAGCAAGCACACAATCCTATTTATAATAGGCACAAAATGAATAAAATACCTAGGAGTACAGCTAACTAGGAAGGTGAACGAGCTCTACAATGAGAAGGACGAAATGCTGCTGAAAGAAATCAGAAATGACAGAAATGAATGGAATAGGAAGAATCAATATTGTTAAAATGGCCATACTCCCAAAGTAATTTACAGATTAAATGCTATTCCTATCAAACTACTAATAACATTTTTTTCATATAGTAAGAAAAAACTACTCTAAAATTCATATGAACCAAAAATAGTCCAAATAACAAAAGCATTCCTAAGCAGAAATAACAAACCTGGAGGCCTCACATTACCTCAGTTTCAACTATACTGCAAGGCTTCAGTAATCAAAACAGCATGATATGGTTACAGAAACAGACACACAGTTCAATGGAACATGTTAGAGAACCCAGAAATAAAACCACACACATAAAATCATCTGATTTTTGATAAAGTTGACAATAACAATCAATGGGGAAAGGACTTCCTATTCAATAAATGGTGCTTTGATAACTGGTTAGCCATATGCAGAAGATTGAAACTGGATGCCTATATTTCAACACATGCAAAAAATTAATTGAAGATGGATTAAAGACTTAAATGCAAAACTAAAAACTCTAAAAACCCTAGAAGAACACCTAGAAAATATTCTGGACCTCCTGGCAAAGACTTCATGATGAAGACACAGAAAGCAATTGGAACAAAATCAAAAACTGACAATTGATACCGAATTAATCTAAAGAGATTCTGTACAGCAAAAGAAACTATCAACAGAGTAAACAGACAACCTATAGAATGGGAGAAAATATTCACAAACTATGTATCTAAAAAAGGTCTGATATCCAGAATCTGTAAGGATCTTAAACCATTTAACAGGCAAGAAACAAATAACCTCATTAAAAAGTGGGCAAAAGACATGAACAGACACTTTTCAAA
This sequence comes from Macaca nemestrina, assembly GCF_043159975.1. NCBI lineage: Eukaryota > Metazoa > Chordata > Mammalia > Primates > Cercopithecidae > Macaca > Macaca nemestrina. The sequence continues at coordinate 160,579,451 of NC_092127.1, forward strand.
AGAAAACTTACAAGTGGCCAATAAGTATATGAAAAAATGCTTAACATCACTAATTATTAGAGAAAAGCAAGTCAAAACCACAATGAGATACCATCTCAACGCAGTTAGAATAGCTGTTATTAAGTCAAATAATAACAGATGCTAGCAAGGGTATGGAGAAAGAGATCACTTATACACTGCTGGTGGGAATGTAAATAAGTTCAGCCACCACGGGAAGCAGTTTGAAGATTTCTCAGATAACTTAAAACAGAAGTACCATTCAATCCAGCAATCCCAATACTGGTTATACACCCAAAGAAATATAAATCATTTTACAATAAAGACACATGCACATGTATGTAAATTGCAACAGTATTCACAATAGTAAAGACATGGTATCAACTTAGATACCCATCAACAGTGAATTGAATAAAGAGAATGTGGTACATACATACCATGGAATATTATGCAGCCATAAAATAGAAGGAAATCACGTCCTTTGCAGTAACATGGATAGGAAGGCCAGCTGGAGGTCATTATCCTAAGCTGATTAATGCAGGATGGGAACGCCAAATACTACATGTTCTCACTTGTAAGTAGGACCTAAATAAACACTGAGTACACAAAGCTGTAAAGAAGGGAACAATAGACTCTGAGCCCTACTTGTGGGTGGAGGTTGGGAGGAGAGTGAGAATCAGAAAACTACCTATTGGGTACTATGTTTATTACCTGCGTGATGAAATAATTTGCACACCAAGCCCCAGTGACATGCAATTTACCCATGTAACAAACCTGCACATGTACCCCCTGAATCCAAAATAAAAGAAGGAGAAAGAAAAAAGAATCCACTCACAGTTCTGCATATACAAAGTTACATGTAGAAACTCATGAAAATGTTCAATGGCAATTCTAGAACTTAAATATATCATAAATTAATACCTCAGAATGTTTTCATCAAAAAAGCTAAAGGGAAGACTAGCGACCTAGAAAATGTCTGAAGACAATAACAGACTTAAGCGTGAAGTAAAAAAAGAATAAAATGTCTATAGAAATAAATGGGACTTGTTGAAAGTGTCATATATCTATATATTCAAATGAAGTTTATGAAAGAATGGAAAGAGAAAAAGTGACATAAGCAATATTTTATATAATAACCAATGTTTTTAATAAAAAATCTCAATTCATAGAATCAGTATGTGTCTCAAATTGCAATCAGGGTGCATATTAAAAAACCCTAAACATACAATAATATGTACACATTTTAGGTAATTAAATATATATTTTTGATTGGCATTTAACACCTACTTTTCTAAAAATGCATTTAATAGATTTCTAAAGTAGATATGTTTAACTTATAGTATATTAGAAATAGAAATTATTAACATTGGAAGAAATATTTGTGGTTATGCAATTATATTTGCACTTTATAACAATGATAATGCTGAGGTCTAGAAAACTTAAGCGACTTACTTAAAGTACTTCATCATGAAAAGAAATAATACATTATAAATAGTAAAATTTTAAAAGATTGAAAATAAGATACAATACAAAATTTAAAATTTTAACTCAAATTTTTCTTATGACAGAAACCATTGTTCCTTTATCAAAATCTCCTTTTCAGTTTTCATCCTAATAACAGAATTCTCATTTGTGTAAACATAATTCTCGTTATGTAACTGTTGGGAGATAATTCTCCATGAATATTTTTACACTGATGCATGGTCTAGGCCTTCTGAGCAATCGCTGGTAAGGTTAGCGTATGACTGAATAACTAACGTGCTTGAAAAGCTAGCAATAGCTTATTCTTTAGAAGATATTTAGAGTATCTCCCCAGAGACAATCACTTATGTTGCAGGGTAAGAAACCTAGAGGCTTAATCCATCTCTTCTCTCCCCAAAGTATATTTGCTTACATTCTACAGTAAAAGTATTTTTCCTTCCAGAGAAGAAGATTGGTGGTTGTGCCAGAATTCCCTGTATAAACTGAGTTTGGTAATTTTGGTGTTCCTCTTCTGGGATGCAAACACACTATATATGCAGGAAGTTACTGATTCTCAGAACCTCCTGTCTTAAGAGGAACTAGGGTAAGGGGAACTGACACAAACCATGAGTAATTAACTGTCTAGGTCTATGATCCAGAAATCCTGAGACTCCTGTCAGAATTTACATATCAAACTATGGCAGGATATACTTGTTAGCTTGCATAAAATTTCAGACCCTTCACAGTTTTTGAGTTAAACTTCAGTGTTCAACCAAAATACTGTATTCCCTAGCATCCCTTGAAGTTGAAAGCAGCCAAGTGATCCAATTCCCAACAATGATATGAAAGCAAAAGTTGTTGTTTGGGACTTTTAAAATGTTCTTTTCCCCTGGATTCCTGAAATATGGTTATAATGGCTGGGAATACAGCATGCTTCTTTTGTTTCTACAAGGTGATTTTGAGAGTTGGATAATAAAGGTTTAGATGTAATAATGAGAAAATGGTTATTTATAACCTAGGGACATACTATGAAAGAAAAGAGATTATTTCATCCATTCATCAATCAACAAATATCATATTGGCAGAATCTGTACTGGATGGTAGGAATACAAAGATGAATAAAACTCAGTTTCTATTTTCAAAGAGCTGTAGCAGGGAAGGAGAGACAAAAACTAGTAACTGAAATAATTTGTAGTAAAAGCTATATAATGTAATGCACATAATATGATATAAATGATATTTATAGTTACACACACCTTCAAATCCCTTGTCTTTCTCTTGCTTCCTAGCACATGCTTGACTAAACTAATCTTGGTAAAACCCAACTCTCAATGCCTATCCCCATGAAGTTGCCTGCACCTGAAAAACACATGAGAATGTTCTCAGAAGTCTACAGTTCATTTACTTTCTCATTATCTTGGATGACTATTCATTTCTTTTTCTCCTTTTTTAATTTCCAAAATCTGCTCTACAACCTAACTCCTCTATTACTTCCCAATTGCTCCACTACTTTCATTGCCAGCTGATGAACTTTCTTACTAATTCATTGAGAAGATAGAATTGGAAATGAACTTCTAGAAGTTCCCACAAACACATCTGTCTCTTTACCTGCATATATCCATATCTGCTCTACCTTCTCTCCTGTTACTAAGGGTGAATTTTCCTTTTTCACACATAAGGCTAACCCCTTCGCTTACATAATATTTCCTATCCATTTTTGCAAATTAAAGACATTGCTCCATAAATTTTTCCCCTCTTCGGAATCGATATTGTCTCTCTCTCTATTAGAGCATTCGCATAAGCAAATAAACCCTAACATGTTTTTCAAGTAACGAACCAAAGCTTAAAGAGATATCAAGGTCAATAAACATAAGGAAGACACAGAATGATATAGATTGATCAACAAAAGGAGATCAGAGGGTAAAGTAGACATCTCAGCAAATGTGCACAGGTACGAACAGTGGTCAGGGAGTAAACTGATACCCTGACACTGTGCATATCTTAAGCAATTTAGATACAACTCTGGGACAAAAAGGGAGGGAGAGATACCCTTGAGGAGGCTGAGAACATTTATGACTTGATTACGTTTTTTTTTTTTTTAATTGGAATTGAAACCTAAGATAAAATGTTGACTTGCAAATAAAGGTAGACTTTTTAAGCAAAGGAACCCCTGAATTTGTAATTTCAGATGTTATACATACTTACAAGTATTCAGTTTAAAATTCATCTAATTGTTATAGGATTTAGAAGTTTGACAGAAAATAATGTAAACTGAAACTGTACTGTAAAAATAATCTATCAAACCACGAATCAAAAAATAAGATATGTTGTTTAAAGGATCAATAAAAGGTACTTTAGCAACAGTGCGTATAGCGTCATAGGGTACATTGGCTTTTGGGAGAATATTCTAATTATCAAAAGAAGTACTGGGGCTGAAGAAGTGCTTGGGAAACCAAAATTTCACTGTAGAGGAGTTTAATATGCAAATCAAGTTGGATTCGTTAGGCTCTCATTTTAACTGAAACTAAATGTGTATACCAAAGGAGAAATTTTCAACTAACTAGAAGTTGCAAGTTTTAAACTCCTACATGTCATGCTATTGCTTAATCTTAATTATTCTTTTTTTTAAAAAAACTTTTTCTGTTTGCTTGATATAACCTTGAATAGAACACAAAAATATTGTTTACCTGTGTAGTACAGTCTTAGATGTTCAAGACCAGAGATTATGTCTCTCCATTCCCTACTGTCCAGGCCAACCAGAAACAAGCCTAATTGTATGCTTTTCTTTACCACTTGACCAGTTTTCACAGCTTGATTATCATCAACTTCAAGATTCTTCTAAATTTAGAAAATGAGTTTGACCATAACCTGGCACTGATGAGATCCTTTTCCTTTAGTTTCTGAAAACATGACTACTGAAGCAAATAAAGTACTATCTTGTTTGTTTCTATAAAGAGATAGAAAATAAGTGGAAAGTACATTGAATATTTTGCTTTTTCAAAAATATACTCTCTTGGGGAAATCATTGTGCTATCTGCAAATGAGTTTGAGAGCCTGATCTGACATTGATGTGCTTTATGCATCATTTAATTGTTTCATGTTTAATTGCATTACAACAAAACCAACATCTGTGGCAATGAATATATAAAGGATATTTTGTAAACTTAGAAAAGTAGAATGAAGTCACAGAGCAGATTTCCTCACGGGGAAAAAAGAAATCCATGGAATAGACTAACCATCATGGTTATATTAAGGACAGAGGAAGCCATCATAAAATAAAAGCCAGCAAATTAGTAAAAACAGAATATAAGTGCCAATAACAGATACTAATTGACAGCATAAACCACTCATTTTCTTTGTTTTAGAATGAGAAGACAGGTTTTAAATGTTATCCTCATTTTGGTATTACATATTGAATATACTATTAATGAGATGCCACAGAAATTTTGTATAATAAAATGCACAACACATTGATGTTTGTTCTTGGAGGACACAGTGGTTTAATTTCTTCCTCATGAAATGAGGAATTCATTTTTAGATAACCAACATATGGCAATGCTAGGGTTAATATGTGCATTTTCACCTTGAGATGATTTTTATTAAAATGAAAAATATTATCTGGCATATAGAAAAGAAATGTCTAAAATAAAGCAGAGAGACAATGCATATTTGATGAGTGAGAAATAAATTTATAAATTGTTTTAGAGGCTGGCATAAGGTATGTAAAAAATGTATTTAGGCTAAAATATTGAATTTGGAAAAAGAAGCAAGAAATCCTGAAAGTCAATTTTTATTACTCATATTTTTACAAGGACAAGAGATATTATTAAAATTTCTTCTTAAATAATTGTGGTGGCCTCAGGGAAAAGATTTAAGCATAAAAGAGGTGATGAGTTTCATGTCCCTTACCAAAGTTAGCACATGTGTAGGCCTAGAGTGGTACCATATGCACATGCTTTAATTGGTATTTCCTACTATTTATTACTGTGTTTTTTAAGCATCTATGTTGATATAAAATCAAGAAATGAAATTATTTTTGAAGTATTTGGAGTGTTGCATGGGAGCAGTAAATCATTGCTTGTAGAGAAAACTGAAACACATAGAAATTCTTACAATTCCGCATTCCTTTGATTAAACAAACACATCAACAATACTGTATCATTACCCAGTCACTCTGGTAGGTAATCAAATACAAAATCCTTCCTAGATGCAGTTTACAATGTAAAGCAGAAGGCAGATATGGAATAGAAATTAAACTGTGCTTAATATAAAGTACTATTGGGTACAACATGATGAACTAACCTAGCCTGGGCATTTGTGAGAATCTCCTGAAGAAGGGATTTAAGTTGAAATTTGATAAACTGGCAGGAATTAGCTCAGCAAAGGAGAGAGGGGAAAAAATAGAAATTCAGGCAGAAGGAAGAGTAAGGCAAAGATCTTGAGGCAAAGGAGAGCAAGACATATCCAAGAAACTGAAATAAGTCAAGCTTGACTGGTGCATAGAAAGTGTGGAAAGAAATGCAAGAAGTAGGGTGCAAGTCACTGCTGCTCACCACGGTGTGTTGAATGAAAATGACAAAGCTCAAGATGTTGCACGATTCCCAATAAGAAAAGCATGACATTATGGCAATAGATACCAGTCTCCAATCCAATCCATTCTCTCTCTTGCTTTTATCTTCTGGAAAGACTGTGTGCTAAATCTTCCTATCCTACTTGTAGCTAAATTGGACCAGAGTTCTGAGCAATGAGATGTTTGAAAGCCTCAGTAGAGGGCATTCCTTCTGAATAAAAGTTAAAGCTTCATTAGGAGATGTCATTTTTTTCTTCCATTTGTCTTTCTTCTCTCTTGCTGTCTGAGAGTAGAGATGAGGCCTGGAGAGGGAGCAACCATTTTGCAACAAGAAAATTATTTCCTACATGTGAACAATGGTGATCAAAAGATAGAAAGAGCCTAAGACTAGGGAAGTCAGATGGGATTTATTTCGCTATTGATGCCCCAGGCAGTCCTTAGCATTGTGCACTGCAACAGTATATATGGCCCTACGCAGAGGCCTTGCCTGGGTTCTCGATGGTAGATGCCATTGGGCCATCTTACCAGAACTGTGCTGTCTATCCTGTACTTATTTTGGTATGAGAAAAATTAAGCCACTAAACAGAAGTTTTCTGGTAACTGCTGTTGATTACATTTCTAACTTTCTACAGCCTTGTATTTCATTTTTAATGGGTCTTTGCTGAGGGTGTACAATTCTCTTAGAAAAAAAAAAAAAGATTTTTGACAGTTGTTCTTCCTCTCTGTGTGAATATGTAATTCCTGTCCTGGAGTACCACTTTCTTCCCCAGGCAATGCCCGTCTAACCACTCAAATGTCGTCTCCTCAGAGATCTCCTTCCATCTCCTTCCCTGTTCCCTCCAGGCAGATTTAGTCTTTTCCGGGGCTTCTACAGAACCCTGTGCACTGACCACTTATCATACACTCTTAAGATTCTTTGCTTATATCTCCATCCTCCGCATCAGCTTGTGAGCTTCATAGGGACATTTTTTAATTTATTTTTTTGTTTCCATTTTCTAGAATTTTTGTACTGTTACTTTAGAATATTAGTATTGATAAATATTTGTTATTCTCCAAACTAAGTTTTATCATAACAAACATTTATATAGTGCTTACTATATCCCAGGCACTGTTTTGTATGCTTTACAGACATTACATAATTTGATGAAATTTATGAGTCATCACCACTCACAGAAGTAGGCATTATTATTATCCCCATTTCACAGATGAGGAAACTGAGTCCCAGAGACTGAAATCACTTTCTGGAAGTTACAGATCTAGAAAATTATGGAGCTTAGATTAGAATCTAGACAAGGATATTTTGTTTGAAATAGAATCTCAGAATCACACTTCAGATCAAAGTAAACTTAGAAACAATCTAATATTTTTTCACATACCGAAGTGTGCTATATGTCACATACAGAGACATGGAGATATTAGGTGACTTATTAAGTGTCAGATTACCTGGTGTAAGAAATGGGACTTTAGTCCAGGTCTCCTGATTTATAGGTTATTGCTGCTTCAGGGACTCCCTCAATTGGTTTTATAGCAAAATCTACTGGGTAAGTTTCATGACAATCCGAAATTTAGGGCCTATTATCCAAAGATTCTTATTTGGCATGTATAGACCTCTCAAAGTTCTCCCAACATTATTTAGTTATGTAAATAGGTTTGGGAATTATGTATATATAGTACATGTGTATCAGTCTCGGTTTGGTCAGGAAAATAGAGCCTTTACAACTATTAAAGAAATACACATTTATTATAGACATTATGGTTTATATTAATTAGGGAGGAAGTGGAGTAATAAAGGATTGGAAGAACATAGCCAGAGAATTAAAAAAAAAAAAAAAGTCACTAATGATTTCAGCCAGAAGCACTGAAGTATGTATAGCAGACAGAACTCATGAAAAACTCCGAGATGCTGTCCTGACTACATAACATAAGAGCTTCTGAAGAAGTCTGTGAACTCTCTATATCTGGGTTCCAGAACATTCTAAGATAGTAGCTTTCGTTTGACCTCCACCTTCCAAATTATGTAAAAGTTCCTCTCATCGACAAACTCCAACCCAGAGTCACAAATTCAGGTTAGGAGATTCTGGGAATATAATAGCCACCTTTAGAAGCGAGAATTGGTGATGCCAAGTGCATTGCAGATACGGTGCCCACCATGATCCTCACCTCCTGGTGTTCACATCCTTGTATGATCCCCTGCCATCAAGTGTGGGTAGGGCTTGTGACTTGCTTCTAACCAATAGGGCCAAAGTGATGGAATGTATGTGATTAAATTTACATGATTAGATAAGATTGCAGAGCCTGTCTTGCTGAAGTCTCTTCCTTTGTTGACTTTGAAGAAGCAACCTTTTATGAATCCTACAGCTGCAAGGAAATAAATATTGTCAACAACCATGTAACTGTGCCAGAGACCCTTTTCCTAGTTGAACTTCCAGATGGGACTCCAGTCCTTAATTGCAACTTCATGAGAGGCCTTATAGTAGAGAATCCAGTTAAGCCATATCCATATCACTGACTCATAGAAATAGATAATAAATGTGTGTTGTTCTAAGACAATATGTTTGTCATAATTTGTTTTATAATGTTGAATAATACATCAGACAGCCTGGTACGAAATCACGCTAAACTATTAGATTGCTCAAATTACTAAGATGAAATATAGAACACTGGCTTTGGGAACAAGTGGTGAGCTGAAGGGTAATTTAATTGGACACGGAAAAATGGTGAGCTGTTTTAGCGAGTGACAAAGTGTTTCGTAAAATTGAGCCTGTTCTAACTTGGAAGACAGAATATATATATAATGAATAATTTTGTAACTTTGGTCTAGGTGCTGCTATTGAGTCAACATTGAAAGTATGAGCTGGTTTCAAATCACGGCATTTGCAAAGGTACTTAAGAAAAAAATAAGCTCAAGGAGAAAAACAGATTGTTTGCAAGAAGAATTTAGAGGAAATATAAATAATTCAGAAATTTCAGTGCTATAAGCAAAACTATTTCTCAACAAATCAAAAGTGTAGCCATTATGGCATAGCCTCATGTTAAACTGTGAGTGTAGATTTTGGCACATAGAATTTACTAGAATCAAATACTTAGAGAGCTATGTCTGAGACACAAATGTTTGAGAGAGCTGTGTTGGCAAAAACTTTGCCAGACTAGACTAAAAGAAACAGAGCAGTTGGGTATAGTGGCTCATGCTTGTAATCCCAGCACTTTGGGAGCTGAGGCAGAACAACTGCTTGTGCCCAGGAGTTCGAGACCAGTCTGGGCAACATGGCAAGACCCCATCTCTACAAAAAATTAAAAAAAAAAAAAAATAGCCAGGCGTGGCCCAAGCTACTCAGGAAGCTGAGGTGAGAGGATCACTTGAGCCTGGGAGGTCAAGACTGCGGTGAGCCATGATCGCACCACTGCACTCCAACCTGGGTGACAGAGTGAGACCTTGTCTCAAAAGAAAAAAAAAAAAAAAAAAAAAAGGAGAAGAAGAAGAAAAAGAAACAGAGCTGTATTTGAGATGCAAAAGGAACTCTTGTTCCTACCAAAAAGTGTATGCTCTTCCATGCCCTTTTCAGAAGCCAGCATTCCAGATAATGAAAAAGGAAGAACCTCCCAGAGAGCAGAGCCAAACCTATGGAGAACAATGAACCAGGGAGCTATTCCTGGCAGAATAACTGAAGTCTAATGAAGGAAAATCACCCACCCTAGAGTAGGGGAAACTTACATGTGTCTAGTAGTATTTCTAAATTGTTTGGGAGTAGTGACTGCTATGTGCCATTTAGTCTTCTGCTTTTTGAATGCAAATGTTATCATAGTTATTCTCTCGTTATTCCACGATTGTATGTTAGGAGTGTGGAGTATGTAACTTGTCCGTTTGTTTTTACGTCTCTGAATCAAGAGAGGCTAAGTGTGGATATCTATCTATCTATCTGTCCATCTATTTCAGGATATATATGTATCACAACAGGCATTCTGGACTTAGTCTCATGCCATAATTGGATGAGACATTTGGGGTGTCTTCTTTTGGAAATGGTATTTTTCATGAACATTTTTGAACAAGAGAGTAAAGTGTGGTAGACTAGATTATTATTGAGCAAATATTCATTTTCTTCACTCCAATTTCTTTAGAAAGATGTATTTCTCTGCCCTATTGCTATTGAGACTGACTTGGCCAAAGAAATGTGGACACAGGTGACAGACTGCCAGTTACCGACCTAAGTCTTTGGAGGCACAAAATGTTTCTGCTTCTTCCTCTGGGACTTTCGGAACTTCCCAATGTGAAGAACATGGCCCTGAGTGGCTTATGCCTCTTGAACCTGGGGCCAAAATGAATATACACAGCGTAGAACCACCTAGCTCATCCATAGACCTGTGAATGTGAGAATAAATGTTTGTTGTTATATTCCACTGACTTTGGTAGTGGTTTGTCACCAAAAATGACACATGACACTGTACTTGCCTAAATTATTTGATTATGTTTCAGTTTGTTGATCTTACGGCCTTTGTCCTGATTGGGACATCCAGTCACCCTAATGCTTAATGCTTTATATGTAGGTTCAAAAGGATAATAGAAACCACTATTCATTTACTCATTCATTCAAAAGTGTACTATACATCTTAAATACTTAGGAGTAAAGGGCCATGATGTATGGGAGTATCAAAAAGGTTAAAATTATGTCTATGTGTACATCTATTTACATATGTATCTATCTCTTTGTCTATAACTATATTGGAAAGGATTACATTTTGGCTGCCTAAATCTTCTTTCTTATTGCTGCATCTTCAATGTGTGAAATCACAGGGGTTGGTGGAAAAGAAGGAGAACAGAAGGGTACAAGGAACTACGAAGCAGAAAGTTATAAACCAGGGAACAAACATGTAGTACTTGGAACAATGTAAAAGGGTCTTTATCTTTGTATACCTTGAGATGGGTAGAAAACATGGATTCGATTTGCTCTGGTGTTTTGTTAATATTGTTAGTGTTCTTCCTGAATAAAGAAAAAAAACTCTCTTGTCATGTTGACAGCTTTTGCTACATAAATAGATAGCTACGTAGGCAGATACCAAGGTGTGAACTTCCCCCATGAATTTCTATTGGATGTTAGACTTGCAAGAGTGGGATTGAGCATTTAAATGGTAAGGATGCCTATCACATAAAGTCCAGATATCAACTTTAAGTCAGTTTAGTGGATACTGCCTTGTCAACAGTAGAGCCAGTTTGTTGCACATCAGTAACTAGCTTATAGGTCCCAGAAGTAGCCCCACAGGGGGATGCTTTATAACTTATGGAAAAACACATCTCTCCACATCCTTTTTTCTCTTAAATTATCCCTGTCAATAAGTTCTTTACAACACAAACTTCAGATATCAAGTTTTCTGCAAACCAAACACAAAGCTCTTCCATTCATTTTTTTCTACAAGTTTTTTTTTCTTTATTTTCCCTTGTGGAATATTAATCGATTCACTATTATATTCATTAATCAAATATTTACTTAGTGCCTATGATGTTACAGCTCTGGAGTCGTAAGGTAAAAAGCACAGAAATGGTGCTTATATTTGAAAAAGCAGTGAATTAGTAGAGAGAGAAATATATGAAATGATTATTAATTGTGATATTTTATAGAAATAATAGACTGAGACAGAATCCAAGGAAGTCTTCCCTGAAAGGTGAAATTTAAGCCAAAACCTAAAGGAGACAAAATGAGATGGCCATGTGCATATGAAGAGCAGAGCATCTCAGCAGAAAGACAAGCATGTGCAAACTTCTCGAAAGTAGGGAAAAGCAAGATGTCTCCAAAGAAGAGCAAGGAGTATGAAGAATGAGGCCCAAGAAGAAGGGTGGTGTGAGAGAAATGGGATGATAGGTAGAGACTAGGCTAAACAAAACCTTGTCAGCCTTAGCATGGAGTGTGATTCAATAGACAGCTCTTCAAAGGTCAGACATTGACATGAATCACATATGTCTTAAGATGTCTTTGGCCAATGTATGGAGAGATGATTGGAGGGGCAAGAATGCAAGCAAGGAGACAAGTTAGAAGGCTGGTGCAGTAAGGCCAGACGAAAGAGGATGGTGACCAGATTGAAGTCAATAAAATGAAAGAGGAGGTACTTGGTGGATTCCAGTTAGGTTCTGGAGGTATATCTGATGGGACATACTGGCGGATTATTTATCAAGGGCAAGAGAGACAAAAAGAGGAATTAAATATCCCTCATGGGTTTCTGGCATGAGCAATTTGCTGAAATAGAAATTATAAGTGGAAGTCAAGAGTTCCATTTTAAGATGTCTGTGAAGCATCTAAGTATGGAAGTCAAATAGTTAGTTGTGTGCACCTGCTGGGCAGCCCAGGAAGATTGGGCTCGGGATGTAAGTGTGGTAGACAGCAGCATAAATAGATATTTAAAGCTATGGGTCTGTGGAGATAGTCAATTGAGAGAGTAGAGGAAAAAGAAAAGAAAGCCCATGATGGATTCCTGAGGAACCAAAACATTAAAGGTTTGGTTATAGGATGAAAAACCAGCAATAGAAATGACATGACCCATGCAGGGAAAGAAAAGATGAGATGTGTGGCATGATAAAGCATACATACTCCCTTAGGTGAGAGTGAACTCATGAGCAGAAGGGAAGTTCCTGCATTCACAGAGCAGACATAGTGGGAAAAAAAATTCCTCTGAACTCTGGTCTCAAAGAATAACTTTCTAACGTCTTAGCTTGGCATTCAATGTCCTCAACAATCTTGCTAAGACATTTCCATTCGTGTCCACACGCAAAAATGTTCCCTTCACAAGCCTTTCTCCTCTACTATCTAGGCCATTCATCAATCTCAAAGGGATGTCTTATGATGAGGTGACCTGAAAATTTAAAATTAAGTTAGAGCCCCTCTGATAGAGAAAATGGAGTTGGAAATAATTAAAACCAGCATTATCCTAAAATGCTCTGGCAAACACACAGGCCTTGGCAATATTGAATTTGGATATTTGTTGTCTTTAGTGCTTTTTGCCCATACTTTTCTATAATCTAACACTGTTCTGCGTGCTGCCCCAAACTCTAAGCATTTGGTTTTCCTCTTTTGGATTACACCTAGTTATTTTAGCACTCTGTGCCAGTTGTCTCTGAGCATTGCCCATATTTCTTAAGTTTCCAAATTTCTTGCGAAGGAAGAAACCTTAAGTATCTACTAAAAAATAAACAGCTTATCCCCGAATCCATGCTATTCAATGGTTACTAATTGGTTAATGCACTTCCTCTTTTTAAAGCAACAGAATCTGCTTTGCAAAGAAGATATTCAGAGACACTGAGTTTAACTTAGGAGATGGTTCACTGTGAAACATCCAGGTTTTGAAAAGAGTAGAAGGTAGTTTTGAGACTCCAGGACTTCTCACATTCCAATGTTTGTACCGTAGAGTTTGCTGCCTGTTGAATGTCCTTGTAGCTCCAGTCACAAACTACATAAAATTTAGATGGAGCATTACTGATGTCAAATTTATTCTGCAAAAAGGATGTCTTTAAAGCACCTTAAAATCAAATTGTATTCTTTTAAGTAAACTGGATTCTTTCCTATTGCAGAACGTATTTTCATATTTCTTATCCCATAGGTAACCATTAGAAGTAACAGCATTCATGCCTGCAGTAGATGTCTAACCTTCCATGATAGTACCTAGAGGTGATTGCTTGACATTTTCCTGTTTCATTCCATTCCATGTATCTTATTGTTGGTTATTGCCTGTCATTCCCTTATGTGGTATTAAATAATCCAAAAGATAAGGCTGAAGTCGTCCGTCTGGAAGCAACTGAAAACAATGTAATTCCCTTCCTTTATGTTCTTGGAGTTTTCCAAGAACTGTCTTCTAACAGGCAACTTTTTTTTTTTTCTTTTTGCTTCTGACTTATTTTTCTTTCTGAAATATCTTACTCTTAATTTCTTTTATTGTCAGTTTATTCTGTACTCATGCTGCTTTTCTTCCACTCAAGGGGGAAATATTCTTAATGTTCAGGAAAGAAAGAGGACTCAATGATCTCTCTACAGTTAAAAATCTTTACGTTCCAATGATGATGGCTTTTTGATTCACCCTGAGGTTGTAACTATAAACCATTGGATTTGGGCTTGTACATTATATGCATGGCATAAAATACTATTAGTTCTTTTCTTACAGTTCTCTAAATCATATGCTAAGGGATTAGACAAAAAAAAAAAACCATGGAATTTGTTCATTGTCAATACTTTTCTGGATAGAGTACGTTTAAAAATAATGCATAGGAAAACAAGTAGAGATGATTAGAAGGATTGTAATATAAGTTAGAAGAGAATCTCTAATAACTCCCTTTGTCACTTGAGCTCATCCTGAACCTCACTGGTTTTGCGAAAATTGTCCCTTTTTGGATTGAGAAAATGTATTAAAGCAGCATCAGCTGCCTACTAGTTTCTCCTCTCTGTCCATTTTTGGTCTAGTTGCAGTAGCTGGAACCATGTCAAACAGGGATGCATTATGGAAAGAAAGTTTATAAATCAAAAAAGCCGACTCTATAATTTGTTAATAAGTATGGTGAAAACCCAGCTCAAGTAATGTCCTAGTACTGGGTGTCACATTACGGAAATGGAACTGTGTAATTTTGAAAAGCAGGGAAGAGAGAACGTTGGGAAATGTACATCTCCATTTGAGAGGGTCTCAGGAATTTTCTGGTTACACTTTTGAAGAGAGTTTAAAAGCAGATGACAAGTTCTATGTGAATTTTTTTGGGAGCACATTGCAGAGTCAGCAAAGCCCTCCTGCTAGTAAAAATCTGCAAAATAAACGTATGGTCATAAAAATAGAATTAAAATAAGGATGTTTAATGATAGGTGTGGTAGTGCACCGAGAGTTGAAAGAATGAATTACAAGTCCCAGGTTTGGAAAAGTAAATCCCCCCTCTCAGGCATACATTTCTGGTACTTAGTTGAGTTCAGGGGTAAAAGAAAACAATGGTGTCACTATGTGGCGGCATTTTATTTTCTGGAACACAGGTCTATAGCTGTTATCAGATTTTCAAAGAATCCTTGTGATGTTAAAAAGAAAAAGGTTTGAAGTCTGTACGAACTATATAAATGCATGCATTTATGAGATACTATGGTAACTGGGTTAATGATACTTAGGAGATGTTTCAGTTGCAACACTCCTGTTGCTTCAAAACAAATTACTTTGGGGATAGTGCTTCTATGATTCCAGTTCCAAATGTTTATGTCAACTACTTTATACTGGTAGTGGAGTAATTACATCAGATACAGTTAACTTTGGGTAAGAAAATGCGTATCTATATGCAACTGACTTTGAAGCTCCTGTTAACCAGAGCTTCTAAAACCCCCCTACTGTTCATCTCCTGAGCCATTCCCTTGCTCTGCTCTGTACTGGTAACTAAAACACGCAAAGACCACTTCATATTTGCTTATACCTTCTCTTCACTTTATTAACATATGACCATTGATTGGGCTACATAAACAAGCCCTAATGGTATTGAAACCAGATTTTGCTGGTAAGGACATGTTTTCTCTGGGAAACATAACTGACCTAGACTAACATGGCCCTTTCACCTTCATCTTTCCCCCTGCAGTGCCTTAGGGATGACCTTTTATTAATTAGTCATTAAGTTCTCATATTCAGGAGCTTTTAATGAAGGGAGAACACTGCATTGCATTTTCATCCTACTTCATGTTATGGTACAGATATTCTTGTTTTATAAATGTTTATTAAAACTGTCAGTTATTAGAGATTGAAACTGGCATTTCTATTCTTTACTGCTCAGTGACTCATGGAAAGTTATCCTTTGACTCATCCATACACTTAAATGTTTTCACACATTTTTTAAAAAGTTCTAGAAATAAAAATGTAGGCTATTTGTGTTCTTTCCAAAATTAGTCCAAGAAGTAGGTACAATACAGCTACATGTACTGTATCAGCACTCTCCAGATGGCGAAAGGAAAATAAAATGTCATATCCACATACCCTCCTTTCTCTCCCTTTTCTGAATGTACAGTATGATGATAGCTATTAATCTGAAAACCGACACCATTTCACTAGACTTTGAGATATACTGAAACAGGAATTAAATGAAAAATAATAGCAATTTTAACCAGTTTTTATTTTGGAAAGTATTTGAATTTTTCTCCCTCTATTGCAAACTCGCCCATTTACCTTAATTACTTCCTATAGGACAACAAATCCTAAATTTTGTTTCCTAGTCTTCCTCTCTTTTTGAGCTTCTGAGCAGTACATCCAGTTCTCTTCAGTCACATTATAATTAGAGTGATCTTTCAAAAGTGCAAATGATTTTATATCACTCTCCTCCTTAAAGTCATTCATTGGCTTCCAATTTTCTTTTCAGATAAAATTCAATGTCTTAGTGTACCTTAAGACTCTGTATCCTGTGGCACCTGCTTAGCCTTCTGGCTTCAGCTTTTATCTCTCTTTTCTCTTTGTGGCAAAGATCATGTCAATATTTAGCTTTTCTGAACATAAAAGGAAGAAAAAATATACTTATCATTCACCCTTGCAGCTAAGTTGGGGGCAGATGAACAATTTGCATTAATGAAATACAAGTAGAAGGGCCATATCCCACTTGCAATACTAACATTTCCAAAATGATCTCCCTCTTTCTCTCTCTTGGAAGAGAAGGATTCTAAAATGGCAAAGCTACACAATAAAAAGAGTCTTTATGCCTAAGCCACCACTTGGAGGAGAGACATTTGACGAGATTTGGACAGCAGCAAGCAATACATTTTCATTATGTTAAGCTATTGAGATATTCTGTTATTTATTAGAGGGTTTCTTTTAAATCCAAACGAATATATCCTCATTTATTAACTTTGGACACAAGATGTTTAAAATCCAATTTCTTGATGACATCAAACTCTTCTCTACCATAGGGCCTTTGCATATGATATTCTCACCACTAGGAATGCACATTCATCTACTGCCCATCTAATCAATTTCTGCCCATTTTCCAGATCTCAGCTGAAATCTGTGATCTTCCTTAGGTTTCCATAATTATTATACTTATTAAATCTGTATTTTTCTTTCATAACACTCATTAAAATTAAAATGTGTACTGTATTTTTTTTTTTTTTTTTTACTGAAGCAGAAAACTGTAAACCCCATTTTCTTTGGTTTAATTCAAGCTAGTAAGAATTCTGCTGATGTCAGAGTTTGCAACCTTGAATTAGTGGGTGCTCACAAAAAAATGGGGCATATCAATAGCTGTTGACTCAGCTTACAGTGGGGGAGACAGAGCTCTGAGATAAAAAAGCATTCGCAGAGAGTTGATAAAAATAAATGTTGAAATCTCTCAGAGCCCTCTTACTCAGGGTTTTATTTATTCAGGTTGTATTAAAGATGTCTTCATATCAAAATTATACTTGTTCTGTATCTTGCCATCATGAAAGTGTGCTAGACAGTATTTACAAAGTCCACTTGAGACACTTAAATTTTATAAGTTTAATGCTATTTTCTATAAAATATTAACAAACTTTAAAGGGTTATCTTAGACAAAATGTACATTGAACAAACCAGCTGCATTTTTCACATAGATAGGCAACTTTAACTCCTTCATTATGTGGAAAATATAAACTCTTTATATAAGAATACTCAGGGTTTATGACAATGACAGGCCATTCAACTGGTTTTTTTCTTAAAAACAATATAAATATAATTATTTTTCAAAACGGTTTTACTGACCATGAATTTCTAAAGTCCTGGCAGAAGAGAGCCAGGATCAGCCCTTCTCCAGCTGGAATAAACTCTCACAGGTAAAGAGACTGCCAAATCCACATATAGGCTTCAGGGCGAAAGGTTGTTTTCACCTCCTGTTTGGAATCACATTAGTTCAAGCCTTTTTTTTTTTTTTTTTTTTTTTTTGCTTTGGGAGTCTTTTTTAGTCTTGGAATTCGTTGCTAAAAGGAATACACAGATCTGCCTTTGAAATGACTCTTGTGGCTTAGGAGCACTGTACATGATAGGTTTGTTTTTTTTTTTTAAACATAGTCAAGGAAAAACATTGAGCCATTCTCTGAGTATGGCCATTCCCCCCTCCCCAATTTTTCTTTAAATGAATTGTGGCTTTATTGAGACAAATGATTTTAACTGATAGATTCATTGGGGGACACAAGGTGGGAAGTCTTTCTTTTCTGAGTAGGTTGAGGCGTAAAGATTGTAAGACGAGGTAGGATGTATGGGCTTTATGTTATAAGGGGTGATTCATGATCCAAGTGTGGCTACCTATTTGATAAAGAGAATCTTGCTCCTAGAGAATAAATCCTCAAATGGAGATTTTGATGTACAGGAATTGATGATCTAAGTGTGTGTGTCTTTGTTGAACTTCAGCTAAAGATAAGTATACAGAAGAGAGCACTATACTTGACTAGACTGAAAGAGTCTGAATATGAGCAGAATTTTCTTTGGTTACAAATATATTTAGACACACATAAGTTTGAAGTTCACAAAGCATCAAAATGTTGGCTATGCCGATGAAAGAGTGATCAGTTTTTCAAAGGCTGACGATGAATTGTGACCTAGCAAATACCACAGTTTACTGGGCTGTGTTGACAGCACAGTCTTCATGAATTCATTCATTCATTCATGAATTCATTCATTCAATAAATACGTATTGAGTAACTCCAAGTACTGCTTTATGTATTATAGATATAAAACAGAGGAAAGTCCCTGAATTAATGGATCTAATTAATATTCTAGTAGGGAAAGATCAAAAATAAATAAATAAAATGAGTAAACAACCCAGATAGTTAGAAGTAATAAATACTATGGATAAAAAATTTTAAAAGGAAATAGTAATAGAGATTTGTTGGGAGAGTTATGTGTGAAACTTTAAATATCATGACCAGAGAAGGCTACATTAAAAGATACAAAGTAGCAGGACTTCAAATAGGTGAAGCAGGTACAGGTATCTGCACAGGTATCTGGAAGAAGATGAATTCAAGTAGAAGGAACAGAAAGCACAAAGGCCCTGAAGTTAGAGTCTATATTTCTGAGAAGAGTTCTTCAATGTATCTTTTTTCCCAACCTGTGTGGTACACAAGTGCACACGGAGAGTTTCAAAAATGTTGTGAATGTTCTACTTCCTAAGTTAAATAAGGGGATCATGGTGGTTTTTATAATTGTGCTTCAGAGGTTACATGTACATTTCTTATTTTCTGTTGCAACATACATTTTACATATATAGTCACACACATATCTGGGTATTGCTAGTTTCTCAACAAGTAGCCTCCATAGCTATAAAACTGAAGTTTATTTCTTGATAGTGCTAGTTTCTGAACAAGCAGCCTCCATAACTATAAAATTGAAGTTTACTTCTTACACATGTAATGGTTCAGTCGGTGCTCCTGGTTGGTGGACAACATTTCTTTACATGATGATTAAAAGACAGAGGCTCTTTGCACCTTGTAGCTCTGCTTTTGGCAGAAAGGAATAGAGCTGAGTTCAATTGGTAAATATTTTTTAAGAAGTCGATGTTATATAATGCATATATAAATAATTTAGAGTATAACAAATGAATAGCCACATATTCTCTGCTTAAATAATCAGTTATTACTGGGGCCTTCAAAGTCTGACCCCATATAGCCCGTGTACAGGTACATGATCACATGTACCTGTACCCTAGAGGCAACCACTAGCCTAAATTTTTTTTGCCCTTATTTGGAGTTTGCCATATATGTAGGTATCTCTATTTAATGGACTATTTTATTTTTTTCTGTTTTTAAACTATATATTGGAATCTGATTGCATACATTCATCTTTGACTTGGTTCTTTCTTTCATTCAATATTATTTTGTGATTTATCCCTGTTGATATTTGTGGTGCTAATTCACTCATTTTGACAATGACTTATTATTTCATTATATCACTATACCACAATTATTGTCTTTCTCCTTAAATGGACATTCAGATTATATCACTGTTCTTTCTGGGTTTGAACTATTTTCTGCTACTATACATACGCCAGAAATTCTCTAAGGTTTTGTTTTGGACATTTTTAATACAACTCCTCACAGTTAAAAAAAAAAAAATCAGCTGTATCTTTGGCATTTTATAAACCCCAGCTGCTACCAAGACCAACATGTGGTCACCTAAAGTGGACTGGACATACATCTAAATTCTCGGGCTCTTCTTGCCACTTATGTTCTTAGAGGAAGTGACTGTCACAGAGCAAGGTATCCAGCTTCCCAAGCAACTGCCAGAGGGTTAGTGATGCAACCTAGTATGGTCTAAGTCTCTTAGGCAGCAAACTAACCAATGGAAAAAAGGAAACAGAGAGGAATGGAAAGATAAATTCCCTGTCCCTGCAATCCACCAGTATACTGTATCAATACATGTTTTCTTCTGTATAGTCTTTTCAGAGTCATCCAATAGCCAAGATACTGCTGCCAAAAAGCCACCTGCTGGCCATTCTCAGCGCATCTTGGAGCAGCAGTCAGTAGATTAACTCATGGCCTTGCGTTGCTTTCAGTCTTTCCCTGCCTCACTATCATTTTTCCTAGCATTCTTGGCCCTGGAATTGCAACTTCCATATGAACCATTGGCATTAAGGGTCTATTTTAAAATCCAGGCTAAGACAGTTATACTTGGACAGAAATTATTGGATCTTGGGTCATTAGCCTATTTTCCAAAATGGTTTTCCCAACAGCGATGGATGAAGGTTCTCATTGCTTCACATTAGGTCAACACTTGGAATTTTCCAACTTTTTTTTCGGGGGGGGGGTTTGAAATTTTATCCTGATGAATACAATTACTTTCTATTAATATAAAAATAAAAGGTAAGATTGATTAGAAAAAGCATCAAGCTCCATGCCTGGATCTCAGTGGAAGTTAGTTTCCCTACTTTCTTAATCAATTGTTACCATTATACCTTTTCTCTAAGTTGATTATCTGAATTTATAACTCACTACTAAGACACAGAGATCATGGGAACTGCAATTCAAGATGAGATTTGGGTGAGGACACAGCCAAACCATATCAGTAATTCTCATCAATCAAATTTTAGTATGGTCTCAAGATTTTACTTTTGTTGTATTATTTGTGCATTCCAAATTATTGATTTGTTTTACACATATGTCCTATTTTCTTGAACATTTTTGGGAACAAGAACATAGTATTTACATTTATATTATTACTTGGTGGTTGGGGATGGGGAAAAAAAGGGGTTTCTGTGATTAGTAAAGAAGCAAATTCTTAAAAAGTTATCACCCTTTGACTTTCTTTTCTACCTTTTTTCTTCTCACATTGATTTCTCTAATGACTCTACTATAATCATAATCACAGACAGACTTTTCCATAAGGACAATGTTAGTTTAATCTATGAATCCTGTGTAGCATTCAAAACAGGAACTGGAACCAGTAGATGCTCCTCAATAAATGTTGTCTTTTTCCTAAACGAATGACTCTGTATAGGTTTGTTATATAAAGTTTTGATTTTGAATAGAAAAATTTAAAATATTAAATTGTTACTGAATATAGAATACAGTATTAACATCATTCTGTTTCTATTTGTTAAAGACCCAATTTACCTGTTTTTGTGTATGAAAAAACATTATTTTCCCTCATTTTGAATTTGTGATGTTTTATTTCCTTGTTTCTGTTTTTTTATATTGCACTTCCATTTCTCTTCTCCTAAATTTTATTTTTCTTTTCCTCAATTAATTTAAATATTTTTGGCTTTTCAATGAAAATAAATAACTCCTACATCATCATAAAGAAGTTTTTATCTTAGAAAACGGTCTTAAAAGTTTCCTGTGATTTTCTGAAACTCAAGTCGATCATAATTTTCATTTTAATCATTACTGAAAGTGAAAATGTCTAGATTTCGAAAGCTTGAAAAGAATTGACAATTTCTTTTTGTTTTTTGGTAACTGACTGAAACTGCCACACAAGTTGCCTTTGTTGCAAGTGATTTTAATCACACTCATTATGTTTACATTTTGTCCTGAATAATAATTTGTATTTTAAAACTATTCCCAGTAATCAATTTAATTTCTGGAATTATCCCTAGAAGTTGATGGCCAAAAATAAATGTCAGGAGGAGAAATGTGTTTAAGAGTGTAAAACATGAGGGAATCCTGAAGTTAGTAGACTCAAATGGCTAGATTATATCATCCCAAATTAAGTGAACAGCTAAATTACTCAGACAGATGTTTATCTTTAACCATTATATTCTCATAGTTCGAGATGAGGTGAAATGTCTATTACACTACTCGTGAGGCCATTCATGTGTTTAATCAAAAGTCAACTCTTACTCTCATCTTGTGCACTAGAAGCTGATATAATTTCTCGCTCATTTAATTATTTGGGGAACTAGAGAAAAAATTAGTCACTCTCTGGTTAATTTTGAATCTTCATACACATTTTTCCAATGTTTCAATTTGCTCTTCTTTGAAAGTCTTGGTTGCTGTCCTCTAGACCACTTCTAGGTCTTTTGTATAATTATTTCAATATAGACCCCAAACTTTATGTAATCCTTTAGAGGACAATAATACACAGTATAAGAAGTGTCAAGTTATTCAGTTAATAAAGATGTGATTTTGAAAATATTGCTATCCCTTCTCGAGGCAATTGAAAACATCCTTAAATTGTGTCGATTTAAAAGTTTTTTTTTTTTTTTTTTTTAATTTCAATAGCTTTAGAAGTACCAGTAGTTTTTGGCTACATAGATGACTTGTATAGTGGTGAAGTATAGGCTTTTAGTACGCCTGTCACCCAAACAGTGTACATTGACCAAATAGGTAATTTTTTATCCCTCACCCTGCTCCCAACCTCTTCCCATCTGAGTCTCCAATGTCATACAGCTCTATATGCCTTTGCATAGCCATAGTTTAGCTCTCACTTATAAGTGAGAGCGTGTGGTATTCAGTTTTCTATTCCTAAGTTGTCTCATTTAGGATAATGGCCTCCAATTCCATCCAAGTTGCTGCAAAAGATATTATTTTGTATTTTTATGGCTGAGTAGTAGTCTATGGCACATGTACACTACATTTTCTTTAACCAATCATTGGTTAATGGGCACTCATGTTGATTCCATATCTTTGCAGTTGTGAATTGTGTTGTAATAAACATGCATACACAGGTGTCTTTTTAATATATATAATAACTTATTTTGCAAATGAACTGGTCATCTAATCAAAGCAATTGAATGGTAGATCTACGTTTAGTCCTTTGAGAAATGTCCATACTGCTTTCCATAGAGGTGGTCCTAATTTACATTCCCACCAACAGTGTAAAAGCTTTCCCTTTCACCACATCTGCAGATCATCTATTGCTTTTTGACTTTAATAATGGCCATTCTGACTGGGGTGAGGTGGTATCTTTAATTTGCATTTCCCTGATGATTAGTGATGTTGAACATTTTTTCATGTTTTTTGGCTATTTGTATGTGTTCTTTTGAGAAATATCTGTTCATATCATTTGTACACTTTTAAATGGGATTTTTTTTTCTTGTTTATTTGAGTTCCTTCTTGATTCTAGATATTAGTCCTTTATTAGAGGTATAGTTTGCAAATATTTTCTCTCATTTTATAAGTAGTTTGCTTACTCTGCTGATTATTTATTTTGTTGCTTATGAAGGGACTTGGAGAACGGGCCCCTTCTCCCCCTCAGCCACCACTGCAGATACAGCTGGGGCTTCTCCCATGGGATCTCAGCACAGGTGCAACTGTAGATGGTCTTTCTGGGTTACTTTGGGGTGATTGCATCCACATAGGTGGGATGCCCTGTGGGTTAAGATTTGCACAAGGGGTAGAGTCTCAGTGGCTCTCTACCTGGAGCATCAGCATTGCTATCGATGGAAAGAAATGCCTGTTTGATGTGAACAGCTGCAACACCAGGATAGGAGCATGAATTGGAGGGCAGATTGCTTTCTTGCTGGCCTGGAAGGGGAACTGAAGTAGCTCCCTCTCATCTCCCTGAAAAGTCATCCGTGCATTTCACTGAGCACTCCACCAACCACTTCGATTAAGGCTGGGATCTTCGCCCATCTTTGGAGTATTGCTTATACCAACCTGCTGCAGTTACAGCTGGTTTTTACCCGTAGGCACATCCTACCAGCCTAAAGGTTTAACTGTTCAACATAGTGAAAACAATACAGAAAAAAATATTTAAAAGAACATACCAATGGGGAATGAGATATGATTCGTGAGACCTCTGTCATTCTGGCCCCACAAGAAACAGTGATCCTGCCTACACACCCAGCATATCACTACTACTAGCAGCATCTGAGAAAGGTATCACAAAAAGATTCTTTATGACCAAGGAACTGATACGTTCTTTGCCCTGAAAGTGTCCAGAGCCCAAGCTAGGTAATCATAAACTATATACATTAAAGTCACATACTCAAGAGAAAGAAATTAAAAAAAAAAAAAAAAACCAGTTGAATCAAAAATACATCCTTAAATTTTGTAAGACATCTAGGCCTAGTAATCACTAATTCGGTCATTGACAAAATAATTACCATTTTAACCTAAATGAGATTAAAATTTCAGCCCGCCCATCTGGAAGACCTAATATAAAATTTTAATTAACATAGCCCAAACCTCAATTCAGACAACTTACCTACTAGAAGAGAAACGTGGATGTAAATATTTTTAAATTGAGTTGACTATTGTAAATGTACATAAAATATGTTTGTATATACACACTCAGACACACAAATATGTATATACACATATATAATACAAACATATAAATATTTTCAATAAGGTAACATTGTTCATAGAATTTTTGGATCCTACCCATTGATGAGAAGATTCTTTATGAAACTTGACAATTAATTTCATAATTCAGTTATCAAACACATTGACACTGGACTAGAGATAATAGCCAAAATTGCACTGAATAGCTACCACAAATGATGATCAATGGCATTATTTAATTGCTTTAATAAGAAGTATAATATTTTGGAGTCAAGATATTTTAGTTTAAATGTTTAGTTTTGAAATGTGCTAATAATGTGTGAAGTTATTTCAATGCACATAGCTGAAAGCCATCCTGTATATTCCATCTGTACAACCTCAGAAAAGTCACAGAACATATCTATGTTTCAGTATGTTCATTCCTAAAGTAAGGAAGTTAGAGTAGATGACATAAAAGTTTTTTCTAATCTTGTATCACATAAGACTCGCTAAATTCCAGAAATGGCTGCAGCATTTGGCCTCACCCTATGACATGATAATCTGGGATGTGTTTGAAATCGCATGCACGGCAAATGGAAATATCTTCAAGATATAAGGAATTATGAAAAATATAGTTGATATAACTACATATCAAATTTGATCATGTTTTTCTTGTGTGTGTGTGTACATATATTTTTTTATTATACTTTAAGTTCTAGGGTACATGTACACAATGTGCAGGTTTGTTACATAGGTATACATGTGCCATGTTGGTTTGCTGCACCCATCAACTCATCATTTACATTAGGTATTTCTCCTAATGCTATCCCTCCCCCAGGACCCTATCCCACAACAGATCCTGATGTGTGATGTTCCCCTCCCTGTGTCCAAGTGTTCTCATTGTTCAATTTCCACCTATGAGTGAGAACATGCGGTGTTTGATTTTCTGTCCTTGTGATAGTTTGCTGAGAATGATGATTTCCAGCTTCATCCATGTCCTTGCAAAGGACATTAACTCATCCTTTTTTATGGCTGCATAGTATTCCACGGTGAATATGTGCCACATTTTCTTAATCCAGCGTATCATTGATGGACATTTGGGTTGGTTCCAAGTCTTTGCTATTATAAATAATGCTACAATAAACATAAGTGTGCATGTGTCTTTATAGCAGCACGATTTATAATCCTTTGGGTATATACCTAGTAATGGGATTGCTGGGTCAAATGGGATTTCTAGTTCTAGATCCTTGAGGTATCGTCATACTGTCTTAAACAATGGTTGAACTAATTTACGCTCCCACCAACAGTGTAAAAGCATTCCTATTTCTCCACATCCTCTTCAGCACCTGTTGTTTCCTGACTTTTTAATGATTGCCATTCTAACTGGCGTGAGATGGTATCTCATTGTGGTTTTGATTTGCACTTATCTGATGACCAGTGATGATGAGCATTGTTTCATGTTTCTTCTGGCTGTATAAATGTCTTCTTTTGAGAAGTGTCTCTTCATATCCTTTGCTCACTTTTTGATGGGGTTGCTTTTTTCATGTAAATTTGTTTAAGATCTTTGTAGATTCTGGATATTAGCCATTTATCAGATGTGTAGATTGCAAAAATTTTCTCCAATTCTCTAGATTGCCTGGTCACTCTGATGGTAGTTTCTTTTGCTGTGCAGAAGCTCTTTAGTTTAATTAGATCTCATCTGTCTATTTTGGCTTTTGTTGCCCTTGCTTTTGGCGTTTTAGTCATGAAGTCCTTGCACTTGCCTATGTCCTGAATGGTATTGCTTAGGTTTTCTTCTAGGGTTTTTATGGTTTTAGGTCTAACATTTAAGTCTTTAATCAATCTTCAATTAATTTTTGTATAAGGTGTAAGGAAGGGATCCAATTTCAGCTTTCTACATATGGCTAGCCAGTTTTCCCAACACCATTTATTAAATAGGGAATCCTTTCTCTATTTCTTGCTTTTGTCAGGTTTGTCAAAGATCAGATGGTTGTAGATGTATGGTGTTATTTCTTAGGCCTCTGTTCTGTTCCATTGGTCTATATCTCTGTTTTGGTACCAGTACCATGTTATATTGGTTACTGTAGCCTTGTAGTATAGTTTGAAGTCAGGTAGAGTGATGCCTCCATCTTTGTTCTTTTTGCTTAGGGTTGTCTTGGCAATGTGGGCTCCTTTTTGACTCCATATAAACTTTAAAGTCGTTTTTTCCAATTATGTGGAGAAACCTTGGTAGCTTGATGGACATGGTATTGAATCTATAAATTACCTTGGGCAGTATGGCCATTTTTACGATATTAATTCTTCCTATCCATGAGCATGGAATGTTCTTCCATTTGTTTGTGTCCTCTTTTATTTCATTGAGCAGTGGTTTGTAGTTCTCCTTGAAGAGGTCCTTCACATCTCTTGTACGTTGGATTCCTAGATATTTTATTCTCTTTGTAGCAATTGTGAATGGGAGTTCACTCATGATTTGGCTCTCTGTTTGTCTGTTATTGGTGTATAGGATGCTTGTGATTTTTGCAATTAATTTTGTATCCTGAGACTTTGCTGAAGTTGCTTATCAGCTTAAGGAGATTTTGGACTGAGACGATGGGGTTCTCTAAATATACAGTCATGTCATATGTAAACAGGAACAATTTGACTTCCTCATTTCCTAATTGAATACCCTTTATTTCTTTCTCTTGCCTGATTGCCCTGGCCAGAACTTCCAACACTATGTTGAATAGGAGTGGTGAGAGAGGGCATCCTTGTCTTGTGCCGGTTTTCAAAGTGAATGCTTCCAGTTTTTGCCCATTCAGTGTCATATTGGCTGTGGGTTTGTCATAAATAGCTCTTATTATTTTGAGATACGTTCCATCAATACCTATTTTATTGAGAGTTTTTAGCATGAAGGTCTGTTACATTTTGTTGAAGACCTTTTCTCCATCTATTGAGATAATCATGTGGTTTTCGTTGTTGGTTCTGTTTATGTGATGGATTACATTTATTTATTTGCATATGTTGAACCAGCCTTGCATCTCAGGAATGAATCCAACTTGGCCATGGTGGATAAGCTGTTTGATGTGCTGTTGGATTCAGTTTGCCAGTATTTTATTGGAGATTTTCATATAGATGTTCATCGGGGATATAGGTCTAAAATTCTGTTTTTCTGTTGTGTCTCTGCCAGGCTTTGGTATCAAGATGATGCTGGGCTCATAAAATGAGTTACAGAGGATTCCCTCTTTTTCTATTGATTGGAATAGTTTCAGAAGGAATGGCACCAGTTCCTCTTTGTACCTCTGGTAGAATTTGGCTGTGAATCCATCTGGTCCCGGACTTTTTTGGTTGGTAGTCTATTAATTATTGCCTCAATTTCAGAACCTGTTATTGGCCTATTCAGAGATTCTACTTCTTCTTGGTTTAGTCTTGGGAGGGTGTATGTGTCCAGGAATTTAACCATTTCTTCTAGATTGTCTAGTTTATTTGCATAGAGCTGTTTATAATATTCTCTGATGGTAGTCTGTATTTCTGTGGAATTGGTGGTGATATCCCCTTTATCATTTTTTATTGCATCTATCTGATTCTTCTCTTTTTTCTTCCTTATTAGTCTTGCTAGCAGTCTTATCAATTTTGTTGATCATTTCAAAACACCAGCTCCTGGATTCATTGATTTTTTGAAGGGTTTTTTGTGTCTCTGTCTCCTTCAGTTCTGCTCTAATCTTAGTTATTTCTTGTCTTCTGCTAGCTTTTGAATTTGCTTGCTCTTGCTTCTCTAGTTCTTTTAATTGTGATGTTAGGCTGTTGATTTTAGATCTTACCTGCTTTCTCTTGTGGGCATTTAGTGCTGTAAATTTCCCTCTACACACTGTCCCAGAGATTCTGGTATGTTGTTTAATTGTTCCCATTGGTTTCAAAGAACATCTTTATTTCTGCATTCATTTTGTTATTTACCCAGTAGTCATTCAGGAGCAGGTTGTTCAGTTTCCATGTACTTGTGCGGGTTTGAGTGAGTTTCTTAATGCTAAGTTTCAATTTGATTGCACCGTGGTCTGAGAGACAGTTTGTTGTGATTTCTTTTCTTTTACATTTTCTGAGGAGTGCTTTACTTCCAATTAAGTGATCAATTTTAGAATAAGTGTGATGTGGTGCTGGAAAGAATGTATACTCTGTTGATTTGGGGTGGAGAGTTTTGTAGATGTCTGTTTGGCTTGCTTGGTGCAGAGCTGAGTTCAAGTCCTGGATATCCTTGTTAACCTTCTGTCTCATTGATCTGTCTAATATTGAGAGTGGGGTGTTAAAGTTTCCCATTATTATTGTGTGGGAGTCTAAGTGTCTTTGTAGGTCTCTAAGGTCTTGCTTTATGAATCTGGGTGCTCCTGTATTGGGTGCATATATATTTAGGATATTTAGCTCTTCTTGTTGAATTCATCCCTTTACCATTATGTAATGGCCTTCTTTGTGTCTTTTGATCTTTATTGGTTTAAAGTCTGTTTTATCAGAGACTAGGATTGCAGCCCCTGCTTTTTTTTTTTTTTTTTTTTTGCTTTCCATTTGCTTGGTAGATCTTCCTCCATTCCTTAATTTTGACCCTATGTGTGTCTCTGCACATGAGATGGGTCTCCTGAATACAGCACACTGCTGGGTCTTGACTCTTTTTCCAATTTGCCAGTCCGTGTCTTTTAATTTGGGCATTTAGCCCATTTACATTTAACCTTAATATTGTTATGTGTGAATTTGATCCTGTCATGATTTTAGCTGTTTATTTTGCCCATTAATTGATGCAGTTTCTTCATAGCATTGATGGTCTTTAAAATTTGTCATGTTTTTGCAGTGGCTAGTACCAGTTGTTCCTTTCCATGTTTAGTGCTTCCTTCAGGAGCTCTTGTAAGGCAGGTCTGGTGGTGGCAAAATCTCTCAGCGTTTGCTTGTCTGTAAAGGATTTTATTTTTCCTTCACTTATAAAGCTTTGTTTGGCTGGATATGAAATTCTGGATTAAAAACTATTTTCTTTAATAACGTTGAACATTGCCCCCACTCTCTTCTGGCTTGTAGGGTTTCTTTCGAGAGATCTACTGTTAGCCTTATGGGCTTCCCTTTGTGGGTAACCCAACCTTACTCTTTGGCTGCCCTTGAGATTTTCTCCTTCATTTCAACCCTGTTGAATCTGACAATTATGTGTCCTGGGGTTGCTCTACTCAAGGAGTATCTTTGTGGTGTTCTCTGTATTTCCTGAATTTAAATGTTGGCTTGCCTTGCTAGGTTGGGGAAGTTCTCCTGGATAATATCCTGAACAGTGTTTTCCAACTTGGTTCCATTCTCCCCATCACTTTCAGGTACACCAATCAAGCGTAGATTTGGTCTTTTCACATAGTCCCATATTACCTGGAAGCTTTGTTTGTTTCTTTTTACTCTTTTTTCTCTAAACTTGTCTTCTTGCTTTATTTTATTAATTTGACCTTTAATCACTGATATCCTTTCTTTCACTTGATTGAATCAGCTATTGACGCATGTGCATGCATCAAGAATTTCTTGTGCTGTGGTTTTCAGTTCCATCAGCTCATTTAAAGTCTTCTCTACACTGTTTATTCTAGTTAGCCATTCGTCTAACCTTTTTTCAAGGTTTTTAGCTTCTTTGCGATGGGTTAGAACATGCTCCTTTAGCTCGGAGAAGTTTGTTATTACCCACCTTCTGAAGCCTACTCATCTGAAGTCAACTCATCAAAGTCATTCTCTGTCCAGCTTTGTTCCATTGCTAGCTAGGAGCTGCAATCTTTGGAGGAGAAGAGGCTCTCTCATTTTTTGAATTTTCAGCTTTTCAGCTCTGGTTTCTCCTCATCTTTGTGCTTTTATCTACCTTTGGTCTTTGATGTTGGTGACCTGCAGATGGGGTTTCGATGTGGATGGTCTTTTTGTTGATGGTGATGCTATTCTTTTCTGTTTGTTAGTTTTCCTTCAAATAGTCAGGTCCCTCAGCTGTCTGTTGGAGTTTGCTGGAGGTTTAGTCCAGACCCTGTTTGCCTGGGTATCACCAGTGGAGGCAGCAGAACAGCAAATATTGCAGAACAGCAAATATTGCTGCCTGATCCTTCCCCTGGAAGTTTCGTCCCAGAGGGGCACCTGCCTATATGAGGTGTCTGTTGGCCCGTAGTGGGAAGTGTCTCCCAGTTAGGCTTCACGGGGGTCAGGGACTCACTTGAAGAGGCAGTCTGTCCGTTCTCAGAGCTCAAACGCCGTGCTGGGAGAACCACTGCTCTCTTCAGAGCTGTCAGACTGGGACATTTTCGACCATGTTTTTCATATACTTTCTAGTATTTCACTTCCTCAGACAAACTGTCCCTGACTACTGTGTACTACAAACCCCAACCTTCCCACTGAAGTCACAGTCTACTGCCATACTTTGTTTTCTTTTTCTTCACAGTAAGTACCACACCATTTGATATCCTGTTGTATATTTACTTGTTTTTGTGCTTCTTCTGTTCCATATAAAGACAATTTCCAGAAAGTTGCAAGAGGCTAGAGTATTTCCCTTGTTCACTGATGAATTCCTGGGATTTAAAAACACATAAAACTGATGCTCATTGTGTATATGTACACATTTTGAAGACATATGATTTTTAGGAACAATAAAGATTGCTGACATGTTTACTATCTAAAATTTGATAGGAAGGGAAGGGATTGGTTTAAGGCAGGCATTTTCTCTTCATTTTATATCTTTTTTATTGTTTGAATTTATCATATGCCTGCATTATATTCATAATAAAACACACATGAATGAAAGGCGTTAGACATACTAGGCCTTCTGAAAATCTCAAGTGTCATTATTTTCAACTCATGGGCCTTGCTGAAGTCATGAAAAGTAGAAATCATATTCTTAATTCCTACAAGCCAAGAGTGTGGTGTTTTTGAAAAGTAAGCTAAAAATAAATATTAAATATAGTATTCTAAATATAATTATTCATTTTAACATAAAAATATTAAAGTTTCAACCATCCTTTTATGTTTTAGATTCATTTATTTGTAACATGTTGATAATCTGGATAAATTTTGCTGCCAAAACAATACTATAAGGTGATATGGCTTTTCTTTGCATTTTTTATGAATTCCAAATATTCTGTAAGGATTATTACATAGTTTGCAATTATTTTGTGTTGCAAAGAATAAAATACACCCCCTTTCAAAAACAAACAAGCAAATAAACAAAAAACTGTAGTGAGCTAAACAAATTTGGTGTTTTGAAATTGTTTATCTCCTATGACAGAAATTTGGAGATACAGAGATGAGACTGTTACAATGGTTCCAACATGTCAGCAGGGCCCAGGTTACTTCTAACCTTCTCCACAGTCCTTAGCAGGGGTTGCTAAAGCTCCAACAACCACATCTACACTTCAGGCAGTAGTAATGAAGCAGAGAGAAAAGACGTACAAAGCACATTTCTGTACAAAGTCAGGTTCTTCATGGAATCTTCCTCAAGTTCCCTCTAACATGTCTGCTTACATCATTTTGGCAGATCCTGGTCTCATGGCCATACATAGTTCTTAGAAAAGTTGCATAATGTATTATTGTGGCCAGTTGTATTAATGGTTTGAATAAGTCAGATATTATTACAATGGAAGAAGAGAAAAATAGATATTGAATAGGCCTATATTCTCTGCCATAATCAATTTACTGTTTTGTAATCAGAAATCTATGACACATATGTCTTTGCAGGTAGAATCAAAGCAAAGCAAAATAAATATCCTGGTGGAATATTGCTACTTGCTGGTAATTCATTTAGTTTGTTTCCTAGGTATATATTTCTAACCATGAAAATTGAGTTTCCATAGACGGGAATCCTGTCTGATACTTGGGACAGAGGCATTTTATAGTGATTTAGTGATTTCTCTGTTCTTGAAAGCAATAGAGTTTTTGTTCTTATCTCTTTTATTTCAGGGAGTAAAAGATGGAGAAATTGATGGTGCTGAGATGGACAGGAACTGCTTTATCTTTATGCAGACCCTGGGCATTCGAAGAACGAGCCGTCAGTTTTCTCAGTGATTTGTCATAAGGTCACTAAACAGAAGCAGCAATGAGCTCAGGCAGCATCTGGTAGATGCCTTGGAACTGGGAGAGGGTATGGATGAACCCTCAGTGGCTGTGAGTGATGGGAAGAGCAGTTTATACTCAATTTTTTTCCATGTTCTTCAGTTGCAATTTAAATATTACATCTTAATAATATTATTTGTGTTTAGTTACACCTCTTCAAATAAATTGTATCTAACATCTTTGAGCTGGGGTCTTTTGGGAGACAACTCTCACATATTTCTGCATGTTTTACAAGAAAAGGCACTAGCTGCCTTTTTTCCAAAACGATCTTTCAAAAATTTTTGCAAGTGAACAACCTTGGAAGAGATGCTATCTCCCTCTGGAGCAAAGTTCAGGTTTGTTTATTCTATGGTATAATAAAGATAATGTCTTCCTTTGAGGAAAAGCTCAAGAAGGCTTACTGTCAATTTTAAAAGATTTGCGTCTGCTAAACTTGGGATTCCTCTTTCGTAGGTATCACATCCTCTTCTTCCTGTTATCCTGTGAGGACTGTGGCCTGATAAGCTGGTACAAAATGAACATGCTCTGGCTAATGTTATGAATAATAAATTGCTGTGTGAGTAATAAATTGTCTGTTGTTTCTTATCCAAAAGTCTCGCCTCTTCTGCTGGACTGGCATTCAAGATACTGTGGAAGGCTAATGTGTTAGTTGCAGGTAAGTTCAGATCTCAGATATTTTACAGTTCCTGACAGAGTTTCCACGCTTAGATGTATTGGCAGGGAATTTATTAGGTTCATGGTACCTACAAGTCCCATATTCCTTTTTGAGGAAATTTAACTATGTGACCCTCCTTTCCTGACAAGTGGTTGTTTGAAGTATGTGTGAATTGATGCCCACAAATAGCCGAATGTAACCAACTCTGGACTGGCAGAGATTATGACGTGGCTTAACATGGGAGGGCTGCCCAACTGTGGGAGTCCATCTGAACTAATCTAATCATCTCTTTTGGGGAAATGATTGTGAGACATGCAGAGTATCCGTGGTCAGGAGCTGTGCAGAAACCAACAGATGCATGGCTAGATAGGAGAATGGGTAGGCAGAGTCATGCATCTTTAATTGTCAAGTTCTTGAACAAATCAATTTTTTCACTGTAGCTATTCTTGGACACCTGGGAAAACTACTAATTTTTGAGCAGTAATATACTTTTCCAGGATATGTGATATTCTTTACTTCTCCATGTTTACTTATAATGTCCTTCTTTGACTGAAAGTGACCAGAATGTGCTACTACTTCTTGTAACGCAAAGAGGCAGGTCGACAAAGGGAAGAAAGATAATAATCTTCCCAAATGAAATCTGGATAACGATTTACTAGGCACAAGGTTTAACTAAATTATGCTTCTAGTGTTTCCTGAATGAAAGGATTTAGAAATCCTGATTTGACAATCAGGTATTACACTTACTAGCAACAGATGCTGTTAAAACATGAATTTAAACAGCTGATTTGTGTTGATAAAACATTACGATCATTTCAGAATAACTGATTATAATGTGCTGTGGATTTTCTACCTGGTGTGCTGTAACACCTGTCAGTGAGTTAGAAGTGATATCTCTATGGATTAATCAGGTAAAATGGAGCAAACTCAAAAGTCTTATAAAGGTGTTCAAGAAAACAAAATATTCATTATTCTACATAACTGATAGCTTCTTAGGTTCAACTTATACAGATTAAAAAACAGAGTCAAAATATGTGGATTTTAGTAATAGCTTCTATTTTATCTAGTTTTTACTAGAAAATATTTACTTAGACAAAACTCTAGCACACATTAACAAATGATGGTCTACAGTGGGAAAAAAGTCTCATAGCCTCTGATTATCTATACTAATGTGAATATTGTGCCAGAACCAGAGGAGAAGAAAGCTGGCTTAGCTTTACTTGACTAATGTTGATTCAAAATTTATACCATCACACTATAACTAACAGTGTTCAGATGGTCATGTGCAAGACATGTGCCTGAGAGAAAAAAACAATCTCATAGTCTCACTCTCTAACACGGAATGAATATACAACATGGAGCAATAGAATAAGATTGTCAACTCTATTTACTTCTCTAAAATATAGTAATTGCAGAATGGTGTTATAATTCTCTCTCTCTCTCTCTCTCTCTCCTTGTGTGTGTGTGTGCCTGTGTGTGTATGTGACCATACCTACACTGGATCTGGATCTCCTGACTTTATGTTTAATCATCATGTAGATTCCTTATATTAAACCAGATCATTGTTTCCTAAAGAGTGTTCTGTGGAACACTAATTATGTCAAATATTTTATGAAAATATGTTTGGAGATAATACATTTCAAATTTCGGCACCGTATAAACTGCTCTCATAGACTCAGAATGCAGATGACACTACTTATGTTTCTGAGAATTTCTACAGCATGAAAATCTGTTTAATGTTTTAGTTCAGTGTTTCCTAATCTTACAGAGCAAGGAAATGTTTTTAAAATAATATTTATTAAGATTACAGGAAGTAATGTTTTCTGTACTTGCTTTGCAGTTGAACACTCTATAAACTGGTTGTGCAAAAGGTTTCTCAGTTTTTAATGACAACCATTCTAATCTTCACCATAATCTTTGTACTTTTTTGAGGTAGTGAAGTGTGCTGGGGTGGGTAAGGGTGAGAAACCAATTTAAAAGTGCCATTTCACTGTAACTCCTACATTATTATTTCAAAGCCATTTTTATAAATGTAGAATCTTTTTGGTAAATACAAATTCAGAGACTCTTGTTGCCTTCAACTCCAATCATAGATGAACCTGGAATCAAGTGGGAACTTGCTGTTGTCTCTGATGCTTGGGGATGGTATTGTGACCTTGAGCCCACCAGTGGCTTTGACTTCTTGCTTGAGAGTCTGCCTATTGGCTGGTCTGCTAGAATTTGCTACTGCTAGAAAATCCTTGAAGATCTGACCTCCCCTTGTTTCCACTGACATTGAAGCTCTCTGGGTCTTAGCCAGCACCTACATCAGATAGCAGGCTTGGTCCACCAACCCTGTGGCCATGCTGCCCTCTGTCAGTCTTGTA
Source organism: Macaca nemestrina (assembly GCF_043159975.1). Taxonomy (NCBI): domain Eukaryota; kingdom Metazoa; phylum Chordata; class Mammalia; order Primates; family Cercopithecidae; genus Macaca; species Macaca nemestrina. Next base: position 160,615,187 of record NC_092127.1, read on the forward strand.
GCTCTCCTCTAAAATTTCTCAAGTCAGTTGTCTTTGTCCTCCCTTCAGGTACATGCAGGGATTTCCTGACCAATTCCACACCACAGAGAAGCATAACTCAGGCCCTCTCTGTCCCTAAACTCCAGTGAACCTATTTACACACCACTCTGGATTAAAGGCACAGGGACACCTTTTAAGGTGATCTTTTCCTGGATTTCCAAATACAAATCCATATATGTCACCCTTAATTTTGAAGAGCTTCTCCTTAATATCTCTGAGAGTTCTATTTTATCACCCCCTTTCCTCCTTTCCTATGTCTTGACCTGAAGTTTGACCTTGTGGAGGTTAGGTTGTTGGAAGAGAAGAAATGTGTCTGAATTCTCTATAGAATAGCAGAGGTAGTAGAGGATAGGACAAAAATGTTAGCTCTGGATCCTGAATTCTTCAGTTTGAATTTGCCTACTGCCACTTATAATTGTGCAAGTTACTTAAACTTTCTACCTTGGTTTTCATATTTCTATATCTATAGGATGTGGAGGCAGTTGTAAAGATTGAATGAGACAATGTGTCCTAAGTACTTGAAAAGTACCTGGCACATGGAGCTACTCACTCAAAGTTATCTATTGACATTATTTCTCTACCCCTTTCTGCTCAAGGTGTTCTGTTTCTGTTTGGAGAAGGATGAATCTTTACAATATGTAGAACTCTCTCTAATAGCTCTTTATAGCAAACTTCTATAATAAGTTGGCCTGGTATAACACTTTAGGATATTACCTTGCTTTGGGAAAAACAAAAAAAACAAAAAAACAAAAAACCCCAAAAAAACCAGAACAAAGCTATATAAGTCATGAATCAAAAATGACCAATGTGTTTACTGCTTTTCCTCATATATTCCCTTTCCCTGACACCTTGAAAATTGTCCACTTAACATGTTGAGAAATACTGAGCATTATGATTCAGGTAAAATGAAAAATTCACAGATTAATATTATCAGAAATATATCTATTGTATGTGGAACATATATTGGGAAAAGCTGAGTTAAACTAACACTTGAATGTATCAGTGTATTAGGCCATTGTTGCAGTGCTATAAAGGAATACTTGAGGCTGGGTAATTTATAAATAAAGGAGGTTTAATTAGCTCACGGATCTGCAGGCTGTAGAAGCATGGCACCAATATCTGCTTGGCTTCTGGTGAGGGCCTCAGGAATCTTACAATCATGGTGGAAAAGAAAGCAGGAGCAGGCACATCACGTGGTGAGTGTGAACAAGAAAGCAAAAGGGCAGGAAGTCCTAGACTTTTAAACAACCAGATCTCACATGAACTAACTGAATGAGAGCTCACTTGCCACCAAGGGTATGGTACTAAACCATTCATAAGGGATCTGCCCCCATGTTCCAATCACCTCTCAACAGGTCTCCCTCCAACAATGGGAATCACATTTCAACATGAGATTTGGAAGAGACAAACATTCAAACCATATCAGTCAGGCAGGATGCCTACCTCTTCTTTGTCCTGATTTCCTGTCATCTTTTGGGGATAGAACCTCTGCCCCATCTCTTCTTCCCTGTTTACCTACCTTTCTAACTCCTCTCCCAAGGAAGGAAAAGTTGTTAATCTAGTCACCGGACCATATCAGTGGGAGGGGTTACATCAGTGGGAAGGGTTATATCACTGGGAAGGATTACATGCCTTAAATATAGAAGCCAACTCCCACTTATAAGCACAACCTTGGTACAGCTGGTGTTCTAGAAGCAGGCTCTACCATACCTGAGTGCTGTTTCAACTTCTCTAATTGATTTATGTGAGAGGCAGTCTTGCCATAGACAGTCATGTCAACTGCTCAGGAAGTGGATTCAGAATCTGCTCTGCCAACAGAGCCTTCCACATTTGAGTGAGTAGAGAATAGACTTTGAACCAGGCTACTGCTGGTACATGGAGGCCACCAGCCAATGTACTGGCAGAACTCTATAACGGGGAAGTAAAGAGCTCATAAAGAAATGAAAGAAGCTGTACATGTGCTTCTTTTTCTCCATTGTTAACCAAGCGAAGATCTTAAGATAAAGTCACATTATTAGAAATGGCATAGTCTTATTACTTCTAAAATTTTAAAATTCTGAACATTTAAAAGTGATCTGATTTTACCAATGATAAGCCTGGTCCTGGGGAGATTAGCTAGAAGGGAATAAATTCTTGTAGTAGGTGGATACATCCATTTTTAATATAAATGTAAAGATTTTTCTTCCATTTTTAGTTATAAGAACAATTTCCTATGATAATTTATTCTCTAAAGCTGAGCTTTCTTAACCAGCTTCAAGGTGAATGATAATGGTATATTTGACCTAATTATGAGTTTCCAAGAATGAATGTTATTTAAGGCAATAGCCAGTGATTTCTGCCTTTTAAAAATTACAATATACTCTTATTCTTTGGCATAATTTAAAAACTTTGTTAAAGTGGCTACCCTCTTGTTAAAGATTTGTTCTAATTTCACATTTTATCTACTGGATTCTCTGAATCAACCTGGCCTTCTCTTTCTTCAAATTAAAAAAAAGTCAATCTTTTCAAAGGAATACATTCAGTTGTTATTTATTTTTAAAATTTATTTCACATGCGAAAGTGCATGTGCAAGTGTGTTATGAAGTTATATTGTGTGATGCTGAGGTTGGGGTACAACTAAACCTGTCACCCAAGTAGTGAGCATAGTACCCAAAAGGTAGTTTTTCAACCCTTGCCCCCAATGTCTATTGTTTGAAAGGAATACATCCTTAATAAGCATATTATTTTATTACTGTAATTGCTTTGAAAGAGGCTGAATGTCAGATATTCTGAATAAGGTCAGGTATTAAATCTAAAGATGTGCCTTTTAAAAAATATCTACTATTCCAGTTTCAGCATTTACACCAGAAAAAAAAAAAAAAGATCAATGCTAACATACCTTGAGAACATCTTTTCTTTTAAAAGTTTCTATAAAATAACCTTCCATAAAATAAAGTTACTACATTCAACATGGAATGACAGACAATTTTGGGGTAAAAAATTGTCGGTCTCTTTCTTTAGCCATATTGTTCTTTTTCTGCTTGAAGAGGCACCAAAGGAAGGTTGGTACTGGCTTCCGTTAAACTTCCCTTAAGAAATTAGCATCAAGGCCTGTAATCCCAGTACTTTGGGAGCCCAAGGTGGGTTGAGATCAGGAGTTTGTGACCAGCCTGGTTAACATGGCAAAATACTGTCTCTACTAAATTACCCTGGCATGGTGGCACATGCCAATAATCCCAGCTACTTGGGAGTCTGAGGCAGGATAATCACTTGAACCTGGGAGGCAGAGGCTGCAGTGAGCTGAGATCATGCCACTGCACTCCAGCCTGGGTGACAATGAAATTCCATTTCAAAAAAAAAAAAAAAAAAGTAGCATCATGGACTCCATTCTGTCAATACCCACAAAAGCCACACATTGTGGTAAAAACAAGAAAGGGAGACAGGAAACTCAGTCAAATACCCACTTGAATAAATCTATGTAAAAATATAGGTTCATCTTCATCAAGGTCATTTGAAGGTAATAATATTAGGTTTTAAAATATCCCATTATGCAATTTCCATTTTTATTTAACACATTGATTATTGAAAACATTCTTTGTGCACAGTGCTATGCTAGGCACTGAGAAAGAGTGACGCAGATACAGAGAATTGACGACATGGCTGGGGAAAGTGTGGAATCATCTTCTAACAACATGGAGCTACAAACGTTTCATTAATTTGATTAAAACGGAGCAAAAATGCAAAGAAAGGAGAAATCTAAATTGACAGAGAGTGGATGGAGCACAATAAAAATCAGTTCCCTCCTTTCATCCCCTTCCTGCCTCCTCATCCTAGCCCAGAGCCTCCTTTATTCTTTTTATGCATGACTACTATTGTTTTCTAGCAGCTGTTTTTCCCTGACCTGCCTTCTCCACTGAAGACTTAGATGACCCTTCTAAGTTCCATCTCTTATCATTCACATGATAGTTGCAGCCAAGGTTGTAAAAGTTCTCTGATGACATGTAATTTATCTCACTTCTTATTTATCCCAAAAGTAATGAAAAATGTCTATTGCCTGCTTAGGAGCTCACCAATTGGCTGGAATGGACACGAATGACTTTCAGCTGGAGTGGGACATGAGACAAATCTAAGAGAGTGAAGTATGGACAGCTTTACCGCACACTACCGTGAATCTTCTTCACTTGCTGTTAGAATTGTCAGAATCAAATTAAAACGCATAACGTCATTCAAGTAGAACAACTGAATTTAACAACTATATTAGATTGAGTTTTCCATAGAGAAAAATGGATTACTATCATTAAATACATAGCCATAAACCCCCTCCAAACTATAGATTGGATATTTCATTACTTTTCGTTTGTCCTTATTAGGCTTGGTACTTGTGGGCCAATGTAGAGATATAGTTTGCTTTATTTATATAAATTATTATAAATTGTGTGTTTAAAGACCTTGATCTAAGTCAGAATATTTTGGCATTTCTAACAATTCCTAACATTTTCATGCTAGAAATTCTGTTTTCCGCCGTTACTAAACGTGTACTCAGACTGGTCCACTATTGTGTTAATAGTGTCGGTAAAGCTTGGTCTGTTGGCCTAAAAATGACTTGCTGCCAGTTAAGTCAAGTAACTTATTATAGCCTGTTACTTACGTAGACTTGAATTAGTCATGTCCATTAATAACTAGTTAGTTCAAGGAAAGAATCAGCAAAGTGCATGGATACTGACTAGCTAAATCACGTGGCAGCAATCAACAAATGTTTTTCTCTTTCATCATTTTGCCATAGCATCATTTAGACATGGGTTCAGGGATGTGAATATTAGTAAAATATTAAACAGTCAAAAGAATTCATGTGTGAAATAGCGTGTCTGCTTTATAATGAATATAAAATTGTGTTTAGCTACGAACAGGATTTAAACACCTTGTGAGATTATTACTAAGGCAACAGAAGAGCCAAAAATAAATTGCTCCAAACTAATGTAAGGCATTTATTTTTTGCTTTGTTCTTTTTTATACTGTTTTATTATCAACTCAGAACTATTCAATAGTTTCAATTTTCGAATTGTGAGTGGGTGCAGAGCTATAGCTATCCTTCAAACCTATGAAAATGTCTATCCCACTTCAAATGATTATCTTTGGTTTAACCTATAAGGGCCATGCTTTAATTTGGAGTTTACCTTTTATTCAGACCAACTTCTAAATAATGGTGATAAATTGTGTATTTTGGGAATAGAGATGTCTTCCAAGCAGCACATCACTTATCAATTTGTCTTTTATTTATTTATTTTTTGGAAAAGAAATAGATCTCACACTGATAATTTTGCTTGAATGAATTTTGAGGGTTTCGAATTGATTCATTCTTATAAGAAGAGAGACAGTTTTTTGTTTAGTTTTGTTTTGCGTGTGTGGTTCATTTTCCATTGTCATCTCTGGAATAGACAGGGGTGATTTGCAAAGAACGAAATAATATAGAAGGAAAGAAGAGATGATATAGAAGGAAAACAGACTTCAAATAAAAGTGTATTCTATTTCTTTTCCTGTTCTATATTCCCATTAGAATTGTTAATAAAGTCTAATGCTCTGGATTAATTTGAATCAGCCAAAAATGTTTGTCTGAAAATAATCATGGAAAGATTAGTACTCTTTTTCTTAACCACATAGCAATATTTAAAGTTTACAGATTACTTGTACATTTTTCTAATTTGATTCATACAAAAACTCTATGAATTAAGTATAACTGTCTGTATTTTGCAGATGAAATATCTGACTCTCAGAGAGAAGGTTAATCAACGCAGGTCACGCAGGTAGTTGTCCCTAACAGGACTTGAATCCAAATCTTCTGACTGTGTAGATTTTTGTTTTTGTACTTAGTTTTATTTCCCTAGTGTATCACAGGTCTGCATTAGGATATAACCTAATTGTGTCTGAAATGATTTATTGGCTTAAGTGAACTCATCAGAATACAAGTAGAAAGCAACTTTTTTTTTCTCATACCACTGTCCTATTGATTTTCCCTCATCCACCCCTGGCAATACCTTGGAGATTACACAGTTTTTCCATCACATTCAGGTCAATTAGGACGCAAATCCAAGTATTAAAAATTCATTACAGTCTATCATCAAAGGCCCTATATTTTATTCAGTTCAAAATTTTCCTTTCCCATTTTAGGCCTGCGTCATACAAAAATGCTACAGCTATAGCATACATGCAGGAATTTGACATAGAAAACTAGTTACATGGCCGGCACACACTAAGTGTTGGAGATATTTCAGTGATCCAAACAGAAGTCTTGTGTATAGGGAACTTACATTCAGCTTCCATGTCAGGGAAAAGGAAAACAATTGAGCAAAGTAAGACAGAACATAAGTACTAAGCATGGTGGGAAAGTGTCAGGTTGCAGAATGAAAAAGTCTTGGAGGGCCTCGTGGAGAAATTGATTGTATTTGATAAAAGTCTTGAATAATATTAAGGAGTTAGTTGTGACAGTATCTGGGGGTAGAACATTCTAGGCAGAAGGAACAATGAGTAGGCTTGGCATGATCAAGGTATGGTGAGGACACCAGTAAGAGTGAAAGAAAGTGAGTGTGGTAAGGAGTGGTAGAGATGAGGTCACAGAAGTACAAAGGACCAGATCCTATACAGCCTTGGTCCGTAGCAGATGCTGAGATAGAGTTAGGAGTGCAAGAAATTCACTGGCAGCAATAACCTATGAAAGAAAAAGGAAGGAAGGGGGCAGAGTTGGTGAGGGAAAGCCTTTAAACTGCAAGGCAAATCTGATATCTGTGGAAGGTAAGACGAAAGGAGGCCAGAATTGGGCAGGAACTACCTTCAGTGTGACCCATATTGATATGACCTCAGACAAACCAATGGTTCTGATTAAAGATTGCCTTAAAAAAAAAAAAAAGTCTTGTATTTGGCAGGAACAGCCAAGTCCTTGTGTATCCATTACACTTAAGTCACTGGCTGGGGACTGCCTGGGAGAAGTGTGGCCTCAAATGCTGCATTAGATCTGGAAGTTGCTGTTACTGGAGGTCCTGAACTAACTGCATCACTAGCATCTGGATGTCAAGTTATTTACTGAAGGAAAACCTGAGCAACATACTTTGATACCTGCTTCAGGCCTGTAGGCTATTGTATAGCTTTGATTTTTAGTCTAAGAGAAAGGGGTCTGAGCAGAGGATTACATGATCTGACTTCGTTTTGAAAAGAGTCACTTTGGTTGTACTGAGAATAAACTGCAGCGGAGAGGGGAGAAGCAGAGAGGAGGTCAATGCAATAATACATAAAAATTGATGGAGGCCTGGACCAGGGTGTTGGTGGGGGCAGAGGTGCTGAGAAATGGTCATATTCTGAATGTAAAATTTCCCATACCTGCTCACTGATGTTGCTGCTTCTTCAATACTTGCTATTTCAGTACAACAGAATAAATCAGTCTATTCCATTTTACTCCTCCTCCTCCAATCATTTTTACTGTATCAGATTATCCAATATTGAAGCTAAGAGACATAAAGCTCATAAAAATCTATCTTGGCTACTGGAATTATACTCTGGTGTGGTACACTATGTGGGTGATAGATTTCAAGTGCTGAAATTTTGTATTTGGTTTTTTTTTTTTTTTTTGATTGAACTATCAGTCTTCCCCAACTACAGTTTTCTGTTGGAGCCAAAAAGTCACTGCCATCTGATTATTTATATTTTTTCCTCTGTTCCTGTCTTTCAGCATTCCACCCCAAAGCATACTTGCCTGAAGGAGACTGTTTTGGATAGAATTATTTTTGTGTAACTCATTATTAACACTGCAGGATTTATACATGTCCCATGGGAAACAAAATTCTTGTTGTCACACATGCAAGAAAGTACTGCTTTCTCCCCCAGGCTCAGGCTCATCTCTCTTCCTCTTTTTTTCCCCCTTTAGCCTTGATTTTATTGTTTTCGTTTGTGAGTCATGCACCAGACACTGAATTCTCATTTCAAAAGACAATGACAAACTCTTCAGGTGGGTTCTTTAAGAGTATGATTCACTTTTTAGAATAGAGCATAAAAATGGTCACAATTCTCTCTTTATTCCTATATCAGTACCCCTTGTAACATAATCTGCAGTTCCTCCTATCAAAGGACAGAGTCCCTTTCTCAACCCTTAAATATGAACTTAAACTTGGTCCAAACGAAGCAACGTTGGGTTACTAATGAGACTAGTACTCTAGAGAACTTTTGCATTTAGGACCCCTATCACATTGCCATGTGAACAAGCATGGGCTAGGCCCCATGTAAATGAGATGAGCCATCTTAGCCACACGTTTTGGGGAGGTTTGTTATGTGACAAAAAAATAATATGCTTGGATTAAGTAAAAGGAACAAACCCCACCATACTATGAAGAAGGATACTACACTGCAACAGTACAATTTTTTTTTCTAAAAAAAATTCATTTTCCTAATCAGTATTCAAGCCTTTATATACTTTCAAGGTCAATGATAGCTTAGTAATCATCAACCTACTCTTGTAGTTACTGCTTAACAAATTCTCTAAGAGTGGTGCAATTTTTCTTTCTAGAATATTCATGCATTAAACATTCTCCATTTAGAGGATTCATCCAAAAGTGAAGTAAAAAGGGCAAGGCAACATCTTTTTTTAAGGTGCAAAGAGCACATATGCTTTAGCCTTCTAGAGGCAGCATGGATTAGTGGTGAATGGGGTAAGCCTTAAAGTCCTATTTAGAACCTGGAATCCAGGTTCTAGCAACTGGAACAAGTTACTTTATTTCTCTAAGCCTCAGTTTCTTTCCAAATGGTAAAATCAGAACAAAAGAATATCTCTCTTGTGTGTTTGTGGATCAAATGAGAATATATCCAAAAACTTAAAAGTGTTTGAATTAGTATATGAACTCAATAAACACTAGCTACCATTAGTATTATTAGCTACTGTTAGTATTATTAGTAGTATTAGTAGTAGTACCATGGTGAAAGGCATGAAGAAGACACAATAAAAACATATTAAAAGACACAGTTTTCTAAAATTACTGTAGCTACTATGCTATATTTGTTTGCAGTCCTTAGCAATGTTAGATGTCTGTGAATGGTGTGTGGCTTAAGAATTATTTAATATAAAAATATCAAATAACAAATGTAGCCAGATTTATAAGAAATTACTGCTGTCACTTGACATGTAACTTCATCAGCTATACCAAAGCTTGGGACTCTGAGTCCTAGTTTTAAGTTCTGTGAATGACTAACTGAATGCCTTCATCAGTAATTATATACTTTTTATTTTTGTTTTCTCTTCTTTTAATATACCAAAGAGAATTACATATAAAGATCAACTTTGTGGTCATAAATTTTAATATAATAAGATATGGTAATTGAAGATTTTAGCACCCCATCAGTGTATTTATAGTCATTAATTTGTATTTTTGTTACAGATCATTTTAATTGAATATATTAGGTTTCCTGCTAGTTGATCTAATATCAAGGCTGTTCTACATAGACAATTTTTAATTAATGGCACCTGCTGTCCAAGGTTATGGAAGTAATTACTTTCATGATTGCCGAGGCCAGTGTCCATAAGAACAGAGGATAAGACAATGCCTAGAAACATAAAGCTGTGAGTATTGAATGTTAATTGTGAAAATATCAGTAATTTTAAAATATTTTGTGACAGCTATCCCATAAAATGATCCTTGCAACTACATAATTAATAATGCTCAAATGAAAAAAATTATATAGAAACTCTCTCATTGAATAACTTGTGATTAGCCAGGTGGTTAATCATCCATTGTCAAGAGCTGATCAGACACAAAAGAATTCGCTTTTCAATTTCAACTATATCACCTACATATCTTTATCACAGTTACAAAAGCAGACAAGAATGACAAATGTTTTTCTTTCACAAAATTTTCTTTCAATGTGAATGCTGAATTCCTCTAGTCATTATTTTTCCTAAAGAATGCATTCATTTAGCTTTAAATCTTATTACTGCAGACGCGTGACAGAACCAGTGTTATCCTTGGCTGCATCTTATAATTGATTAGTCTGAGTTGGCTAAATGATTCAGCAAAGCATAAAAGGCACAACCATTCAAACAAAACTTGTTAAACTTCTAAGTGTTTCCACATAATTCTACAGATCCCTTTTGGTTTACGTTTTCTTAAAACACAGTTTGAAATCCCTACAGTATGCCTAAACCTCTTGTTATTTTTTTAGCTTCCCATGTAGAATACCAGTTACTGCTTCATGTGAGGAAGCTCTGATATACCGTGAACATTCCTGCTAGTGTGATAGTACATTAGAAAGCAAGAAGAATGTTGTCTTACCAAACAGAAGAATTGCTTCTATAGCACTTCATATTTGTTCTCATCTAGGCTCCAAGGGTAGAGTTTAGTATATCAGATTCATTCTACTGTTAAAAGACTCTTGTTAGTAGAACTTTCTTTAAAAACCAAGAATCTGTGGCTTTATAGTTTCCACTTACTGGAAATTAGTTCTATCTCCTGAAACAATACCCAGAAAAAAATTACATTTTGAAGTCTTTCTAATATCTGAAGACCACCACCATATTCCTTTGTATATTTTCTTTTTCCAGGCTCTATTTTGCTGTTTCCTTAAGTAAAGTGTGTATAACTCTGGTGGAAAAGAAATGCAATTTTCTTTATTTTTCTTTAAACTTAATTTTTATCACAAACTACCCTGTAGCCAAGTGGCAAAATATTTATCCCAACCAATTAAGCACTTGCACTGGCTGCTTTATTTTCTGAGGAATATAAGTACTGTGAGGGCTCTGGGGGACTGGGGTGTATATGGTCCTCTGTGTGGCCATCTGCACATACTGAGGCCCCAGGAGGCACCTTTGTTGTAGGGTGTGTGGTTTACGAATATCAGTGCTACAGCCTCTTCATCTCAACTCTAAGTGATTTTCCATGAGTCTTCTTCATAACACAGGCCCTCTGTGATACTAACCTAAGCTTATTTATTTTGATTCTCATTGTGTGTCTGTATGGGTGCGTGTGTGTGTGTTTCGTCTATGAACTACGCAGACAATACAAAAAATTAGAATCTTGCTATTTTCCTGAACTTTACCCCCAAAGAAAGATACAGGTCTGTTAAGTCTGTATTCACCAAACTTCAGTGGACTCAATGACATTTCTGGTCTTTATGTCTGTTTTCTCCTCTCAGTTTTGAAATCTTTAAGAATTGAGTGAGTTTCCAGCTGCATCCATGTCCCTACAAAGGACACAAACTCATCCTATTTTATGGCTGCATAGTATTCCATGGTGTATATGTGCCACATTTTCTTAATCCAGTCTGTCACTGATGGACATTTGGGTTGATTCCAAGTCTTTGCTATTGTGAATAGTGCCGCAGTAAACATACGTGTGCATTATTAGCAAACTATCACAAGAACAGAAAACCAAACACCGCATGTTCTCACTCATAGGTGGGAACTGAACAATGAGATCACTTGGACTCGGGAAGGGGAACATCACACACCGAGGCCTATCACGGGGAGGGGGGAGGGGGGAGGGATTGCATTGGGAGTTATACCTGATGTAAATGACGAGTTGATGGGTGCTAACGAGTCGATGGGTGCAGCACAGCAACATGGCACAAGTATACATATGTAAGAAACCTGCACGTTAAGCACATGTACCCTAGAACTTAAAGTATAATAATAATAATAATAAATAAATAAATAAATAAAGAATTGAGTGAGTTATCCTGATAATGTATTGATGTTTAAAAATCTATATTTTTTATATGTGCAGAATTATGTTTCCAAATTTTCTGGTATACCAACCCTCTCTTGCTTTAATAAAAATCTCTTAGTGTAGTCTAATCTTGATGACTAGAGCCTTCAAAGAAAATATCAGGAATTAATTTTGAGCTTAACCAATTTATTACACCTATTCCTAAGCCCATGACTGTATATAAGTAACATCCTGCCTATTATTTTCTTCAGTAATTATTATGCAGCCTTTTCAACAATGGAAATTCATCTGTTGGGTTTCTTGGTATTTTAATATTAATTTTTCTCTAGTCAGTTTTTCTCTTACCTTTACTTTAAATTGTGGTTTAAACTTCTCTTTATGAGTGCATCCCAAGTGTGCACTTCCAATTATCTGGAGGACCTCTTAGATTCTTGACAAGAGTCTATCAGTTTAGAAACTAAACTACATAGTTTAGAAACCAAAATCCTGTCTTTTCATGCCATCAATGTAACCATGTGTTTCCTTCTTGTGCCTTCTTTGCTTTTAATGTCATGAGTTTTTATTGTATCCCAAATTCTATAGTGTAATACACAGACACTATGAAGTCATTCATTCATTCATTTTATGTTCATGCCTGTATTATATTAGTAGCCACTAGGATAAGGCCTCCAAGATGAATAATTGAACATACAATTATAATTCTTTTTTTTTTTTTTTTTTTTTTTGAGATGGAGTTTCGCTCTGTCATCCAGGCTGGAGTGCAATGGCATCATCTCAGCTCACTGCAAGCTCCACCGCCCAGGTTCACGCCATTCTCCTGCCTCAGCCTCCTGAGTAGCTGGGACTACAGGCTCCCACCACCATGCCCAGCTAATTTTTTGCATTTTTAAAATAGAGATGGAGTTTCACCGTGTTAGCCAGTATGGTCTCGATCTCCTGACCTCGTAATCCACCCCCCTCAGCCTCCCAAAGTGCTGGGATTACAGGCATGAACTACGGCACCCAGCATACAATTATAATTGTATTAACCACATGCTATGATTAAATATGTACAGACAGGTGATGGATGGTATCAAAATAAAGAATTTTGTAGAAGTTCACTTCTCAGAATAGTGTGGCGATAGAAAAAAAATATTAGGCAACCATCAGGTAGGAATTATTATAGTGAAAGATGTCCAAGATACAGGATGCACGATGTGTTAAGGCACACAAGTTCTTCTAGAGGAAAATAAGTTGGTTTGTATTACGAAGAGTAGAGTTTTAAAGTTATGTGACTGCAGATTGGATAATGAACATCTCTGTCGGCCATTCCATGGTGTTTGTATTTATTGGGAACACTAGAGAGTCCTTTGAAGGGTGACTTTCAGTGAGATGTTGAGTGTTCATTATGTTTTCTTGCATATTTTTTACATGGAAGGTATGAAGCAAGGTTAGAAAGCATGTTTCAACACCAGATGCCTTTTCTATTGTGTCCCTTTGACACTTATCTAAATGAAGTAGTGATGAGGGCAATGGAAAGGCAGGTACCATTTAAATAAATAATTAAGTCAGTGAAATAATGGGTACAGTGACCAAATAACTGTGGGATTCAGGTATCTTGAACAAATAATGGTGACAAATGACTGAGTCTAGTGATTGAGAAGATGGGCATGCTTTTGATTCGACAGGGAATTCAAGAGTATTCCTGAAAAGAAGATAACTTTTGTAGAAATTTTAAGTTTGAAATCTCTAAGGTATATCTAAGCACTAGATACACCTTAAGAAGCTAGCAATATGGCTTGCTGTTCAGAAATTGTAATCTGGGGTAAAAAATATAGCCGGAAGAACATACCTTAACTGATGACATGGGAATGTGTAAAAGTTCATGAAAAGTTTTGAATGTGACAAAGGAGAGAGATGAGTACAGATCCCAGGGACCATCGGCATGAACAGAATGGGTTCAAAAAAAGTAATCTTGAGAAGAGACAAAGAAAAAGCTACATGAGAGGGAAGATTAAAGCCAGGTGACATTGATGTCAGGGAAATCCAGACAGGAGGGCAGAGTCTACAGCATCTAACACTGTTGACTGGACAGAGCATGGAAAGACTGAACGTGTCACGCATTGTGCAATAGAGACAAGTTGTCATTGTGGTGAAAGCAGGTTCTATGGTTGGGAATCGAAGGTAAATTGCAACTGCTTGAGAAAGAATCATGAGAATCTCTTTTATTGTGTTCTCTGTGGATAAAGACCCTGGTCTTGTGTAATGCTCCAGATCTGGTTTCAAAAGTGATTAAGGGATGAGAAAATAGAAAGAATTGGCATATATTGCTCTGAGGAACGTGGTTGTATCTCAATGAGAGGAGAATGAAGAAAGAAAAGGTTTTCATTTTGCATTTAAGTATGACAGAACTTGGATTTTTTTTTTTTTTTTTTCTGGCCCAAGAGAGAGAAGAAACAGCAGAGGGGAAATGTGTGTGTGTTTGTGTGTGTTTGCATACATATTTGAGAGTGTGAGGTTGCTGGAGGAAGAGTGGGAAGGGATCAAGAGTCAAAGAATTAGGCAGCCATTATGCAGTACACAAACCTTATTTCACTTACTGTCATATTTGGGATTTATATATTAGGAATGAACTTTCCAATATGCTAGCCGTTGACCACATGTGACTCTTGAGGACTTGAAAAGTGGTTAGTCCTAATCGAGATGTACCATAAGTTGGAAATACATACAAGGTTTCAAAAATGTACTAAGTAAAAAATAATTTAAGATATATCTTTAATTTTTTTATATCAAATACATATTGAAGCGCTATTATGTTGGATAGATTATTTAAATAAAACGTATTCTTAAAATTAATTTTGTCTGTTTCTTTTTAATGTGGCTATCAGAAAATTTGGAATTAAATATGTGGTCCATATTAAATTGCTGCTTCAGGAAGACTCTGCATCTCCTGTTTAGCCTATAATTGCCTGTCACTGACCATCACTACACATATTTTATTCCAAAGACTAGGCCCAGAATTCTTCCTGTTTGCCTTCGTATCTTTTTTCTTTTTTCTTTTTTTTGCTTTGTGGATGATTTCTTATAAGGTTAAGACTGACCTACTAAGGCCAGGAGAGAGGTCTCTCGTGTTATTTAAATATCTGGGAGCAAATAGGTTTTTTCTCTTTGTCACATATGTTGTTTAACTGGTTCTCTCTTCTGTTTCAGAGCAGTTATTTTTGTTGCTGTTGATATAAACTGCCTTGTTTTTATTTTCCTTAAGGCTCTCATATTGTCTAATAATTCGCTCAATTCTTTCCCTTTCTGGCTAGCAGAGAGCAGTCATTTTTAAAGCAAAGATCATTTCCTTAGGCTCAAGTAGGAAGACAAATGCAGCCTACTCAGTGATTAGATCAGAATCTTTAAAGGTCTTACGTCTCAGGTTAGTCCATTCTTCTCTGCAGCTCACTGTGAAAATATCCCCTGTAAACTGTGAGCGTGAGTGACATTTTTGCTAAAGCTCTTAGTCCGTAGACTCCTGATCAAGAAGAAACTTCTGGCAATTCTTATCTGCAGCCTGTCATCACACTGGTCTCAGCTACTTTACTCTCTTTACCCATAGGTCCTCATGGGTGTTATTTGTTGGGTCTTAGGAATTATCGTCAATTATTTTTTATCAGTTCTGGCTTATCCTTCTCCAGAAAACGCAAGGAATACAAACTGTTGACCCAATTATTCTAAATTATTTCCACAGCTCTCCTTGTCCCTTGCTGGGGCTCTTAGCTGAGCTCTGGTATTGAGAAATACTTGATTTTATCGTGAAGAGTCAATGGAGTTAGAAATATTACATGAATATCTTTACTTTAATCACCAAACCGCTCTTGCTGTCTCTGTCTTCAGGCTCAGTCTCAAAAGTTAATTGAAAGGTTTTAAATATGTACTCAAGGTCCTTCTGAAGCTCTTATAGAGTCTAAAAATTAGATCCCAGTTTTGGTAAAACTTAGTTTTTAACTTGTGTGGCATAATGCACTTTTTATAGTAAAGTATTAATTGGAAAATATTTAATTGGAAACTCTATTTCCTGTATCTTTCAGTGCTCCTATCAATAATATTCTTAGCCATAAAAGATGAAGGAATGATGTGTTTATTTTATTTCTACTAACTGGAAGACAAAAACTAATCTTGGAAAAGTTTCTCACTAAAAGGATTACTCTGTTGTATTTTACGCTTTCCCTTAGAGTTCTACTTTATTAAATGATATTATGTTGCAAATATCCTGCTTCTATGCATTTCCTGTATGTTAAATAAGGCAGCAGTTGTCTAAATGCCTCCTAGCTTGTCTTGCAGAATAGACAATAAATAAGGAAAACAGTATTTTCATTTCAATCAACTTTTGAGTTAGAAAGCTTTTTAAACTAGCAATTTTTCTCCACACTAGAATTTATATTTCCTGTTCTTTTCTTGAGATGGAGTCCCGCTCTGTCACGCAGCCTGGAGTGCGGCAGCACAACATCAGCTTACTGCAACCTCTGCCTCCCAGGTTTAAGCAGATCTCCTGCCTCAGTCTCCGGAGTAGCTGGGATTACAGGTGTGTACCACCATGCTTAATTAATTTTTTGTTCTTTTAGTAGAGATGGAGTTTTGCCGTGTTTCCCAGGCTGGTCTTGAACTCCTGAGGTCAGATGATGCTCCAGCTTCAGCCTCCCAAAATGCTAGCATTACAAGTGTGAGCCACTGTGCTTGGCCCAAACTTGAATTTTTATTTCTGCACTTACACAGAAATTTCTATTCTAGATTATTTATAATCCTTTGTTCATTAAAAAAATTGATGAAAATCTATAATGAAAATATAGAAGTTAATAATTTCCAAGAAAATGTTACTTTATTGGCAAATGCAGTAATAAGTATAGATTTGAAAACTGAAATTGGGCAATGATTCTTTGAGTATATTTTTATTTATCTATGTGTTTGACAAATTATACTCCACCTCTCTGGATAGATCTGGTTACCCAGCTATGAATGAATTTAGTGTTCAGGCAATATTTCTGCCTGTCATATTTTCACTGGAAATCAATATGCCTGTTCCACAAACTGAGAATGTCCTGTAATGCATTACCTATTGACTGCCAACTGTAAAAACCCAAAAAAGTGGAAATAGATTAATGCTATTAAAAATGCATCAGCAAATTATTCTTCAATAGTTGTCTTAAAGTAGGAATTGCCTCAGATGACTTTCTCTGTCACCAAAGGCCACTGCACCTCTATTCTGTAGCAAGCACAGTCAGAATTATTACTCATTCCATTTCAGTGCTAACCCTAGCACACAGATTCCTGAGAGCTGCTAACTGCATGGAACACAAGTGTCCTTTGTCATTTCTAATCATCGGCAGTATGGGAAGTTTTGCACAAGATTTCTTATACTATTAAAATCAGGCATGCTGTTTACAGAAGATGGAGTAGGATGAGGGGAAAGTCTGTAGTGCCTATAGCTGAAAATTGAGGGCTGATTATGCCTGTGCCTGTGCTAGGATCATAATATTGTGGTCACTTGCCACTAAGGAAAGAAGGAGACTCAGCTCAGTAGCCACAGAAAGTACTGAGAAATAAGAAGGCTCTCAGAAGAAAATGCTTAATTGTTACAGAATGATTCGGGTTAATTACAAGCAAAATTAACTGTAGTAAATAACTCCAGAATACCAAAAGGATGCAGACTTCAATACTGAAACACACTTTCTGATTTATGTAATGGAGGAGGTCTACTAGAACTATGCAGAATTCCTTGAACCATAGACAATTCTCTATGCTTTCTTTTGCTTTTTTTTTTTTTTTGAGACAGAGTCTCACTCTGTTGCTTTGCTGCCCAGGCTGGAATGAAGTGGAGCCTTCCCGGAGTAAAGTGGAGTTTTCTCACAGTGAAGTGGAGTTTTCACTGTAACCTCCGCCTCCCAGGTTCAAGCAATTCTCCTGCCTCAGCCTTCCGAGTAGCTGGGGCTACAGGCGCCCGCCACCACACCTGGCTAATTTTTTGTATTTTTGGTAGAGACGGGGTTTCACTGTGTTAGCCAGGATGGTCTTTATCTCCTGACCTCGTGATCTGCCTGCCTCGGCCTCCCAAAGTGCTGGGATTGCAGGCGTGAGCCATCACGCCTGGCCTCTTTTGCCATCTTCATACCAAGAGTAACAGATTTTCCTACTTTTTATTTACTTACACTAAGAGGAGGATAAGTGTAAGTTTATCTATTTTTCAAAAGTTTAGCCCAAACCAAGAACAATATTATAGGTTCCAAATATCCCACATCCCTTGCAAGATGCTAAAATGTCAAAGTGAGCCATTTTCAGAGGGTGTGAAATCAGTTCTACCAGTGTGAATTCAGCCATCTCAAGGCTAAGCCAAGAGAAGACAGAAGAGTTAATAGAATATTCAAGAGGGCAAGAATAAGAATTTCTCTGGAGAACAGTTGGTGTGCTCTGTATTCTCAGGCCCTCCTCACAGGAAGAATAGAGTGCTTCCCCACCACTACAAATCCAGCAAGAGAGAAACTTAGAAATAGCTTGGCAGGTGTGGTAGATGCTGTTAGAGTCCTGCTCAGATCTCCTCCCTGGGCTTGTGCACTGACAACATAATAGCTTGCGCTTTCTCTCACTCTCTCTCTCTCCCTCTCAGAGGTTACATTTGTCTACCTTAGATACTTACTGCATTCAATGATAACTGATGCAAACTGTGAGCTTCCTTGCCTTAAATTGAGATCAGTTCTCTGGGGCAATTCATGTTCCAGACACCCTCGTGGGATCAGCAGAAACTAGACACCAATTAAAATCAGTTCCTTTCTCACTCTCCTGTTTCTCTCTCTTTCTCCTGAGAGATAGCCTCAAAAAGTTAAAAATCCCTCTTCAAACTTTGATTTAAGAAACTCAGTCTAAGTAAACAAGTATCCATGACTTTATGAGACACGGGGACTGGAACTTGATTCATGCCTACAAGAGTGTAAATATGTGAGGCTCTGCCTCATAGCCAGCTATATCATCATGGGCTGCAGAGAAAAGGATCCTATATAGACTTCATGAAAGCAAGCCAGTGAACTGTCTTGAAAAAAAATCTTGCTCAATCAAACCTGTTTGGAAGAGTGAGGCCACCTCTGTAGGGATTCTTCAAAGTCCAGGGAGAGAAAGAATAAAAGAGATCAGGGATATGCATTCTTCCATCAACATTGGGGATAAACATCCCTAAGGGACTCATAAAGACATATCTTTTGAGAGAGAAGCAGGTTTTAAAGTCACTTATAGACAGAAGGCACTTCTGTAGGATTACAACTGAAACAGTAGGATTTATTTTATAAATTTTATTTCTTCATTCTCCACCTGCTCCAATCTTTGATGACACCATATCCATACCTACTGAGGAGAATGAGATAGAGGGAAGCAATGGTGGAGAAACCCACCAGAATCCGATTCTCCCACAGCAGAACCTGCCTAGGCAGGTCCAAGTTTGGTAAACGGGGCATTTGATATTGGATGAGAATGTGAAGATAAATGTTAAACTGGACTAGATTTTATTTCCTGAGAATTTCTGGAAAAGCTCTGGAAATCTTGAAATTTCTTTAAATGACAGAGGAAAACACATCCACATAGGAAGATATACAGAAGAATAGAGCTACATTTTTCTTGTATCCTATAGATTCCAGCTTATTCATGAAACCTGTGGCTTATCTGTATATGTATGCCAAATATTAAGAAGGCCTTCTCTGCTCCTTGATGCCTTTGTTTTGATTTTTTATACTTTCTTCAATTAAATTTCAGTAGCTTTAGGGGTACAAGGGATGTTGGTTACATGAATGAATTATAACGTGATGAAGTCTGAAATTTTAGTGCACCCATCACCCAAGTACAGTACGTTGTATCCAACATGTAGTTTTTTATCCCTTACCCCCTTCCATAGCTTCCCCCTTCTGAGTCTCCAATGTCCATTATACCACTCTATATGCCTTTGGGTACCCATAGTTTAGTTTCCCATTTATGAGTGAGCACGTAAAACATTTAGTTCTCTATTCCTGAATTTCTTCACTTAGAATAATGACCTCCAGTTCCATCCAAGTAGCTGCGAAAGTCATTGTTTTGTTCTTTTTAACGGATAAGTAGTATAATATGGTGAATATATACCACATGTTTTTTATCCACTCATTGGTTGATTAGCACTTAGGTAGTTTCATATCTTTGCAATTGTGAATTTTGCTTTGATAAACATCTGTGTGCAGTAGTCTTTTTGATATAATGACTTCTTCTGTTTTGGGTAGATACCCGGTAGTGGTATTGATAGATTGAATGGTAGATCCCTTTTTAGTTCTTTGAGAAGTCTCCATACTGTTTTCCATAGAGGTTGTACTAATTTAAATTCCCATCAGCAGTATATAAGCATTCCCTTTTCATCATATCCACACCAACATCTATTTATTTAAAAAATAATGATCATTCTGGCTGGAGTAATGTTGTATCTCATTGTGGTTTTAATTTGCATTTCCCTGATTATTTGTGATGTCGAGCATCTTTTCATATGTTTTTTGGCAATTTGTATATCTTCTTTTGAGAAAAGTCTAGTCATGTCATTTGCCCATTTTTCAGTGGGATATTTTTTTGGCTGATTTATTTTTGAGTTCTTTATAGATATTAAGTATTAGTCCTTTGTTGGAGGCATAGTTTGCAAATACTTTCTCTCATTCCGTGGGTTATCTGTTTACTCTGATGATTATTTATTTTGTTGTGTAGTAGCTTGTTAGTTTAATTAGGTCCCATTGATTCATTTTGTTTTAGTTACATTCGCTTTTGGGGTCTTCATCATAAATTCTTTGCTAGGCTAATATCCAGAATCTTTTTCTGTAGCTTTTCTTCTAGAATTTTTATTGTTTCAGGTCTTAGATTTAAATCTTTATTCCTATCTCGAGTTAATTTTTCTATAAGACAGGATCCAGTTTCACCCTTCTACATGTGGTAGAACACGATCCAGTGTTCCCAGCACCATTTATTGATAGAATAATTATTTATTATTATTGAATAGAGAGACTTTTCCCCAATTTATGTTTCTGCATGCTTTGTCAAAGATCAGTTGGGTGTAAGCATTTGGCTCTATTTCTGGGTTTCTCTGTCCTGTTTCATTTGTCTATGTATCTACTTTTATACAGTACCATGCTGTTTTGGTTACCATAGCCTTATAGTATAATTTGAGTAATGTGAAGCCTCAAGATTGATTCTTTTTGCTTAAGATTACTTTGACTATTCAAGCTCTTTTTTGGTTCCATATGAATTTTGTGGTCAAAAAAATTCTGTGAAAACTAACCTTGGTATTTTGATAGGAATTACACCGAATCTATAGATTGCTTTAGCAGTATGGTCATTTTAACAATATTGATTCTTCCAATCCATGAATATGGTATGTATTTCCATTTGTTTGTGTCATGTAGGATTTCTTTCAGCAGTGTTTTATAGTTCTACTTAGAGATATATTTCACCTCCTTGCTTAAGTAAATTTTCAGGTATTTTATTTTTTACAACTATTGTAAAAGGGACTCTGTTCTTGACTTGGTTCTCAGCTTGATTGTTTTTGGTTGATTGCAGTGCTATTGATTTGTATACATTGATTTTGTAACCTAAGACTTTACTGAATTCCTGTATCAAATCAAGTAGCGTTTTGAAAGAATCTTTGGAGTTTTCTAGGTATACAATCATATCATTAGCAAATAGAGATAGACTTCTGTTTTCCAATTTCTTTGCCCTTTATTTCTTTCTCCTGTCTAATTGCTCTGGCTAGGACTTCCAGTACTATGTTGACTAGAAGTGGTAAAAGTGGGCACCCTTGTGTTGTTCCAGATCTTAAGGGCAATGCTACTAACCTTTCCCCCAAGTAGTATGATGTTGGCTGTGGATTTGTCGTATATGATATTTGCTATTTTGAGGTATGTTGCTTCTATGCATGGTTTGTTGAGGGCTGTTATCATAAAGGATACTTGTTGTAGTAGCAATGTGCTCAGTATGTGAGGAGGTTAGCTGTTTCCTATGGGCCAAAATGACAGAAATGTCATGAAGCATATCTTGCTCCCTAACGGTGCATTTATTTATTTATTTATTTATTTATTTATTTATTTATTTTCCAGTATTTTATTTACTGGGTTGAAGTTTGGGCTTTAGGTCAGTGGGACATGTCCACAGGTAAAGGCTGTGGCTAAAGCAGGTGGGTAAATCCAATACCCAATGGAGGATAGAAGTTCCAGCCTTGACAGAGGTAGCTGTGCATATCTCTCAGTGAAACACATCTTGTTCTTTTCAGGAGGAAGGGAGAGAACCACCTCAGCTTCCCTATCAGACCAGCAGAAAAGCAATCCATCTCCAAATGACACTCTTGATCAAGAACTGTAGCTTTTCAGATCAGACAGGCACTTCTTTTCATCTGCAGGAATGCTTATGTTCCATGTAGACAGGGATTGTGACTCTACCTCTTGTGCAAGCTTGAACCTGGAGGGCATTCCTCCTGTGGGGATGCAGTCACCCTGAGACGTTCCAAAAAGGTTGTCCACAGGTGCACCCACCAAGCTCCTATGGGAGCTGCCCAGCTGTTTCTGTAATGGTGCCTGAGGGGAAGAAGAAATCCCCTTCTCCAAGACACATCACGAGACCAGGGTTACCTGACTTTGGGGTAGAGATGGAGACTTTCCCCACCAAGCTCAGCACTGCACGTGGGCCTCTGCTGAAAGAAACTTCCCACAAGTGGAAAGTTCTGGGGTTCGAGGCCGGCATTCTGAATTCTTTTGATTCAAAAGATGCTCCTTTGATATGGTGCACTCCTCTTTCCCCTAGGAGTAGAAGTCCCTGAGGGCCAGACTACCGTGAATCCTGCTGCTCCTCTCGGTCTGGCTGCCCACTGCTGCTGCCAAGCTCCAGGCTTGTATTGGGGAATGTCTGCAAGGGGTCCAGTGATGTGACCTGTCCTCTAGTCCCCCAGCAGCGGTTACCAACAACAGTTCTGATGTAGGTTACCTTGGACTTCGGAGTGATGTAGACTCTTGTGAGATTTCCTTGGTTATAAATAGCCTTAGTGTTTTGGCTGTCTCAAATGCCAACAGCAGTGGTAATGTAATGGTTAGGTGAAAAGACTTGAGACCTTCTGGTTAGTCAGAGTGGTGGAGTCAGTGGTGACAGCTGAGGTTGCACAAAAGTTTTCTCCTTCTCGGGCCCTGTTATTGTGCTGCAGATGCTGTAATGAACTGTGTCCACTGGCCTCCTGCCAAGAGGTGGAACTTGCAAAAGAGAACCAACTGCGGTGATAGTGGTGAGATTTATGCTTGCCTTATGTTACCCAAGGTAAGTACTCTGAAAGTGGGCAGGGCGACGGAGTTCCCAAAAGTCCCTGTCCTTTGTGTTAAGCTACCAGGGCGGGTGTAGGGGCAAAGCCAGGTGGGGGCTGGGCCAGGCCATTTATGCTCTGGCTCCCCACCTGTGGGTGCAAGCAGTGGGCGTAAAGGAAATTGGAGGGCAATTATGTGGCCACTGGTGTAATGTTCCATGGAGAAGCACAGCTGCCTCTGCTGCACAAAAGAATCTGCAAGGGGAGTGGGGTTAGCAGGTGGCAGTAAGCCCCGCCTTGCTGCCAGTCACTTAGAAAGGCAGATCTCACACCCACAGTGTTCCATTAGCAGCAGCTACTGCGGTTCCAGGCAGCCTGTGGTCAGAACTCAAAAATACCCCAGGCCATAAGCCATTCCCAGGAAGACAGAATTGTCATTCACACCATGCCCCTCTAGGTTCATCCATGTAGCCAGTATTGCCCATGGCTATAGCACACTCCCCACTCACTCCTTGGTTCTGACCAGGGGGATTCATTTCTGTACAAGATTATGTTGTACATCTCAGTTGGGAGCTCCTCTCAACCTACGACCACTGCCTGAATTAACTGGTTGACTTCTGTGAGGTCCCCTGTAAAGTAGGATGAGGAAAGTCTTTCCCGTGATCCTGCTGGAGTCTGAGAGTGCATTCGAAGTATATCCCAGTGCCATCCCTCCTCATATACTCCCCACCACTCACTAAATCAGCTCCAGCACTGCATAGGGTTAACCTGGATTGCCAAGTTCACCAGTGGGAGAGTATATCACACAGGCAGTTTCTCTCCCTCTCACACTCTGGGCCTCACAGTTTTCTTCCTGGCTTATGGTGTAGGCTGCTGCTGGTCACTTCTTTCAAAGGGTCTGTGGTTTCTTTCAGTTTTCCTTTTTAAGTTCCTATGTTGCTTCTTGGAAAAAAGTTCACAGCATGAATCTCTACACAATACTTTGTCTTTCCAAGCGGGAGACACGTACTAACAATGTCTTCAGTCCACTACCTTGGAAAAAACAAACAAACATAAAACAACTCCTTGACATCTTTGAACCCTTGATTCTGCTACCTAGGTCTGTCCAAAGTCCGTCCCAAGATTTCTGTGGGTTCCCAGGAGGATGTACATTGTCAGGGTCATATATGTTCATGACAAACTTTACTTCACTTACATGAACATTTCCTTCCCGAGTGTCATCAACAATTA
Organism: Macaca nemestrina; assembly: GCF_043159975.1. Lineage (NCBI taxonomy): Eukaryota > Metazoa > Chordata > Mammalia > Primates > Cercopithecidae > Macaca > Macaca nemestrina. The sequence goes on from NC_092127.1 coordinate 160,639,421, forward strand.
ACTCGATGTCAAGAAGGTCTAATAAACATTTCTATAGATTTTCCAGGATATGACACTTTTGCTTTGATGACATGCTTAAGGCCCATCTATGAGATTTTTTTTTTTTTAATTTCTGGCAGCTAGTGTGTGGGCAGAATAAAGTACTGGTTTGCCAGTCAATGGTATCTACACACGGAGCCAGTGACACAAAGAAGTACAGGTGGTGGAGAAGTCATTTTTAAATGAACGGTGGCAGTAACACCCAGCTCCAGGCCCAGCATCATCAAAACTGTCAGCACCAGAATCCAATTCCCCGGATCAGTGGTGGCAACCACGTGCCTGACAGCTGCATTTATTGATCTATGGAAGCAGGAGTTTATGAATTTTGTGGTGTGATTTGGTTTTGATTTGGTCCATTCAGCTTTCATTTGTTTGTGTCTATTTTCAGACATAGTTTCTTCAGCTTCCCAGAGATTTTGTAAACTACTGAAAAGTGCTTCAAGATTTTTTTCACTTAAGTTACCTAGAGTCTATTTGTCTTGCTTTAATGTGAGTATTAAATAAAAGACAAGAATTATTCAATAAATAAAATTCAATGATGTTTTAGGTGTCATAGAGAGGATCACACTACAGAATGAAAGGCATTTGCAACCTTGTTTGATTTTTCTGTGTTTTTCCTTCTACCCATTTACTTTCCCCCTTCCCCTCCTTTCCTCCATCTTATCTTTTTCTTATTATAAAGAACATTTCAACTCATTTCACACACCTAATGTATCTTAATAAACAGTGCTCACCTTTACAAAGGGGACTTTAGTAAACTAAACCCATATACCTTCAAGGCAACTAGGGTTATAAAATGATAAATTAATAAAGACCTATTACATATATATTACTCATATTTGTCTACACTTTAGATTATTATTTTAAATATAACTTGTATTTATTACCATCATTTTCAATCTATATTAGAAGATTATGAGTAATATGATTCAAAATTAGAGTACATACAGTGAATGTCATGGTGTGCTTAGATTTATTTTAGCCAATATTCAGACAACCCAATTTAATAGCTTAAGTTTAGGAGACTGATTTATAGACCTATAAACACCTATTTTATTATACGATACATTGAATAAAAGTATTAAGTGAACCATATTGAAAAACTAAAAGATTTTAAGGCATAAGGATTACTATGAGAAGTTGGTGAGCTATCTGGTAATAATGACAAACATTTATTGAGAGCTCACTGTATACAACATACTCTTCTAAGTGTTCCATTTGTTTTAGCTCAATTTACGTCCATAACATCCCATAAGGCAGGCAATATTATTACCCCCATTTTATAGATCAGAAAACTAAGGCATTACGTTGACATTTTCATGATTATACATCTGAAAAGTTGCAGGGACAACTTTCAAACCCAGGCAGTCTGAGTCAGGAGCTTTTGCTTATAGTCATGGGATAATCATGCCTCCTGAAGTAAATGAATCAGTACCGTATGAGGGATAGAATAAGCATCCACAAACTCAGTTTCTCTTATTCTTTTGTCCCCTTTAGGACAAAACTTTACAATATCAAATATACCATTTACAGTAAATTATGCAACAATGAAGAATTACAGATTTTTTCAAACATAGAATATAATGAAAGAGCTATATATACAAAGCAGCCCCCAAATGTTGAAGTTGCTGAGAAACCAAAGAATAAGGCAGACGAATCCAGTTTGTCAGCAAAGGATGTTTGGTTGGGGGAACTTACAGATAGGAGCATAGTCTTGTGTGGCAGCAAGACAGGTATAATAGATCCCCTCAGTGTTAATTCTGAGAGCCAGGGCTTATATACTATAGGGAAAGGGTGCTTGTGCTTCAGGAAGACAATTTTAAAAGAACCCTCCATAACAGGCAAGAATGTTGTATGCATTATAATCTATAATTTGTGCAAAAACATCAAGGTTGACATGTTCTATACTAAGGACAGTAAATAACATAGGAATCAGAAAGCACTCAGGGGCCTGGGGGTTAGAAGTCATGGATTAGTATCCAAGATGAAGTTACTTTTATCTCCACAAGTGATAAAAGAAATGTGAGAGCAATCCAAAAGTTAGATGGCTTTCAAATGCTTGTAGCTTCCAAGATTCCAAGCATGCGCTATTGTCCTGACCTTCTTAAATTAATGCTATAAACTTTTAGTTTCCATTTCTCTTATTATTCACCATGTTTTAACTTACAACTATAGCCTCTTTTCCCACAATTACATTTACACTCTCATGATAATATTTTAGCCACTTTGAGTGAGTTATTCTTATCTGCCTCAACCTCTCAATACCATTTTCACTCTTATATGTTCCTTCTAGATTCTTCCCCTTCCCTTTGCTTCCCTGTCTCCATATATGTACTTCCAAATTTCTGCTCATTTTGTGCTCCTCTTATTTGTATTCTGTACTCTTTTTATTTCCTGGGTGTTCTTCACAGCCTGGTCATTGGACCCGTACTTTTCTTGCTCCACCTGAGCCCCTTCCACAAGTTCATTTTCTTGGTCTCTTTTATCACTCTTATGCTAATGCCTCACCAATAATTATTTTCAGCACTTATTGTAACACAAAGTTATATTTATAGTAAAATTCCCCAAAGACAAATAGCCAGAATGACACAGACTGCAGAATCGTATTCATCCTATCTTCCTTTTAAATCTGTAGTCTAAACCTTTATGTCCTATAAGTTTCCAATTTGACTTAGAGGACATCTCCGCAGGGATATTTTCCAGCACTTTTAATATAACAAATTTGTCCTTGCTTTATCCTTTCCTTATTCCACTTGATAAAACACCTTTCTCTTCTTTGTCACTTACTTGAATGTATAAAATATATCATACTCTCCACATTTTCTCTGATGACAATTCTTTTCATTCTTCCCTGTTCCCATATATTCTGAGAACATACTAGTTCAAGCCTAAAGAGGAAAAACTTATAGTTTATTTACTTATCCTTGCCCACCTACTCATCCATAGTGCTATTAAGTTACTGTTTTCTCCAAACACAAATTTTTTGATATTGTACCCTTTCTCAGTAATCCGTTACCTATCGGTTTTACGTCTAATTTCATAGCCAAATATCCAAAGCCTTTTTTAAAGGGACTCTATTTTATTTAACCAAAGTTTTCAGTATACCTCCAACACGAATCCTCTAAAATGTTAAGCCAAGTTTTCTTTCATCCTTTTTCCATTCAAATTTATTTCTATCTCTATGAGTTGCCTGGAGTCTAAACTTCAAACCACATTTAAAACTTTTTTTTCCTCTTTGATACCTACATTGTCCTATATATATGGTTAGAAATTGATTTGCATTATTATCTTTTTTCTGTCACAGAAATATGAAGAGGTTAGGGCTAGACGAAACTAACTTCACGTTATGGATCAGGAAACATGGCTGAGAGATTCTCTCTAACCCCAGGATTTTCAAGGGCAAGTTGTGTTCTCTCTTTGGCATTCATCACAGAGGAGTTAGTCTCAGCAGGTGCTTAATAAAATGTGTTGGATTCATTTTAATTTAAAAATGAAAAGAACGTCTTGGTAAAGTTTAATTTTCACTGGGGTTACTTAGGAAAAAAATCATTTCAAACCAAACTCTAGGAATGATAAAACAATGGGATAATGACTCACGAGTCTACTTTCCAGATCTTGCTAATATAAAATATATGACTTTGGCAAACAGCTTTCAATACCACTGATACCATCTGTTACTCTGTCCTGGTTGGGTCCTATGCCATCGCTCTACCCTAAAAGGTAACATGAATCCATATAATGCTCCCATCAAAGCTTACCAAGCTAAGGAAGACCTGCATAAAAAAGGAAAAAAATTCATTGATATAGAGAATAAAATGGTTGTTGCCAGGGGTTTGGGTCATAATCCTGCATGGTGAAATCCCAAAATATCAAAATCTTTGAAGTCTAACATCTCAAAAGTCCCAATCCTGGAGGATCAAAATTCCAAAAATAGAATTCTAGAAATAACAATGAAACAAAATATTTAAAAAACACTTATTTATATTTTTAAAAGAGCACTTATTTGAGAAACATATAAAAACATGACAGAACACTTCATAGGCTACCTGATATAATGAAATAGGCAGTAATAACATACATATTTTTGCAAGCATAAATTCCCAGGTATATTTGGAACAGTCATACAGGCATAATGGTTATGAGTAAACAAACCGTATCCCTAAAGAAGTAGGTCAAAAAGTGAAATGTATAAATGTATATCACTATAGTTGGCAGTTGTGTGTACCCAACTTTATAACTGTGGTCATTTGAAATACCATGATGGATAATGTAAGCCGTCTGATACGATCAATTAAAATCATGATTCATGATTCAATGAATCACCACTGTATATGCAGTAGCCCAATGACATGAGATCTTGAGAAATTTTATCTTTCATAATGCAGAGGTACAAAAAGACATCTCTTTATTTACTGAGGAAGTTTTAATGTTTTTATGTTAAAAATCAAGGAATCTGATGGTGTCACTCTCAGTCTGCGGCCAAAAGTCTCAGGACCCGAGGTGGAGGGGACACAGATATAGCTCCTGGAATCTGAAGGCCAGAGAGACTGAAGTTCTATGTTCAAGGCAGCAGCAGAAAAGTCTGTTCCAGCTCTCAGAGAGAAACCAATTTGCCTTCTATATTTGTTGTTTCCTGGCCCCTGGTAAATTCTGTGGTGTCCACCAAACACTGAGGGCAGAGCTTCCCCACCTAGTCCATTTAGATTCACACGCTGAACTCCTGTGGAGGCATCCTCAATGTCACACCCAAAATATGCTTTATTAAGTTTCTAGGTGTTCCTTAATCCAGTCAAGTTGACACCTAAAATTAAGTCCATAATTTGGACCTAAAATTAGGTCCAAATCCACTCCTTGTCAGCTTGGAACCCATATGCATCTCTTTAAATCATACTTAATTTCCAAATAAAACATACTTAACCTCCACATCAAGACATTAACAAGGTTAATAGTTTTGCCTAACATGATGTAACTAAGGTGATGCAACTATCCTATGACTAACCCGAAATGCACTAGTCTCTCCCTCATAATTCATCTTTTAGATTTTCAACATTCAGGATGTTAATCCTTTGGGATTATGATTTTTGGGACTTTAGGCATTAGAAATTTTAGACTTTAGAGAGTTTGATCCTTTGGGATTTCAACATTATGGTGTTTGGAACTGTGTCTTTGGGGATTATGATTGGCACCAACTTGCCAGGGACTGATGGGTGGAGAAAATGGAGAGATGTTGCTTACAGAGTAGAAACTTTAGTGATAAGGTGAACATACACCTTTCACTTTGTATCAGAATACTCCAAACTATTCCCATACTTCCTATGCTCTGTTTTTTATTCTGTACTCTTTATTATTATTATTATTATTATTATTATTATTATTATTATTATTGTTAGAGACAGGGTCCGGCTCTGTCTCCCAGACTGGAGTGCTATGCATGATCATTAACTCACTGAAGCCTCAAAATCCTAGGCTCAAACCCTGCTCCCACCTCACCCTCCCAGGTAGCTGAGACTATAGGCCCATGCCAACATGCCTGGAAGAGTTCATTACTAATAATATCTCAGTTGGTATATTCTCTTTGTAGAAAAGTTTATTTTTATTACAAGATTCAGTTCCTTTAACAGGTATAGCTATTCAGATAGCCACTTTTTCTTGTATTAGTTTTAATGTTTGTAAAGGATTTAAAAGAAAATCATGTTCATTCTCTAATTTTTTGGCATGTCTTTAAAAATAATATTCTATTGCTAAGATTTTAATACCTGAGGTATCTCAGTTGGTATCTATTTTTTCCTTACTGTTTTAGTGATGTGTCTTTTCTTTATGTTTATTTTGGTCAGTCTTCTAGGTGTTTATCACCTTCAAAAAACCAACTTTTTTATGGCTGCATAGTATTCTATGGTGTATATCTACCACATTTTCTTTCTATCACTGATGGGCATTTGGGTTGATTCCACGTCTTGGAGACCATTAACCTTAGTGAACCAACACAGAAACAGAAAACCAAATACTGCATGTTCTCACTTACAAGTGGGAACTAAATGATGAGAATACATGGATAAAGAGAGGGGAAGAACACACACTGGGGTATCTCAGAGGGTGGAGGTTGGGAGGAGGGAGAAGATCAGGAAAAATAACTAATGGGTACTAGGCTTAATATCTGGGTGATGAAATAATTCGTACAACAAACCCCCGTGACACAAGTTTACCTATGTAACAAACCTACACATGTACCACTGAACTTAAAAAAGCCCTCTTTTAATATTATACCTCTATAATCTATTTCACTTATTCCTGACCAAATTCCACTGTTTTTTTCATTCTACTTCCTTTGGGCTTAAATTACTTGTATTTTCTTAGCTTTCTGAGATGGCAACTTTGATCACTGATGTTAACACATTTTTCTTTCCTAATACATGCTGACATGCAGTCATTCTCTCTTGACTGGGAGACTCTCCACCCACTAAAAGAGCTTCACTTGCCTTTATCTGAATATCTCAAATAATTCAAATATCTCAAATCCATTCTTTTAGTCATAGCTTTGCGTGATATTAGGCAAGACACTTCACCTTTCTGCAATGAGAAAGAGGCAAAAGAAGAGAAAAAAGAAAAAGTAAAAAACAAAATGTAGGATCCTGGCTAACACGGTGAAACCCCGTCTCTACTAAAAAATACAAAAAAAAAAAAAACAAAAAACAAAAAACAAAAAAAAAAAACAAAATGTAGGAAATACAGTTAGACTAGAACCTACCTAAAGTTCCCCGGTCCTAAAATTCTGATCCTTTAAATAGCACGAATTACTTCTTTATGCCTTCCAATCCTCTAACTAAAAACACGCAGTTTCCATGAGGTTGGTGTATGAAAGGGCTTTTACATTTGGAAAGGTTCAGTTGTATAGGTGGTTAAATTTATAGCTCCTTGAAGGAACTGTATGCTTAAAGTCTCAGCCTAAAACTTTTTCTAAAATTCCTTATGTTAAATCTCATGCAGTCTGGTAAGAATATGTCTGACACACATATATATTCTTTTACATACATTTAAATGCCTCTAAGAAATGTGTGAGTATATGAATACATTATGCCAGGTATGAGTATTTTGATATTGCATTAATATTATTTTTTAGGTTTTAAAAATTTGGAAATAATTTCAACTTGTAAATTCAAGGGGTACATGTGCAGGTTTGCTACATGGGTATATTGTGTGATGCTGAGGTTTGCATTATAAATGATCCCTTCATCCAGGTACTGAGCATAGTACCCAACAGTTACTTTTTCAACCCTTGTCCCTGTTCCACTGTCCCTACGGGAAGTCTCCAGTGCCTATTATTGCCCTCTTTATATCCATGAGGACCCAATATTTAGTTTCCACTTATAAGTGAGAATATGTGGTATTTGGTTCTTTTCCTGTGGTAGTTCACTTAGGATAATGGCCTCTAGCTGCATCCCTATTGCTGGAAAAAGCATGATTTCATTCATTTTTATAGCTGTGTAGTATTCCATAGTGCATATGTACCACGTTTTCTTTATTCAACACACTGTTGAAAGGCACCTAGATTTATTCCATGTCCTTGCTATTGTGAGTAGTGCTGTGATGAACACACAAGTGCATGTGTATTTTGGTAGAATGATTTTTTTTTTATATATATACCCAGTAATGGAATTGTTGGGTCAAATCGTAGTTATGTTTTAAGTTGTTTCAGAAATCTCCAAACTGTGTTCCACAGTGGCTCAATTAATTTCCTACAGAAGTTTATAAGCATTCCCTTTTCTCCATGGTCTCATCAACATCTGCTGTTTCAGGATGGCTCTCTCGGAGGAAGGGCGACCATTCCAATGGGTATGAGACAGTATCTCATTGTGGTTTTTATTTGGATTTCTCTGATGATTAGTGATGTTGAGCATTTTCTCATATGTTTGTTAGCTACTTGTATAGCTTGTCTTGAGAAGTATCTATTCTTGCCTTTTGCCCACTTTTTAATGGGGTTATTTGTTTTTTGCTTGCTGAATTTTGCTTGCTAAGTTCCTTTATTAGAACATTGTTAGATGCATAGTTTGTGAATATCTTCTCTGACTCTGTAGGTTGTCTGTTTACTCTGTTGATAGTTCCTTTTGCTGTGTGGTAGCTCTTCAGTTTAATTAGGTCCCATGTCTCATTTCTTTTTGTTGTTGTTGTTGCAATTGCTTTTGAGGACTTAATCATAAATTCTTTCCCAAAGCCAATGTCCAGAATGGTGGGTCTTAGATTTTCTTCTAGGTTTCTTATAGTTTGAGGTCTTACATTTAAATCTTTAATTTATCTTGAATTAATTTTTGTATAAGGTGAAAGAGAGTCTAGTTTCATTCTGCAGACAGCTAGCCAACTATTCCAGCACCATTTGTTGAATAGGAAGTCCTTTTCCCACTGCTTATTTTTATTGACTATGTTGAAGATCAGATGGCTATAGGTGTGTGGCTTTATTTCTGACTTTTCTATTCCATTCCATTTGTCTACGTGTCTGTTTTTGTGCTAGTATCATGCTGTTTTGCTTACTGTAGCCTTGCAGTGTAGTTTGAAGTGATGCCTCTAGCTTTGTTCTTTTTGCTTAGGTTTAGCTATTCAGGCATTGTTTTTGGATCCATATGAATTTTAGAATAGTTTTTTTCTAATTCTGTGAAAAATGACATTGGTAGTTTTATAGAAAATCAGTGGATTGCTTTAAGTGTATGACCATTTTAATGACACTGGTTTTTCTAATCTATAAGCTTGGATTTTTTTTCAGTTGTTTGTGTCATTTATGATTTATTTCAACAGTGTTTTGTCATTCTTCTTGTAGAGATCTTTCACCTCCTTTATAAATATATTTCTATCTGTCTTATTTTTGTGGCTCTTATAGAAGGGATTGTATTCTTGACTTGACTCTCAGCTTAAATATTATTTGTGTACTGAAGTGCTACTGATTTTCATACATTGATTTTGTATGCTGAACTTTGCTGAAATAGTTTATTAGCTCTGGAAGGTTTTTGGTGGAGTCTTTAGAGTTTTCTAGGTACAGAATGATATTGTAAGTGAAGAGAGATTGACTTCTTCTTTTCCTATTTGGATGGCATTTATTTCTTTCTCTTACCTGAATGCTTTGGCTAGGACTTTCAGTACTATGTTAATACGAGTGGTGAGAGTGGGCATTCTTGTCTTGTTCCATTTCTCAGAGGGAATGATTCCAGCTTTTGCCCATTCAGTATGACATTGGCTGTGGGTTTGTCATAGATGGCTCTTATTATTCTGAGGTATGTTTCTTTAATGCCTAGTTAATTGAGTTTTTATCACCAAAGATAATTAAAAACAAAAATCCTATGATTATCTCATTTGTTTTCAATATTACAGCTGAAATTTTGTCTTGGTTTGTAGGGGATCAGTCAGTGTAGCTGGAAAAATTTTAAGATGAAGTTATAAGATATAGACACAGACCTTCTTGGAAGGCTGGAGGGTTTACATAAGCTCCAGTAATAGATCTGGCTGAAGGCAGCCTAATCCTTAAGTAAAGAGCTTAAGGTGGGTACAAAGGAATATAAGGGAGTTTATCTAAATAGCTTGTTTACTCGTGTGGTCCTAAAACTAACCTATGATCATTTGCAGGCAGGATGGCTCTCTCGGAGGAAGGGCGACCAAATTAATTACCTACAGGTGTGTTGGCTTAAAGTCTTTGTCATTTAATGTATGCTGAATAAATGCTGGCAGGGCCAGCTAGTCACGGCCACAGCTGCTACTTTTTACAGCACCCTCCTTAGGGTGTGTGAGGGGCCCAGACCCTTAGCAGGACTGACAGGCAGAATATCTGTGTCAGTGTATGTTATTCATGCGTCATTGGGTCAGTGTCTGCAGGATGGACCCCTGCATTGGTTTAGACAAGGCAATAAGAAGTAGAGGAAACTTGAGGGAAACTGGAGAACCTGTGACCCTGACCCTCTGTTGAAAAAGAGTAGCAACTACTCTGAGTAGATGGGTGTCACCCAGGAAGACAGTTCAGGGTAGTCAGACATTCCAACTTACCAAAAGAAAAAAAATTCAGATTCTCATATGTTATCTTATAATGTCTGAGGATGGATAATTTTATAAAACTTTTTTTTAATATGGTAATAAATCACATCTATAAGCCAAATGTGGACCTCTGTAGTGGTGCTGTCAAGACAGATTTTGTATTTTTACTGTAGATTTTGTTTTATTTAACAGAGTAAAAGTTTAGTTGTTTACTCTTGTTTTCTTTTTAAAAATATTCTTTAATGTAGAATACTTTTATTAGGTTGGTGCAAAATTGTGGTTTTGCAATTGTACCAGCCTAAATAGCGATAGTAAAAGAAAAAACAATCAGAAAACAGCTCCTGCCTCAAACACAAAAGAGTAGAAACATGCTTTCTTGAGTAGCTCTGGACTGGCCATTTCTTTACAGACTAACAAATCCTCTATAGTGGTTCCTAATTATGTCTCCTGGTTTTAAAGTTCCTCACTATTTTATTTGTGGCACATATGAACAATTGTCAACTAAAATCCATGTTATTTGATATGTGCAGTTGTATGAACATTTTGGGGGGAATTATAGATGACAGAGTTATATATTCTTTTTTATTAATTTATTAATTCATTCAGCAAATATTTATGGGATATGTATTAAATATCAGGCACCAAGTGTGCTACTGGAGATAAAATGATACAGTAAGACAGGGTCTATACTGTCATGGTACTTTTGGCTGATTGGAAGACATAGTTGTTAATGAAATAATCATGTGAAAAGTGTAAAATTACCTCTGTTGGAAAATGCTGTGGTATGGAAGACCCTCAAGCAACCAGAGCTTCAAGTCAATCACCATACCTTGTCTTTTAGCATTAATGCCATAAGCACATACTAGCCAGCTTTACGGCAAAAAAAAAAAAAAAAAAAAAAAAAAAAAAAAAAAAAAAAGATACATAATTCACCTTTTCTCTACAGAGTTTTTAAGAGATGCCTCTTTAATTAATTAACTAATTTATTTATTTTTTGAGTCAGAGTCTTGCTCTGTCGCCCCTGCTGGAGTGCAGTGGTGTGATCTTGGCTCACAGAAACCTCTGCCTCCTGGGTTCAACTGATTCTCATGCCTCAGCCTCTTGAGTAGCTAGGACTGCAGGCATGCACCTGCAAGTCTTGCTAATTTTTTTGTATATTTAGTAGAGATGGGGCTTTGTCCTGTCGCCCAGGCTGATCATGAACTCCTGACCTGAAGTGATCTGCCCACTTCAGCCTCCCAAAGTGCTAGGATTACAGGCATGAGCCACTATCCCCGGCCAAGACATGACTCTTTACATGGAGTTTTTTACAGCACTCTTCTGTGGTCCTAAGAAATAATGGGCATGTGACTTGAGCTTGGGTTATTTAGAGAAATATTTTTTAGACAGCGATGACTCTTGTCTTTGCCTCTTCATAACAAGTCTCTTAATATTCTCCACTTGCTGGGGAAAATGTACTCTCTAACTCTGTTATGCTCCAATTCTCCAGATTTCTCTGCATCTGTGAAAACAGCAGAAGAATCATTCACATATTATTCTCCACATCTGCCTCAGAAAACATTACAAGGCCTTGAGGGATCATGAGGGCAAACCAAATATATACAAGATCTAGACGTTAGCACTAAATTTTTAACCTAGTTGCCAAGAGAACTTCCCAATGGCTATCCCCTTGAATTGAGTAACACCCAGGGACCTTCTTTGTAGGGAATCCCTTTTCACGTATGATTCTTATCCAATCAACTACAAATATCTACATTGGCATACTTACTTTATATTATGCTCTTAATACGTGTCAGAGATTGTTCAAAATGCCTCATAGGTATTAGTTTATTTAATCCTTTTAAGATCTTTGAAGACAGGGGCTACTGTTATTTCCATTGTACACATTAAAAGATGGAGGATGAGAGAAATTCAGCAAGTTAGCAAGATCAGGTAGTTACCAAGTGCTAACCCTGGATTTGAACTAAGGCTTTTTTGACACCCATTGTTTTGCAATGCTATGCATTTCGCTGCTCAATATTACTTGTTTTGTCCTCTTAATGTTTGTCCTGACCTAAAATTTGATTCCTGTTCACATTTTATCCAAGCTTCCATAGTCGAAGACACTGCAAACCTGCTGATTTTTCACCAAGTATGTTTAGTCCTCTAAGACTTTCAGTTTCTATTTGGCAATCATCTAGGTGAAGGAGGATTTGAATTACATAAACAAAACTTGGTGTTGGTGCACAGGGAGCTCTAAGATGTACCCCAAAAAGGGACTTAAGCAAAGGAGGCTCCTTTGAATAGAGTTGCTCACAACTATAAAAACAATATTAAAAATCCTAAAGCACCAAGGTCTGAGCCCTGGAACAAATATAATGGCAATCGTGGTCATTTGTGTTTGGGCAAGAAATAAAAATATATAAAAAAGGAGGGTTCAATGGAATAAGAATTTTCAATTTTTAAGTGGTAGACAGGAAATTGAACAATTAAAACTTTTTGCTTTTGTCTCTTGTCAAAGTGAATGAACTTCAGAAGGAAAATTCTAAGAGGGAAAAGTAACCCAAGTAGGAAAAAGATTGAAAAATAGTTGGTTGCTCTAAGTGAATTTGTGTTTCCACCTCACCCACATAATTTATACAGGAGAGACAGGATTTGAAATAGGACATTTAAAATGCTAAAGGAATGAAAATTGGTTGTCACGCTCCCCATGGCTCTTAAGAAGTGCTTCCTTCTGTTAATTGATACTGTCTTAACTCTCCTGTTCTTTTGATCCTATTGAGGCAGATGTATAAATCCCCCATACATCTTAATAGGCACCTGTGAATGCAACCCTCAGATGAGTTTTTATGATCATCTCTCAACTTCACTGGAGAACTTCAGCTAGCCTACTTTTTATGGCAGAGTTAGAGAAGTTTGGACTTAGAATTCATTATTTCTTCTCCAGTAAAATGTACTACAAAAGTGCCTTCCTAACAGGTCTATGATGATAGTCAACTGAATTACTAAATGTAAAAAGTGTTTTGACCATATTTGTCTTTAATGCTAAAGACATCAAGAGACTAGGTCTTTAACTGCTTATTTAGTTTAATCACAATATTCCAGAGACCTAAATAAAATGCCTAGAGAAATGCATATTTTATGTAAAATGGAGGTTTTTACATGCCAATTTGTGGATTACATATATAAAAAAGTACTCTGCTTTGGACAAAAAAACACGGCATTGTATTTAGACTAAACTAGAGTTTACATTTCAGCTTTTCCACTTAATATGTGACTTTAGGCAACAGAAATAAAAATAGCAATAAGAACAATGTCATAGGAATATTCTAAGCATTAAATGTAATAATCCAACAAAATTGCCTGGTGGTTGGCAATAAATGTGCTTGGCTACATATATGTAATTTATCATCATTATTATTATTGATAAAAGTTGTATTTCCTTGGCTTGGGTACTGGAATTCTTTGTAGCAAAAGTCTCCCCTTTGTTGAAATATTTTCGAAAAGCTTCCTAGGTGATGGACCTGAGCCTCAGGGTGCATAAGGGCTTCAGGAGAAAAGAGTTATTTAGCCAAATAATGTTGCAGATTGCACAATGTGATTTAACCCCTTTGAATCTCCAAATCAGCAGTCAACACTCCATTACTTAGTGATGCTTTGCTTTTAGTAGATATGTTTGCATGACTGCGTGTATGTGTGTGTCTCCTGTGTTCTGTCTCCTGGAGGATATGAGGCTAACCATGGTTGATCTAGGCAGAGGAGGGCATGTTGCCATCTGTGTATTACCTCCACAGTGTTGGTTTGTGCTTTCACTGACAGGAATGGGAGAGTTTTGGCACCGGGTGATAGAATTGGTGGTGAAAGGCTTGGCTACCAATTCTAGCATGTCATTGTTAAGTAACCTTAGCATTCCAATTTAATTATCTCCAGAATCTTCATCTGTAAAACAACAGCAATTATAGTTAACATATGCATACAAAACCCACTGGGTTTGTCCATTAAAATATCTACTGTTACATAACATTGTAACAATGTAACAGACATACCACTGCTAACAACAACCAACTCATGAGAAGAACTGGATAAACTCACTGGCATTTTATAAAGGCTCTCTAAATGTGGTCACAATAATTATGCATGGTTTTAAAATTCTCTCATGAATAAAGTCACCATGGTTTTTACTGACTCTCTGTACAAGCACGTAAAACAAAGCAAGGACAAATTTCACCTTATTTTTCACTTTGTGTATGGTTTCCCCTTCTCTTCACATCTACTCTCTTACCTGCCAATCTTCTCTGCTTTCATTTTACCTCTTTCTTTCTAGTAACATACCTTGGCCTCTTTTCATATTAAATAAATTCATCATTGACAATGCTACTGTGCTCCTCTGGCATCCATTGATTGAAAATCTGTGAGGTTGAACACCTGTAGAGGAGGGATACAAAGGTAACCCAGATTTGACTCAGTCTTTGAAGTAGACTTCTTGTTTGTGTCTGCCAGCTTCTTCTGCTTGAGGAAATCACCTTTCAGGATACAGAATGCACATGTAACCGTGGCAGGAGCCAAGGGTGTGCAAATGAGCCAAGCAAGGTCAGACAAAGTCTTTTTTCAGTAATTTCAAGGACAGAAAATAAAGAAGCATTTTCTACTGTGGTTGTTAAACTAGGAGGATGGAAGCCTGGAACTGCGAACAGTCATCTTGTCTGCCAAGTGGACTTCATGCAGAATAGATTCAAGTAGAAAATTTCATTGCTAAAGTGTGCATTCCTCAGCTTCCCTGGAATATTTGGCAATATATTTCCTTTGAACTTAAGCCAGTTTGAATTGGCTGTCACTGGCAATTCAAAGAGTCTCACGGAATACAGACTTCTAAGAGTTCATAGCGTAATACGAAAATACAGCTGGAATGGTAAAATTGTCCTGAGGTGACCAAGCTAACCTGTACAGGTATTTCCAGTTGTGATTAATAGGAACAATTTTTTTTGCAATATATCATTCCAACAAATATTGCAATGATACATTTTCTGTTGCCCTAGCTTTGTTTTACCTTGATTCCAAGGTCCTAAAGTTTTCCAGGAAACTGTCCAGTTTTATTGATGGTGCTCGAGCTATGTATGTGAGATAGTGGAAGTGAAGCTGTAGTTTTCTTGAGCAATCTCACCTACCCCCGATTTCTACTGGGATCCTTCACTCACTGTAGATAAACATATCATCTAATGAAAACATCATAAAATTAACGAAAACAATGTGACAGCTATACAATCAAAAATCAGGCCCCTAACTTTTCTTTTTAACCGGATTGTCACCCCAAAGCTCTGCTTCTTTATATTTTTGGGGCCACCACCCACCAGCTGCATTAAATAGAAACTAGTTCTATACTAAAATCACAGCACCCATTAACACCTGTCTTTGATATCTTATTTGCAATGTGGATAGATTATAGCCAACTGTGAAAAGGCTACGTTTTCTATCTACCATATTTGGCTTCCTTCCTTTTAAAAGACCTTTTTTCAACTCTAATAATAAATGACACACTTTCAGATTCAATTTAACAATAATAATAATACTAAGGGTCAGATAATAAAGTCTGGTGAGTACTAAGTATTAAAAATGCCTTATTGATAAAAATGACAAAGTGTAACTTTTTTTGTTTCCAAGAGCTGAGCTTTCTACCTGTACCACTGGCACGTCATCTCACACAGCATTTTCATGGAGAGAAACAAATGCTACAGATAGTAAACAAACGATGAAGCCTCTATAATTAAAAACAGTAGGCCCTTTCATAAGAACAGGTAAATTAACCAATAAAATAGAATGGAAAAAGCACAAATTAACTCATCTACATTTGGAAAACTAGAATATCAAAAAGGTGGATATTAAAGCTCTAGGGCAAAGTAGACTTTTTAAGAAATGCTGTTGGGAAAACTATAGAGCCATTTTGAAAAAAATAAAATTACATCAATTTTCTATAGCATTAATAAGAATAAAGTCCAAATGTAAGATAAATGCAAATGTAAAGTGGAAAATGTAAAAATGTAAATGTACAAAACAAAATTTAAAAATACTATAGGAAAAAATAAGTATAAGGATAGACATTAGAACTGTGGTTTAAAAATTCCAGAGACAATAGAAGAAAAATCATATATATTTGACTATATAATTCATCAGAAATTTTTGTGCAGAGAAACGTGTTCAAAAGGTCAGAAGATAAGTAAGTTAGGAGAAAATGTGTAATATATGTTAGAAACTACTACAAAGAACTTATTAAAAAAAGAAAAAAGGGCAGGATTCCATAGAAAAATGAGCAAAAAAAAATCTAAAAATAGTTTTTAAACATTTGAAAATATATCCAATGTTCATAATAAGAAAAATACAAATTAAAACTATATAATGACACTATTTCTTAATCAGCAGATTGGCGAAGACTCAAAAACTTTTCTTTCCAAGAGCTGAGCTTTCTACCTGTACAATTGACACATCATCTCACACAGCATTTTAATAGAGAGAAACAAATGCTACAGCTTTTATTGTGGAGGTTGTGGGAATATAAGAATTCTCAGACATGCCATTGGGAATAAAAAATTGTATAAAGTCTATAGAGGGAAATTTGGCAATACAGTGGCTTCTTGCTATCAGCAAGGGATTTGTTCCAGAATACCTGTGGTTACCAAAGTCTGAGGGTGCTCAAGTTCCATATATAAAATGACATAGTGTTTGTGTATAACCTATGCACATCCTCCCAAATACTTTAAGTCATCTTTAAATTACTTGTAATGCCTAATATAATGTAAATGCTATGTAAATCATTGTTATACCGTGTTGTTTTAATTTGCATTTTTTAATATTGTTATCTATTATTACTTTATTTTTTCCCATCCATTGATTGGTGGGGTCCATGGCTGCAGAACCTGTTGATACAGTTGGCCAACTGCATCTAAGAAAACTAATATGCACTTACTCTTTGATTAAGAAATGTTATTTCTGAGAATTTATCCTAATGATACATATCCAAAAATATGAAAATCCGTGTATACATTTCATATTTTTTGTGATGGCAAAATATTAGCTGTTACTCAAATTTCCAAACACAGATTTCTTTCAAGGACAGAAAATAAAGAAACATTTTCTTTTAGTAGTTCCTATGCATAGACATAAACACTAAAGTACTTATTACACACAATGGTGTATTATGCAGCTGTAAAAACAAAAGAAAAACTTTCTCTATGACTTTACGGGGTTGTTACCAAGATATATTAAAGAGCAATTATTAAAGTGAAAAAAGCACAGAGCAGGTATATCGTTCTATATCCATATAAATATAGATATATAATGCTATCTTTTGTTTAAGAAAGATGAGTAAATAAAAAACTAAAATCTGATAATCTTTACAAAAATGAACCAGGAAGAATAAATAAGAAAACGATGAAGTTGCTTACCTATAGAGAATGAGAAAACTTGGTGGAGGGATGATACAATTCTGGATATAACTTTTCTATACTTTGACTTTTGGAAGCATGTTAGTGTTCTGCATATTCAAAACATAACTTTATATCATAAGGCTGAAAAAAATACTCAGAAAATAAGCTGAAAATGAACTCATTGTTTTCAAACAAATAAAATAATCACGCTGAAGGAAGAAAAGGTATGAAAGAGCAAATTCAAGGACATTTTTACACAAAATTTGACTAAATACTCACTCTTGCACTCAGGAAAAAAGAGCAAACAAAACCTGGAATCTTTTGGGTGGGTTTGTCATAGTGGTGTAGGTACAGCAATTCTAAAATTATTGTAGGTATATTAGTGGGTTAAATAAATAAATGTTGAAATTATTAGAAGTTCTATATTTTTATGTTTAATTTTTGACCTTTGTGGTTACATAGTAGGTGTATATATTTATGGGTTACATTAGATATTCTGATATATACATGCAATGCAAAATAATCACATCAGGGTAAATGGGATATTCCTCACCTCAAACATTTAGCCTTTGTGTTGCATACATTCCAATTATATTCTTTTAGTTATTTTGAAATGCACAATTAAATTATTTTGGACTATAGTCAACCTGTTGTGCTAGCAAGTACTAGGTCTTATTCATTATTTCTAATTATTCTTTTGTACTCACTAACCATCTCCATTTTCCCCCACCCCCTATTACCCTTCCCAGCCTATGACAACACCCCTTCTATTCTCTCCCTCTCCGGGAATTCAATTGTTTTAAGTTTTAGCTCCCACAAATAAGTGAGAACATATGAAGTTTGTCTTTCTGTGCCCAGCTTATTTCACTTAAAATAATGTCCTCCAGTTACATCCATGTTGCTGCAAATGGCAGGATCTCATTCTTTTCTATGACTAAATAGCACTATGTTGTGTATTTCTATCACATTTTCTTTATCCATTCATCTGTAGATGGGCACTTAGGTTGCTCCCAAAGTGTGGCTATGTTGAATAGCGCTACAACAATCAGAAAAGTGCAGGTACCTCTTTGATATACTAATTTTCTTTCTTTTGGGTATATACCTCACAGTGGGATTGCTGAATCATGTAGTAGCTCCATTTTTAGATTTTTGAAGAATCTCCAAACTGTTCCCCATGGTGGTTGTACAATTTGAATTCCCACCAATAGTGTATGATAACTAAAAGAGTATGATTGGAATGGCTGCAACACAAAGGATAAATGCTTGAGGTGATTCCTGATGTGATGTTTGGTATTGCATGTCTATATCAAAATGTCTCATGTAACCCACAAATGTATAAACCTACTATGTACCCACAAAAATTAAAAATTAAACATTAAAAAATAAAAATTCCTTTTTCTCCACATCCTCACCAGCATTTGTTACTGCTTGTCTTTCAGATAAACACGCTTTTAACTGGGGTGAGGTAATATCTCACTGTAGTTTTGATTTGCATTTCTCTGATCATCAGTGATGTTGAACACCTTTTTATATATCTGTTTGCCATTTGCATGTCTTCTTTTGGTAAATATCTATTCAGATCTTCTGCCCATTTAGAAAATCAGATTATTCGATTTTTCCTACAGAGTTGTTTGAGCTCTTTACATATTCTGGTTATTAATTCATTGTCAGATGGGTAGTTTGAAAATATTTTCTCCCATTGTGTCTTTTTACTTTGTTGATTGTTTCCTTTGCTGAGCAGAATCTTTTTAACTTGATATGATGCCATTTGTTCAGTTTCACTTTGGTTGCATGCGCTTCTGAATTTTTGCTCAAGAAATCTTTGCCCATTCCAATGTCTTAGAGAGTTTCTCCAATGTTTTCTTTTAGTAGTTTCATAGTGTAAAGTTTTAGGTTTAAGTCTTTAATCCATTTTGATTTGAATTTTTACATTGCAAGATAGCATTCTAGTTTCATTCTTTTGCATATGAATATTCAGTTTCCCAGCTCCATTTATTGATAAGACTGTCCTTTCTCCAATCTATGTTCTAGGCACCTTTGTCAAAAATAAGTTTGCTGTAAGTATATGAATTTATTTCTGTGTTCTCTATTGTGAACCCCCGGTACATGTGTTTGGTTTTACAGCAGTACCACATGATTTTGGTTACTATAGCCCTGTAGTATAATTTAAGGTGAGGTAGTGTTATTCCTTCAGAATAGGAAGATATAAGAAGACATAGAAATGGAAAACAGGTATAAAAAAGGATTTTCTTTTTGCTAAGGATAACTTTGGCTTTTGGAGTCTTTTATTATTACACATACATTTTAGGATTTTTTTTTTCTATTTTTGTGAAAAATGTCATTGGTATTTTAATAGAAATTGCATTGAATCTGTAGATTGCATTAGGCAGTGTGGACATTTTAATAATATTAACTCTTCCAAATAGATGCAATAAAAAAGATAAAGGATATATCACCACTGATCTCACAGAAATACAAACAACCATCAGAGAATACTATAAACACCTTTATGCAAATAAACTAGAAAATCTAGAAGAAAAGGAAAAATTCCTGGACACATACACCTTCCCAAGACTAAACCAGGAAGAAGTGGAATCTCTGAATAGACTAATAACAGGCTCTGAAATTGAGACAATAAGTAATAGCCTACCAACCAAAAAAAGTTCAGGACCAGACAGATTCACAGCCAAATTCTACCAGAGGTACAAAGAGGAGTTGGTACCATTCCTTCTGAAACTATTCCAATCAATAGAAAAACAGGGAATCCTCCCTAACTCATTTTAAGAGGCCAACATCAGCCTGATACAAAAGCCTGGCAGAGGCACAACAAAAAAAGACTTTTAGACCAATATCCCTGGTGAACATTGGTGTGAAAACCCTCAATAAAATACTGGCAAACCGAATCCAGCAGCACTTCAAAAAGCTTATCCACCACGATCAAGTTGGCTCCATTCCTGGTATGCAAGGCTGGTGCAACATATGCAAATCAATAAATGTAATCCATCACATAAACAGAACCAACAACAAAAACCACATGATTATCTCAATAGATGCAGAAAAGGTCTTTGACAAAATTCAACAGCCCTTCATGCTAAAAACTCAATAAACTAGGTATTGAAGGAACGTATCTCAAAATAATAAGACCTATTTATGACAAACCCACAGCCAATAGCATACTTAATGGGCAAAAACTGGAAGCATTTTCTTTGAAAACCAGCACAAGACAAGGATGCCCTCTCTCACCACTCCTATTCAACATAGTGTTCGAATTTCTGGCCAGATCAATCAGGCAAGAGAAAGAAATAAAGGGTATTCAATTAGGAAATGAGGAAGTCAAATTGTCCCTATTTGCAGATGACATGATTCTATATTTAGAAAACCCCATCATCTCAGTCCCAAATCTTAAGCTGATAAGCAACATCAGCAAGGTCTCAGGATACAAAAACAATGTGCAAAAATCACAAGCATTCCTCTACACCATTAACAGAAAAACAGAGAGACTAATCATAAGTGAACTCCCATTCACAATTGCTACCAAGAGAAAATACTTAGGAAGCCAACTTACAAGGGATGTGAAGGACATCTTCAAGGAGAACTACAAACCACTGCTCAACAAAATAAAAGAGGACACAAACAAATGGAAGAATATTCCACACTCATGGATAGGAAGAATCAATATCATGCAAATGGCCATACTGCCCAAAGTAATTTATAGGTTCAGTGCCTTTCCTATCACGCTACCAATGACTTTCTTCATAGAATTAGAAAAAAAACTACTTTAAAGTTCATTTAGAACCAAAAAAGAGCCCGCATTGCCAAGACAATCCTAAGCAAAAGGAACAAAGCTGGAGGCATCATGTTACTTGACTTCAAGATATACTATAAGGCTACCGTACCAAAACAGCAGGGTACTGGTATCAAAACAGAGAGATAGACCAATGAAACAGAACAGAGGCCTCAGAAATAACACCACACATCTAAAACCATCTGATTTTTGACTAACCTGACAAAAACAAGAAATGGGGAAAGGATTCCCTATTTAGTAAATGGTGCTGAGAAAACTGGCTAGCCATATGTAGAAAGATAAAACTGGATCCATTCCTTACACCTTTTATAAAAATTAACTTAAATGGATTAAAGATTTAAATGTTAGACCTAAAACCATAAAAACCCTAGAAGAAAACTTAGGCAATACCATTCAAGACATAGACATGAGCAAGGACTTCATGTCTAAAACACCAAAAGCAATGGCAACAAAAGCCAAAATAGACAAATAGGATCTAATTAAACTAAATAGCTTCCGCACAACAAAAGAAACTACCATCAGAGTGAACAGGCAATCTACAGAATGGAAGAAAGTTTTTGCAATCTACCCATCTGACAAAGGACTAATATCCAGAATCTAAAGAGAACTCAAACAACTTTACAAGAAAAAAATGAACAACCCTATCGAAAAGTGGGCAAAATATATGAACAGACACTTCTCAAAAGAAGACATCTATGCAACCAACAGACACATGAAAAAATGTTCATCATCACTGATCATCAGAGAAATGAAAATCAAAACCACAATGAGATACCATCTCACACCAGTTAGAATGGCAATCATTAAAAAGTGAGGAAACAACAGATGCTGGAGTGGATGTGGAGAAATAGGAACGCTTTTACACTGTTGGTGGGAGTGTAAATTAGTTCAACCATTGTAGAAGACAGTGTGATGATTCCTCAAGGATCTAGAACTAGAATTACCATTTGACCCAGCAATCCCATTACTGGGTATATACCCAAAGGATTATAAATCATGTTAGTATAAAGACACATGCACATATATGTTTATTGTGGCACTATTCACAATAGCAGAGACTTGGAACCAATCCAAATGTCCATCAATGATAGACTGGATTAAGAAAATGTGGCACATATACACCATGGAATACTATGCAGCCATGAAAAAGGATGAGTTCCTGTCCTTTGTGGGGACACAGATGAAGCTGGAAATCATCATTCTCAGCAAACTATCACAAGGACAGAAAACCAAACACCACATGTTTTCACTTATAAATTGAAGGGGGAGGGATAGCATTAGGAGAAATACCTAATGTAAATAATGAGTTGATGGGTGCAGCAAACCAACATGGCACATGTATACCTATGTATCAAACCTACACGTTGTGCACATGTACCCTAGAACTTAAGGTATAATAATAATAATAACCAAAAAACCCCTCAGAATAAAAAATGAAATAAAATAAAATAATAAAAATAATAATATCCATGAACATGGAATATCCATTTTACTATGACCTATTCCATTTCTTTCATTAGTGTTTTATAGTTTTCATCGCAGAGATCTTTCACATCTTTCTTTCTTAATTCCTAGGTACTTAAATTTATTTGTAGCTATTAAAAATGGAATTACACTCTTAATTTTTGTTTCAGAAAGATCACTGTTGGCTTGTAGAAATACTGCTGACTTTTGTGTGTTAATTTTGTGTCCTGAACTTCACTAACTTTATCTGTTCTAATAGTTTTTTGATGGAGTCTTTAGGTTTTTCCAAATATAATATTATATCATTCGCAAACAAGGACAATTTGACTTCTTCCTTTCCAATGTAGATGCATTTATTAGGTTGGTGCGAAAGTAATTGTTGTTTTTGCCATTGTTTGCAATGGCAAAATTATTGTATTGGGACCTATCTCTTTCCTTAGCTTAAGTATTTATATATCTGGGAGCTCGTGTTGGGCAAATATTATTACAATTGTTATATCCTCTTATTGAATTGACTCCTTTATGTTATATAATGACCTTTTCTCTTATAGTTCTTGTCTTAAAATATATTTTGTCAGAACTCCTGTTCTTTTTTGATTTTCATTGAAATAGAATATCTTTTTCCATCCCTTTATTTTCAGTCTATGTGTGTCTTTATAGGTTGTGTGTTTCTTGAAGGCAAAAGATCATGGGATTTTTTTGTACCATCCATTCAGTCACTCGATATTTTTTTATTGGAGTTTAGTTCATTTATATCCAATGCTATTACTGATGAACAAGGACTTACTCTTACCATTTTATTATTTTTTACCTGGTTGTTTTGTGGTCTTCCTTTCCTTCTTTACTTACTTCCAGTCTTATTTTAGTGAAGGTAATTTTCTTTAATGGTATGACTTCATTTCTTGCTTTTAATTTTGTGTGTCTGTTGCATGATTTTTAATTTTTAGGTTGCCATCAGGCTTGCAAATACCATCTTATAACCTATTCTTTTAAGCTGTTAACAACACTGCTTGCATAGACAAACAAGCAAAAAGAAACCTAACAAAAACTGTATGCTGTAACTTTGTCCCCCACTTTTAAAATGTTGTTGTTTCCATTTTTACCTTATTGTACTATCTAGGTCTTGAAAAGTTGCTACAGTTATTTTTGATTGCTTCATTTTTTTAGTATTTCTACTTAAGATCAGAGTACCACATACCACAGTTTACATACCACAGTTGCAGTCTTATAATATTCTCTGTTTTTCTGCATATATACTGTGATGGTTAATACTGAGTGTCAATTTGGTTGGATTGAAGGATACAATGTATTGATCCTGGGTGTGTCTGTGAAGGTGTTGCCAAAACAGACTAACATTTGAGGCAGTGGGCTGGGAAAGATAGGTCCACCGTTAATCTGGTGGACACAATCTAATCAGCTGCCAGCAAATAAAAAGCAGGCAGAAAAACGTGAAAGAGAGATGGGACTAGCCTCCCCGCCTACATTTTTCTCCTGTGCTGGATGCTTCCTGCCCTGAAACATGGGACTCCAAGTTCTTCAGTTTTGGGACTTGGACTGGCTCTCCTTGCTCCTTAGCTTGCAGACAGCCTATTTTGGGACCTTGTGATCGTGTAAGTTAATATTGAATAACTTTCATATATAGAAGGGAATGCTGACTAATACAATACTATTGCCAGTGAATTTTGTACCTTCAGATGATGCCTTATTGCCCATTAATGTCTTTTTTTTTTTTTTTTCGGATTGAAGTACTTCCTTTAGCATTTCTTGTAGGGCAGGTCTGGTGTTTATTAAATCCCTCAGCTTTTGTTTGTGTAGGGAAATTTTTATATCTCCTTTATGTTTGAAAGATATTTTTGCTGGATATAATACTATATGGTAAGCGTTTTTTCATTCAGCATTTTAAATATGTCATGTCATACACTCTTGGCCTATAAGGTTTCCATTGAAAAGTCTGCTGCAAGACAGACATATTGGAGCTCCATTGTATGTTATTTGTTTCTTCTGTCTTGCTACTTTTAGAATTCTTTCTTTATCTTTGACCTGTGGAAGTTTGATTATTAAATGCCTTGAGGTAATCTTCTTTAGGTTAAATCTGTTGAGTATTCTATAACCTACTTTTTCTTGGCTATTGATATCTTTCTGTAGGTTTGGGAAGTTCTCTGATATCCCTTTGAATAAACTTAGTACCCCTATCTCTTTCTCTGCCTCCTCTTTAAGACACTAATTCTTACATTTGTCCTTTTGAGGCTATTTTCTAGATCTTGTAGGCATGCTTTATTCTTTTTTGTTTCTTTTTTTTTTTTTGTCTCCTATAACTATATTTTCAAATAGTCTGTCTTCGAGCTCACTAATCCCTTCCTCTGTTTCATTAATCCTGCTACTAAAAGACTGATGTATTCTCCAGTATGTCAATTGCATTCTTTAACTCCAGAATTTCTGCTTGATCCTTTTTAATTATTTCAATCTCCTTGTTAAATACATCTGATAGAATTCTGAATTCCTTCTCTGTGTTATTTTGAATTTCTTTGAGTTTCGTCAACACAACTGTTTTGAATTCTCTTTATGAAAGGGCACATATCTCTGTCTCTTCAGGATTGGTCCATGGTGCCTTATTGAGTTCATTTTGTGACATTACGCTTTTCTGGATGGTCTTGATACTTGTGGCTGTTCATTGGTGTTTGGGCATTGAAGAGTTAGGTATTCATTTTAGATTTTTCATTCTGTGTTTATGCCCATCCTTCTTGAGATGGCTTTCCAGGTATTCAAAAGGACTTGGGTGTTATGATCTAATCCATATCTGCATTAGAGTGCACCCCAAACCCACTAATGCTATGGTTGTTGCAGATTTGTTGAGGTATCACTTTGGTGATCTTGGATAAGAACTAGAAGAATTCTCTGGGTTACCAGGCAAAGACTCTTGTTTTCTTCTCCTACTCTCTCTCAAACAAATAGAGTTTCTCTCTGCGTTGAGATGTTTGGGGTTGGAGGTGGGTGACATAAGCACCCTTGTGGCCACCACCACTGTGACTGTGCTGGGTCAGGCCTGAAGCCAGCACAGCATTGGGTATCATCCAAGGCTCACTGCAACCACTACCTGGCTACTGCGTATGTTTGCTCAATGTCTTAGGGCTCTACAATTAGCTAGTAACAAAGCTATCCAGGCGTTTGTCCTTCCCTTGAGATTGATGAGTTCCCTAGGCCCTGGGTGGGTCCACAGATGCCGTTCTGAAGTTAGGGACTAGAATAAAAAATCTTAGAAGGCTACCTGGAGTTCCATTCTACTATGGCTGATCTGATCCTCAAATCGCAAGATACGTCCTTTTCACTGTTCCTCTCCTTTTCCACAGGCAGAGGAGCCATACTCTGTGGCCACCACCACCACAGGCCCACAGGGAGTTTTGCTAGGCTACTTCCAATATACATTTAATACCCAAGATCTCTTCAGTCAGCCCGTGGTGGATGCTAGCAGGCCTAGGACTCATGCATCAGGACAGTGGGCTCCCTTCTGGACCAAGGCAGGTCCAGAAATGCCATCCAATTGCCAGAGCCTTGAATAGAAGAACCCGCTTGGTGTTCTACTCCACTGTCACCGAGATGGTACCTAAGCTGCAAGACGAAGTTCCCTTTACATTTTTCTCTGTTTTTCTCAAGCAGAAGGAGTCTCTAACTGTAGCCACCACCTAAATCCAGCACATCTAAGAGTCTCATCCAAGGCCCATAGTGTACTACCTGAGTATTGCTGCTGGTTATTCAGAGTCCAAGGGCTCTTTAGTCAGCAGTTGAAGGATTCTGCCAAGACTTGGCCCTTCCTTTCAAGGCAGCAGGTTGCTTCTGACCCAGTGCGTGTCTATATATGTTGTCCAGGAGCTAGGTCCTATAATGCGGGCCTCACAACACTATCCAGTGCCCTATTGTACTGTGGTTGAGATGATATCCAAGATGCAAGACAAAAATCCTCTTTACTCCTTCCTCTTTTCAAGTGAAAGCAAAGGGTGTCTTTTAGAGCTGAGAGTTGTGCTGCTTGGGGTTGGGGTAGAAATGGCACAAACATTTCTTTAGCTGCTGTGGCTGGTGTCTAGTAAGCCATGTGCACCCCAAGTCTACTGGCTCTGAGCACAGCTTAGTACTAGGACTTGCAGTGCCTGTGGCCTAGATTGCCTTTTAAGTTTATTTAATGCCACAGAGCACTTCAGCCTGTGATGGTGAGACCTGCCCGAACTCAAGTTTCAATCACTGGAATGGATGATTCCCCTATGGCTAGGGCTGGTCTGAATGTTCCCTTCATGGGCAAGCATCAGCTGAGTTCAGTCTGATTTTGCCTTCCACTGTGACAGGGCAGCACTGATTTTAATAGAAGTCTATTTGCTGCACTTTCCTTATTCCAGTTGCATAGATTTCTCTGTACCATGTGGCCACAGTATGGTTGGGCTCAGGGAGGGGTGATATTGGCAATACAAGACAGTCTTTTTTACCCTCTTCAGTGCCTTTTTCAGTGATATGAAATTAACACCAGGTACTGTGAGTGCTCACTTGATTTTTGTTTCTTAAGAAGGTGATTTTTTTTTGGTGTGTAGCCAGTGGTTAAATTTGATGTTCCTGTGAAGGGGGCACAATAAATGGGGTCTTCTGTTGCCAACTTGCTCTTCCTTTTCTCTCCTTTTAGTTTTTTGAGAAACCACAACACTCTTTGCCATGTGGCTATACCAATTTACATTTCCATGAACATTGGGCAAGAGTTACCCTTTCTCTGCATCCTCACCAACATTTGTCATTTTTTTTTTCTGTCTTTTTGATGGTAACCATCTAACTGGAGTGAGATAACATTTCATCGTGGTTTGATTTGCTTTTCCCTGATGATAAGTGATATTGAACATTTATTCATATACCTGTCAGTCATTGTTTGTCTTCTTTTGAGAAATCTCTTCAGATCCTTTGCCCTCTTCTTGGTAAGATTGTTTGTTTGTTTGTTTGCTATTGAGTTGTCTGAATTCCTTGTATATCCTGAATATTAGTGCCTTGTCAGATGAATAGATCCCAAATATTTTCTCTCATTCTACAGGTTCTGTCTTCACTCTGTTGATTGTTTCCCTCCCGGTGCAGAAGCTTTTTAGATTAATATTTGTCTATATTTGGTTTTATTGCCAATGCTTTTGAAGTTCTAACCATAATAAAGTTCTTGTGCAGACAAATATGCTAAATTGTATCTACTATGTTTTCTTCTAGTAACTTTACAGTTATGTGTCTTAGATTTAAGTCTTTAATCCATTTTTAGTTGATTTTTGTATAGAGTGAGAGATAAGGATCTAGTTTTATTCTCCTGCATATAGATATCCAGTATTCCCATCATCATTTAACAAAGAAATGTGCTTTCTCCAATGTATGTCTTGGTGTATTTGTAAAAAATAAATTCTGTATAAATATGTGAATTTATTTCTGGGTTCTCTGTCCTGTTTCATTGGTCTATGTGTCAGCTTTATTATCAATATTATGCTGTTTTGGTTTATATTTTGTAGTATATTTTGAAATCAGGTAATATAATGCCTCCAGCTTTGCTTTTTTTTTTACTAAGAATGGCATGATTACAGGCACACAGGAAGATGTAACTGTTGGAACATATAGAACATTTCATAATGATATAAATTTATACAGATGATATACACTTTATAACATAATTTTTAACATCTTTCAACACCTATATCAGAAAAAAGAAAATTTTCTGATTAATAATCTAAGTTTTCTTCTTAAAACACTGAGAAAAAAACCAACCCCCAAAGTAATTAGATAGGTCAACTAGACCTGATTCAAAATAATACTATAAATTTTTAGCCATATACTTACATTTATTTTTCAAAACACAGTGAAAAATGAATCATATTTTTCTATTTTATAGATTTTTTAGAATGTATTTATTTAACATAAAATAATATAATAAAAAAGGGGAATAAAAAAGACAGAAACATAAAAAACATATAGTCAAATGGCAAATGTAAAGCTAACCATATAAATAATTACATTAAATGTGAAAGTTCTAAACACCTCAATAAAATGACAGAGATTGTCAAAATGAATACAAAAGCAAAAGCCAATGTATAATATTTACAAGATAGACTTTCTAAATTCAAACACATAAATATATTGATATTAAAAGAATGCAAAAATGTACCATGCAAATAGTAACCAAAAGAGAAGTTGAATAGAAACTGAAGTTGCTATTTTAACATCTAACAAATATGCTTTAAGAAATATTAATAGGTATGTCAAATAAGAAAGTTTAAGAAAATTTAGAAGGTAATATAATCACAGTGAAAATAAAGCACAGAATACCAAAATTTATAGACGTAGCTAAATCAGCACTCAGAGGGAAATTTTTATTGCAATATATGTTAATAGCTTTCAAGACCTGTAAAGTAAAAAAAGAAAAGTCTCAAATCAATAATCTAAGTTTTTACTTTCGGAAACTAGAAAACAAAGAAAATGCAAAGTAATCAAGAGGAAGTATAATCAAATTAATGCAGGAATAGAAAACCAAATACTGCATGCTCTCACTTATAAATGGAAGCTATATATTGAGTACACATGGATATAAACATGGGAACGATAGACACTAGAGAGGGGAAAGAGGCAGGGGGGGTCGGGGCTGAAAAAGTACCTATTAGGTACTATGCTCACTACCTGTGTGAAGGGGTCATTTGTACCACAAACCTCAGCACACTGAGCAATAAACTAATGTAACAAATCTGCACATGTAATCCCTAAATATAGTATATAAATTGAAATTATTTTTTAAAAAGAGGAAGGAAATATTAATGATTAGAGATGAAAATTAATGAAGCAGAATACAGTCAATGAAACTTTGAAAAGATCAAGAAAATTGACAAACTGTCACTTATTCTAACCAAGTAAAAGAAGAAAGAAGCAACAAATTAATAAAAAGAAAATTAAAAGAGAGACATTACTACAATCTGTATAGCAATTAAAATAATTTTAATAATATATAGAATTTTGTCAACAAATTAGACATCTTAGATAAAATTGAACAATTTCTTTATTATGATGCCAATTGCCAAAATTGACTCTAGAAAAAATTGAAATTCTGAATAGACTTACAACAAGAAAAAAAATTGAGATTAAAATTCTTCCTATAAAGAAAGCCTAAGGCTCATCTTTCGTGTATGTTAAATTCTATGAAATACTGGAAGAAATAATACCAATCTTGTACAATCTCTTAAAACATATAGAAGAAGAAAACATTTCTTACTTCATTCTATAAGGCCAGGAATAGGCTGGTAACAAAGCTGGACAAAGACATTAAAAAAAAAAAAGACACATATAGACTGATATTCATTATGAATATTCAAATATCCTTAACAAAATATTAGCAAATCAAATCCAGCAACATATAAAGAGAATTCAACACTGGAATTTATCCCTGAATGCAAAACTTGTTTGACCTAAAATTAATTAATAAAATAGACCATATTAACAGAATAAGGACAAAAATCACATGATACCTCAAGAGAAGTTGAACAAGCTTTTGACAATACCCAGCACTCATTCATAATAAAACCTCTCAACAAACTAGTAATACAAGGAAACTTCTTCAACCTGATTATGGGCATCTACAAACCAAACCAAACCAAACCAACACAGCTATCAGCATTCTTAATAGTGAAAAAATAACCATCGCCCCATCCCTCTCCAAGAAAGGGAACAAGGCAAGTATGTCCATTACGGCCACTTCTGTTCAACATTGTAATGTATAGTAAGACGGAAAAAAGGAAGGAAGCAAAGAAAAATTACAAATATCCATGTTTAAAGAAAGAAGTAAAACTATCTTTATCTAGAGGAGACATGATTCCCTATCTAGAAAATTCAATTATATCTACAGAAAATTACTAGAACCAATAAATTTGTCCAAATCATAAGATAAAAATTTATGTACAAAAATTAATTTTTTTCTTCTACCAGCAATGGACAATTTTTAAATGAAATAAAGAAAATTACCCCATCACAACAGTATAAAATGCATAGCAATAAATTTATCAAAAAAGTTTAAAACTTGTTCACTAAAACTATAAAATATTGTTGAGAGAAATTAAAGGTTAAGTAAAAGACATTTTGTGTTTGTGGTTTAGGGGTCAATATATTTGAAAATACTATGTTTGCTCTTATTGACTTCTCCATCTCTCCTTCTCTATAAACCAAATTCAATATCTATCAAAATATAAGCAGGATTTTTTGGTAGAAATGTACCAGAAATAAAGGGGAAAATGTAATACTAAAAAATAATCAATTAATCTAAAAATATTTACAAAAAGAGAAAAAGAACAGAAGAGAAATAAATGAAAAATAGAGTGTAGAATAATATGTGTAAACTCAAAATCGAATCAATTATATTAACATAAATAGATAAAATGCATCAATTAAAATACAGGTATTGGCAGACTTTATAAAAAATAAAATCCATGTTTATGCTACTTACAAAAATATAAAGACAGGTTTAAAGTGTGATGATGAAAGAAAATAAGTTGAACAAACTGTGCTCTTAATAGCAGATCCTTAAACCTTTACAATCTATAAAAATAAATAGATAAATGCTCTAATGGAGATTTTAAAATCTATCTCTCTCAATAAAGAATAGGACAAATAGACAAAAAAGTTAGTCAAACATAGAACATATGAATTACATCATTAACAAACTTGACTGTTCCCTCAAATGACAAAATATACACCATTTTCAAGTGCACGTGTAACATTACCAAGATTAACTATATGTTAAGCCATAAAACAATTCTCCCAAAGTACTGAAAGAATAAAATCATATAGAGTATATCCTCTGACATAGCTGAACTAAGCTAAAATTAAACAAAATAAAGTTACCTAAAGACTACCTATGTTGAAATTAAGCAATAAACTTTTAAACAACCCATGGATTTGTTCATGGAGAGGAAGAATCAATATCATTAAAATGGCCATACTGCCCAAAGCAATTTATAGATTCAACACTATTCCCATTAAACTACCACTGACATTCTTCAAAGAACTGGAGAAAACTTGGCCCAAATAGCCAAAGCGATAGTAAATAAAAAGAACAAAGCTAGAGACATCACGCTACCTGACTTCAAACTATACCACAGGTCTATGGTCACCAAAACAGCATGGTAGTGGTAGAAGAACAGAAACATAGACCAATGAAACAGAATAGAGACTCAGAAATAAGACTGCATACCTACAACTATCTGATCTTTGACAAACCTGACAAAAACAAGCAATGGGGAAAGGATTCCCTATTCAATAAATAGTGCTGAGATAACTGGCTAGACATATACAGAAAATTGAAACTGGAACTCTTCCTTTCACCATATACAAATATTAACTCAAGATGGATTAAAAACTTAAATGTAAAGCCTACAACTATAAAAACTAGAAGACAATCTAAACAATACCATTCATGACATCAGCATGGGCAAAGATTTCATGATGACGATGCCAAATGTAGTTGCAACAAAAGCAAAAATTGACAGATGGAATCTAATTAAACTAAAGAGCTTCTGCACAGCAAATGAAACATCAACAGAGTAAGCAGACAATCTACAGAATGAAGAAAACTTTTGCAAACTATGCATCTGACAAAGGTCTAATATCCAGCATCTATAAAGAACTTAAACAAATTTCAAGAAAAGAATAGCAAAGGACATGAACAGATACTCTTCAAAAGAAGACATACATGAGGCCAACAATCATATGAAAAAAACCTTGACATCACTACTTATTACAGAAATGCAAATCAAAACCACAATGGGATATCATCTAACATCAGTCAGAATGGCTATTACTAAAAAGTCAAAAAATAACAAATACTGGTGAGGTTGTGGAGAAAAAGGAATGCTTATACCCTCTTTATGGGAGTGTAAATTAGTTTAGCCATGGTGGAAAACAGAAAAAGACCTAAAGACAGAAATATTATTCAACCCAGCAATCCCATTACTGGGTATATACCCAAAGGAATATAAATCATACTATTATAAAAACATATGCTCACGTATGCTCACTGCAGACCTATTCACAAGAGTGAAGATATAGTCGACCTAAAACCTCATCCATGATAGACTGGATAAAGAAAACGTGGTACATATACACCATGGAATACTATGCAGCTATAAAAAGGAAGGAGGTCATGTCCTTTGCAGGGACATGAATGGAGCTGGAGGCCATTATCTTCAGCAAACTAACTCAGGAACAGAAAACCAAATACCACATGTTCTCACTTATAAGTGGGAGCTAAATGTTGAGAACACATAGAAACATAGAGGAAAACAATATACCCTGGATGTTTCAGAAGGTGGAGGGTGGGAGGAGGGAGAGCACTAAGAAAAACAACTTACAGCTATTAGGCTTAAAACCTGGGTGATAAAATAATTTATAAATCAAACTCCCATGACACAAGTTTATCTATATTAAAAAACCTGCACTTGGTCCCCGAACCTAAAAGTGAAAAATAAATAAGTCAAAAATAAATCAGTCAAAAATAAAAAAATAAGTAACCCATGGATCAAATAAATTATAACAATGGGAATTGGAAAACAATTTGAAGCAGATTAAAACTCTGCTTTGCGGGAAGATTATTGTATTAAATGTATGCATTTGAAGAGACAAAAGGTTGAAATTAATGTTCTACATATCTTAAGCAGAAACAGAAGAACAAAATAACTCCATGAATGTAGAAAGAAACAAAAATATAAGAGCAGAAATTGTTGATATAGGGAAAACATTACAGTAGAGAAAGTAAACAAAGTCAGAATTTTGTTCTGCACAAATAAAATTGCTTAACCTTATAAAAACTGCTCAAGAGATAAGGAGAAAAGCACAGATAGCTAATATTAGAAATATAAAAGAAGACAACATTGAGACCACAAAGTGATCATCAGGTGATATTCTTAACAATGTTGCACCCAAAAATATTTTAAAAATTGATGAAATGGCCAAATTTTGAGAATTTATAAAATTAATATAAGAATAAATTAGGAAACATAATTCTAAAACTGATAAAAGAAATGAGAATTAAAACCTCGCAGAAACAAAACAAGGAAACATTTTCCCAAAAGAAAACACTAGGCCCAGATGGCTTTGCTGTTAAACGCTTAAGGAAGAAATAATACCAATCTTACATGAATTCATTAGAAGGAGAAAAGAGGAAACATTCCCAGATTGTTGTATGAGATCATCATTGCCTTAATGCTAACTTGGGCCTTTAAGAAAAGAAAAATTCAGGTCAATTTTATTCATGATCACTGAGAATAATAAGAATCCTAAGATAAGTATTAGCAAGCTTATCTTAGCAATACTAATCAATACATCATAATCAAATTGAGTTTGGACAAGAAAGACAAGGTTTGTAAAAAACAATTTTGAAAATCAAAGTAACTTACCATTATAACAGAATAAGAAAAGAGCAATCTTTGAATAATTTTTAATGGATGCAATTTAAACATTTGATAAAATTCAACATTAATTTGTAATTAAAAATCCTTAACAAACCAGAAAAAGAAGGGAACTTTCCGTTAAACGTCATCTACACAAGCCTCTAGGTAAGAAAATACTTAATGGTAAATATTGATAGAATTTTTTCTGAGATGGGAAATGAGATGACAATGCCTGCTATCAACATTTTAGTCTGACAATATTAGAGGTCCTAGCCAGATCAATAAGGCAAGAAAAAGAAAGAAAACGTTAAAATATAGTAAAGGAAAAATATTTTTACTTACAGGTAATACGAACACTATCCCATAAAAATTATAAATGATTAGAATTACTAAATAGATAATAAGAAATGAAGGTAAATTTAACAGAATTGTGAGATACAAAATCAAATATCAGTTGTATATCAGTAAAATAAAATTTGAAAGTCAAGTTTAGAAAATATATTACTTATAACAGCAGCATTTCATTGTGCAAATCAATCTTTCACTGAAAACAGTACCATATACTGAATTTTAAAATTCACTCTCTTAGCAGTGTATATCAAGTTGAGCTTTTTATAAATTTTTGGTTGTTAGTGAGGCATGTGGAAGAAAGCTAACTCAGAGCCCTCACTAAATATAGTGCTTTATCATTTAGTTTAGTCACTATAAACTTATATTTTCCCCAATTTTAACACTTTATGTGTTGTTCATTCTTTCTTGTATCTCAACACTTCAGGGAAGATTATTTCCTCCTTTTTCTACAATATAATCTTGTAACTAACTTTTGTGAGGTTCTACAAATACAGTTTTTTTGTGTATCTGAAAATATTTTTATTTCATGCTTATTTTGAAATATGCTTTTGCTGAGTATTGAATTCTGGAAAGACACTTATTTCTTTCATTTCTTTTTATATTATTCCATTTTCTTCTGGCTTTTATTGCTTCTGTAGAGAGACCTGATATCAGTGTCGTTGATGTTACTGCTTTTCTTTTCTAGTTTCTGTAAAGATTTTCTTTTGTTATTGTCATTTTTATTCTGCACTTTCTCTAAGACATGCTTGGGCAGAAATTTTTCATAAATTAAAGGAAATATCTCCGTATTCAATTGCATATTTTAAGAGAGTCTTGGGCTTGTGTAAATTGAACACACAAAAAGATGCCATTCCATACGCACCAGATTGGCAACAATGAAATATCTAATAATTGCAAATGTTGATGAGGATGTGAAGCAATGTGGGAATTGCATTGTGCATTGAAATAACCAATTTGGAAGCCAGTTTGTCATTGTCTAGTAAAATTGAAGAAATACATTTTCTATAGTACCAGCAATTATGTTTCATATATATTGAATTAAATATATATTTAGTATATATACTTCTACATATAATTCATACATATATATATCATATATATTTACTCTAAAGAAACTCTGGCATATGTATACCAGGATACATAAACAAAAATATTTATAAAAATATTACTTGTGGTAGCTAAATACTGAGAACAAACCAAATGTGATCCATTTACAGGTTTAAAAAGGAATGCTATTTCTTCGGAATTAATGCATAAATTGTAAAACTATTTATTTAAAAGTGAGTAATCAATTATTACACAATTTTGGAGGATGACTGATTCTTCAGAGCTGGGAGAATGTTGAAATTTGAGACAAGCATATGAGATTTTGGGAGGGATTTGTAATATCCTATTTCTCAGTCTTGATTATATTATGAAGATTTGATGAATAAAAATATGGAAGGTCATGGAATTGTGTTACATGGATATTGCTCTGCAATTATTAAGCTAAACACAAACATTTTATGTACTTTAAAAAATGTATCTCATATAATAAAGTGGTCCTTTTTAAAAAGGCAATTCGAATGGGTGAGTTTTAAAAATGGTTTGAGCAAATCTTACCATCATTGAAGTTATGTTTGGAATAAGAGGTAAAATATTAATAATAATATTAAGGGTATAGGCTTGTATAATTATGAAAATACTGTCACAAACTTTAGTATGTAGAATGATGTTGATTTAGGTGTATAAATTCTGTTATGTTTAGTAGGTAAGCTTCATATTATAGTCACACCTTATTCCTTTTGACTTGATCTAAAGGAAGAAATCCATTGTAATATTCACTTCGGTGTTCCTAAGTGTAGCTTTATACAATAGAGTGCTTAAGATTGAAATTATACAACTGTAGGTTGCTTTTCTGGCAATGAAGCCTTAGAGGGTATACAATGACTCTTGCCTTTTGGTGAATTAGTTGAGAAAGTCTCCCAGACAAACATATTCTAAGGATGTCAACATCTGGGTAACTGTAGAGATAACAGAGTTTTGAGATTGACTACCTACACTTTTTTCTTCTTGGTGTTAAAATGCAGAAATTATCTTGATTTAGGCATCATGTTGTAAATTATATATTGGCTCCAAAAAGCACATGCTTATTTAAGAAATACTGTGTCTTGGAAGATTGGCTTGGAACATGTAGGCAACAGAAGGAGTGAGAATCCTCGAAAACATCAATCTCCTTCCAGATAAAAAGAGAGGTTATTTGATAAAGTTAATGGAGAAGAGCCAGTGATGAGAAATAGTATTTCCTTCAGTTTATAATGTGCAGGGAGTTTTTACCTATATCATCCACATGCTGATTCTGGATAGAGAAGAGATATGACTGACATTGTGCCCATTTTAGAGATAAGAATATGTAAGTTCATGCAGTTGAGGCGTCTAGAACTAGATTGCTCAGTTACTTATCTGAATTTCTTTCTAAAAGAACATCAAGACAATGAATTACCAAGAGACATAAGATTAAGTCTCTGCTGAAGGAAAATCTTATCTTATTAATTCATCCAGAGTGAATATACATAGCAATATACATAGTCCAGTGCTAAATGTTACATGCAGATTAAATACGGAAAGAATGTTCAGAGAAAGAAGGAACATTCATTAACTTCTCTACTTTTGTCCTTGGCATAGATTTATATAATGCAATTGTTCAAGATTGGTGCTGATATTGTACTAATAATTTTCATCTGGCAATATAATTAAATAATGGGCTGCTATGTTAAAGAAATCAATGTTGATTCTTCAAGATTTTCTGTTCTTTAGTATTTATTTATCAAAAATTACTGAGGATATGAATATGTCTAAATTTCAGTATGTGTCATTCTTCTGTTTTTTCCATAATAAAGCCCAGTAATAACATGGAGCTCTATTTCATTTGCTGAATGTTAATAAATAAGGTTTGCACATAATCAAATTGCACTTCATCTTTCTCAAGTTGTTTTGATTGATCATTTAATTATTTTTAACATAAAAATCAATTCAAGCCATTTTACTATAAATTAGGGCCATTGACTACTTACTGTAGAATAAATGCTTTAGAAAGCAGAAAATATATGCTTAAGTCTACACTGAACTTCATACCCCCTGGCAATGTACAGTACACTAAATTCTATTTTTTAATGTAAATTACTTCACTACATTTAGACAAATTATTTCAATTAACTCTGGCAAGATTATTAAGCATAGTTAATAGTAATGCGAATGAGATTATTTATAAAATAGTCCTAGGAGAGCAATAAAAAATATATGCTCCTATTCTTTAAGG
Source organism: Macaca nemestrina (assembly GCF_043159975.1). Taxonomy (NCBI): domain Eukaryota; kingdom Metazoa; phylum Chordata; class Mammalia; order Primates; family Cercopithecidae; genus Macaca; species Macaca nemestrina. The sequence goes on from NC_092127.1 coordinate 160,677,206, forward strand.
TGGATTTTTGGTAAGACTAGTAATTTTGATAATCACTATGCTTTGAATTTTAGTTCAATAAATATTTCATAAAAGCATATCATAAGCCAAGTACTTATCTAGGAGCAGAGCCTGAGATTGTTGTTCAATTACTCTTAGGGCAGGGGAAGTGAAGCATAAGGATAGAGCAGAAGAAAGTTAAGTTAGGAAGTAAGTTAAGCCAGGAAGTACTTTCCAACAGTTCTAGCTTTGATCTCATCCCAGCTAAGGTCCAGAGCACTTGTACCACATAGTGTGTCCTATCTTGAAACAAGGGGAGAGATCATTTTTATCCTTGTGCCTGTCAGTCATGGACTGAGGTCTTCACTGTGTGTGTGTGGAGGGCTCCTTTTGCATGAGGTCATTTGTTTGAAAAGAAGTTGGGGGCAGCTGTGAGCCAAAACTTACTCGCTGGGGGCTAGGAGCTTTGGCTAACAAAGGGAATTTGAATGTAGAACCAACTGCATCCAGCACATTATATAAGAAGATTCTGCTCTCTAGATATTGACAATTCAAGCAAACATTGGCATATGTTTATACATTGAAAATATTACTCCAAAAGTATTTGCCAATAAATTTAAGGACAACTCCAGAGTTGGAAGCTTGATGAAATGTTGTTGAGATTCATTTTATCTGAAGTGAAAGCTTTATGCAGAAAGCAGAGAAAGCTAATCCAAAACTGAGTCAATGATTTAACCTACAGAGAGATCACAATTCCTGATTCAAGGGCAGAGAGCATATTTCCTAAAGGGGACCTAGAACAAATCTGCTTCATAACAGCTTTGGAGTCTGAAGGGACAGTCTCAGAAAAGAGGGTGACACTCCACTCACATTACCTACTGACTTAATAAAAGCCGATGTAATTATGCCCTATTCATGGACTGTCATCTCATAACTTACTGGGTTTTCTTATGCTCTATGCTTGTCTCCATTCTACAGATACAGCATACTTTACTGCCTCTTCCAGGAACAATACTTCATCTTTCACGCTCACATACCAATTTGATAATGCCTTTGTCATCACAAATATTTCATGTTTGAGTTTCGCTAATGAGATAAACTTCCTCTTAAGAAGAATCTGTATCCTGTTTGTTCAAAGTACAGAAAGCAGCTAAATGACTGAAAGGGTAACAGATGAATAATTTATGTATAGAAAATGTAATTACCCTGTCTCTTCCTTCATAAATTGAAAAATGAAGGAAGTTTGACTAGCAATGCGCCCAGCATCTGTAGATGCCCATTAAATATGTTCTGAGTGAATTAATGGATTATAGCACGAGGTTTAAACATGAGGCTTCTCCTGATTTACTCTGAGTAGCTGCATGCCACTGGATATGCTCTTTAGCCTCCTTACAACTCATTGGCTTGTTGAGAATTAAATGATATTTTATCTATCTGCTTGTCCAGTTAGTTTGCTAGCCAGCAAGCTAGCTAGCTTTTATAGGCTAATTGTGTCCCCCCAAAATTAACATGTTGAAGTCCTAACTTTCTTCACTTCAGAATATGGTCTTGCTTGAAAGTTTTTTTGTTTTTTTGGGTTTCTCTTTTTCTAGATAAAGACTTACTCTTTTGCCAGGCTAGAGTGCAGTGGCATGACCTCGGCTCACGGCAACCTCCATCTTCCATGTTCAAGTGATTCTCCTGCCTCAGCGTCCTGAGTAGCTGGTACTACAAGCATGTGCCACCACACCCAGCTAATTTTTGTATTTTTAGTAGAGATGGGGTTTCACCATGTTGGCCAGGATGGTCTTGATCTCTTGACCTCGTGATCTGCCCACCTTGGCCTCTCAAAGTGCTGGGATTACATGCATAAGCCATTGTGCCCGGCCTGCTTGAAAGTTTTTTACACATATAATGGTTAAGATGAGGTTATGCTGGAGTAGAGTGGGCCCCTAATCCCATATAACTCGTCTTCTTATAAAAATAAAAATTTGAACCCAGACATTCATACAGGGAAGACAATAAAGAACCACAGGGAGAAGACCGCCATCTACAAGCCAAGGAGAGAGGCCTGGAATAGATATGTCCCTCATAACCTTCAGAATGAATCAATTCCAATGAATGTTGATTAGTCTCTGGCTTCCAGAACTGTGCAACAATACATTTCTGTTGCTTTAAACTATTCAGTTTGTGGTACGTTGTTATAGCAGCCCTAGCATTTAATTATCTATCTAGCTATCTAATCCACCCAATCTACAGTGCTATTACACGGTGCCTAGAATATAGTTTATTCCCGAGAAATGATGGCTATCTAATTATTATTATAGTATCAACGTAATAGTAAAATATTAAGAGGAATTCTTGCACAAAATATGGTGACCTACAGGTTACCATCACTCTTAAACCAGGGCGTCTAGTCAGTTACTGATAGCTTTGTGATAGAAAGTTAAAATTCTGACCTGGCGCGGTGGCTCACACCTGTAATCCCAGCACTTTGGGAGGCCGAGGCAGGCAGATCACGAGGTCAAGAGATTGAGACCATCTTGGCCAACACGGTGAAACCCCGTCTCTACTAAAACTACAAAAATTAGCTGGGTGCCGTGATAGGTGCTTGTAATCCCAGCTACTCAGGAGGCTGAGGCAGGAGAATCGCTTGAACCCAGGAGGCAGAGGTTGCAGTGAGCCGAGATTGTGCCACTGCACTCCAGCCTAGTGACAGAGCAAGGCTCCATTTCAAAAAAAAAAAAAAAAAAAAAAAAAAACCGATAAGAAAGGAAGAAAGGCCGGGCGCGATGGCTCACACCTGTAATCCCAGCACTTGGGGAGGCCGACGTGGGCAGATCACGAGGTCAGGATATCGAGACCACTCTGGCTAACACGGTGAAATCCCGTCTCTACTAAAAATTAGATGGGCATGGTGGTGGGAGCCTGTAGTCCCAGCTACTCGGGAGGTTGAGGCAGGAGAATGGCGTGAACCCGGGAGGCAGAGCTTGCAGTGAGCGAGATGGCGCCACCGCACTCCAGCCTGGGCGACAGAGCAAGACTCCATCTCAGAAAAAAGAAAAAAAAGAAAAAGAAAAAAAAAAAAAGAAGAAAGAGAGAGAGAGAGAGAGAGAGAGAGAGAGAGAGAGAGAATTCTAGGTGAATTTGGGCAAAAACCAAAACTGGTTCATTCAAATCAGGAAGGTGTATTTAGAGTTTGACGTTCTTTTCCTTTTCCTTTTTTTTTTTTTTTTTTTTACTTTATAAATTAATTGCTTACAGTTTCCTTGCAGACTGCTAATTAAAATTTATGTTGATATTTCACACAAAAGCTTATTTTAATGGCAAAATATAGATTCACAGTAATTTATATTCCTGATGCATACATGTGAAGAGAAAGCCTTAACAACTGGCCAGGTAATATGACAATATCACTCCAGACTGCATGACAACAGACATCTTGTATGTAAAATGTCTATGCCTTAAAAATCATACTCTAAATTTAGAGGGTGTAAAGGTCTCTTCTGGTAACTCAGTTGTCCTTTTGCCCCCATCTACCCTACATATACTTTAATACCCTCTTCTTCCCACACAGATGACCTGCAATGACATTGAAAGAGACTAGGTCACCTAGCACCATCATGACTCAAAGTTCACCAATGCATAATTCTAGCCATAATTAGAACTCTACTTAGAACCATATTTAGATCTTCAGAATGTAATGAATGCTTAATGTTGATATCTATTTCTTGGTTTATAAAAAATGTAAAAAACATGTCTAACTCCTGAAACAACTTATGTTCAAAATGCTCCTTTGAAATGAGTATTCTTTGGGTGATAAAACCAAGGTTATGCAACCAAATGTATCAACAGGAATGGTTTGTGTTTCCTTACCACAGGGAAAGGGGAGAAAACAAAGGCTTTTGGGGGGCCGATGAGGTTTGCTTATAAGTGTATTGTTCTATATTCTGCAAAAGTTCATTCAGTAGTCCTTCCTTGTAGTCTAGAAAGAGAGTGATTAGTGATAGGGAAAAAAGAATTGCCACCCCAGAAAACAGAGTCACTCTGGTAATGATCAGCTCCCGAAAGTGTGACTAGGACTGACTACATAATTTGGGGAGGCCAGTGCAAAATAAAACTATGGGGCCCCTGCTCCAATATTGTTACAAACTTAAAGGCAGCAACCACAGAGCATTAAACCCAGCATGGGCCCAACACAATTCATGCACTTGTGATACTGGTCCTGGAAGGAATTTTCAAACAATAGCAATGATAGTTAACATTTATAATGTCCTTTTAATGTGTTGAATTCTGCTCTAAGTAATTTACAGGAATTAACTCATATGTCTGCAAAATAACCTATTACATAAGGCCTAAGTGTATCCACTCTTTTTCTTTTTTTTAAAAAATGTTCATTTCTTTTTATTGATATACAATAGTTGCATTTTGGGGGGGGGGTATGTGTGATATTTTGATACCAATACATAATGTGTAATGATCAAATCAGCGTAATTGAAATATCAATCACCTCAAACATCTTTTTTTTGTGTTGAGAATATTATAATTTTTTTCTGGCTATGTTGAAACATATAACACATTATCATTAACTATAATTTCTTTACTGTACTATGGAATACTAGAACTTATTCTTTGTATCTGACTGTATTTTTGTACTCCTTAACTAATTTGTCTTCATTCTTGTCTCTTCCCCAGCTTTTCTGGTCTCTGGTAATCCCAATTTTATTCTTGACCTTCAGGACATCCACATTTTTAGCCCTCGCATATGAGAGAGAACATCCTATAGTTATCTTTCTGTAACTGGCTTATTTCACTTAACATAATAACCTCTAGTTCCATCCATGTATATGTATCCACATTTTAAAGATAAGAAAACTGAAAGCCAGAAACATTTTAATAACTTGCTCAAAGCTATATAACTGATTTGTGCCAGAGCCAGTAAAATCCAGGCATTTTTGTTTTCAGAGCTGAATTTTTAAGTACTAGCTATTCTGCTTTCTTCTAAGTAAAAATCTCCCTAAAGAAAATTATGTTAAGTTAACATAAATTATCTCTTGCTGAACATTCAGCACAATAGAAATATTCTCCAATAGCTGCACTTGGATTGATGATGACTCTGTATAATGGCATTTTGTGCTTAGCGAAGGCTTCTTGCCATGTCATAATTGGTTTGTAGGTCAATTAGAATCACCATTAATCACTTTTATGCCAGCGATGATTTTATAAGATACTGAACCTAATTATGATTGTTTACATGAGCCTACTATAGACTGAGTTAATCTGGTTTTCTTTGATATTTTTTAAATAATTCTACATGTACTTGTTTTATTTTTAAGTAAAAATACATTTAAGTTTTTAGGTGATACACAATTAATTGATGAATTTTTTATCATCTAAAAATTCTGTGCACTAACAAAGTAATCCTGATTACAGCAAGTTATCATAATGCAGTCTGTATGTGTTATTAATCAAAACCGGAACAGCTGGAACCCCAAAACAGCAAGGGGTTTAGCACACCAAAAGACCAAACTTAATTATAAATGGGAATGTGCTCATCAGGTAGAGGCAGTCATAGTCAAGTCTGGCTTAGATGCAAAGTATTCTGGCTCCTGGGAAACTGGTGATTGGCTTGATATTCTTAAGATGGTGTAGCCAGTAGAGAAAATTGACCCTTTGGCTACTGTTGAAATAGAGAGAAAGGCAAACCAACCAAGTGAGAACCACGGTCACGGAGTTGCCATCATTTCCATTCTGATTGGTAAAGGTAGTGAAACCTAAGCATCTAACCTGACAGACTCAAGTGCCTGTTGATCTGTAGGCCAGCAGGACACTGATCTTCAGGACAGCTGGCGATGACTGGGATGACTGCATAAGAGGCATCAGCAACACTGAATGAAGTTCTGTTCTAAATTTGTTAATATCAATTTGAAATATTTGTTTAAATTTTAATCAAATCAGAGAAGTTTCCCACTTTAAATGTTAAACGCTGCATCCTTCTTTCAAAGGTATCATTAAAGCGCAAACTGTCATTAACATCTAACATGGGACCTGGACTATAGTAGGTAGTAACTGATTTTTTGTTGAACAAATGAGCAAGTAAATGAATGACTAACGGAATTACGATTTTCTTTGGAGGGGGACAGGGCGGGTGTGGGTGGGAAGGTGAAATGTCCAAGTGTATCTAGAAAACATAGTGGTTTTTAATTACAAGAGATTGTGTTACTCATTTCTGAGCTAAAGTTCTCTGATCATCTTCTGAACAACGATATATCCCTGTTGTCAAATTACCAAATATAAAGCATCCCTTGCCTTTTTTGTCTGACATTAAAGCTTATTCCTATCACTTTATTGAGCAATATAGAATAGCAGCCTAATAGGTGCACTTGGATTGATGATCCTATCAAAAGGATGGATTGTGAATTTTAAATAAAAATTATTTTTAAAACATACTATAATTCAGGCCAGCCTAAGGGAGTAGTTACCTCTCTAGGTTTTGTTTTGGTATTTTTTTTTTTTAATCAATCTACTCCATCCCAGTCTTTTTTTTTTTTTTTTTTTTTTGAGATGGAGTCTTGCTCTGTTGCCCAGACTGGAGTGCAGTGGCTGATCTCAGCTCACTACAAGCTCCGCCTCCCGGGTTCACGCCGTTCTCCTGCCTCAGCCTACCAAGTAGCTGGGACTACAAGTGCCCACCACCATGCCTGGCTAATTTTTTGTATTTTTAGTAGAGACGGGGTTTCACCACGTTAGCCAGGATGGTCTTGATCTCTTAACCTCGTGATCCGCCCACGTCAGCCTCCCAAAGTGCTGGGATTACAGGCGTGAGCCACCGTGCCCAGCCTCCATCTCAGTCTTAACATAATTGTTTCCATTAAGTTATGAGTAAATGTACGATGATCTGCCTTTTGATATTTATGTGAAAATCATTTAGTTTCTATGTTCATAAAACCATGGTCAAAGCATGACTCTTCCCATTCATTCAACATCCTCCAAACAACTGTCTTAGTGGTAAATTTCTATTACATTTTCATTCCACAAAAAAGTGTCTGTATATAAAAATATCTATACTCTGCTATTGATTGCCTTTGTTTATTTAAAATGATTGTTTAGTTTTTATTTGTAAATGTCTTTTATTTTTATTTTTAATTTATTTCATTTTTAATGTTTACTTTTTAGAATTCTTTTTATTTCAATAGGTTTTTGCGGAATAGGTGGTGTTTGGTTACATAAATAAGTTCTTTAGTGGTGATTTATGAGATTTTGGTGCACCCGTCACTTGAGCAGCATACACTGTACCCAATGTGTAGTCTTTTATCCCTCAGTCAGCTCCCATCCTTTCCCGAGTCCCCAAATTCCATTGTGTAAATGTCATGCCTTTGCTCTTCATAGCTCAGCTCCCACTTATGAGTGAAAACATACAATGTTTGGTTTTCCATTCCTGAGTTACTTCACTTAGCATAATGGTCTCTAATTCCATCCAGGCTGCTGTGAATGACATTATTTCTTTCCTTTTCATGACTGAGTAGTATTCCATAGGGTATGTATATATATTACATAAATGTCTTTTATTTTGAAAATGTGTTTTATAATCTGATTGTATCTCAAATTATCTTATGAGTAGTTAAGAGAATAAAAATCATGTAATTAATGAAAACTTGCATTGCTATGAATAAGGAGGTAGTTAGAATTATGATATAAAAAGAGCATATTGTATGGAATAAAAGGAACTGAGCTGTCATCCTAGCTGTGTGAATTTGAGAAAGTTACTTAATCTCTGTTGGCTCCTGTTTTCCTTTGATAAAATGGGAATACCAGTACCAACATCTAGTAGTGTGTTCGGGTTGATGGTTTGGCCTCAGTAATTGTTAAATATTCATTAATTTTACAAGCCCACTTTTAAATCATTTATTAGGTTGAATTTGGCCATGGTGGAGGTATTTACGCCACAGAAATGGTCATGGATTATGAATAAGGGCATGTTATTTTTTTTTTTTTGAGAGCCAGTTTACTAGCACACTTCTGCTTATTACTGTAAAGAGAAAATGGGACTCCTACCATTGGCAGCACATCAGTGAGTCTGAAGGACATTATATTGAGGCACAGAAAAACAAATACTGCATGATTCCACTTGCATGATGTATCTAAAATAGTCAAACTGGTAGAAGCAGAGAAGAGGGTTCTGGTTGCCAGGGAATGGAGGGAAGGGGAAATGGGGAACTGTTGTTGAATGGGTATAAGGTTTCAGTTATGCCAGATGAATACGTTCTAGAGACCTGTTGTTCAACACCATATCTACAAGTAACAATTCAAACAAGCACTATAAAATATGCTAAGAGAAAGAATTTCATGTTAAGTGTTCTTACTACCAAAAAGTAAAACAACAACAAATAAAAACACACACAGAAAAACAAAAGATAATTTTGGGAAGTGATAGATATGCTTAGTACCTTAATTGCGGGGATGGCATTATGCATATATGAATATGCACAAACTCATCAAAATGTGTACATTATATATGTGCAATATTTGTATATCAATTATATCTCAATAAAATTTTAAAAAATTAGAAAATGTGATAATGCAGGTGATTCGTAATCCTCTAAGATGCAGTCTTAACAAATTAGTGTAGTACTGTCAAAATGATTTATTATTGATTTGCATCAAATACATTTTGATTACTTAATCTATAATTCAATTTGTTTTATTTTAGAAAATATTATGATAATTTATTATTTTCATTATTTTGGAGATGAAGTTTTGCTCTGTCGCCCAGGCTGGAGTAGTGCAATCTCAGCTCACCGCAACCTCCACCTCTCAGCCTCCCAAATACCTGGGATTACAGATGTGAGCCACCAGGGCTAGCTAATTTTTGTATTTTTAGTAGAGACAGGGTTTCATCATATTGGCCAGGCTGGTATCGAGCTCCTGACCTCAGGTGATACAGCTGCCTCGGCCTTCCAAAGTTTTAGTATCACAGGCATGCACCATTGCGCCCAGCTGGATAAATTCTTAACAAATGCCATTTTAAAACATACACACACACACACACACACACACACACACACACACACACGAAAATAAGAAAGTTTTTCTTTGGAGGAGCATCACTGGAAAGATAAAATTAAAAGAATAGTAATTTTTTCTGTCTTGAGGAATATGAAACAATTCAAACAAATAAATCCACATGGGGATTTAAAAAAAGGGTAAATGAATTAAAGTGAGCAGTGAAATATACTTTAGATAGTAATTCCTAAAAAAACAAAAGTAGTTGATTATTGGAAAAAACAGTTCCATGTGCAAAAATCTTTTAAATTGTGTAAAAACCTCAAATAAGAAAAATATATTTCTTATATTATTAGAACACCTATGCGTGAATATATGGTGTCTGAATGTTCTTTCCAAAATATATTCTCTCTCAAATGTCGGTGTAGTTTAGTGACCAGGAAACTCATTCTAGGTCGCACACTCGTCAGAGAGCAAAGGATAATTTTTCATCACTCTGCTCCATTTCCTTGATGTTTCCTTCCCCATGGTTTCCATGCTAATTCTCAACCATTTTATTCCCTCTCTCAATTCCTTCTCTCTCTGCTCCACCACCTCTCCTCCACTTCCCCCTGCTGTTCTCTTCTACTTCCCAGTGTCATTCATTTATCATCATTCCAGAATACTAAAAAATGTACTTCCTCTGTTTTCCAAGCACTCCCCACTCCAGTCTTTATTCAGGTATTCCCTCTGCCTGAAATGACATGCATGCATCCTGCTACATGATAGGATCTGAATGTCCAAATACAATTCATTCTTTGAGTTCCAACTCAAATGTTATCTGTGTTATGATTATTTTAGTTTCCTGGGGCTGCAGGAACACATGATCACAAGCCCTGTAGTGTAACATAACACAAATACACTGTCTCACAATTTTGGAGGCCAGAAGTCAGAAATCAAGGTATTGGCAGAGTCACACTCTCTGAAGGCTCTACAGGAGAATCCTTGCTTGCCTCCTTCAGCTTCTGGTGGCCCAAGGCTTCCTGGACTGGTGGCTGCATTGCTCCAGTCTGTGCCCCTGTCTTCACACGGCTTTATTCCCTGTGCTGCTGCATCTCATACCTCCTTCTTCTTTCTCTTACAAGGGTACCAATCGTTGGATTAGGATCCACCCTAAATCCCAAATGACCTCATATTTAACTTAATTACATTTGAAAATACAATATTTCCAAGTAAGATCACACTCACAGATACCAGGGGTTAGGACTCGGACACATGTTCTGTAGGAACAAAATTCAACACATTATAGAAATCTCTCTTTATTTCTCAGCCCAAAGTTTTCTTTCTGTAATCTGAATTTTCTATGGCCTTATCTTTTTGTCACTTACAGGGATTGTCACATTTTGCCCTGTATTAAAATTATTTATATACCTGCCTGATCTTCCTAATAAAGTATGAATTCCTTAACTGTTGTGTTTGGTTGACCTCTATATTCAGTACCATCTAAAATGGAGACCTGCACGTAATGAGTGCCTGACAAATATTTATTGCATAAACACTTTTGGTCAAATTTGTGGAATTATCACTTGTGTTTATCCCTTTAGTTTTATAGGAGCTACAATTCCAAATTGCTTTGTTCATACACTACACAATGTAAAAGCATGACCTTGACTTGGAGAATGTGAAATAAATATGTTGTAGAGGAATCAGCTGTATTATTGAGCAGCATTTCCAATCACGCAATATTTGCACCAAGGAAAGACATTCTAACTTAATTTTCCACTCTCTACTTTTTCTTCTAAGGAAATGGAAAGTAAACTTATCCAATAAATAAAATTTTATTAAAAAAATAACCCACAGCGGCAGATATCTACATTTCATGTAAATTTCTACAGGTTACATATCAAAGCCTGGTAGAAAGTCTCATTTCTGTAAAAGACAACTGTTATCAGAAGTGACAAGCCTGTCATATAAATTTTGTGGAGGTAGAATTTAGTACATTACAACTTTGGGCTGGAATTTAGTTTGACATGAGCAAGAAGTCAGAGTAACCAAGTACTCAAGTAAGAAATGCATTTCCATACACAACAACTTAACAGGCTATTCAATTTCCATAACCTTTTAAAAGACTCTCATCCCCTAGGATTTGCTGATAGGTAATCAAGTGTAATTTTCTCACTCCTCAATGTGTTCCAAATTTATTGGTTGATATTGCTCATCTGAATTTAATAAATGCCACTTATCATTTTGCAAATGTGAAATTCATTCACTTATTACAGGATTTACATTTATTTCAGATCAGATTGTTTGATTGGAATTTCAAATATATAAAACTTCAATTTACCTAGCTGCAATTATATGAAATGCATGATTTAATTTCCAAATAAAATCAGCCTCTATTTATGCTTTTACTACATCTAGTGGGAATTGGCTTTTTAGAACAGCTTTCGGCAAATGTTTTTGTCATTGGATATAAAGATTATAAAAGAAAGACATTCTACACTCTTGCTTTATGATTATAAAGCTTTCTAACCGTTGTTTCATGTTTTGAGAGAAGAAAGCCAAACGGTACCAGCTTCTATATGCCATAGCCAAATCGAAATGCAGTTGTGACAGCACCTATCAACTTGGGAAAGGACAAATTAATGGTGAAGGAAAACGTGATTAGTCCCTTTGTGAAAGAAAAATTTGCTACTTGGGAGATTGTCATTCAAATGTCAATGGTGACAAAAATACTTCTGGCACATTTGCATAAACATCCCCTGGGGACATTGCACATTTAAAGGAATAAAGAAGCTGCTGCTAAGCTCCTCCTACATGGAAGCTGGTATCATACTTTCACCTCTCTCCCTCTCTCCCTGTGAAAGGGAAAAGCAAGCGGGATTACTCAGAATAGAAGTGTCCGGGGTTAGTGAAGGGCCCTGAGCTGGGGCACATGCCCCCCTACAGCTCATGCTGCTTCCTTTCTGTGCATCTCAACCTCACAAGAAGTTGCTAGCTCCTCTGGACTTAGAAACTTCTCTCCTTTTTTTTTTTTTTTGTTTTGAGACAGAGTTTAGCTCTTGTTGACCAGACTGGAGTGCAGTAGTGCGATCTCTGTTCACTGCAACCTCCGCCTCCCGGGTTCAAGCGATTCTCCTGCCTCAGCCTCCCGAGTAGCTGGGTTTACAGGCATGCGCCGCCACGCCCAGCTAATGTTTGTATTTTTAGTAGAGACGGGGTTTCTCCATGTTGGTCAGTCTGGTCTCAGATTCCCAACCTCAGGTGATCTGCCTGCCTTGGACCCCCTAAAGTCCTGGGATTACAGGCGTGAGACACCGTGCCCAGCTGAAACTTCTCTTTTAAGCTTTTGTGTTTCCTATACTGCTGAGGACAGGAAAAAGTGGGCTTCATGGATCTTTACAGCAATCTTGTCATGCGACAATTATTATTGGAACACTTAGGACTGCAAGAAACTGAAGGAGTTTCCTTGTTATCAAGGAATTTTTCTGAAAAAACCAAACCACAAATTGAGCAACAGTAACAAAGCTCATTAAATTTTCTAGACAAGTAGAGTGCGTTATTAATAGTAAAGTTCATGGCATAGGCAAAGAACATAGAGAAGTAGTGTGTCAAAAAGGCTTCCCAAATGAAGTGCCTATTAAACTGTGAGGCAAAGGAGGAAAAGAAGAAAAAGATTAAAGTTAATGAACAAAGACTCAGATACAAGTGAGACCATATCATCCTTCAAATGTCCATTCCATTAAAAAGTAGCCAAATTAGTTCCATTTTACTTATGACAGATCAATAATAGAAGGTCAATAACCTAGTAAGTGGCATCACTAAATCAACACTTCCTTTTTCACTTCAAATTTAAGCATGCATAAATGCAATTAGAGCCTTTCCTTGTCAGTTAGTGTATATATCAGCTTCAAAGCTCGTTGTCTCTACTGGCAGGTGAATATAACACTTATAACACTCCATCTCAGCTGCTTCACCTCGTCCTTCTCCCAGATGTCTAAGAATTAAAACACACATATATCAGAAAAGTCTAGTCAGGAATACAAAAACTGCGCTAAGAATTTCAAACAGGGCATTGAATGCAAGGAATTAACTACAAAGGTGTACGGAAAGTTAAATAAATGAATAAATACAGATGAATGCAGAAGAAGAAAAAGAAATAGAAATGTAATAATGCAAAATCCAAATCTGGTAATTACTATGGATTGTTATTCAAGAGCCTGCACCTGTAGCTGTCCTGTTGGAGACACTATCATGGCCAGTTCTGGATCTGTTGAGCAGGCACTGCTTTGCTCAGGGTTGGAACTCCTGAAAAAGTACCACCTCTCTTGAGGTAACTGAACTCTATCTCACCTACTTTTGCTACAGGTACTATAACTCTTACCAGTTTCCATAAAGTGCCACACTATTGGAATCCTGAGCAGAAAGCTTCTCTCTTTCTTTCTTTCTTCCCTTCCTTCCCTCCCTCCCTTCCCTCCCTTCCCTCCCTCCCTTCCCTCCCTCCCTCCCTCCCTCCCTCCCTCCCTCCCTCCCTCCCTCCCTCCCTCCCTCCCTTCCTTCCTTCCTTCCTTCCTTCCTTCCTTCCTTCCTTCCTTTCTCTCTCTCTCTCTTTCTCTCTTTCTTTTTTTTTTTTTTTTGATGGAGTCTTGCTTTGTTGCCCAGGCTGGAGTGCTGTGCAGTGGCATGATCTCGGCTCACTGCAACCTCCACCTCCTTGGTTCAAGCAATTCGCCTGCCTCAGCCTCCCAAGTAGCTGGGATTACAGGCTCACACCACCACGCTCAGCTAATTTGTTTAAGTTTTTAGTAGAGATGGGATTTCTCCATATTGGTCAGGATGTTCTTGAACTCTTGACTTCAAGCAATCCGCCCACCTCGGAACCCAAAATGCTGGGATTACAGGCGTGAGTCACTGTGCCTGGCCCACTTTCCTTCTTAACCTTGTGATCTTCCACAAGTCTTTCTATTAGCAGACCACAGACCTAACAGGAAGTTGGCTAGCATAGATCATGGGACATATGATTTGCAGATTGCTTTCCCATGACTGCAGAGCCAAGTATAGAAGAATGGAGGTAGGGGCTAAGAGACAGCTAAATAACCTCTTCAGCTTAGGTTCAGGATTGGAGTGGAACTCAACATACATACAGTCCACACAAGCCAAGAGAAATTTTTTCACTATGAATTTTTTATGAGAACTTTGCTGGGTAAAAGTTATACTAGGGGCCGGGTGTGGTGGCTCAAGCCTGTAATCCCAGCACTTTGGGAGGCCGAGATGGGCGGATCACGAGGTCAGGAGTTCGAGACCATCCTGGCTAACACGGTGAAACCCCGTCTCTACTAAAAAATACAAAAAACTAGCCGGGCGAGGTGGCGGGCGCCTGTAGTCCCGGCTACTCGGGAGGCTGAGGCAGGAGAATGGCGTAAAAACCCGGGAGGCAGAGCTTGCAGTGAGCTGAGATCCGGCCACTGCACTCCAGCCTGGGCGACACAGCGAGACTCCGTCTCAAAAAAAAAAAAAAAAAAAAAGTTATACTAGGATCTTTCCCATATTGTAACAATTAAACAATTAATAATTATAACTTCTATTAAATTTACTGTAGGCATATGCTATAAAGTATGATTTTGGCATCTCTCATTGATGTTTAAAGCAGAGAAGGGGAGACTTGCATGAAGCCACAGCGGCAGCTGGTCACCTCTGAAGCTATATATCCCCTCCAGGCACATTAGCACAAGAACAATTAGGGAGTGAAGTAGACTGTCCCAGTTGGGAAAACAATGGCAGAGAACTTATCGGCTATTGGTAAGGACGCCTTTGAAAGGTCTATGACTTCAAACATCACACAAATAAAAAATTCTGTAAACTTCATTACTTGATATTTATCTCAGAAAACTAGTGTACACAATTAGGACTTTCTAGGTAATAGAATATAGTACACATGTTGTAATGATAGAAATTTGTATTTGTCTACTAGACCATTACTGTAAGGCAAGAAAGTTCAATTTTGTTTCTCTCTGAGCACTTATCTTACCATCTTAACACATGATATGCTCAATAAATGTTTGTTGATTACAGCAGTCTTTTTTTCCCCACGTACTTAAATAATTTTCTAACTTCCAGATTTTTCCTAACAAGTGGGAGTATAATTGGATATTGGCAGGCAGAGAGGGATATGAACATGTGGGAAAGAATGCAGAGGTAATTTGAGAGGGAGGAGTAGAACAGTAAAGGCATGGAAGAGGGAAAGAGCATCTCTAATGGGACAATGCTACATCATCAAGATATGGAAGTGCATTGGTCAATCAGAAGAAAAAGCAAAAGCCATAGAAGTACCAGTATGATCTCCAAGTGCTGATAAGTACTCTTCTTCACTGACCTACATTCCTTCAATGGCAAAGCACATGCAAGTAGGAAACATATTTATAATTATTTTTCATTGACTCTTGATTGCACTGGAACAAAGCCTTAAAAGAATATTCTAACTAGGAAAAATGTACCTTTGCTGAAGCTTCATCTAGTGTCTTCTTATAGTGGCACTGAGAAAATCTCCAAGAAAACAGAAATGAAAGTGAAGATTGCTGTTGTATCATAAAAACAAGCATAAGCAGAGGCACAGTTACCAAAGGGTGTATTTTGGAAGATGGAGAAAAAGAACCCCAAGATGAAGGGCAAAACCATTTGTGTGTAATTCTACCATTAGGGTTTTGGGATTTGGGTGTTGCAGACTTACAGTGTTGGTTAGAAATACTGAAATCATGCTTGGCTGACTGTACACACAGTTCCAGTACACAGAACTCAAATTGTCTGGCTTTTCAGAGGGCTCATAATTCTGTCACTTTCTATTCAGGAATATTATGTCAGAAATTGAAAGAACAACTGACAACACAGCCAAATGTAGCAACTAAATCTCCAGTGAATTTGGAGATGAGATTGAGAAAAGGCATTAAGCTATCAACAAAGCAGCAGACTTAACTGTCATGGACAACAGAAAGAGTAAGGAGTCAATACATGCACCTAGGTATTACAGTTATACTGGCTTCCGAGTCACATAATGCATAGTGTAGGGTTTTGATCACCTCCTCTTTACTCTATTGATGAGGAAAAGGTTTCTACTCTAAGGTTGTGGGACTGTCTGGACACCTGGCACTGGACAGATGAGATCAATAGCAGTTAATTAAGTCACATACACAAACAGCCCAAGGGAAGGGGACACTTTGATCACATGGGACCACAAGGGGGTTGCATTTAGGAACAGGGTGAGCAACCAGAGGCTGTGGGAGGCAGACTTTGTGGTAACAAGAGGGAGGATGACCTCTGGCTCCCTAAGGAGGATGTGACTAGTTTGTTTGAGTAAGTCTACAGTCTGGCAGAAAACTAAACACCACTACTCAGGGATCATTAGACACTGTGCATACTCCCAAGGAGGGTTGTTCTGTTAGCAAGCGGGGAAGAGAAACTCTCATTCAGGCCATTTGAGGCCCTCCTGATTTTACCAGGTTTCAAGGCAGCATTTAATATTGAACTCTAATTTCAGGTCTTACACCACCAATGAAAGTACTGAATAAATATTCTTTATTTTCTAGTTTGTGTTTCTTTTTAGAATTAACTTCAAAGGTAACTAGTAGGAAAAATATATGTAGACATCATGCACTGAAATTCTCAAGAGTATAGAAACAGTACAGGAATTTAAAAGTTAACAGTAATGGACAATTGATTTTCAACAAGGGTACCAAGACAATTCAATGGGGGAAAGAATAGTCTTTTCAACAATAGTATTTTCCAAGACAACTGGATATCCGTATACAAAAGAATGAATCTGGATTCCTACCTCTCACACCATATAAAAGCTAAGTAAAAGACCTGAATGTAAAACTATAAAACTCTTTTTAAAAATACTATCTTAGTTAAAGCTGCTGTAATAAAAATGTCGTAGACTGGATAGATCAAACAAATATTTATTACAGTTCTGGAACCTGGAATTCTGAGCTCAGTGTGCCAACACAGTCGAGTGAGGAGCCTCTTCCTGGTTTGCAGAGAGATGCCACAGTGTTTACTACCCTTCTCTTAGAGGCTTAATGTTTTTGTTCCAGAGAGATGGGGTAGAGGGATCCAGATAGGTCTCAATGACTTTTCCACAGCAGCTGCCGGTACCTTTCCTTGGCATGCACCAGGAGAGAGACTTTCTCGAGTGTCTTACTTTGCTTCACCATTTCATAAGCATTCAGCAAGATTCATGGAGAAGCTTCTGTGAGGGATTAGTAATTTCCTTTGTGTTTGTGGTTCTCAGTCATTCAACAATTTTATGCAAGCCAACTGTTGGCTTTCAGCAATTTGTTTATAAAGGTGAGCTGGCTGTTTCTTACCTGCTTGTATGTTACCTGTTGTCTATCTCAGATTAGTATGTAATCACTTCCCTTTCTCCTTAGAAGCATCTGTTTATTAGTTGGTTGCTCTGTAACTTCATCCCTCTTACAGGTTCAAGAAAAGTTGTAAATATATGATTATCTACTCTTCTCTCCTTTTTTAAAGTTGGGAGCAATATTTTTCACACTTACTACATTCTAAGCAGAGGTTGCAAACCCACTATACTCTTGATTAACTTCATTCCTATGGCTAAAGATATTCTGAGATTTTTTTCTCCTTATGTTATTTGTTTCTTCACCGTATTTTTGTCTTCCTAATTCAGTGATGTACACATTCTGTTTCAATTTACCTTTCCTGGTATTTCTCCCTACTGCAATATAATATATTTGCCACAGACCAATGCTAGCTACCAATTTTCGTAAAGTCTTCCATGAATAAACTCATTATACTGATTGTTATTGTAAAGAAACTAGTTGTTTTAAATACAAGTGAGAAAGTATTCATGATACTTATTTTTTTTTGCCCCAATTATGTAAAAAAGTACTAAAAATGGTGATTAAGAAGGCCGGCTTTTTCATACTGAGTTTCAGTATGATGGCTATTTAAGATTTTATGTCTACAAATTGATACAGGATATATTTTTAAATAGATGCCTTTTCTTTGTGATGGCAAGCGATTGAATATCTTAATTCTAAAGTTTATATTTATTTTCTTATACAGAAAGAAAACATTATTATTCTCAGCATTGCATAATGTTAACACTTTTTAAAAATAGAAATTTCAAGAAATAATGTAGAATGTGTTGTGATGCCTGACTTGGTTTAAATTTCAGAACTATCCTTAGTAACCTGTTCTTGCGAACTTTTCTTTAATGACTATATATATAAACATATGTATGTACATATACATATATTAGAACAATCCTCCTGTTTTCATCTAATTGCAATTTTTAAAAATATATATAATGAAGATATTAGTATGCTTTATTGATACTCAAAAGGATGTTTATAATCTAGTAAATCCCAAATGTAAATTCATGCTTTATCTGCCCCTTATTCTTTTTATATACCTTTGTGCTACAACTTCATACACTAACACAATTCCCTCCATAGTTTGTTATTTTCTTAAGCATCATATACCATACAGACTCTTAATGACATTCAAATTGATATGAACTATTACCGCTCCCATTTCATATGCTAAATTATCCACCACTTTAAAATTATTCTGTTGTGGTATAAGCCTAGTTCCTGAAGCCATATGTGAGCCTATACAATAACTTATGTTTCAGAGTGGAGGAGAGTTGGGAATACTACTGGGTTGGGGTGAGGAGGAAGAGAGGTTATATTTGCCCTAGTTTCAGAATATCTGGGATCAGATATAATCCACGCTTGTAATGACGGTAGGTTGTTTAGCAGATTAAAGATCACAGATGTTGGAGGCAGGTGGACATAAATTTGAATTCTGGCTGTACCACTTGCTAACTATATGACTTCAGACATTTCAGTTATCATTTTAAGCCTCAGTTTCCTTTTCTGAACAGATTGTATATTAATGACCACTTATTCCTAGGACTGCTCCAATGACTGAATGAAAAAACATATCCACCCAGACCTTGTACATACTAAGACTTACTGCACAGGAGGTATAAGTGTGGTATTGATGGCTGGAGGTAAGAAGAAGTCACGGTGGGAAGTAAAGCATCATTTACTGAGGCCTACTGTGAGGTAGACATAATGCTAAGAACTGTACGTGCATAGCTTTCTCTTATCTTCACAATAACTCTAGAATCCAGGGATTACTATTCTCACTATGTAGTTTGTTGAACGAAGGGATGAGTGAATTAATGGGAAATTAAAGTTTATAATGTTTAAGTCTCTTTCCCAAGTTTACATACCCAAGTGACAGTACCAGGATTCAAACTAAAGACTTGAACTATCTAGTGTTTTTGTTTTTGTTCTTTTTCCATATGTATTTTGTATTAGTTTAGTGCCTAACCAGGAATAGAGAAATCTCATACATCTTTAAAACAGATGGTATTTAATATATAGAGCACTGGATACAGGCCATGGTAAAGGTGGGTGGTCAAAGAAGGTTATTGAGGAATCACAGAGACACATCTGGAAATGACTGTCATTTTTAGAATAGAAGATTAAGGTAAGAAGGCAGTGTTACTGGAGCCCAGGTCACTGGGGTCACCTGGTGAAATCTGGAATTATGGTAGAACTGATTAACAGGAGCTGGAGCCAGGAGACCATCCACTAACTAAAAAGATACCACGAGCAAAAAGAGAGTAGAGGAGGTACACCCTGGCTGCTTCTCTCCTCCTGCAAACGCTCCAATCTTCTGCTGTTTCCTTCCATTGGCTAAACCCAGTCAAAACCCCTTGATATGGAAACAAAGAAAAGCACAGCCTCAAGGGGTCAATTGTGCTATGATATAGAGCAAGGAGGAAGCATGAAAAATGAACTTCAGAACAAACCACCAAGGATAAGGACCCCTACTTAATCCGCACTGCCTTCCAGAGTGTCCCCACTTTCTTGAGCCTATTTTGTGAGTGCCTGTGTCAAACGAATTTTTCTTTTTCCCCATCTAGTCAATTTTCTGTTACATACTTCACTAAGTTGTTCGTTTTCCCTACTTTTTATTTCATTTATGTAGCTCTCTTGAGAACTGTGATCATACCATTCCAATCTGACAGAGACCCAACCTGTTCTCATATTTAAAAAGATGCTTGTTAGACACTGAGTGATAATGAAAATGGGTTTGGAATAATGGCAGTTTTGTGCCATATGCTTATTGAAGTAAGTTGCAGACACATCGTTTACACTGATTCCATGTTTAGCTGTTACCAGATTAGTAGCCATGAAGTTATTTATTTCAAAAATGCCTGTGTAGGATGATTTAATTTTTTACTGGCAAAATATGTGTTGACTTTTGAATTTATGAACTTTTCTTTATCTTGGTAGTCTTTTGATGACGTTGTATTTGTTTGATTTCTTGCATTTGGCTGGCTTTTCTGGCTAGGGTGTAAACTCCAGAAGGATAGGAACTTTTTCTGTCTCTCAAGGCCACCTGGCACAGAGTAAGTGCTCAATTAATATTTGTGATTCAGTTCATGGGTTCAATTCATGATCTGACCAATGTTTCATCTATCACTGTATTTTCATGATTAAAAATTGTCTTTTTATATGCTTCTTAGTATTTTGACACTAAGTTTTATTTGACTTGTTTTCTTAGATGTCATAGTACCTTTGTTAGTATAGGAACCATTTTCTCTATTACAGTTGTGTAGATTATAGAAGAAAATTGTGTAAAATTTTTTTGTTTGCATTTTCTCTACTATTTGTTTATTCTATTTAACCAAGTTCAGGACTTTCACCCAGCTGTAAATTTACATAGCAGTACTCCTGAGAATTCTGTCTCCTTGCTCCAACTCAAAAACATGCTTTATTATCAAGTAATTTAAGGCATCTTGTATTAAAAGAATCTCATAGAGTTCTGATTACTTCACATAGCCCACAACCCATCTTCATAAGCATGTTGCAATATATTCCCCTATTCATTATTTAAGTTATTTAGTACATCTGCTCCAACAAACTGAAGCCCCAGTAGTTGCTATGCTGGTAAGGTAAGTAGTTGTGCAACCTGAGATGAGTTGATTATCTCCTTAGAGTCTCATTATATGTATCACATAAAAATTTTCATATATCCTTACACTGTAAAGTTATAGGATTTTAAAAGCTACTCTAAAATATCTTGCTATTCAGGAAGAACAAAACATACAGCTCCCACTGATCCCGAGGTAGAAGATATTTTCACAACATTCCTTATTTTGAGTTTGAGCAAAGACCCACAAACTAGCGCAGCATAGTAAGGTACAGAACCCAGATTCTGAAGCTAGACTGTCTGGATTTGAATCCATGTTCCACCAGTTACTAGCCCAGAAACCTTCTAAACCTTGCAATAACTTAGTTTTCTCATCCATAAAATGGAAGGATAGCATACCTACTTCAAAGAGTTGCTATGAGGATCAATTGAGTTAATAATACAGGTAAAAGGGTTTGGAACAATTTGTGGTACTTAGTAAATGCTATAAAATGATAGTTATTGTTTATACAACCTATGAACTTGTTGCTTAGAACCACTGGGTGGCTTGCTGACACCCAAGAATATACTGTCCACACTTCTAACCCTGGCTCATATGACTCTCCACTACCTGGCACCCTCAACTAGCCTCAGGCTACTCTCTCCCTTAGTTCACTCTAACTAGTAACTCTGGCTGTTTTTAAGCTCCCAGAACATGCCAAGCCATCCCCCATCTGAGGGCCTTCTCTCTGCCGATCTACCCCCCGGAAGGTTCTTCACACAAATGACAGTTTCTTATCTATGGGTCTCAACTTAAAAATGCCTCCTTCTCAGATAGGCTTTCCTTGTTTTTCCAATGCAATTACCCTTCACCCTTCCAATGCTTTATTTTCTATCACGGATGTTTACTTGTTTTCTTCCAAGTTCTTATTGTAATTTTTTTTTAAGCTCATAAGCTATTGTTAGTGTTAGTGTATTTTACATATGGCCCAAGATAATTGTTCTTACAGTGTGGCTCAGGGAAGCAAAAAGATTGGACAACCCTGTGCTAAATAATGATTATAGCAAGAACACTGGAGCTAGACTCTCTGGAATGCTATTATATTTATAAAAAATACTGGTGCATTCTGAGTATCTACTAATTGCTTTGGCACTCTTTGAGGTCATTCCAAGACTCCAAAAAT
This sequence comes from Macaca nemestrina, assembly GCF_043159975.1. Classification (NCBI taxonomy): domain Eukaryota; kingdom Metazoa; phylum Chordata; class Mammalia; order Primates; family Cercopithecidae; genus Macaca; species Macaca nemestrina. The sequence goes on from NC_092127.1 coordinate 160,699,279, forward strand.
CTGGGAAAGCCCATGAAGACTTAGAGATCTAGTACAAAAGTGTGCAATTAGGAGCTGAGCTGTGAAATAAAGACTCTTTAAGGAAAACGAAGTGTACCAAGTTAAGAAACTAATTAAAGAAACTTAGTTATGGCTCATGAACTCAACTTCCAATACATTGGGAGATAATTCTGTCTGTAATTTCTGCTACTGGACTGAAAACACCAGGAAGGCAGGGATCATGTGTGTCTTGGCCCCCCTCCCTAGTACTCTGTCTCAGGCACATTTGTACCCAGTCCATGGTTTTTGAATGAAGGAGGAAAAACAAATAAAACAATTTACATCTGCTTACATTATCTTTCAGAAAAGAATCCAAATTACTCTCAGTTGTTCTCACCCCAGTTATTTTATACATCTAAGTTTTTGTTTCAGCTGAATATGACCAATGTTGACCTTTCTTCTCAGTCCCAATAAGAGTTACAATGATTTATTCCAATAAAATAGAACACATATGAAGTTTACCAGTGCATGCCAGATTTCGAAATTTGAAATGTGTTCTTAAGGTTTTAGAAACTAAAGGAAAATAAACTTTAATGATTTAAATAACCGAGTTTCCTCTTAACAAATTAAAGGAAGACAGTACATATATCAACCAAGGAACACAAATGAAGTAACTCTTGTAGGAATCAGGTGAATGGCTGAAATTCACTGACTCTCGAAAACTCTAATTTGAGGCATTCCTGTGCTACACAAATTCTGTTTCTTTCCATGTGTCACTTAGAATTACCACAATGCTTCTCCAGCTGCCATAATTTATGCATGCTTTTGATTGAGGTACAGACTGATGCTAATAAAACCTCTCTAATATTAAGTTTTCTTCAGTAACTTACTGGAGACTAAATGGTATAGAATGATCACTCAGGATGGATTTCAATTAATGCCAAATCCTCCCATTACTCTCTTTCACAATGTTCTAGTCCAAATGGAATTGCCTGTTCTCATCCTTCTACTTTTATGAAAGTAGTGACACAACAAGTAAAGGTCTCATTAAGTAGCTTTTTGGCTCTTTATCAATTCCTGTCTCTAGGACTAATTTATCATGATTCATATGATGCTTAGAATTATTAGTTAAGAGTAGGGACTCTGCATTGGTATTCTAAAGTAGGCTTCCCATCTATTAGGGTGTGGCTTTGGAGATTATTTAATCTCATGGTAGATTGCACACCTCTCTGCCTATAAAGTGTGATTTTGCTATGTTTTCCCTGTACGTAGAGTATGTTTCCCTGCCTTAATTTCAAGATTAACCATAAGACTTGCTTTGCCAATATCACGAATGTTCAAGGTATTTTAAGAAGACCTGAGTAGCTCAACTCTTTCTCTCTCTTCCTCCTTTCTTTCACCATGAGAATGGCATGTCCAAAATAGGGTCTGATCTTCAACCTTTATATTTGAAAAAGAAAAAAATAGGGTCTGATCTTCAACCTTTTTATTTGACACATTAAATGTGTCAGAAGTTAATGTGAGGAAGAAATGCACTATTGTTTTTTAAAAGCTGCCAAAATCCAGGAGCTGTTCCTTGCTGTAGCAAAACTAAGCAATGTAAATTTTATTAGTAAAAGATTGAAATGACAGAAACCACCTGTTAAGTTTTTTGAAGATTAAATGAATGCTTCTGTATTTCATATTCAGGTCACTGTTTGGCATATGGCAACCTTCTAAATACTGATATCAACTTAAGTTAGTATCATCATTAGAATAAGCCTTTTCTCTCCACAATTAGATACTGAGTATTTTGAGGAAAAAATGTGGTGACTTCACCTTTAACGTAGTTGAGAAACTACATGCAAAAGGGAACCAACTATTTAGGCATACATAATATATTCTGGACCAGGCTTACTACATAGATTAAATCATCTCATTCTCACAACATTGAGAAATAAATGCTATCATAATCCTCAGCAAATTATAAAATTGAGCCTCAGAAAAGTTAAGCAAGTTTTCCTAAGTCATATGGCTAAACAAGAAGTAGACCCCAAATTTGGACGTGGCTCCTACATCTATCCAGATGGTATCTTCTGCAGCAAATTCTTGCAAGTATAACCCTCAACCTGGTCAAACAGCTCCACTAACACAACTTCCAGTCTGTGTCATAAGTGAGCTGTGCTCTAATGCTGCACCTTCTAGCTCAGATAAGTCTCTATAAGAGGCTGTGTTAACCTGGGAAGGCTGAGGGTGATAAATGAGAAAGGATCTATAACAGAGTGTATGTACTCTACTCTGCAGTCCTATTGTATATCATATAACCCCAAGATAGATGAGGTGGCCTGAGACATGTCAGCTGGTCCTCAATATTCAGATTAATCTGTGTATAGAAATGCTCCAGCTTATCTATGCAGGTTTGGGCTCCAAAGAACTATTAAATAACCAGCAGCTCGGATGGCGCCCGTTACTCACAAATATGTATCCACTGGCATGTGGGGCTTTTGGAAGGACCTATGTTTATACTCCATTTGACAACGGAAAATATCCACCATGTGCTCTTTCTTCTATAATGTTTAAGTCACTAAGCCTTGATGTCTGATATCCTTCTCCATATGAATACACCCCTGATATTTATCAATATGGTGGTTGTGGAACTCTCATTGAATAAGTAATGACTGACTGGTGCTAAATTTTGAAATAAGCCTGACAAGGAATAGGAAATAACTTGTCATTATTCTCTGTGTATTTTGTTTTAAAATGGAGAGTTATTTTTAAAACTAGGCATTTGATTTCCTACAGCATAAAGGATGCATTTAAAAACACATATATATTTGTTTATATAACTAGTGAAACAGTCCTAGAGAAACCTCTTCACAGACTTCTAATTCTTTTTTAAAAAATTAAACACTTTATAATTATACTTTAATGGGGACAGTACACGTCTTAAAATAGATGATTTTAGTATTTCAAATCTCAAACCTAGCATGCCTCAATGTGCAGGATATGATATCGGAGAGGAGGTCAAATAGGACATAATACAGAAATGGTAACTAAAAAATTTCCACATTTGAAAGAGTGAACAAAGCAATGTATTGATGGGATAAGATGATGGAGAAGAAAATTTCTCATGTGAGTATTGCATGTGACATGTTAGGTATCCACAAATTCATTTGTGCTTTATTGTGCCAGTTTCCAAAAGGAGGCTCTGGGTCTTGAAAACAGTGACCCATGTTTGAATGTCATTCTTTTCTATTTCTTTAGAAAATCACCTGAAAACAGTGACATTTCTTCACCCACAATCCGATTTATTTGATAGAGTTGCTCTGTAGCCCAGGCTGGAGTGCAGTGGCATGAGCTCGGCTCACTGCAACCTCCGCCTCCCGGGTTCAAGCGATGCTCCTGCCTCACCCTCCTGAGTAGCTGGGACTACAGGCATGTGCCACCACGCCTGGCTAATTTTTGTATTTTTAGTAGAGACGAGGTTTCACCATATTGGCCAGGCTGGTCTCGAACTCCTGACCTCGTGATGCACCCGCCTCGACTTTCCAAAGTGCTGGGATTACAGGTATGAGCCACCGCACCCGGCCCCAATTTATTTTTTCTTTATTGCAGGAGCAACACAGATGAATGCTACATTCTCTTTCTCAACTGCCCCACTCTTGGCAACACTGAAAGTGAATTCTAGTTCTGATAGGATTCTTAGAGGCTTTTCTGTGCTCCCTTTGCAGAGTAAAAAGCTACTCCCTTTTCACAGAAAATGTGGTGTGACTTAGTTGTAGACAACCTAGTTCCCATATGTGAATTGGAGCCTGTCTTTTCAGCGGTTGATTATCTTGGTATCCTGGGGATATCTACTGTAGTCGGGCTTTGCTTTCTCCACCTCGCATCTTTCTCCACCTCATTCTTCTTGCTCTCAAATGCAGAGTGGTAGTGAACAAAACACTTGACCATTAACCTCAACATACATGAGTCATTAAGTTCTTTACCTAGTGGGCTATAATTAACTCAGCTACATTATGCTGAATTCTAACACTTTTGGGAGCTATAATAGCATTTTTTTTTTCAAAGATCTGTATAACATTTTGCTTTGGGCCTGAGGTTTCTGAAAACAACTGATGTTAATTTAGGAGACACCATGTGTGACTATCCTTGTGTGTACACATGTGCATGTGCGAGTGCACATTTATGGGTGAAATTCATGGTGCATAAAATATTTTACTACTTTTAAAAGGTTGTCTTAATGAAAAACTGCTACTTTTTAAAAAGTTATTTACATATGTTGTGGTATTTCTCTAGTAAAAGTTTAAAAAGAGAAGATACTGATATTTAGAAACATTTTTTTGGGAACTATATCCTCTCTAATCAGAGGGATCAATGTTAAGTTACATTTAAGAACGTTTGAAGTTCCTAAAATATGCATCCTCTATTCAAGTCACAGAGTAAACTAAGATGAATATTTGGTCTAAGAAAAAGGCAAGATACATAGATTATTTGCAATTAGTGTAGATATATTGTCTATTTATGAAATAATGTAAGATATTTACATTGTCTGTCTCTCTACCTATCCATCCATCTTTGATATTTTATTTTTGATTGCATGAGAGAAATTTCCACCTTTCCTATGAACTACACACCTATTTTTAGGCACAAAACCAATTAAATCCTACCTTAAGGGTAAATGCAGAAATCACAAATCCACTTGTAGCTGTTCCAGTGGAAGCAGGGAATGGAAAATTCATTGGAAATCTTCACCTTGACGTCACAGAGCAGCTCCACTTTAGCATATTCATAACATAACTCATCTTTCCACTCCTCCTGCCTGATAGAAACGTCTTTCTCACTTGATTAATGGCATTACCCTCGTTCCCATTCTCTAAGTTAAAATCCTCAGGGTCATTTCCATTACCTCATCTTCCGTTCTTGACAGAGACCATCAGTCACCTAGGCTTATTATTTTGATTTCCTATAAAACTCTAAAATGATTCATCTTTTTTTCTTGCCAAATACAGCTATCTTAGTTTAGTCTCTGTATTAGGCAGGATTCTGGATAAACTTCTGTGTAAGACATCCCAAATTCAAGAAAAACTTGTAGTCCAGAGTGGGTAAGCCAATCTCCTTCATGAAGCTATTCAAGGACAAGGTTCCTTGTCTGTATTGCTGCATTTTCACCACCCATTTGATCACAGCTGGCTCACCCATAATGTCCAAGTTCCAGCCTGTAGGGGAAAGAAAGAAAGAGATGGAGAGAATTGGGTTTTGTATATCACTTCTGTTTACATATTTGGCCAGAACTTTGTTACCCGCCTCCAACTAAATAAACTATTATGGTCTAGGTAATCTCCAGATGGGAGGTATGTGTCATAGACATTTATTCCACCTAGATAGCTGTATTGAGCTTTGTGTCAAGCCTGTTGTATACGTTGAAGACCCAACAGTGAACAAAATAGTACTGTCTCTCACCACACCTATTGATACTGTGTCCGGAATGGGTGGGTTCTTGGTCTCGCTGACTTCAAGAATGAAGTTGTGGACCCTCACGGTGAGTATTACAGTTCCTAAACGTGGTGTGTCCGGAGCTTGTTCCTTCAGAAGTTCAGATGTGTCTGGAGCTTCTCCCTTCTGGTAGGTTCGTGGTCTGGCTATCAGGAGTGAAGCTGCACACCTTCGTGGTGAGTGTTACAACTCTTAAAGGCAGCGCGTCTGGAGTTGATCATTCCTCCCAGTGGTCTTGTTGGCTTCAGGAGTGAAGCTGCAGACCTTTGCGGTGAGTGTTACACTTCATAAAGGCCGAGCAGACCCAAAGAGTGAGCAGCAGCAAGATTTACTGCAAACGGCGAAAGAACAAACCTTCCACATTATGAGATGGTACCGCAACTGGCTCCGGGGAATCTGGCAGCCTGCTTTTATTCCCTTATCTGGCCCCACCCACATCCTGCTGATTGGTCCATTTTACAGAGAGCTGATTGGTCCACTTTACAGAGAGCTGATTAGATGGTTTTGAAAGAGTGCTGATTGGTGCCTTTACAATCCTTGAACTAGACATAGAGTGCTAGACAGAAAAGTTCTCCAAGTCCCCAATAGGTTAGCTAGATACAGAGTACCAATTGGTGTATTTACAATCCTTAAGCTAGACACAGAGTGCTGATTGGTGTATTTATGATCCTCTAGCTAGACATAAAAGTTCTCCAAGTTCCCACCAGATTAGCTAGATACAGAGTGCTGATTGCTGCACATACAATCCTTCAGCTAGATATGAAAGCTCTCCAAGTCCCCATCCAGCTCAGGAGCCCTACTGGCTTCACCTAGTGGATCCTGCATGGGGGCTGCAGGAGGAGCTGCCCGCCAGTCCCGAGCGGTGCCTGCACTCCTCAGCCCTTGGGCTGTGGATTGTACTGGGCACCACGGAGCAGGGGGCAGCACCTGTTGGGGAGGCTCAGCCCTGCAGGAGCCCGCCGCAGGTAGGGAACTCAGACATGGCGGGCTGCAGGTCCCAGGTCCCGAGCCCCGCCCTGCAGGGAGGCAGCTAAGGCCCAGCAAGAATTTGAGTGCAGCGCTGGTGGGCCGGCACTGCTGGGGGACCCGGCACAACCTCCACAGCTGCTGGCCCGGGTGCTAAGCCCCTCACTGCCCTGGGCCGGAGGCGCCGGGGCGGCTCCCTGTGCGGGGCCGCCAGTCAGTGCTGGCCCGCCGGAACTCGCACTGACCCACGAGCCCCCGGAGCAGCCATAGTTCCCGCCCGCACCTCTCCCTCCACACCTCCCTGCAAGCAGAGGGAGGCGGCTCCAACCTCAGTCAGCCCAGAGAGGGGGCTCCCACGGTGCCTTGGCGGGCTGAAGGGCTCCTCAAGCGCTGCCAGAGTGGACGCGGAGGCGGAGGAGGTGCTGAGAGTGAGGGCTGCTAGCACATTGTCTCCTCTTAATACAGGAGTTAAGAAGAGATTACTTGGGCAGATAGTGAGGGTATGGGAGTCCTCGGTAAGGTTTTCCTTTTAATAAAAAGCAGTCCCCAAATCATTTTCTTTTCTTAGAAAGAGCCACCTGTAAAATCGAGCTGCAGACATAGACAAGCAAGCTGGAAGCTTGCACAGGCAAATGTAGGCAGTTGTGCCAATAGGAAAATACTACCTGTGACTAGGCATGTTCAAAATGGTGGCTCCATCCTCTCTTCTCTTTGTCAGCCACGTGTACAGTAAGGAGCACAGAAGATGACCCTGGCCAAGTGGAAAGCCCATTTGCCCTATAAGATTAGGGTGGGGCAACCAGCCTTCCCACGCACTGTGTAAACATCACACTTAGTGGAACCAATCTGTGGGTCCTATGTACATCAGATAGCCCTCCTCAAGCCTGCCTATAAAACCTGTGGTCCACAGCAGGCTGACCTTTTCCCTTTCAGAAGCCTTTCCCTTTCTCTCTCTCTCCTTTCTTCTGCCTATTAAACTTTCCACTCCTTAACCCACTCACATGCGTCCGTGTCGTTAACCTTATTGGAGTGAGATGAAAAACGCCAGGTATTTACCCCAAAAAATGATGCCACTTCACTACATTCCAATGAGAGAAGATCTGACAATACAGAAATATAGCAAATACACTTGGAAGCAAACATGTGAAACAAGGCTTTTCTTAAAAAAAAAGAAAAGAAAAGAAAGAAAGAAAGAAATATGGGCCAGGCACTGTGGCTCACGCCTGTGATCCCAGCACCTTGGTGAAGGCTGAGGCTGGCAGATCACGAGGTCAAGAGATGGAGACCATCCTGGCCACATGGTGAAACTCCGCCTCTACTAAAAATACACACACACACAAAATTAGCTGGGCGTGGTGGCACGCGTCTGTAGTCCCAGCTACTCGGGAGGCTGAGGCAGGAGAATTGCTTGAAACCGGCAAGTGAAGGTTGCAGTGAGCCGAGATCACGCCACTGCAATCCAGCCTGGCGACAGAGGGAGACTCTGTCTCAAAAAATAATAAAAATATAAATAAAATAAAAGAAATAAAGAGTGACTTATCCTACGTTAGGCAAAAAGTGACGGAAGCAGGTCTCAACTGATAGAGGTTTGTTTAGACAAAGTTGAGGGCATGCCTGGAGGCAAAAAACACAAGTTTCTGGAGTAGCTATGACCTGTGCTTTTTCCACAGAGGGTTTTGGGAACTGTGGCATTTAAAGGAGAAAGAGTAAGCAGGGGAGCGGGGTTGGGGGTGGAAGGAGAGTAGGCAGTGAGTTAAATCTTTACATTTTTGCGAGGCTCTAATTCGTGTTCAGGGAATCTACATTTTACATGTGAAAAGGAGTAGAGGAAAAAGTCATTTATGTATTCCTTTGACACTCAGTAAATCTACATTTTAATAAGATAAAGTCAACTTGTGAAAAGAGCGTGTAGAGGAAAAAGTCAACTATGCATTTGTCCTGAGGTGGAAGGATGATTTCTAGTGTTGTCCTTGTCCCTTACTTGTGAAGATAAGTTGGCAATTGACATTGTCATGGTGAGATTTAACAGAACTTGATTTTAGGGCCAGTTTATAGGGGGAATATGTATCGTGAAAGATTTAGGAGCTCACAAGCTATTTCCTTGTGAGCAATTTGTAAAGGAGGCCATCTGGCAGATATGTGGCCTTCCGTCACTGTGGGAACCTGACTAATGGATGAGGCTATGACACAGGGTTGTGAAGTTACAGCTATCTGGGAACAAAAGGGAGAAAGTATTACATGACTCAGTCCCCACGCTTAACTTTCCCTTTGGCATAGTGAGTTTGGGGTCCCGAGGTTCTATATTCTTTCACACCTATTATGCAAGCATGTAGAGTTGCTTATTGTACTGCTTCTGATATGTGTGAACATAGAAGCAACAATAAGTGGATAGAGGTGCAATGGTTCTACCCAATATAGCAAATAAATGTACTTTGTATGTTGAGTATTAATAATGCTATAAGCAAACATGAAGGTAAGCAAGGGAACAGAAAATAATGAGGTATTTCATTATGTCAAAGGTGACTGAACCACAGCAACTCCATTTTGATAGGAGCTGGGTAAAATAAGGCTGAGACCTACTAGGCTGCACTCTCAGGACATTAAGACGTGCTAAGTCACAGGATGAGATAGGAGGTAGGCAAAAGATACAGGTCATAAAGACCTTGCTGATAAAGCAGGTTGCAGTAAAGAAGCCGGTCAAAATCCACCAAACAAGGTGGTGACAAGAGTGACTTCTGGCCATCCTCACTGATGGTTATATGCTAATTATAATACATTAGCATGTTAAAAGACACTCCCCCCAGCACCATGACAGTTTACAAATGCCATGGCAATGTCAGGAAGTTACCCTATATGGTCTAAAAAGGAGAGAAACTCTCAGTTCCAGGAATTGTCCACCCCATTCCCGGAAAACTCATGAATAATCCACTCGGTGTTTAGCATATAATCAAGAAGTACCAATAAGTAAAAGCAGTTGAGTGGCCCAAGCTGCTGCTCTGCCTATGTAGTAGCCATTCCTTATTCTTTTATTTTCTTAGTAAACTTACTTTCACTTTGTGGACCTTGTCATGCACGTCCGTGTGAAGAGACCACTAAACAGGCTTTGTGTGAGCAATAAAGCTTTTTAATCACCTGGATGCAGGCGGGCTGAGTCTGAAAAGAGAGTCAGTGAAGGAAGTTAAGGGTGGGGCCGTTTTATAGGATTTGGGAAGGTAAAGGAAAATTGCAGTCAAAGGGGGGTTGTTCTCTGTCGGGCAGGAGTGGGGGTCACAAGGTGCTCAGTGGGGAAGCTTTTTGAGCCAGGATGAGCCAAGAAAAGGACTTTCACAAGGTAATGTCATCACTTAAGGCAAGGACCCGCCATTTTTACTTCTTTTGTGGTGGAATGTCATCAGTTAAGGTGGGGCAGGCATTTTCATTTCTTTTGTGATTCTTCAGTTACTTCAGGCCATCTGGGCGTAAATGTGCAAGTCACAGGGGATGCAATGACTTGGCTTGGGCTCAGAGGCCTCACAGACCGCACCCTGAATTCTTGCTTAAGATCCAACAGCCCTCTCTTGGGGCCTGAGTTGGGACTCCTTTCTGGTAACACTTAGATTAGGTGATCAGAAAAGATCTTTCTGATGAGGCATTTGATGAGAGACATGAAGAAATTGAGGAAATGTGTCATTTGGATGTCTGGGGCTAAAAGCATTCAAGGCAGAAGGAGCCTGAATGCAGAGGACCTGAGATGGGGGGTGATCTTGGCACATTCAAAAACAAGGAGGAAATATGGTGTGTCTGGAGAGAAGGAGGATAAGAGTGTAAGAAATAAACTTGGACATGTGATTGGGATCAGATTTCATAAGACCCAGCAGGCCATTGGGAAGACACTAGATTTAAGTCTGAGTAGAACAGAAAGACATGACAGGATTTGAGCAGAGGCATGACTTGTAACTGGTTCATTAAATAGTGCCTACACTGGGATGAGAGTAGCCAAACTGGAAGCTGTTGAACAGTGAATGTCCACATGGAGGCTGACGGTAAGGACTTACTCTGTGCTGTGTCCTATGCTAATGAAACACTCTACATAGGTGTTTCCCATTTAAACTTTACAACATATACTTTTGAGCAAAATGCAAGGTTACTCTTGCATACTTTGCCTCCATGAGCCATAATATCATCATCTAAAAAATTCATTTTTGCATCAAAGAATGCAAAATTATCGTTAGATAGGAGGAATAAACCCTAGTGTCCTATACTTCTGTAGGGTGACTATAGTTAACAATGATATATTAGATAGTTTCAAATAGCTAGAAGAAAGATATTAAATGTTGTCAGCACAAATAAATGATAAATGCTCAAGAGGATGAATATGCTAATTACCTTGATCTGATTACCATACTTTATATGTATAGAAACATCACTATGTACCCCCTAAATATGTATAATTGCTACATGCCAATTAACATTATTGCTTTAATGATAATCATTTCTTGATAGGGTCAAAGGAAAGACTGAATGACATATGTAAGAAGGCTAAAGAACAATGTTTAGGCTTTAACTGAAAATATGAACAAAGTATTATACCTTCTTTCCGGGAATGCCCTGTAAGTTATTTTCAGCAAGCAAACAAATTTTAGCGTATAATGTTATTGAATATAGCCATCCTGCCTAATGTGAGGGTAAGTATTTTTCTTTCTTTTTTTTTTTGAGACGGAATGTCGCTCAGTCACCCAGGCTGAAGTGCAGTGGTGCAATCTTGGCTCACTGCAAGCTCTGCCTCCTGGGTTCACATGGCCACGCCCGGCTAATTTTTTGCGTTTTTAGTAGAGATGGGGTTTCACCATGTTAGCTAGGATGGTCTGGATCTCCTGACCTCGTGATCCCCCTGCCTCGGCCTCCCAAAGTGCTGGGAATACAGGCGTGAGCCACCACGCCTGGCCGTGGAAGTATTTTTCTGAGGTAGAGAGCTATAATATAGAAGTCTAGGGTTTGACTTCCAATTGATTTTCTGTGTGAAATAAATACACAGAGATTCAGTAGGATGAAACTGAATCCCACAGAATGTAGATGCTGTGAGACAAGTTCTTAGTTTTATCTGAAGTTGTATAGACTATATTCAGTCTATACAGCTGAATGCATGTAAGGAACAAGAAAAAGGGAAAAGGAATAGAAAAAAAAAGAGAAATTTAAAAAGAAAGAGTTGTTTATGCTAACAGCAGCTCAAACATGTTTTATGATAGCAAGTAGGATAAATTTCTACACATAAAGAATGAATAGAACGAAATAAGCACAATAGGAGCTAAATTTTTTCTTTTATAGCTGTAGCTGCATATTTGTTTACTTTTTTTTTTTTTCCTATTAAGAGTCTCCATTCAATGGTCAAATTTTATCTCATTGGGCAGAGTATCAATGAATGGCATCTATCCAGGATTTTCCTTTCTACCCGGGTAAAGCCAATAAATACATCCAATTTAAACTTGTAATAGCTAGTGAATTTGCAAATATCTTTTTAAAGGGGCCTTCAGTTGAATCTTTGGGAATAGATACAACTTCTACTATAATGCTAAGATAATTTTATTCAATAGGTCCTTTTTCTACATATATTTGTTCATTGACATAGAATTGTTATGATTATTTTAGAATTTGTTTTTTGTCTAGGAGGTGTTACTGATATCTGTTTCTTTCCTTAATTGGTAATAAATGTATAGAGGGCAAGGCTAGATTCATACTCTGGAGCCATAGTGTTTGAACTCATGGCTCTGCCAATTTACTAGTTGCATGACATTCAGCAAGTTACTTAAGCCCCTAACTCCCTCATCTGCAAATTGAGAATAATGATTGTAACTCCTTCAAAGGGTTTATGTGAGGATTAACTGAACTCAAATAATACTTGGATAATAATAAGCTCTGAGTAAGTGTTATTTATCTTTATAAATAGGAAACACATTAGTATTTTCCTAATACTGAGAAGAAGACAAGATTCATTTGGAGTTGAATGTCCTCAAGTCACTTTTTTACCATTAATATATACATTTTGCTATTCTACTTTTTCTGCATATGATGATTTGGGAGACGCTCAAATGTTTCACTAACTTCCCACATGCTATCATTTCTGGATGCTTTCCCACCTCCCTCTCCCTTGGGAGAAACTTCGATAGAGTGGATAGGAGGCTATTCCTAGGGAGAGTCACTCACAATGTTCTTGGCTTAGTGATCACATTCTAGGCTCTCTGGCACTTAGAAATCTTGGAGTGGCCCACTTTGATCTCTGGAGAAAGTAGGTGGTGTATATTTCAAAAGTCTTGGCTGCAAATGACGGAAACTCAACTCAAAATAGCTTAGGCAAAAAGGGGGACAATGGACAATTGATAATGGAACTGAAAACTCCAGTGGTCTATTCACTTATGATGTGGCTGATCCAGATGCTCAAATGATGTTAGAAATATCTCCTTTTAATTTTTGACTCTGTTTTCCTTCCTGTTTCCTTTGAACTAAGCTAGGTTTTATCTCCAGTAGTGATGAGATGGCTACCAGGAATGCTAGGCTTATATCTTATGGAAGAAGGTCTATTTTTCATAGGATCTGGCAAAAGTCCCAGGTTATAATTGTGTCTCTTTGCTTGGTTTTAGTCAGATCCCTAGGCCAGAAGTATTTCGTGTGACCAGAAAGATACAATATTTTGATTGGCCAGCCTGTGTTGGGGACAAACACAAAAGATGAGGCAAATACCAATGATGCCCTGCTTCCCCTCTTCAAGATGCTTCTTATCCAAGAAAATGCTCAGCCATTAAAAACTGCCTCCTAAGAGAAGCCCCAGGAGTAAGATGTGCCAGAAGCTCTACTACATACAATCTTGAAATCATCACTAGCCAGATGATAGCTGATAAGCCCAATTTGGTGTAATAAAGCTCAATCTATGGATTAATAATATGGGCAGCACGAATAGCCAACTGTATAGAAAGTGACTATCATATTCACTACACCCTCTTCATGCATTTTGGTGCTCATATAGGAATCTGAGGCTAGAAACATTATCCAAAAGCATAAACAGTAGAATCTAAAGTGTATTGCCTAGAGCATTGAAATCGACTATAAAATATAAAGACATTGTGGCTGTACAAAATGACGTTTTGGACACAAGAATTTTCAACATTTCTTGAGCCTGGGTTCTGTTGGACAAAGTGCAAAGAGCAAAAAAATTCTCACCTTGATGAAGTTTAAGCAAGAGACCACAGATGTAGTAAACATCCCATGTGTTAGAAGATTGGGACTCCCTCAGAGGAAGGCTGATTGAGAAAATGGAACATGTATTACCACAGACTATCATGAGATAGGAGGGGGTGAGATAGGTTCCAGTGTAAACAATGTTATTGAATGCAGCCATCCTGCCTAACAAGAGGGGAAGTATTTTCTGAGGCAGGAGGCACAGAACTGTCATGTGAAAGTCTAGGGTCTGACTTCCAACTGATTTCCTGTGTAAAATAAATATGCAAGGAGAATCAGTTGGACAAAACTGAATCTCACAGAATGTAGATGCTGTGAGACAAGGTTTTTAGTTTTATCTGCACATTGCTTGGCTCTCATTTTCTAACATACAATCTCCACTATAGGGTCAAAGCAGTATCTCAAAGGGTAATACATCTGCACTGTGAGTTTCTGCAATTCACCCCCACGCTACCCTCCTTAAATACTTCACTCTTCAGTTACTTCAGAGGTTAAACAGAAATTAGTCATCCTTACATAAAGTACTAACTAAATGGTGCAAAAGAAAGGAAAAAAAAGTGTGTGCTACTTTTTATCTATAGAATTCATAAAAAAGAATCAAGCTTTATTAATCATAATTGGAAAATTCATTTAGTTTTCTGTATATTACATTCTCAAGATGATACATTTTCTCCAGTTTCAACAAATTACATATCATCACAATTAGTTTACTCAGAAGTATACCTTCTTTTTATTGATACTTGGGGAAAAAGGGTCACCTGCAGAAGAGTTTTATCACTTGCAATATTTTAAAGAAAGTACTGGGTAAAACCAAAAGAAACTGATCAATGATAGAATTTTAAATATACACAATTTTTTTTGCCAGACTCCATTATAGCCAGTTTTTTAAAATGTAAATTTAGCTCTGTTTCTTTTCTTCTCTTTTCTTTTCTTTTTTTTTTTTTTTGAGACGGAGTCTCACTCTGTCACCCAGGCTGGAGTGCAGTGGCCGGATCTCAGCTCACTGCAAGCTCCGCCTCCTGGGTTCACGCCATTCTCCTGCCTCAGCCTCCCGAGTAGTTGGGACTACAGGCACCCGCCACCACGCCCGGCTAGTTTTTTTTGTATTTTTTTTTTTTAGTAGAGATGGGGTTTCACCGTATTAGCCACGATGGTCTCAATCTCCTGACCTCGTGATCCGCCCATCTCGGCCTCCCAAAGTGTTCTTTTTTTTTTTTTCCTTGAAGTTTAACTAAAGATTTGACTTTAGCAGTTGTCTTTTAGTTCTATTGACTCTTTCTTCTCAGGAATGATTGAATTCAAGCTTGTGTTTGCCAAGGAGCAAAGCACTTTTCTCTAGATAATCCTAATACTTTTTACTGTTATTCCTGCCTTCAGCTAAAAGATGTCCAAAGAAATCTAGAAGAATATGAATGATCAAAGCATAAAACTCATGGTACAGTAAATCTGAATCTGCATTTAAAAAATTCATGTATCCATATTTTATTAAATATTCTCATATAGTTTTAGGTTTACTTATTCTTTCAAGCAATATTTATGGAACAGCTAGACCTCATACTGTGTGCTACACTTTCAATCCTGAGCAGAACTGACATGGCCCATGCACCCTGAAGACCACACTGAAATGGGACTATTAAAGGGAGATTTCCAGGAATGTGAAAACCATGGCTTCAAAATGTGAAAAAAAAGGAGGGGGGAATCAACACAACATAATATGAATTACATTCACAATTTAATAACGACATGACCAGAAGTCTTATAGAAAGAAGGTTCAAGGAAATTAGCCTATGGGTGGATGAAAAAGGTTTAGTAAAATATGTTAGGTAGGGTGAACCATTTAATACAAAAAAAGTTTTGGTTATAGCATAGGTTTTACATCAGGAATTAGTGCAAAGCAAAGTAGGCTAGTGGCCAAAAGCACCGCCTTTGATACAAGTCAGCAAATGTTAAGTATTAGGTTGGTGCCAAAGTAATTGTGATTTTCAAAATTAAAACGAATGGTAGAAACCACAATTACTTTGACACCAACCTAATATTAGTAGCAGTAGAAATAGCAGGAGAAAAGACATGTTGAACAATATCCCTAGAGCCAGATTAGAGAGCATAATGGATGCAAATAAATTTATACATGATTATATAGTTCTGTGATCTCCAAAATACAGTGTGAGATGATTGATTCATTGGCATGTTTAAGATGACATTACTAGAACATCTGTTTATGTATAAAAATAGAAAAACATTAAACTTTTTCTGGTATTTGATACCAATTGATAATAGCACATATGTATAAATGATAAAAGAAATGAATAAATAAATATACTGATGATCCATACTCTCTAATTTTTTCTAACTAATATTAAGTGTACAATTTTAAACAATGAAAACTACTGTCTCAATTAATAGCATAGAAGAGTGGGGATAGGACTGAAATCTTTTTCTGTAACTTCACAAATTGAACCTAGGCAGTAATTCTGAGATTATATGCTTTACTTGATTAGGCTTTTTTTTTTTTTTTTTTTTTTTTTTTTTGTAATTAAATGTCACACAAGCCTGGACACAATTTTACCCAGCACGCAAAGATTAATTATGCTCACAGTCTGTTGTTAGCATGGTTTCACGTCTTCAGTAATTTAAATTTACTAACTTACAAGATGCACAACGTCTTTTAAGAAAATGAAGGAGAATTATATATTGCACTCATACAGAAATTCATAGTATGTTTTGGAGACACTGTTCCATAATTGGGATAATTATGAGACAGATACAAAGATGAAGCTACGTCTTCATTTATCGATCATCATTAGTGCTTACACTTTCTCAAAGACAACTTACTTCTGCTTTTCAGAAAGATGTCAAAACATACAGAAAGTACAATGTATTAAAGTATCAAAGTCCATGAAACCACTCTCCAGAATTAATTTTTGTTAATATTGCTACATTTGATTTGTCTGTCTTAAAAGAAATAAAGCATTGGAAATAGAAGAAAGGAAATCCCTCTGTCTCTCATCCTATTCGTATTCCTACTCCCTTCCTCCATCTACCCAGAGTCACCAACTACCATGAATTTAGTTTATATGTCTCCATCCTATTTTTATATAAAAATACATATACATATGACATAGTGTTTTTTGGATTTAAAAAAATATATGTAATTGTGCTATAGCATATATAGCCTATAACTTGCTTTGTTCATTGAGTATTATGTTTTTAACATCTACTAACATAAACATTTAAAGAGATCTGGACCAAAAGTCTGGCACATGAAGATATTTAGATTGTTCTCTGTTGATGGAATTACATTATTTACAACTCTCACTACTAAAAATAATTCAGCAGTAAACAACTTCCTATATAACTCCAGGTAAGCTTTTTCCAGTGAGTTTATAGGTATAATTCCTAGATTGAGAGTATATGTAACTTTAAATTTTGCTAGTTTACAGTTTCTTCCAAACTGTTCCCACAGTGGTTAAGCCAATTTATATTCCCAGCAGCAATGATGGGAATTCCAGTTTCCCTGCATTTTCACCAATACTTGATACCATTTTTAAACCAATTTCATTGGTAAAATAGCTCTCATTTTATTAGTATTTTTGAATATTAATGAAGTTGAGCATCTTCTCAAATATTTATTACCCATTTCTTTATTTTTAATTTTCTGAATTACCAATTCCTTTGGCTATATTTTATTTAAAGATAGTTTTTGTGGAGTTTAAAAACATACATCAAAGATCTCTGAATCCAATAGATTTTTAGCAAAGCAATTTAATATATAAATAATAAGATTATATATATTTAATAATATATGATGTATAATATACACATCAAGTATATTGGTGTGTTGATACATATGCATGTGTAAGTAAACATATGTATGCATATGTATATATAAATAGGTATATGTATATATAAATACATATATAAAACTGTGTATATACATTCATATTGGTGTGTATATATACATATTCATGCATATACAATGCCTATGTATATATAAACATGCATATGTATATATAAACACATAAGTATAACACACACATGTGTATATACATGTGTAGATAAACACTCCAACTCTTGCAGTATGACTCTTTCAACTTGGCTCTTGGCCTTACTTCTTAGAGCCTGTTCTTTTCTCTTTGTTCATTAGCTAGGGCTTAGTTAAGACAGGCAAGTTAGTTTTCAGGTATCATTCATGATGGGTCTGGTGAATTAGTCTCAGGGGGTGAGCTGTCAAATGAATACTTTCCATGGCTGATTTTATATTAGAACAAGTGTCCTAAGCCTTCTTTATGACATATTCACCTTGAGACTACATTTCTTTTATGCGAACATTCCCTCAGGCATGACAGATAAGTTCAGGCGCTCCCTAAAGACACCTCAGCTTAAAGTCATATTATTTTGCCTAACCTCTCTTTGTATATTCGTTAGGAGCACACCCTCGCTAAGTTTCCTGTGGCTTAGTCAGAATTTGTTAATTTAAAATTAAGTCATGGTTGGAATTCCTTTTTTTTTTTTTTTTAAACAAATGCTGAAAATAGGTCTCCAATCTCTGCTAGATGGAAGGTTTCTGTTGAGAAGTCGGCTGGTAGCCTGATGGGGTCCCCTTTGTTCCCTTTGTATATGATCTGACATTTTTCTCTAGCTGCCTTTAAGATTTTTTTCTTTAGTTTTGACCTTGAACAGTCTGATGACTATATACCTTGGTGCTGTTAATTTTCTATAGTATCTCACATGCGTTCTCTCAATTTCTTGTATCTGAGTGTTTACCTCTCCAGCAAGATTAGCGAAATTTTCTTGAATTATTCCCTCAAATATGTTTTCCAGGTTATTTACCTTTTCTGCATCTCACTCAGGAATGCCAATAATTTGTAAATTTAGTTATATTATCTAATGTTTCTCAAGAACTTGTTCATTTTTTAAAATTAGGGTTTTTTTTGTTTGTTTGTTTGTTTAATTTCTGTCTGACTGGGTTAGCTCAAAAGACTGGTTTTTAGCTCTGAAATTCTGTGACGCATCTTTTTATATGCTCATTGGCCATGTGTACATCTTCTTTGCTGACATGTCTTTTTGGGTCTTCTGCCTGTTTCAACAAAATTAATTTTGAAAAAATGTCCCTAGTTTTATTGTGATAAAATTGACAAATAGTACAACTTAAGGCAGAAGGCATATTGAAGGCATTCTGATATATGTACACATTGTGAAGTGATTAACACAATAAAACTAATTAACAGATTCATCTCCTCACCTAGTTAGTATTTCTTGTGTGTGGTGAGCACACTTAAGATCTACTCTGTTTGCAAATTTTAAGTATGCAACACATTATTTTCAACTACAGTTGCCATGCTACACATTTGATCTCCAGGACATTCATCTTATAACTGGGTTTGTACCCTTTGAGCAAAATCCCCCTATTTTGCCCACACCCTGCCTCTGACAACCACTATTCTAATCTGTTTTCATGAGTTTGACTCTTTAGATTCAACACATTGTTCTGGGATCTTTGGGGTGTCAACTAGCTTCCTGGAAACCTCTGTGGCTGGTGGCACCTTTGCTTGAATTCTTGTCCTGCATCCAGGAAGAATGAGGTATGCAGACAAGTGAAGCGTGAAGAAGACGAAAAGGAGCTTTATTTAGTGTTAAAACAACTCAGAGGAGACTGCAGTGGGTAGCTCCTCTCTATAGGCAAGTCGTCCCGTTGAGTGTTCAGCTCTCAGCAGAGAGGAGGCCCTGGAGAGGGTGGCTTCTCTCCGTAGGCAGGTTGTTTGGATATCTCTGCAAGTCTCTGAAGCTCTCAGCAGAGAGGATGGCTCGTCTGCGCTGTTGGTAGTCCCGTTGTCTGCCGCTATCAGCAGAGAGGAGAGGGTAGCTCCTCTCTGCAGCTCATCCTCCCATCCCATCAGTCCTCTCTATTCTCTCTGTCCCCTGCCCTGCTCTGGCCGTCCTCCTCTGCTCTGGCTGGCCCAGGCTTTCATGGATTTCCGAGGGGAGGAAGTGCCTGAGGATTTGTCCCTTGGCGGCCATTGGTGGGCTGGAAGAGGCACTATGAATCCCCACTCCAGTCTCTAGGACTGGGTGGCCCAGCCCCCGGCCTTAAGGCCCTCCCTGGCCTGAAGGTTGGGCCCCACTGGGGACCCACCCTCTTCTGCCCAGTAATCTGTCTGCCTCCCACTGCCATTCACGGCCCCAAGGCTTGGTGTGCCCAGGGGCTGTGCCCTTAGACCCCGCTCTGAGATGGAGAGGCTCTGGGAGTGGAGAGAGGCCAGGCAGCAGGAGCAGACACTGCCGAGCCTGAAGGGACAGTGGAATGCCCTTCCCGGCCCCCGAGGGTGCAGACTGCAGAGTAGTCCAGGTCCTGCACCTGGGAGGACAGCCGCAGCTGCACCCGGGGAGCTCCTGCCCTGCCAGCTCAGAAGGAGCGGGGCTCCCGCTTGTCCCCAGCTCCTGCCTGCCTGCTCTGTGGAGTGGGAGGCCGGGGTCCACAGCTGCCGGGTCCAGGGGCTGGAGCTACACCTGGGAGGGCAGAGATCCTGCCCGAGCCCAGCCTCCCCAAGAGGCTTCCCTCCGTAGGCAGGTTGTTTGGACATGTCTGCATCTCTCTATTCTCTGTCCTCTGCTCTGCTCTCGCCGTCCTCCTCTGCTCTGGCGGGCCCAGGCTTTCATGGACTTCCGAGGGGAGGAAGTGCCTGCGGATTTGTCCATTGGCTGCTCGGATCCACAGCCACAGTTTGGGCAGCTACAGCCCCGCCCAGGAGAGTAGGGCTTCTGCCTGGTCCATGGAGCTGGAGGCCTGGGTCGGCTGCAGTAGCCCTCAAGGAGCTCCTATCTTAACTCAGAAGGGACAGGGCTCCCACCCGCTCCATGGAGTGTGCGGCCCCAGCTGCGCCTCCCTGCTACAGCCAGCGTGAGTTAGATCATGGGGTATGATGGGGTATTTATCTTTTGGTATCTGCCTCATTTAACTTAACATAATGTCCTCCAGTTTCATCTACATTTTTATAAATGACAGAATTTCCTTGGGTTGTTCATTTTATCATAGAGCTTTAAGATTTTCTTTGTGTATTCTGTAACAGTTCTTTATCAGACATACCTTTTGCAAACAGTTTCTCCTATTCTGTGGCTTGTCTTCTCATTCTAATGACAGTGTCTTTCATAGGGTATTAAGTTTAATTTTAATGAAATACGGCTTATCAATTTTTTTTCTTTTCATGGATTGTGCTCTTTTGTTGTTCTAAAAAGTCATCACTATGCCCAAGGTCACCTAGATATTCTCTTATGTTATCTCCTAAAAGTTTTGCAACAGTGCATCTTGTATTTAGATTAATGATATATTTTGAATTAGTTTTTGAAGAGTGCGCATCTGTGTCTAGATACATTTTTTGGCATGTGAATGTCCAGTTGCGCCAGCATCATTTGTGAAAAGAAGATGTTTCCCCACTGTATTACCTTTGCTTCTTTATAAAAAGTCAGTTGACTATAATTATATGAGTTTTTTCTGGACGTTCTATTTTATTTGATTCATTTGTTTGTCTACTCTCTCACCAATACCACAGGGTCTTGAGTACTTTTTGGAGTAAGTCTTGAAATCAGTTATTGTCAGCCTCCATCTTTGTTCTTCTCCTTTAATATTATGTTGGCTATTCTGCATCTTTTGCATCTCCGTGTAAACTTTAGAGTAAGTTTGTCCATATCTGGAAAATAATTTGCTTGAATTTTGATTGGGATTGTGCTCAATTATAGATTAAGTTGGAAAGAACAGACATCTTGACAATACTTTTTTTCTATCCATTTATTTAGTTCTTTGATTTTCTTCAGCAGGCTTTTGTAGGTTCCCTTAGATAGAGATTGTACATATTTTATTAAATTTACACATATATTTGATTTTAGGGGTGCAAATGTAAACAGTACTGCATTTTTTATTTTAATTTCACTTGTTCATTGCTGGTATATAGGAAAGCAATGAACAGCTGTATATTAAACTAGTATCTGGCAAATTTGCTGTAATCTCTTATTCCAGTTTTGCTGTTGTTGTCGTTGTTGATCCTTTCAGATTTTCTGCACAGATAATCATATCATCTGCAAAGACGGTTTTATTTCTTTTTTCCCAATCTACATACGTTTTATTTTCCTTGTTATTTTGTTGCATTAGCTGAGACTTCCAGTAAGATGTTGAAAAGGAGAAGTGAGTGGGAACATCAATGCCTTGTTCCTGATCTCAGTGGGAAAGCTTCGATTTTCTCACCATTAACTATGATGCTAGCTAAAATTTCTTTTAGATGTTTTTTACACAGGTGAGTAAGTCCTGGTGTATTCCTAGTTTACTGAGAGTTTTTAGCATGAATTTTTTTGAGGGGTTTAGTCAAAGGCTTTTTCTACGTCTATTGATACAATCATCTGTTTTTTCTTCTTTAGCCTATTGATGGATGGATTTTTCGTCTTTAGCCTGTTGATGTCATGGAACATCTGATTTTCAAAGGTTGAACTGGCCTTGTATACCTGCTTTAAATCCCATTTGCTTATGGTGTATAATTTTTTTTAGTAGTTATGGTTTTTTATTTGAATTGGCTTTTTTAAAAAGTTCCAACTTTTATATTACATTCAAGATTACATGTGCAGATGTGCACTTTTTTTACATAGGTAAACATGTGCCATGATGGTTTGCTGCACAGATCACCCAGGTATTAAGTCTGGCATCCATTAGATATTCTTCCTGATCCTCTTCCTCCTACCACTCCCTCCCCTCCAACAGGCCCCAGTGTGTGTGTGTTGTTCCCCCTTCCCCATGTCCAATGTGTTCTCATCATTTAGCTCCCACTTGTAAATGAGAACGTATGGTATTCAGTTTCTGTTCTTGCATTAGTTTACTAAGGATAACACCCTCCAGCTCCATCCATGTCCCTGCAGAGGACATGATCTTATTCCTTTTTATGGCTGCATAGTATTCCATGGTGTTTATGTACCACATTTTCTTTATCCAGTCTGTCATGGATGGACATTTAGGTTGATTCCATGTCTTTTCTATTGTGAATCGTGCTACAATTAACATACACATGCATGTGTCTTTATAATAGAAAGATGTATATTCCTTTGCATATGTACCCAGCAATGGGATAGCTGGGTCAAAATTGTATTTCTTCCTCTAAGTCTTTGAGGAATCGCCACACTGTCTTCTGTAATGATTGAACTAATTTATACTCTTGCCAACAGTGTAAAAGTATTCTTTTTTCTCCACAATTTCACCAGCATCTGTTATTTTTTGATTTTTTAGTAATAGCCATTCTGACTGGTGTTAGATGATATCTCACTGTGGTTTTGATTTGCATTTCTCTAATTATGAAATTAATAATTTCATAATTTGATGAAATTTGATGAAATCAACTCAAGGTGGATTAAAGACTTAAATGTAAAACCCAAAATTTAAAATCCCTACAGGAAAACTTAGACAGTACTATGTAGGACATAGGGATGGGCAAAGATTTCATGATGAAGACACCAAAAGCAATTGCAACAAAAGCAAACATTGACAAATGGGATCTAATTACACTAAAGAGCTTCTGCACAGTCAAAGAGACTAACAGAGCAAACAGACAACCTACAGAATGGGAGAAAATTTTACAATCTATGCATCTGAGAAAGGTCTAAATTCCAGCATCTATAAGGAACTTAACAAATTTAGCAGAAAAAAACAACCCATTAAAAGGTGGGCAAAGGACAGACACTTCTCAAAAGAAGACATACATGCAGCCAATGAACATATAATTCTTTTTATACACTGTTGGATATGATTTTTAAGTTTTTTGTCAGAGGTTTTTGCATTTATGTTCATGACAAATATCAGTCTAGTTTTCTTTAAATTGCTTTGTCTGGTTATGGTATTATGGTAATACTGGAATCACCAAATGAGTTAGGAAGTATTCCCTCTAATTCTGTCTTCTGAAAGACATGGTAGAAAATTGGCATAATTTATTCCCTAAATGTTTGGTAGAATCATCAGTGAAATCATCTAGGTCTGATGCTTTCTGTTTTGGAAGGTTATTAATTGCTGATTCAATTTCTTTAATAGATATTGGGCGCTTCATATTATCTGTTTCTTCTTGTATGAGTTTTAGCAGACTGTATTTCAAGGAATTGATTTATTTTGTTTAGGTTATCAGATCTATGGGCATGAAGTTTTTTATAGTATTATTTTATTGTTCTTTTAATGTCCATGAAATCTGCAGTGCAGTGATGTCCCTCTTTTTCTTTCCTGATATTAATAATTTGTATCTCTTTTTTTTCTTAGTTAGCCTGCCTAAAGACTTATACTTTTTATTGATCTTTTTTAAAGAACCAGATTTTGGTTCTGCTGAGTTCTGTATTGATTTCTTGTTTTCAATTTCATGGATTTCTGCTCTAATTTCTATTATTTCTTTTTCTGCTAAATTTGAATTTAATTTGCTTTTCTTTTTCTAGCTTCTTAATCTGGCAGCTTAGATAATTGATTTTAGATCTCTCTTCTTTTCTAATGTATCTATTTAATGCTATAAATTTTCTGTGAGCACTACTTGTGCTACATCTCACAGATTTTGATAGGTTGCATTTTCAGTTTAATTTAGCTTAAAATATTCTTTTTTATTTATCTACATATTTGTTCTTTGACCTATGTATTATTTAGAAATGTATTGTTGACTATCCAAGTATTTTGAGATTTTTCAGCTCTTTTTATGTCATTGATTTCTAGTTTAATTCCACTGTGGCCTGAGGGCATACATTGTATGATTTCTATTGTTTTAAACTTATTAAGGTATGTTTTATGGCCCAGAATGTGATCTACCTTGGTATACGTTCAGGACTATATTTTGAAAAATACTACTAGATAGTTCTCTTCATAGTGATTTACTTATTGTCTTAGTCTGTTTTCTGTTACTTACAACAGAATATCTGAAATGGGGTGATTTATTTAAAAAATAAATTTATTTCTTACAATTATGGAGCCTGTGAAGTCTAAGGTCAAGGAGCCATATCTGGTGAGAGCTTTCTTGCTGGTGGGGACTTTGCCAAGTCCTGAGGTAGTGCAGGGCATCACCTGGCAATGGGACTGGGTATGCTCACTCAGTTCTCTCTCCCTCTTTTTATAAAGCTCCAGTCCTAGTCTCTTAATAACCCATTAACTTATTAACTCATTAATTCATTAATCCACTAATTGATCAATGGACTAATCCATTCATGACAACAGAGCCCTCATGACCAATCACCTCTTAAAGGTTCCACCTCTCAATGTTGCCACATTGGGTATCAAATTTCAACAGTTTTGGAGATGATAAATATTCAAGCTATAGCAATACCTTACAGGATAACTTAGAAACATCTTTATTCTCCAATAAGGCTCAATCATGTTTTTGCACATTTCTATATCTGGGTGATGAAATATACCAACTGTCAAGGTATCCACTAAAAATATCAATAAAGAGGTATTTTTGCCAAGAAGTTATATTTTAAGTGTTCTTATCACAAAAAGAAAAAAATAAAGAAAAGTGAACTATGTGAGCTAATGGGTATGCTCATTAGCTTGGTTTTGGTGATAACTTCACAATGTGTAACACGTATGAAAACATCCAGCTGTACACTTTAAGTATATACACGTTGTGTCAATTATTTCTCAATAAAGGTGAAGAAAAAGAGTTATGAATTTGTAAACATAATATTGTCTTTATTATCTCCATCTATATTGAATTTCCGTCAATGCTGTGAACAAAATCTGAAGTGCTTGAGCAAAACTTCTGTACTGTTCTTTGTTAGAGATTTAATCTCAAAGAATATGCATGCGGACAAAAGGATTGAGGACAAGGATAAAAGAGAATCAGTGTGAGGATGCATTTTGAAGCTGGTTGCTCCTTTGAATTAAGCAGGAGAGTTAGGGCAATCAGGTTAACCTGGATAAGACTGGTTATAGTACAGATGTTTGCTACATGGAGGCTGAGAGAGCTGGATTCTTTGACCTCAGGAGTTTGGGGCTCTAGTATGCTATGCCAATTCCATATGGACTTTGGCATCAATGTGATGAAGTTCAAGGAACAGGGAATCCAGCTGTGCATGGTGGCTCACTCTTGAAATCGTGGCAATTTAGGAGGCTGAGGTGAGTGCATCACTGGAGGCCAGAATTTCGAGACCAGCCTGGGCAACAACGTGAAACTCCCTTCTCTACTAAGAATACCAAAACAATTAGCCAGGTGTGTTGATGCGTGCCTTTAGTCCTAGCTAGTTGGGAGGCTGAGGCAGGAGAATCACTTGAACCTGGGAGGCAGAGGTTGCAGTGAGCCGACATCGTGCCACTGCATTCCAGCCTGGGTGACGGAGCGAGACTCCATCTCAAAACAACAACATCAACAAAAACGGAACAGAGAATCATCAAGTTGCCCAAGGTGGCATGACAACCAAGTCCTGGATTATACATTCAACATCTACAAGTTTTTACTAACTTTTACCACATTTATTTTTTATTCAATATAATCAGGACACACCTCTTATAAATTTTAAGTGCTTTCTATTTCAGGAAATTGAAAATCTAAAATAAAAAAGTAGAATAAGGAACTCTTATATAGCCATCACCAAATTTCCCTGCCCAACACATGGCAATATTATTTACATAATTATTTTATCCTTTGCTTATTTGTCATGAGTCAGAATTAGAATGTGACCAGGGACATAACAATCTTGATCTGATAGGAATAGATCAAGCAAACTCATCAATTTAGATGAACCCCAGGGTTGGTATATTACCAACAAGTTTATCATGATACCATTTACTTGTTTTTTCTTATTACTTAATTGTCATAGCCCTAGAGGAAGAATCTTTCTCTACAAGTCATTTTTGGAGAAGTGCCTTCATTTAGCTACTTAGCTTGTTTACCAAGTTAAGTATATAAATGGAAACTAGACAGCTTTTAAAGGATATCTAGTCTATAAATCTCATATAATGGTGACTCACGTGTAAATAACACCCAATGTCTTTGATGAATTGGTGTTATGTACCCCTAGCACTACTTAACTGAAGAGAATAAAAACCTAATTCAAGATAAGGAAGTCTATTGTCCAGGATGCTCTGAATTTAGTATCTGTGCTTTAGACCTGACCTGTGCAGGCTAGTTACTGAATAATTAAGAAGAATGCTATTCACCAGTCTAAACTCCAGGATTCTGGCTTTCAGTAACCATCTGCTAATGAAACCCCTGAGAATTCCCACAGTGCAGAGAAAACAAACGTTATACAATTATGCTAGGCATTTCTCACTTCCTTTATAGTAATACACCATCCAATTAACAATCTGGTGGGCCTAGGGATTCATAAAACTTTGAATAGAACCTTTAGGCTTTCTCAAGCCGACTGCTGGAATTAAATATAAAAGGAAACAAGATCATTAGATGAAAAACGATACTATGAATATTTAATTTCTTGACTTGGAATAGGATACCAAGTTTTAGTTCATGGCATCTGTTCATAGAATCAGGAAAGACCTCCAGAGGTCATCAAGTCCAGACCTCTGCCTCTTGGAAAACTGTGCCCAGGACATCCTGGTAAATAGCTGGATCCTGTTTCTCCAAAATCAATAGAAAGGAACAAACCTCACCTTTCCTTAGTGATTCTGGAAAGACTCAAGTTAGGACAGCATCCAAAAGTCTCACTTATTCACAATTGACTTCAAATCTCATAGAAAGCCTTTATTTATCCATTCCATAGAAGACCAGAATCTCCTCCCTATGGTTCCCTATAAATGTGCTTTGGAAAGATAGAAACTTCAAAATAAACGTTTTAGCCAAACACAACAGCACATATCCTGATTACAAACAGAGCAGGGCATTACACAATGATACAATTTGACAGACCACATATCCCCGAACTTTTTCCTTTGAGGACATTTTATATTATCTGACATTTCACCGGAGTGCTGGTGATTAACTATCTTCAGTGTCAGCAAGGATCAAAGTCTTCTTTACTTGATTAAAGTCTTCTTTACTTCATAGATAGACTTTCAGAGTAGCTAAGGTAAACAGTACCCATCAGCTCCCCAAATTCATTTTGCAGTGATGAGACTGATGCAGGAAAATGTCTTCCTCTATTGATATTTCTCACATGTCTCAGGACATGGATTTGTACGTAGTAAACTCTCAACAAATGTTCAAATGAATGAATGACGAATGAACAACAAAACAAATGCACAAAAGATGAGCAAACTGATTTTGGATATACTGCAAGTTTGAGAACTGAACTCACTTTGCTTGATAATACATATTTTGCATGTTGATGCTGCTTTAACCTGTTATTCTTTTATCTGATTACAGGGGATTTGTTATTTTACCCTCTGAATTTTTTAAATGATATTTCATATATTACTGTGCTCATTCTATATTTTCACATTTGAAAAGTTATGAGTCCAGGGGAGCCTCCTTTCTCATCTCCCTGCCTTCCAATGCTTTGCTTCTTTAGTTTCTGTCCTTCCTTTGTACATCACTGTCAATGCAATCTCTTCATGAGACTGTAATGTGGAAAATGTTAATAAGAGGAACCTTCTTTCAGTATCAATCTCTTCATTGGAAAATTGCGGATGAATTTGATAAACTGATGGGAAATGGTCTAAATATTCTCAGAGAAGTATGTTTGGAAGGCATTTGGTGCCTTCCTTGTCATTGAAAAGCAATCAGCAAAAATACAAGATAAGGAATTAATAAGCTGGAAGAGAATCTGGGGGCCAGCGATCTTATTTTATAATATATAAATGAGTGAAGCGTAAAAATAATCATATCGTGTAGGAGTTTGGGGATCATGTATCATATTTGGCACTAGGAAAGGGGAAAGTTCTAAGGTGATCAGGATCTGTCTGAATATTACAATATTTCAGACAATTTAGAATACTATATGAGTGTGGCAAAAACCAATAATAAAGCCAGTTTTAATAAAGTCAAGTCTTCCTGAACAAATCAGCATCATTTTGGTATTAAATTTTGTCAGTTCACACAATATCATGTTTTTTTTTAACTTCTAAAGAATAATTTCAGAGTTGAGTGGAGGTGTTAATTATCTTTATTGAAACATCGTGTCCTAACTTGTTAATATTCCTAAAAGGTTACCCCTGAGATAAAGTCTCGGCTTTCTGTAGGGATGCGCCCTGCTGAGGAGACAAAAGTGGTTACTGCAGAAGACATTTGGTACACATCTCTCTTGTTTTATGAAATAGATGTTTTTACGGAACAAATCTCTCAAACAGATTTTATAAATCATATATGTGAAAGTAATAAAGAAGCTTGATTTTGTTATCTGTCATCTATCATCTGTGTATACATGAATCTATGTGCCTATCATTTATGTAACTATTATCTCTATTTATCAATCAATCAATCAAGACCTATTTACCTATTTAAGATTTTTACCATGAATTCCTCAAGAAAATACAAACAATTGCTGTTAAGTCTATATTTTGGATAGACTGTTTTATACATTGAATTTCCTTAAGCAATGCACAGCAGAAAGGCTTTGTTCATGGGCTGAAAAGAAACTTCTATCAGTCCTCCCTCATGTATAAGGGAAGTAGGTAGAGGGCTTTGGTGATGAGTCCCAGTAAACTGCTGACAAAACTAAGGATGGCTTATCATACAGATTTCCAAATCCCTAGGAAGGCAACAGAAAAAAATGACAGGTGGCCTAGAGCCATCTTATTGAAGCAATTACTACAAATCAACTAATTCAACTGCGAAATGAGAAAGAAATAAAACACGGTTGTGTTTTGTCATAGCACAGAGCCTACATTCCTTGCTAGAAAATAAAAGTTCAAATATATGAATTTTAATTGCTAAAATGAAGGGAAATAACATACCAGTTAAGAAGCACATTGGAATCCTTGGGAAATGAAATACATACAATATACTTGGCCTGCTATGTGATATTAGTTTTTTCTTAGACAATATTTCTTTACCTTGTTTATGTCAAATTCAAGCCAATCCATGGGGCTAGGTACCATCCAAAGAAAAGTCCTGAGAAAAGGCTAAGGTTACATGAGGCAGATGGATGCTTTATTTTTTCCTTAGCATTCAGGAAAGCAACTTACATCTGTGAAGTGGTGAGGCTGTCATCCAAGGGACCTGAAGCTGACCTCTTCTATTTGAAGAGATGCAGAACATGAGAGCAGGGAGAGATGATTCCCCTTATGCTGTCACCTCTGTGAACTGGTTCTCTAATGATGAGTGTATTTAAAATGATTCTGCCAACGATACCCAAGGGCCTGGCCCCTGAGCAGATTTAGCCAGCTGCCGAGAGCAAGCAAGTTTTGAGAACACACAATCCTCCTTTTCCCTGTGGGACCAGCCTGCCATTCTGTCTGAACCCTGTCTGCCCAAATGCTCTGATCTTTGCCACTGTCTCAAGAGCATTCTCTGGACACTATTGTACTTTCTTGGGACTTGCACACACCTGAGTGCTGGACTTTTCTTCTTTTAAAATGTTAAGACCTTGAAAAATTTATCTTGACAAATTTAGAATGCAGAGAACAATGCCCAAAACTCTGAATTAATCATTGTTAAAATTTTGTCATGTTTGCTCTAGTCTTTTTTTTTTTTGCTTCTTTTTTATTCTAATAAATATATCATTAATGATTTTTAAAAAGTCTCTGTTGACTTCTACTTCTGATCTCATGACCTCTTCCTAACACTGGGTAGGATCTTCCAGTCAATGCCTTATAATACCAGTTTTGTTTGTTTGTTTTTTGTTTTTTGAGATGGAGCCTCACTCTGTTGCCCAGGCTGGAGTGCAGTGGTGCGATATCGGCTCACTGCAAGCTCCACCTCCCAGGTTCATGCCATTCTCCTGCCTCAGCCTCCCGAGTAGC
Organism: Macaca nemestrina; assembly: GCF_043159975.1. Classification (NCBI taxonomy): domain Eukaryota; kingdom Metazoa; phylum Chordata; class Mammalia; order Primates; family Cercopithecidae; genus Macaca; species Macaca nemestrina. Next base: position 160,729,757 of record NC_092127.1, read on the forward strand.
TGGGACTACAGGCGCCTGCCACCACGACTGGCTAAATTTTGGTATTTTTAGTAGAGATGGGGTTTCATCGTGTTAGCTAGGATGGTTTTGATCTGCTGACCTCGTGATCTGCCTGCCTCAGCCTCCCAAAGTGCTGCTATTACAGGCATGAGCCACCGAGCCCAGCCATATTCCAGTTTTTATAAATGTTATAAATGTTGTATCCTTGGAAATTTGGAGCAAATTTATTTTAAATCGCTTATAATCTCATTTATTGATCTTCTTTAAGCTGTATTCTTAATCTTAAATCATCTGCAGTGACCAGTTTCTAATGGCTGAGCTTAGCCTCAGAACTTTAAGTAATCCTCCTGACAAGACTCCTTACTCAGTGATTAGTAACTCAATTTAACTGCTTTTTATGAATGAGTTTCTTGTTGAAAAGAAAGCCTATGTGTGATTTTATATATACATAATATAAAATATATATATTTGAGACAGGGTCTGGCTCTGTCACCCAGGCTGGAGTGCAGTGTCGCAGTGGCATGATCATGGCTCACCGAAACCTCTGCCTGCTGGGCTCAAGTGCACTTTAGCCTCCCGAGTAGCTGGGATCACAGATGCATGCCCAACTAATTTTTGTATTTTTTGATAGAGACGAGGTTTCGCCATGATGTCCAGGCTGGTCTCGAACTCCTGTGTTCAAGTGATCCACCTGCCTCGGCCTTCCAAAGTGTTGGGATTACAGGCATGAGGTGCAGTACCCGGCCAATACTATTATTAATAATAACATTAATAACAGCAAACATTTGTTGAGAATATGTCTTTTTTAGACATTGTTATAAACACTTTACATCCATTATTTCATGAAAGTCTTACCAATTCTGGGGGTCATTGAATTATGCCAGTTTTACTGTTGAAATATAAAACTTTTGGACCGGGTGTGGTGACTCATACTTGTAATCCCTGCACTTTGGAACGCCAAGGCGAGTGGATCACTTGAGGCCAGGGGTTCAAGACCAGCCTGTCCAACATGAAGAAACCTCATCTCTACTAAAAATACAAAAATTAGCCGGGCATGGTGACTGGTGCCTGTAATTCTAGCTACTCCAGAGGCTGAGGCAGGAGAATTACTTGAACCCAGGAGGTGGAGGTTGCAGTGAGCCAAGATCATGCCACTGCACTCCGGCCTTAGAAACAGAGCAAGACTCCATCTCATAACATAAACAAACAAACAAACAAAAAACACAAAATAAACAAAAAACAAAGAAAGAAAGAACAAGAAAATTTTTACCCAAATGATGTAGTTTTTGGAAGGCAAATTAATTATTTTATACATATTTTGCAAGAGGCCTACTTTAATTTTCTTTGTAAAATAAGGTTGTCACCATTTGTTGATTACTTACTTGTGTCAGATGTGTACCTTAATGCTCATCTTCACTGCAGGGCTGTAAGGTAGGTAATATTAAACCTATTCATAGAAGAAGAAAATCAAGACTCAGAGAGGTAAATACAAGTTGTTCAAAGTCACTCAGGTAATCATGGGGAGAGGTCGGGTATAGGCTTAGGTGTATTGTCTCCAAATTCCATTTGTTAACTTTGACCATAATGTACAATAAGAATCCCAGAGCTGTGCTTTCCAAATAGAAGAATTAATATCACAAGATAAATTTATTTTATTATTTGTCTTTGCTCTGGTGTTATCACAAATATCCTAAGCAGAGTCTATTAACTTCGAAAAATGCTTTTGCATGCACGGAGATTTTCCACTCCAGATCTATTTTCAAACATATTTAACAAGAGGAGAAGAAAAAAGGAACCAACAACAGTTCAGCCAGCATTCTTGTAATGTTGTGTTAATAATAATCTCTTCCCAGACAGATGCCCTAAAAGTTCATTGCTGGAGATAGACACTTAGATTAACATTTCTTTCTCAGGATTAAAATAAAAAATGACAAATGTGCTTGGCTATGCAACCTAAAACTGAGAAAAATCTAAAAAAAAAAAAAAGTTATGATCTCATTAAAGAGCGAAACTAAACCAGTTATTTTCAAGATCTTAAAGACACATATATAGCACATGCCTAATATTTTCTTTTCCCACCTACAACATTCAAAATTTAATAAATAAGAAATGTTAAAGTAATATAATTTTAAGGATTCAGGCCAATTTTATGGCCAGAGACATACTTTCAGTGTCTGGTAATACTTAAAACCTTGGCTATTATGGGTCTCAGCCCATCCTAACGTCTGACTTTTCTGGACCTCTTGGGGAAAGAAGTAAATGTCAATGCTTCATAAAGGTTGAATCCAGAGAAAATAAAATGTATTTGACTTTTTTTAAGGCCATAGGAATAATAAACCATAATTTATAGCTTGTGAAGACTCTAGTACGCCCATTTAATATCATATGGAATTTCATTTCTGCTGAAGAAGAAAACTTAGCCTTATTTTTGTTAGAAAAAAACTGTTATAAAAGTTATCAAATAATTGGAAATGTGCTTGAATACTTTCCAAGTTAGGTAGAGAAAACTGTACTGAGCTCCTCAGAAAAAGTACAAAGACTCAGAGAATGTATGGAGTGCGGAGGGAGATCCTAGTTGAAGCAGAGTGGGGAGAGTGCCTGGATTAAACTACACAGGAATGATGAATGCTGCTGAGGAGTGAGAAGACGGAGTCATTCTCATGTATTTTTATGTGTACCATATATCCAATCAAGTACGGAAATCACTGAGTGTCCACCCTTGCTTCCAGCAGGCCTTTTTACAAAGGTTAGCTCTGTAGAGATGGCATCTGTAAATACCGCTTGAAAATTGTGAGCCCTGCTGTCCCCAGATTTCCTACTTCCTTTGTCTGCAGTATATGTATTCATACATATAATGCATATAATAATACATATCAGTGTCTGCTAAGTTACATATTTTATTTATGTGTTTATTTTTGTCATGTCTTACTAGAATATGTTTCCAGAAGACAAAGATTAATGGCCATTACATTCACCACTCCCTCTCCAGTATCTGGGAGAATACCTGACATACAGTACGTTCTAAATAAATAGTTGTTCAATAAATTACTGAAAAAATATGTAAAAACATTTGGCCATTTATTTTATGAGGCTGTTGACACTGCTATTCATAATTTCTTTTGGCGAGGAGTACTACAGTACCTCTCACGTTATGAGGCTAACATAATGTTGGTAAAAACCATTTTAACCTTCAGCATTGAAAAGGAAAATTTAAAAATTTAAAACATGTCTCAGGTAAAAAGATGCAAAATCTCCAGGAAATATTAACACACTAGGCTGGCAGGAGTGGCTCATGCCTATAATCTCAGCACTTTGAGAGCCTGAGGTGAGAAGATGGCCTGAGACCAGGAGTTTGAGACCAGCCTGGGCAACATAGTGAGACCCCTCTCCCCAGTCTCTACAAAAATTTTTTTTTAAATCAGCTGGACATGGTAGTGAGCACTTGCAGTCCCAGCTACTCAGGAGGTTCATACAGGAGGATTGCTTGAGTCCAGAAGATCGTGGCTGCAGTGAGCTGTGATCATGTCACTGCACTACATACAGCCTGGTTAATAGAGTGAGATCTTGCCTTTAAAAAATAAAAAAAATAATAATAAATTAACACACCAACATTAGTAATTAATTTTATTTTATTTTATTCTATTTTGCTTTATTTTATTTTATGTGTTTTTTGAAACAGAGTCTCACTCCGTCACCCAGGCTGGAGTGCAGTGGTGTGATATTGGCTCACTGCAGCCTCCACTTCCCGGGTTCAAGCAATTTTCCTGCCTCAGCCTCCCAAGTAGCTGGGACTACAGGCATGTGCCACCATGCTGGGCTAATTTTTTGTATTTTTAGTTGAGACGGGGTTTCACCGTGTTAGCCAGGGTGATCTCAATCTACTGACCTCGTGATCAGCCTGCCTTGGCCTCCCAAAGTGCTGGGATTACAGCCGTGAGCCACCACGCCTGGCCAGTAATGAATTTTTTAAAAAGTTAGCCATCATTACCAACGTAGATTTATCCAAGGAATACTAGATGAATTAGTAGATTAAGATAGAAAAATCATATGTCCATCTGGGTAGATGCAGAAAAGGTTTGATATAAATCAACATTTATTCATGATTTAAAATAAGAAGCAGTATGGGAAGAAAAAGAAGTTCCCCTAACAGATAGAGTGTCTTCATAAGCATATAGTAAACATTATGCTTAACAATGAAATATTGTAAGCATTTTGTTTAACATCAGACATAAGGAAGCCTGAAACAATAAATTCTCCTTAGCATTGCGCAGATGTTTCTATTAACTGCAGTAAAAGGGAAAAAATCTATAGAAATCTTAGAGGTAAAAAGAGAGTTCAGCAACATAATGGGGTAAAAATATAAAATGTATTACATTTCTGAATAAAACAATAAAAAGAAAATAAAAATTTAAAAGATCATAGTATTATCAGAAATGTGAACTACTTTGTATAAAATCACATTTATGGTTTCAAAAACTTAACATTAAGATATCAATTTTTCTCAAATTCATCTATAGATTCAATGCAATTCCAATCATGCCCATACATTTTTAAATAAATGTTAAAATATAATTGTAAAATGTAATGAATAGCCAAGATAGTCTTGAAGAAGGCTAAAATGAGGAGATACGCCCTATCTAATATGAATAATTAGTTTTTAAAGGGTTTCAGTGGTAAAGATAGCAAATGATAGTTTAGCAAGTAAATGATGCTAAGATAATTATCTATATGGAAAAAATACAATTATACCCTTACATTATATCATACTATAAAAATCAGTCACAAGTAGTCTAAATAAATAAAAGTAAAACTCAAAAGCTTTTAGAATATAATACACAAAAGCACTTTCATCGTTTTGAAAAAGGAATGCTTTCTTAAATAAGACATAAAGTTGATAGATTTTACCATTTTAAGTTATAAATGCTGATATGGTTTGGTTGTGTTCCCACCCAAATCTTATTTTGAATTGTAGCTCCCACAATTTACATGTGTTGTGGCAGGGATTGGTGGGAGATAATTGAATCATGAGGGTGGGTCTTTCCTGTGTTATTCTCGTGATATTGAATAAGTCTCACGAGATCTGATGGTTTTATAAAGGGAAGTTTCCCTGCACAAGTTCTCTTCTGTTGTCTGCAGCCATGTGAGATGTGCCTTTCACATTCCACCATGATTGTGAGGCCTCCCTAACCACGTGGAACTGTGAGTCCAGTAAAGCTCTTTCTTTTGTAAATTGTCCTGTCTCCGGTGGTGTGTATCAGTATCATGAAAACAAACTAAAAAATTGTAATAATTTTTGTCATCAACAGCATTTGTATTAGTATAAAAAGATAATTCCCTAGAGTGAGAGAAAAAAATATTTGTTACAGATAGAGCTGACAAGAAAGTATTATCAAGAATATCTATGTGTATATATATATGCATGTTAATTTATATTAATGTTTATGTTTAAGTTTATTTTTATATTTATGTTTATTTTCTCAAAAATTATAATAGAAAGTAATAAAGTAAAAGAATCTAAAATGAAAAGGGACAGAAGATAAACAATTCAAGAAAGAAAATATATGATTAGCCAATACATGTGTGAAAATTTTTTATTTTATTAGTAATCAGAGAAATAAAAAGAAAAACACAATGAGAAATAAAAGCACAAAATTCATAATGGCAAAATTAAAATTCCTGGCAACACTTAATCTTGTTATCCAAGTGCAATAAAGGAAACTTGCATTCTGCACTGAGAGAGTAAATTGGCACAAACACTTTTGAAAGCAGTTTGATGTATTGATCCAGAAATTGCACTCCGTGATGTTTTCTGTAGGTTGTTAGTACAAAAATGATCATAGCAAACAATTCTGAAAGCAACTCAAATGTTCAATAAATATGTATTACGAACACATATTTATTTGTACAATGTAATATTATACACCAGTGAAAATTAATGAGCTATAGCTCGTTTTATTAACATAGATGAATTTCACAAATATGACATGAAGCAAAAATGATAAATTCCAAAAGAATACATAAAAATGAATATTTATTGAACGAATTAAAGAGTAGAGAAAAAGAAGAAATATTTCTTGCTCAGGAATTTATACAAAGGTGCTAAAATTAAAGCATAATTAAAACAGAAGTAGGATTATTTAAAAAATTCAGAATCGACACTATTCTGAGGGAGGGTTATTAAAGGTTGTGTGGTTGGGAGGGGTCCATAACAAGGCTTTTCAAGGTACTTTACAAGGTCTCTAGTACTGAGATGTTTGTAGGAATGTTCATTTATGTTTCATATACTTCTCCGTGCATACAATGTATTTATTATACAATAAAAATTAACAAAGACAAATCTAAGTTTAGAGATTTACCAAAGTCTTAAAGCCAGAAAGTGGTAGAACAGTGCTAAAACCCTGATTGGATCAATTGTCTTTAGGTCCACAGAAATATGCTAAATCTCTAAATTTAGCATATTTAGCATCTGCTAAATCTCTACTCTGGCCTTGGAAAACCATCAGATTCTTTACATCTCACCTCTACCTACCCCATCTCCATTCCTTAGCTGGCACCCTTAGTATGTTTCTACTGATGCCCTAGAATGACATTTGCCCTTGTCTTAAATGAGGACTCTAGGGAACACCATGAACTCTTTGTCTCCTCCACCATGTGACTCCAGAAGTTCTGGATATGTTCCATGGCAGTGGTACAAAATATACCATAACATAATAAAGTCAGTAATAATAGCTTACGTTTATTGAGTCTATATGCTGTCTTTTTTGCTATGGTCTACACTCAGCAGAAGACCAAATTGTTTATTTAAAACTACACTACAAGTCATGTTACTTTTACGTTCATAATGCACTAGTGGTTTCCCATTGTACTTAGCATAGAAGCCAAGGTCCTTACACTGGTCCAAAGGTGCTTCCTGATAAGTGGCTTGCTATCTCTCTCACCTGATCCTTTCCTGGGCTCCTGTGGCTCAAACTACTTCAATCTTGGTTTCTTGGCTTCTTTTCCAACATGTCAGTTCCTCAGCCTTCCTTTGTAATATTCTGGGATGTTCTTCCCCAGATATCTGCATGACCAACTTCTGCACTCCTTTATGGTTTTACCCAAGTATCAGTTGGCAACAAAGCCCTAGCCAGCTCATTTAAAATTACCACTGTGCCCTCCCATAGACACCTCCCACTATCTCAGCTTCATTCAATATTTGTATTAGCATTTATCACCGTCTATACACTTATATCCATGCATAGGTGTGTATAATTATTTTGTATGTTTACTGTTTTCTGTTGATCTTTACTCCATGTGGCTCCATGAGGCAGGAATTATTCATTGTTGCTGTTTTTTACTGATTTTTTTTTTCACTAGTGTATCTTTTCCCTTTTCTTTCTGTTCTGCATTCTGGATTTTTAAAAATACCTATGTTTCAGTTAACTAATACTCTTTAATAGTGTCCAATAGATGTTTTACATCTCCATTCATTTGCTGTGTTCAGGGATGGTCACTTTAATTTTCAGAAGCCTTATTTGGTGTTTTTAAAAGCTACCAGGTAAATTGTTATGTTATCTTTCTCCTTTTTCATATTATCAATTCCTATTCTTATTTCTTCAAGTCCCTTAAATATATTTACTTTATATTCTGTGTCTGATAATTTTAGCATGTATATTCTGTGCCTGATAATTTTAACATCAACAGTATTTTGAGATTTGATCTTGAAATTTCTTTTTTATATACTTTATTCTACTTTTTTTTTAAATTGTCACATAAAAATTGTACATTCTATGGGGTACACAGTGATGGTTCAAATACTATATTACCCTGTATAGTGATCAGGGTAACTAGCATATTTATTATGACAGACATTTATCATTGCTTTATGTTGGGAACATTCAATATCCTCTTTGTAGTTATTTGAAACTATATATTATTGTTAACTATAATTATCATATTCTGGTATGTAACATAAGAACATGTTTATTCCATCTAGCTATAATTTGTGTCCTTTAGCATATCTGTCTGCATCTAATCTTGTGGTTTGTGACCATAATAATTCTTCATTGTTTCCTCATTAGCTTCTTCATTTATTTATTTGTGTATGTATAATATATGTATGTATGTATCTATTGGTGATCTTCTGGAAGTTCCTTGGTACTTTATGATAGCAATAGGTGTGTGTGTGTGTGTTGGCTTGAAAGTCTATTTTTCTTTAAAAAAAAAAAAATGTTTTCTGATTGCTTCTGCCAGTTTCCTAAGGACATTACTAAACAAAGACCTCTTTGCACTAACTTTTATATTTCTTTGTGAAACATGACTTTTTTCCCCATTTACCCTGATATATTGACTTTCAGGAGTCCTAAGTTGGTGAAGGAGACACTAAAAAATCTTTCCGTTAACCAGAGGCCTCATCTCCTAAACCTGACATGCTTGGCATATTAACACTGAGCCTGTGAGCCACCAGGATCAGCTGAACCCCAGGAAAAACACCTACTCTATGACTTGCCTACGTTCTGGCCTCTATGCATTTGTCTCACCTTACCAGTAGCTCAACAATGCATGAAAAAGTTTTAAATGCATTGTATTTGGTGGGGTTCCTCTGAATATCTGTCCTGCTATGCTGCAGAAAACGAACCTGTTGATAGAATTTTAATTGATTTTCTAGGTTGTGCTGAAAATATGTTTCAGTGTAAGGAAACAATGATCTACTCCCCAAGACACCAAGTTTATAAATATCTAAATACCACTCAGTAAATATTACATTTAAATACACATTGATTTAACTAATAGAAAATACTTGTTATGGGCCAGGCGCGGTGGTTCACGCCTGTAATCCTAGCACTTTGGGAGGCCAAGGCAGGCTGATTGCCTGAGCTCAGAAGTTCGAGACCAGCCTGGGCAACATGGTGAAACCCCATCTCTACCAAAATACAAAAGAAATGAGCCAGGCGTGGTGGCATGTGCCTGTAGTCCCAGCTACTAGGAGGCTGAAGCAGGAGAATAGCTTGAACCTGGGAGGCGAGGGTTGCAGTGAGCGGAGATTGCACCACTGCACTCCAGCCTGGGTGACAGAGCGAGACTCCATCTCTAAAAATAAATAAATAAATAAAATAAAATAAAATTAAGAAAATACTTGTTATGGATCCGCAAATAAATAAATGTGAGTTTTAGCTTACTTTAGAAAAGCCCATTCACTAAAAAAATAGTTTACAATATTCTGTATAAATGGTGTTCATAAAATATATGCATATTCTTATTCTGCTCTCATTTCCTGAGAAGCCATAATTCAATTTTATTGCAGTAAGTCATCACAGAATTAGAAACTGCAATTTAAGCATGTTTATGCATTAATGAAATACTCTGATGCTCTCTTTTTTAAAAGTCTTGCAAATATTATTCTGTGAGATTTGTGAAAAGACTCCTTTAATTAAAGACAACACTAACATTTAATTTAGAAATCTTTTGTATAAAGATTCATATATTGAAAAGGGATATATAATTATATCTTTATTATTTAAAACACCATTATCAAATTAAATAATTCAGTTAGATGTACATATTTTAAAGAATATAAGGCCTTTCAAAACATGAAGTGGCATTATTATAATAGAATCAGTGTATAAAAATTATGATTCTTCTATTGTCATCTATGATCTGATATTTTTTCATTTCCCTATGTCAGAAGACTATGACAGAAAATTATAAAGTCAGAGAACATTAAACCTAGATGAACCCTCAAAATAATCTAGCTCAACTCCTTAGCTTTAAAAATCAGAAAACACAGTTGAAGATAAATTATTTTTCTTGTATCAGTAACTAACTCATTTTAAGACAGGAGTGAAACGTGGGTCTTTCTAGTTAGTAACCAAGGTTCTTTATCCATTACAACATTCAGATTCATATTTGGCACTTATTGAATAAATGCCTTCTACTCTCGTAGCATTTATTGTTCCTTAAGAGAATGCTATTACTGCCTATCTGGTCTGCTTGTCTGTATATGCTTCCAGTGTATGCCTGTGTGTGTGCACTTGGTAAAAGGGAGGCACCGAGTGGAAGAAAAAAATAGCCTTGCATTACTCTTCCCTTATTGTGCGTGTATGTACAACTACACTACTCTACCTCATTAGGCCCACAGATCTTTGCCATTTATATTTTCAGAAGATCTAAGAATGAACTACCTACTTATTCTCTTAGTTTTCCCATGCATCTTATCTTTAATGTTAAAATTATTGTCTTCCTTAAATAGTATGTTAAATAAATGTAAATCTTTGAAAGTTCTGAGAAGTTTTCATTTCTAAAAATGTGGGGGGCGGAAAAAAAAAAGGCCAGTCGCGGTGGCTCACGCCTGTAATCCCAGATCTTTGGGAGGCCGAGGTGTGCGGATCACGAAGTCAGGAGATCAAGACCATCCTGGCTAACACGGTGAAACCCCGTCTTTAATGCAAGGTGTGCAGATCACGAGGTCAGGAGATCAAGACCATCCTGGCTAACACAGTGAAACCCCGTCTTTACTAAAAATGCAAAAAATTAGCTGGGCCTGGTGGCCAGTGCCTGTAGTCCCAGCTACTGGGGAGGCTGAGGCAGGAAAATGGCGTGAACCCAGGAGGCAGAGCTTGCAGTGAGTAGAGATCACGCCACTGTACTCCAGCCTGGGCGACAGAGCGAGATTCCGTCTCAAAAATATAAAAAAAGGTCACTTAAGGATGAAGATTCAGAGTATGTTAAAATGTACTGACCCAACTCTATTTTTGGGCCAAATCTCTCTTTATACCAAATTAATTTTTCTCTTTCTCTTTTTGTCCTTTCTCTCTCCCCATTACACACACACCACACACACATACACACACACACAGACAGACACACGCAGTACTATAATTTTCGGTTTGGCTGAAATAAGTAAAATTTGTAGTGAGTTCCTGAGATCTCATCTGATACATGGCAAATAGCTAAACTAATGTTTATTATGTTTAGGTTTTTGTTTTAGTTACAGAAATTGATGCTAAGCAACAATTAGAAAATATTCTAATAAATAAGCTTGCTCATCTTAGCACTAGTTATAATTGTTAAAGCAAATTAAAATGGAGACCAGGGATAGGCAATGTGGCTCATGCCTATAATCCCAGCATTTTGGTAGGCCAAAGTGGGTGAATCACAAGGTCAGGAGTTCGAGACCAGCCTGGCCAATACTGTGAAACCCCATGTCTAGTTAAAATACAAAAATTAGCCCAGCCTGGTGGCACACATCTGTAGTCCCAGCTACTCAGGAGGCTGAGGCATAAGAATCGCTGGAATCTGGGATGCTGAGGTTGCAGTGAGCTGAGATCATGCCACTGCACTCCAGTCTGGGCTACAGAGCAAGACTCCATCTCAAAGGTAAAAAAAAAGACCAGGCCTGAAAAAATCCTGAGCAGATGAAAACATTTAAACTTTAAAGTAGCCTTAACTTTGAAAGGCAAATATAAGTGAAACATAATATAGGCTATTTTTTTTGTAAATGCTTGTTTAGCAAAAAAACAACAACAACAACAACAAAACTTAAGCTCAACCAAAATAAGATGCTGCTAACTTATAGTTTTGTAACCAGGAAATTTCCAGTATAATATAACAAATAAGGCAACTCTAATCCATCAGATGTCGTCTTTGTTTTGCTTCTGCCTTCACCTCATAAAAGCCATCCCTTGTGCTTTTCAACAGGACCCCACACTGTCGGTTGGTTTGGTGCTTACTGACTCACGAATCACTGCACAAATAAACTCCTTAAATATTTTATTGTGTCTCAGTCTTACTTTCATTATAATAAACCTATTAACAATGTAAATGCACCAAAATATGAGGCTGGTTAAATGGTATGGTCATCCACATTGTGAGAAGCTAAGAGTGCAAACTTTGGCATCAGATAGACCAGGTGCAAATCTGGCTAAGTTACTGACAAAGTGTTTCCCCAAATGAGCAGAGTTTGAGAATCACCCCTGGAGCTTCCTAAGGATATAGAAGCCTGGAACTGACCTCATACATTATAATTCAGTAGGTCTGGGCTGGAGTCAGGCACTGATATGTTTAACAAGCTGCACATGTGGTTAATATATATACACTTAAGTTTCCAAATTAGTTGGCCTCTAAAAGTCTGTTTTCTCATCTATAAAATGAATGACATATAATACCTATGTTATAACATTATTTAGAGGGTTATATAACATAATATATGTAAGATAATTTATGAATTTATCTTGCACATGGTAAGTATAGTATGTAATCTATTTAGATTTTTTGTCAGCTGCTGCTATTATTACTATTGTCCCTTCTACTATTGTAACTACCACTTTTAACACTGCTGTAATTATCATCATCACTATTAGATTAGGTTAGATTATCACTATGATATTATTAATTTATGAAATAGTATGCAGTCATTGTATTAAATTCCTGCTTTAAAGAAAGACTGAGGTCAAAAATGCTCACAATATATTTAGTCAGAAGATAATTATAATTCTCTTTAATTATCCAAGTTGTAAAAAACATAAAATTATATATAAATGCACAGAAAAAAAACTGTAAGAATTGCACTGATTATATAGCTAACCTTATCTCTGCGTGGAGAACTGTTTCTTTTTCTTCTTTGGGAATTTCCGTATTTCTAAAATTTTCTACTCTTGCCAAACTAGGTTTAAGATCCAATTCCACGTTTAATAGACACCCATACAGTGAGAGATACTTTGTATTACTCATTGATGAAGCCCCTGGCTTTAAGAGGACTACAACGGGAAGAACAAGGTCTGGTTAAAACAACGTGGCTTTAATAAAGACCTTCCTGGATTCCCCACATCCTCATATACAGAAAATTATCAATCTGTTTCATCAAGTAATTCATTTCTCCCTCCTTTAGAAAATAGTCTGAGTTGGACTTGGGGTCGCATATACTTTTGCTGCGGTTCTATCACAAGCTCCACGCAGGTCTGGCATCTTCATGAAGCTCCTTTCCTCTTGCTGTCTCCTTATATCCTTCACTGACTCTTCCTTCCTTTTCTGGCAATACCTGTTGGTAGCAGGCATCTGCCTAACACTTACTCAGCAGTGGATTCTCAAAAAAAGCTCCTCAACTGTCTCATTGACTTGGTTATATCCCCTCCTTATTCCTCACTTCAGATGACCCATCTTTTTATCCAGCATGTCAGCACTGAGGCGAATCAACCATTCTCTGTTTCTTGCAGTCCTATTTGCTTTCTTGGCTCTCCTCACTATCCACTCAAGAATGTTTCAGAGAAAAAGCTGTGCAGAGGCCAATGGTTTATAATTATTTATCTGTGCTGCATGGAATGAAGTGGATGGACTAGACTTGGCTATGTAATATCCAAATTTTAGTTTATACACTAGAACCAAAATGGCAATAAAAATAAATTTGATTCAGCTTACTGAAGGACTATTACATATTAAAACCCAAATGTGGTATTTCACATACTCTGTTTTTATTTAAGAGAGGGTATATGTGGATTATGCTGGCTTATAAAACTGATCTATATAAAGCCTAAAGTGGATTGACTAGGTAATTACCATTTACAATAAAAGGTGGAGTAGCAAATGGTTTTTCCTACATGAAAAAATAAACTCATGTCATAAGGCAGGTAATATCCCTCTACTGAGAAATTACCAAACTACAGGAGAGGAAAAAATGTGTGTAACTAAGCATCTAAACATAGCTATAAAACAGACAGATTTTTGCTATGGGTGATAAAACAACCAGCATTAAATTGTTAAGGAAAAGTATTTCAAATATAAGGCAGCACATGAAGTGATAAATACATTTCCACAGAAATTTTAGGATTTATCACTAACTGTTGGAGTACTAGGAGCTACCGCTACCAACTAATTTTCAGTACCTTTTCTCTTATTTCAAAGTTCAACCTGAACTTTTTTGAACTAAAGATTGTGCTACTTACATAGAGAGAGTGAAAAAAAAAAAAAACCAAAATTTGAAAAACTTCTTATTTCGTCCTCCATCATGTTACACATCATCTATGCCAAGCAATGGCTATGTCTCTTTCTTCGTTCTCCAAACATAAGAAAAAGCATACATTTTCTTGCCTTTACCTTTTTTCACAAACCTCTGGTTATTCTAGGATTTCTATTTCCAGACACTATTCTGAGACATCTGTGCCTCTCCTATATTCATCCTAAATTATGCATCTTTTTCCCCCATCATTTTTTTTTCTATCTACTGTTATTGAATTTGGGCCTGTAAGAGTTGCCTTATTGATGATTTCTAAGATACCATATCCACTCTTTTTTTTCCTCATTGGTATCATGTGCCAACATCTAATCAGATTTATGTTTTTGATTCTCTTCCTTTTTTAAATTCTAGGATATGAAAACATGCTAACTTTTGATTGGAACATTTTGCAATGTCTGATGAGCTAAAACAAAAAATATATTGCAAAAAAATCTCATAATGTTTCAAGAAAGTTTATGAATTTGTGTTGGGCTGAATTCAAAGTTGTCCTGAGCTGCATACAGCCTGCCACCTGCGGGCTGGACAAGCTTACTGTACAGAAGTGGTGTTTGCTATTGTATACTGAGAGAATGTATCTTTTTCTTCTTTTCTACCTCCTTTCTCTAGAATTTATATTACTTCTTAACTACCTACTTCTTATTCAAAAAGTACAAGGAAACACAAAGACTATTTAATAAGTACTAATTTGTTTCCATTACAATCTAATAAATTTCACATTTAGAAAAGTAGATACACTTAATAAAATACACTTATAAGGACTGACTAACTATAAAATTACTGAATTATAGATCCATATTACCTCTGGTACAAAGAAAATAGCAGGATTCATCTACTCACATTCTGACTGATTGTTCAGCTATATATATATGTGTGTGTGTATATATATGTGTATATACATATACATATATGTGTCTATATACACATGTATATTTAAATATCTAATATTATTTAAATATCTAATAAAATTTAACAGAATTGAAAATGACTAAACCAGTTGTGTTATTACAACAATGGCATTGTTATGCTTTTCTTTAACTATCTAGATGTCTAACTATGAAGTCAATTTATATTCAATCCAATACCAGAAAAAACTAGCCGCCTTACATCAATGTAAATACCTTGCTATGTCAACTTTTATTCTTTATGACTTATGACTGATTTAAAGCTCAGAGAAATATAATTATAGGTATGGAATTTAGTTTAATGGTATTTAGGTTTTGTTTTGTTTGTTTTGTTTTGAGATGGAGTCTCACTCTGTCACCCAGGCTGTAGTGCAGTGGCACGATCTTGGCTCAATGCAACCTCCACCTCCCAGGTTCAAGCAATTCTCCTGCCTCAGCCTCTCAAGTAGCTGGGACTACAGTTGTAAACCACCACACTCTGCTAATTTTTGTATTTTTATACTAGAGACAGAGTTTCACCATGTTGGCCAGGCTGGTCTAAAACTCCTGACTTCAAGTGATCCACCCACCTCGTCCTTCCTAAGTGTTGGGATTACAGGCCTGAGCCACCACAATTGGTGGCATTTAGTTTTTCATTAGAACTTTACATTTAATGATATCCTGGAAATACAAGGAGGGTAACATACCTCTGTAAGTGCTGAACTTTCTAACAGGGGTGAACTGAAAGCCTGGAGAAATTAGATTCCAGCTAAACTACTAAACTTATTGTATAATCAGAGGCCACCACCTAGGATGCTTTTGGAAAAAACAGACTGAACTTTTAGTGGTAGAAAAAGTTGGTCTGACTTGCTAGGGCAGTACATTTCAGTTCTTACTAGTCCATTGGCATTGTAAAGAAGAACAAGGTTAGTCCTTGCCCTCTGGATATAGTATTGGCTTAGTAGCTGTACAGAACTAGACAAACCATAATCAAAGGCTTCGCTGTATAATTTACAGCAAATGAAATAGAATTCTGCTGTCTTTATTTTGTTTTCATAAATCAAGTTCTGAAAAAACGAATAAAAGGAGCAAAGATTATTATATAATAGCAAACAACTCCTTCCCAAACAGTACAATATGATTAATTTATATCACTTTTAACACAAATTCTTAGAATAGCCAATGAATGCCCTCAAGCCAAAGGCCACTAGAATCAACTGTAGTTGAGGAAAGTTAATTTATTAATTTGTTGACAAGACAGTGGAAAGCACATCATGGAAAATAATGAAGTATCTCTCAATAAAAGCATATTACAAATGACTTTTTAGAGGATTTGGGCTTGGGTGAGGCGATTTGGAGGAGAGTTCAAGGAAATGGGGCTTTGTGCTGGGTTGGATGTTGTCAGGAATTTGAATAATTCTATGATTGTGTATCTTTGCATGGGGAAAACCACCTGTAATGGTTAAATACTGAGTGTCAACTTGATTAGATTGAAGGTTTCAAAGTATTGATCCTGGGGGTGCGTGTGTGAGGGTGTTGTCAAAGGAAATTAACATTTGAGTCAGTGGGCTGGGGAAGGCAGACCCACCCTTAATCTGGTGGACATAATCTAATCAGCTGCCAGCAAATATAAAGCAGGCAGAAAAATATGAAAAAGTGAGACTGGCATAGGCTCCCAGCCTACATCTTTCTCCCATGCTGGACGCTTTCTGCCGTCAAACATCAGACTCCAAGTT
Organism: Macaca nemestrina; assembly: GCF_043159975.1. NCBI lineage: Eukaryota > Metazoa > Chordata > Mammalia > Primates > Cercopithecidae > Macaca > Macaca nemestrina. The sequence continues at coordinate 160,746,361 of NC_092127.1, forward strand.
CTTCAGTTTTGAGACTTGGACTGGCTCTCCTTGCTCCTCAAGCTTGCAGACAGCCTTTTGTGGACCTTGTGATCATATAAGTTAATACTTAATAAACTCCTATTAGTTCTGTCCCTCTAGGGAATGCTGACTAACACAAAATTTGGTACCAGCAGTGGTTCTAGAGGGACAGAATATTAAGGATGGGGTTCTTTAATTTTGGGGATTCTGGAGTTGGCTGCTTAATATGATTAGATGCAAAAATGCTAAGGATTCTACTTCTAATAGTATGGAGAATACTGATAGTCTTCGGTGTGAACTATTTAAAGAGTTTTGCAAAATAAATACATTTGACACTCCTGATTCACTGTTTGTGAGAGGCAAGGAGTTTAGTGACTCTATACATAATACCTTAGACCATATGTGGAGAACCAAGGAACATAATGAAGTTGGTTGGTTGCTCTTAAGTAGAGTGGACAAAGTGATGAAATAAAATGATGAACTCAGGGATTCTGTCTCCCAGCTTCAGAAGCAGATACTGAGCCTCAAATCTAAGATTGCCCTGAGTGAGAGTCTTATCTCCTGTAGAGAAAGAACTGCAGTTGTGGAAAAACAGACACAAACTCTTATTGTGTAAGTGACTGATCTGCAACAAAAGGTGCATGCACATCCTCGCCAGGTGTCTACTGTTATGGTGAGGGCATTGATTGAAAAGAATGGGACCCTACAACTTGAAATGGGGATGTGTAGGAGGACCCTGATGAAACCAGGGACAGTGAGTTTGTTAAGTCTGATGAATCTTTTTTGCCAGAAGGGACAGCTTCCCCATCCCCAGTAGTGGCAATATCCCCTCCCCAACCCATGCTGCCATCAGCTTTTCCACCTTTGTCTGAGGAGATAAACCTTGCACTGCCTGAGGCAACAATGCTGGCCTCCCCTGAGGCGGTTGCCAGGCAAACTCATGTTGATTCTCCTCAGAAGCCACCCTCAACATTCCTGTTTGCTTCTAGACCTATAACTAAACTAAAGTCCCAGCAGACCCCTGGAGGTGAGGTTAACAGTGTGACCCATGAGGAGGTGCACTACACTCGAAAAGAACTACTGGAGTTTTCTAATATATATAAACAGCAATCTGGAGAACAGGCATGGAAATGGATATTAAGGGTATCAGATAATGGTGGAAGGAACATAGAGTTGTATCAGGCTTAATTTATTGATTTGGGCCCACTCAGTAGGGACTTCGCTTTCAATGTTGCAGCTCAGGGTGTTAAAAAAGGTTCTAGTGGTTTATTTGTTTGGTTAGCTGAAATATGGGTTGAAAGATGGGCCACTGTGAATTACCTGGAAATGTCTGATCTTCCTAGGCTTAATGTAGAGGAAGGAGTACAAAGGTTTAGGGAGATTGGGATGACAAAGAGGATTAGTCACTTTAGACCAACTCATCCTAGCTGGGAGAGTCCAGAAGATAAACCTTTGACCAATGCCTTGTGAAATAGATTTGTGAGGGTAGTACCTGCATCTCTGAAGAGCCCTGTAATTGCTCTTCTTGGTATGTTAGATCTAACAGTGGGAACCACAGTCATTCAGCTATAAAATTTAAATACAATGGGAATAATTGGATCTCAAGGTGGCAGGGGCCAAGTGGCAGCACTCAGCCATCAAAGGCAAGGTGGGCGTAGCTACTGTAATGGACAGCAGAGACAAAGTAGCAATCAGAATAGTCTGACTTATGTAGAGTTCTGGTATTGGATAATTAATAATGGTGTTCCTAGAAGTGAAATGGATAGGAAAACTACTGCATTCCTACTTAATTTATATAAGCAGAAAACATCTAGGTCAAATGGACAAAAGACTAATTTGAATGATTAAAACTGAGAATCACAGTCTTTCAATCAATTTCCATACTTGAGTCAGTTTACAGATCCAGAACCCCTAGAATAAAGGAGAGGCTTGGTCCCCTTGAGGAAAGACCCCATTACGTTACCAACAATTTATGCAGTGAATCTTTTTCCATCCTTCTCGTAGGAGACCTCCAGCCTTTTACCAGGGTAACTGCAATGGGGAAAGGGAAATGATCAGACATTTCAGGGAACACTGGACACTGGCTCTGAGCTGACGTTGATTCCAGGGGACCCAAAACATCTCTGTGGTCCTCCAGTTAAAGTAAGGGCTTATGGAGGTCAGGTAATTAATGGAGTTTTAACTCAGGTTCAACTTACAGTAGGTCCAGTGATTCCCTGGACACATCCTGTGGTCATTTCCCCAGTGCCAGAATGCATAATTATATGTCTATAATAAGCATAGACATACTTAACAGCTGTCAGTACCCCGACACTGGCTCCCTGACTGGTAAGCTGAGGGCTATTACGGTAGGAAAGGCCAAATAGAAGTCATTAGAGCTACCTCTACCTAGAAAAATAGTAAATAAAAAACAATATTGCATCCCTGGAGGGATTGCAGAGATTAGTGCCACCACAAAAGACTCGAAAGACTCAGGGGTGGTGATTCCCACCACATCCTTGTTCAACGCTCCCATTTGGCCTGTGCAGAAGACAGACGGATCTTGGAGAAAAACAGTGGATTATTGTAAGCTTAACCAAGTGGTGACTCTAACTGCAGCTTTTGTACCAGATATGGTTTCATTACTTGAGCAAATTAACAAATCTTCTTGTACTTGGTATGCAGCCATTGACTGGGAAAATGCCTTTTTCTCCATTCCTGTCTATAAGGCCCACCAGAAGCAATTTATCTTCAGCTGGCAAACCCAGCAATATACCTTTACTGTTCTACCTAAAGGATATACTATCTCTCCCGCTTTGTGTCATAATCTTATTCGGGGAGACCTTGATCACTTTTCGCTTCCACAAGATATCACACTGGTCTATTACACTGATGACATTATGCTGATTGGATCCAGTGAGCAAGAAGTAGCAAAACACACTGGACTTACTGGTGAGACTTTTGTGTGTCAGAGGATGGGAAATAAATCCGACGGAAATACAGGGAACTAGCATTGCAGTAAAATTTCTAGGAGTCCAGTAGTGTGGAGCCTGTCAAGATATTCCTTCTAAGGTGAAGGATAAGTTGCTGCATTTGGACCCTCCTACAACCAGCAAAGAGACACAATGCCTAGTGGGCCTATCTGGATTTTGGAGGCAACACATTCCTCATTTGAGTGTGTTACTCTGGCCCATTTGTTAAGTGACCTGAAAGGTTGCCAGTTTTGAGTGGGGTCCAGAAGAGAAGAAGGTTCTGTGACAGATTCAGGCTGCTGTGCAAGCTGCGCTGTCACTTGGGCCATATGACCCAGCAGATCCAATGGTGCTTGAGGTGTCAGTGGCAAATAGGGATGCTGTTTGGAGCCTTTGGCGGGCTCCCATAGGTAAATCACAGTGGAGGTCTTTAGGATTTTGGAGCAAGGCCCTGCCATTTTCTAGAGATAACTACTGTCCTTTTGAGAGATAGCTCTTAGCCTGTTACTAGGTGTTGGTGGAAACTGAATGTTTGACCATGGGGTCATCTAGTCATGATACAACATAAACTGCCTATCATGAATAGGGTGCTTCCTGACACATCTAGTCATAAAGTGAGTCATGCACAGCAACATTCATTCCATCTTCAAATGGAAATGGCATACATGTGATTGGGCTTGAGCAGGCCCTGAAGGCACAAGTAAGTTACATGAGAAAGTGACTCAAATACCCACGGTCTATACTCCTACCACCCAGCCTTCTCTTCTGCAGCCTTCACTGATGGCCTCAGGGGGAGTTCCCTATTATCAGTTGACAGAAGAAGAGAAAACCAGGGCCTGGTTCAAAGATGGTTCTGCACGATATGCAGGCACCATCTGAAAATGGACAGTTGCAGCATTACAACCCCTTTCTAGGACATCCCTGAAGGACAGCAGTGAAGGGAAATCATCCCAGTGGGGAGTACTGCGAGCAGTGCACCTGGTTATGCACTTTGCATGGAAGGAGAAATGGCCAGATATGTAATTACATATTGATTCATGGGGCTGTAGCCAATGGTTTGGCTGCATCATCAGGCACTTGGAAGAAGTACGATTGGAAAATTGGTGACAAAGAACTTTAAGGAAGAGGTATGTAGATGGACCTATCTGAGAGGTCAAAAACTGTGAAGATATCTGTATCCCATGTGAGTGCTCACCAATGGGTGAGCTCACCAGAGGAGGATTTTAATAATCAAGTGGATAGGATGACCCATTTTGTGGATATCAGTCAGCCTCTTTCCCCAGCCACTCCTGTCATCACCCAATGGGCCCATGAGCAAAGTGGCCATGGTGGCAGGGATGGAGGTTATGCATGGGCTCAGCAACATGTACTTCCACTCACCAAGGCTGACCTGGCTGTGGCCACTGCTGAGTGCCCAATTTACCATCAGCAGAGACCAACATTGAACTCTTGCTATGGCACCATTCCTCAGGGTGATCAACTGGCTACCTGGTGGCAGGTTCATTATATGCAACCTCTTCCATCATGGAAAGGGCAGAGGTTTGTCCTCACTGGAATAGACACTCTGGATATGGGTTTGTCTATCCTGCAAGCAATGCTTCTGCCAAGACTACCATCTGTGGACTCATGAAATGCCTTATCCACTGTCATGGTATTCCACACAGCATTGCCTCTAACCAAGGCACTCACTTTATGTCTAAAGACAGGTGACAGGGGGCTAATGCTCATGGATTTCACTGGTCTTACCATGTTCCCCACCAACCTGAAGCAGCTGGATTGATAGAATGGTGGAATGGCCTTTTGAAGTCACAATTACAATGCCAACGAAGTGGCAATACTTTGCACAGCTGGGGCAAAGTTCTCCAGAAGGCCGTCTAAGCTCTAAATCAGTGTCCGATATATGGTACTGTTTCTCCTATAGCCAGGATTTATAGGTCCAGGAACAAAGGAGTGAAAGTAGAAGTGGCACCACTTAACATCACCCCTAGTGATCCACTAGCAAAAATTGTGATTCCTGTTCCCACGACATTACATTTTGGTTGCCTAGAGGTCTTAGTTCAGGAGACACAACAGTGATTCCATTAAACTGGAAGTTAAGATTGCCACCTGGACACTTTGGGCTCCTCCTACCTTTAAGTTAACAGGCTAAGAAGGGAGTTACAGTGTTGGGTGGGTAATTGACCTGGACTATCAAGATGAAATCAGTCTACTACTGCATAATAGAGGTAAGGAAGTGTATGTGTGGAATACAAGAGATCCATTAGGGCATCTCTTAGTATTACCATGCCCTATGTTTAAGGTCAATGGGACACTACAACAGCCCAATCCAGGCAAGACTAAAAATAATCCAGACCCCTCAGGATTGAAGGTTTAGGTCACTCCACCAGGAAATAAAACCACAACCTGCCGGGGTGCTTACTGAAGTCAAAGGAAATACAGAATGGGTAGTAAAAGAAGGTAGTCATCAATACCAGCTACAATCATGTCACAAGCTGCAGAAACGAGGACCATGATTGTCATCAGTATTTCCTATTTCTTTTATTAAAAACATGTTTGTGCATGGATACTCTTGTACTAAAAAAAAAGTCTTCATTTTATTTCCTTTTCCTTTATCATGTGACATAAGATTTATTGACTTGATATTAGCATGTAGGTATTGTTAACTTTATGTAACAGTATTTGGGTTGGGGATTGGTGCATTTCCGCACCAATAGTTGTTGAGGATATGCAGGATATGTTGAGGTGCTCCGCACCAAGAGGATAGTTGTATTATGTTAGGCATAATTATGACCTTATTTTTGTCTGTATTTGAAGATTATGATCGCAGGAAATGGGTATGGCTTCAAGTTGACAAGGGATAGACTTGTGATGGTTACTACTGAGTATCAACTTGATTTAATTGAAGGATGCAAAGTATTGATCCTGGGTGTGTCTGTGAGGGTGTTGCCAAAAGAGATTAACATTTGAGTCAGTGGGCTGGGGAAGGTAGACCCATCCTTAATCTAATCAGCTGCTGGCAAATATAAAGTAGGCAGAAAAATGTGAAAAGGAGAGACTAGCCTAGCCTCCCAGCCTACATCTTTCTCCCATGCTGGATGCTTCTTGTGTTCAAACATAGGACTCCACGTTCTTTAGTTTTGAGACTCTGACTAGCTCTCCTTGCTTCTCAAGCTTGCAGACAGCCTATTGTGGGACCTCGTGATCACGTAAGTTAACACTTAATAAACTCCTATATATATATACACACACACATATGCATATATATGACAAGGATATATATATCCTCCATACAGAAAATATATATATGTGTGTGTGTGTATATATATATCTCCTATTAGTTTTGTCCCCCTAGGGAACCTTGACTAATACACCGCCCCTGTTATCCAATCGCTATTTCACCAGGTTCCTCTCTGGACACCTGGAGATTACAATTCAAGATGAGATTTGGGTGGGGACACAGAGCCAAACTATGTCAACATTGAAGGTCTGGGTCAGCTCCTAGCAAAACCAAGGCCTATCTGATAATGCCTGGCCATCTCTCAGATATCACAGGTGGGCTGTTTTTCCATTACTTCAAACGTCTTAGAGACCATAAAATTTTTTTTCATCTATACTACATTTATGCAATAAAATAATAAAACTCCAAATCAATTCATTCATTAATTACAATGTTACATTTTGCCAAACCTAACGATAATTTTTTGATTAAAGCAAGGCAAACAAGAAGGAAAGGAAGAAGAAAAGAAAGACAAAGGAGGAGGAGCAGAGAAAGAGGAAGAGGAAGAAGAAGAAGAAGAAAGAAGAAAGAAGAAAGAAGAAAGAAGAAAGAAGAAAGAAGAAAGAAGAAAGAAGAAAGAAGAAAGAAGAAAGAAGAAGAAGAGTAGGCTGGGCTTGTTGGCTCATGCCTGTAATCCCAGTACTTTGGGAGGCCAAGATGGGTGGATCACCTTGAGAGGTGACAGCATGCTAGCAGCCCTCACTCTCAGTGCCTCCTCTGCATTGGCATCCACTCTGGTGGAGCCTGAGGAGCCCTTCAACCTGCCACGGCACTGTGGGAGCCCCCCTCTGTGCTGACCGAGGCCAGAGCCTGCTCCCTCTGTTAGCGGGAGGTGTGGAGGGAGAGGCGCCGGTAGGAACAGGGGCTGCCTGCGGTGCTCACACGCCAGCGTGAGTTCCGGTGGGCGCGGGCTCGGGCACAGGCTCAGCGGGCCCCACACTTGGAGCGGCCCGGCCAGTGCCGCTGGCCCAGGGCTGTGAGGGGCTTGGCACTCAGGCCAGCAGCTGCAGCGGTTGCACCAGGTCCCCCAGCACTGCCGGCCCGCATGCACTGTGCTAGAATTCTCCCCAGGCCTCAGCTGCCTCCCCTCGGGACAAGGCTGGGAACCTGCAGCCTGCCATGCCCAAGCCTCCCCCTCCCACCACCAGGGGCTCCTGCACAGCCTGAGCCTCCCAGAGGAAACTGTCCTCTACACCACTGCGCCCTTTCCCATGGACTGCCCAAAGGCTGAGGAGTGTGGGAAAACCGCGTGGGACTGGCGGGCAGCTCCGCCTGCAACCCCAGTGCAGGATACACTAGGTGAAGCCAGCTGGGCTTCTGAGTCTAGTAGGGACTTGGAGAACTTTTATGTCTAGCTAGAGGATTGTAAATGCACCAATCAGCACTCTGTGTCTAGCTCAGGGGTTGTAAATGCACCAATCAGCACCCTGTCAAAAAGGTTCAGTCAGCTCTCTGTAAAATGGACCAATCCGCTCTCTGTAAAATGGACCAATCAGCAGGATGTGGGTGGGGCCACATAAAGGAATGAAAGCAGGGTGCCTAAGCCTGCCAGTGGCAACCTGCTCCCACAGTGTGGAGGCCTTGTTCTTTTGCTCTTTACAGTAGATTTTGCTGCTGCTCACTCTGGGTCAATGCCACCTCTATGAACTGTAACACTCACCATAAAGTCTGCAGCTTCACACCTGAAGCCAGCGAGACAACAAACCCACCAGGAAGAATAAACAACTCCAGATGAACTGCCTTTAAGAGCTGTAATCCTCACAGTGAAGGTCTGCAGCTTCACTCCTGAAGTCAGTGAGACCACGAACCCACCAGAAGGAAGAAACTGCAGACACTTTTGAACCTCTGAAGGAACAAACTCCGGACTACCATCTTTAAGAACTGTAATGCTCACTGCGAGGGTCCGTGGCTTCATTCTTGAAGTCAGCGAGACCAAGAACCCACCAATTCCAGACACAACCTGAGGTGAGGAGTTCGAGACCAGCCTGGCCAACATGGTGAAACCCTGTCTTTATGAAAAATACAAAAATTAGCTGGGCATGGTGGCAGAGGCCTGTAATCCCAGCTAGTCGGGAGGCTGCCGCAGGAGAATCACTTGAACCAGGTAGGTGGAGGTTGCAGTGAGTGGAGATCATGCCACATTGCACTCCAGCCGGGGCAACAAGAGCGAAACTCCATCTCGAAAAAGAAGATGATCAGCAGCAGCAGCAGTAACAAGAAGGGTGGCTTTCTAGGAAGTGTAAGGGAGATGTGAGAAGTTTTCTGAGATTCCTCTCAATAATTCTTTGTGGACTTGACCCTGTGACTTGCTTCTAATGAACAGAATATGACAAACATGATAAGAGGTCAATGTTAAGGTTAAGTTATATTCCATCTTGCTTACTCTCGCTCTCTTGGGTTTGATTTGCTTTCTCTGATGAAGCAAGCTTCTGCATGGAGAGGCGCAGAGAGCAGGAACCATGGGAAGCCTCCAACCGACAGCCAGCATGGAACTGAAACACTCAGTTCATCAGCCATTAGAAACACAATCCTGCCAGCAACTATGTGAGTGAGCTGGGAAGCGTATCACCCTCTTCTCAAGCTTTGTGATAACTGTAGCACAAAGCTTGAGGAGGGGGTGATATGCTCTTGGTTCTGGATTTCAAAAAGACCTTGAGATAGAAGACTCAACTAAACTACACCCCGATTCCTATCCATAGTAATACTGGTTATTTTACACTTAAGATTCGAGACAATTTGTTAGCAACTGATCACTAATATAGGAGATAAGGGCCAGGACAAAAGTGAGGTGAGTGAGGTGTTCAGAACACACATTTTAAGAAAGCACTTGCAATCTTAAGGCTTTTCAGTTTCCTCCTCCTGCAGCTCCTGGTTTGGCTCTGCAGGAGATACTATATTCAAAACTGAAGCACTAAGGTGAAATTGCAGGAGAAGGGACAAGAGTTTTGATTATGGATCTACAAAACTACTATATATTACACCTATTTTGTAATAGCTAAATTCTGCTACTATTTAATGCCAAAATTACAATAAGTACTCTGGGAACTCAGTTAAAAGTGATAACCAGTCAGAAAAAACAGGAAATACAAGGTTTTACACAGCACTATACACACCTGTATTTAGGGAAATTTAGAAAATTATATTGTTAGGATAGAAAACAGAAGGCAGAAGAGTGATTTGTTACTTAAATGTTTTGAAATATCTGTTATAGGAAGGTAATATCTATGCTCGTTTTGTAAACTAATCTCCCTAAATCCTCAGCAGGAAGTAGACAAAGAAAGGATAAATGCACCAACATAAAATATAAATACACTGTAAGGCACAGCAGGAGCTATGTGAATGAATGAGTCATTTAAGCTGAACCTTGTGTGTGCCAAAAGCCAAGTTGTGAAATAAACAGTTTTTAAGAACTTCAATTTAAAATTAAATTATGTTCAAATACCAGATCAGGAAATACTGGTGAGGTCAAAGAAAAGCGAAAAGATAGAAAGATTTTATAATAATTTAATAAAAGCTAATTTTGATTGTAAACATTTTAAAGACAAAAAGTAATGTTTGCTTTTATAGCATATCGACAAAATACGTGCCATTATTAAGCAGGCTAAACAGTTTGTTAATTAAAATTCAAATTATAGAAAATTTGAGAAATCTTAGTCCAGTTGTTTTTCAATTTCAATGTGCATATGAATCACTTAGGGATCTTGTTAAAAAGTAGATTCTAATCTAGTAATCCTCAGGTGGTGTTTATGACTCTGCATTTCTAACAATGTTCCAAATAATATAGTTAGAACAAGCTGCCAGATGACCACACTTGGAGTTAAAAGGTTTTAGGACAATGTGCCTTCTAAGTGTCGTCCCCCAACAAACATTACCGGTATCACCTGCAAACTTATTAATAATGCAAATTCTCCAGCCCCACCATAGACTACTGAATTAGAAATTCTGGAGATGGTAACCAGCAATTTGCAATCTTTCAATCTCCAGGTGATTCTGAGACATGTGAAAGTTTGAATACCACTGTCTAAGAATATAGCGTTTCTAAACCAGTGGTACAAATTAGAAACCCCTATGGAATTTTAGGAAAGTGTACCTGCTCAATCACCAATTCTGAAGAGTCTGATTAAGTCATTTAGAGAAGGAATCAGGAAAAATGTCTAAAAAAAAGTCCCTTGGCACAAAAGGGACTGATAAATGCAAATACGTTGAGAAGCACTGCTTTAGAGAGAGGAGAAACCAATAACAGAGAAGTTTAATTACTTGCCCAAGGCTTGAGAAACGGAAATAAAAGTCTGTCCTAATTCTAATACCTGTTCTTTTTCCTGGCATTTCAAGATGATACCAGGAGATTGAAAATAATCCAAGATGCTGTCTCTTTCATGGAATGGACGTGCTCCCAGCCTGCTATTATCCATGTTGGGATGAAGAAGCCATCACCTATTCTGAAGTGTTTTCTGTGATGCAGCTATTCAGAGGCCTGCATTAGTCAATTAATTACATTTTCTTTCAGGAGTTTCACATAGAAATTACAACACAGAAATTGACGAATTGCTTGAAGCAGAACTGTGATAGATAGCTGGGTAAGGATCTGAAAGCATGGTGAATATGTTACAGAAAACACTTGCTAAGATCACTAGTGCGATAGGTTTTATAAATAAGTAATAGTGTCTTAAAGGCTGTTTCTTTAGTTTTTAAAAGGTGTTTGTAAAATAGGTTTTAATAGAATTCATAGTTTATTTACCTAGAATTTCTATGTTTTATAACTTTTCCAATTAAATACTTTTTCCTCCAGCCTACATCTTCTTTTACTATATAATAAAAAGCTGTGCCTTAAAAAAAACCTGTCATTATTAGAATAGAGTTAACAAGTGTTTATTACTTGTATATCTTATACATACGCTCTTAGAGAATTCAAGTATTAGAAGTACTTAATAATACTGAGAACTCCCCTGGAATCCAATTCCAATGGGTGTCTCTGTGTCCTCCAGGGAGAGGCGAAGAGGATTTTACATCTCCCTGGAGGACACAGAGACACCTATTGAAAATGAAATTGGGATATACCTGTGGGGGTGTCTAAGTCCTTTAGATTCACGCACAATGGTTCTGAATTTGACGCTGCTCCATTAAATGACTTTGAAGATAGGTGGAGAGATTTCGATTTTTACAATGACTAATGGCATTTAGTGCATAAAGGCAGGAAGACTATGCTGCAGTAAGAGTTTCCAAAATGAAGAAGGATTCCACCCAAAATGGCAGTCCTTTGATAAACACTTAATATTCCTTGAAGGGGAAGGAGAAAATGCCCTCAGGCATATGGAACTCGCTGTGAATCTACAGAGGTCATGCTGCATCAGGGAACAGCGCAGATGGAGGCAGCTAAGTGCATGCCAATCCTGCGTTTTGAAAAAACCCATTAAAAGGTCTGTTTGTGGAAAAAACGCACTCCTCTTAGAATGTTCAGAAGGAAAAAGCAACATGCACTCTGGTACTGATGTTGAAAAGCATCTCCAATTGAAGAAAGGAGGATGGAAGTCTGAAAGTTAAACAAAGACACAATAGACGGGAAAGAATGTAACCAAAGTAAAATCCTGATATATAAGGTAATGGCATGATTTGTGGTCAAGGAGTATGGGGAAGAAAAACAATTGCAATAAATATAATCCAGGTACGCTTCTCTTTGGCTGTCTTGTTTAATTTGGGGTAACTTATGCTTTGTGGAAAAGGAGTTCACAGAGGTGGGCATGGTAATCACACTGGTCATCATTTTCCAAATTAGAAATATCTTTGTCCTGTTGTCACACTTGCATCAACAGAAGTTCCAGGTATTGCAACTGGGCAGGCATTATTTGTGCTTTAATAAAAGTTTCTCAGGTAAATCTGAAACGACTTCTTGGCTAAACGTATGGATAGCATATTTTAAGTCCTCCGTAAAATATTCATTTGCTCTGCCCAGATTGTGATGATATGGGGTGGTGCATTTCTGTTTATACTTCTCAGAAAGAGTCTGGTATACAGCTATGCTGGCACACAGGAGAGTGTTTAATTAAAGTTTTGAATGAAATAATAACATAATGTTTCTGCTATTTTGCTTACTGAGGAGCAACAAAAATAAGGAATATTTCCCCTCTAATCTTGTGAAAGGTTTCTGGGATTCCAGAAGAATCTTTAATGTTATAGATTTAACAACAACAAAAAACTTAGTCCTTAAATTTCTGACTTGGGTACAGATGGGGGTGGGTGGATGGGGGGAGTGGGGAGAGAGAGAGAGAGACAGGGAAAGTAGCCATAAAAAGCGAATTTAATATATCCTGGGCAACAATGACAACAACACAAGTCTAATTATAGGCATTTTCCCCCTTCATCCATACTTTGGGTACCCAGCTGAAGGAGAACTGTGAGGTGTTATTTACTAGGTAAGGAGACTCTCAGCCCTATTCTATTAAATGAGATTTCTCACGCAGTCTGTAAGAGATGCATACAGATTGCTCAGTGACACCTGGCAGCACATCTATTCCATCTGATTGGTGCTTCACACATTTTTATATTTGAAAAGTGTTGTGCTAATTGTTATTTAATGTGATATTAAAAATACTCATGTGAAATGAGTCTGGGGATCCTAAAGGGGGTCAATTATAAACTAATTACTTTGTCATATGTTTCCTTCTTCCTAGAGTGGACTATATTCACTTCTAAAGGAAGTCCACAGATGACTAAATACTTGAAAGGCATAGTCCCTGAAATAATTTTCACCTGCTCTGAATGACTAGAATAGATTATATAGTCAGCAAAAGGAGGCTTGAAATCCCTCAAATCCAGACCTCAAATGTTTACTTATTATATTTCTCTCCACACACATATTTCTAGTTATTTTCAATATTTGATCATAATAGTTTTACATCTAAAGAATAGGTTTTATACATAAAAATATCCATGTGATATTTTTAGGCATAGAGGGACTGTACAACAGACATGGGTGATAGATAGATGGATTCACAGATACTTAGATGTAGACAGATGGATGTATAGATGAATGGATGGATAGATAGATATGAACATTACTGAATTATCTCTATGCGGAACACAAGATAGTACCTTCTCTTCACCTAGAATGAGTGACAATAAATATTCTACCCATTGTGTCCCCTCTTAATGTGCTTCTCCTGGTATAAAGAGCTCTTGTTAATATTATCAAATGGAAAAATGGTAAATGTCATGGTCAGTGGATAGCTTAAGGACACTTTCTAGTAGGCCCATGTATAGACTTCTCATGTGTTTGTGTGTGTGTGTGTGTGTGTGTGTGTGTGTGTGTGTGTGTTGTGGGTACATAAAGGGGGAGAATAGGAGCAGGCTCATGTCCAGCAACTGCCCCTGACTGGATGAATAATTTCAAGTAAAACGGAAGGATTAGAGAGGCCATTTTATACCTCAAGGTGAATCTGTTATGTAATTCAGTTTCACTAGTAATATAGCTGAGAGTTTTATTCTTATCTTTTTCTAATGTCTGTTTTTAATTACTTTAGTATTTGAAGGAGAGGAAAGTGATGAATTTCCTCTGAATATCTCTCATAAAAACAAATTTCTTAAAAATAGATTATGATCCTATTTCCAATTAAGAATCAAAAAGATTGTTAATACAACAAAGTTCAGCCCTAATGGTCTATCATTTCAGTCTCTCAGGTAGAAATACAATTTACGTAATCAGTGTGTCGAGGTCTCTTGAATTTGTCCTACTTTTAAATTAAATTAATTTTGACCTGAGTCTGCCTCCATTACTTGAGACCCTACATAACCAAATGAAAAATAACTTAGCATGTAAACATTCTGAAAGCCTGATGTAAGAGTTTACTTTGTAACTAATAGCTAAGTTATAGCCAATAATAGCAGCCAAGAGCTTCATCCAATCACAGGCTGCCAACCAATCAGACCATGTCCAAATAAGGCAAATGCAGAGCTGTAACCAATGAAGCTTTTTCTGTACTGTCATTTCTGTTTTGTGTCAGCAAATACTCCCTTCCCTGCCCACATTGTGGAGTGGAGCTCCCTAAATCTCCAGTGGTTCTGGGTGCTTTCCAATTCATGAATTGTTCTTATCTCAATTAAACCTCGTTCAATTTAGTTGTCTAAAGTCTTTCCTTTAACCCCATCAACCATTTGTCTCTATGCATTTTTATATCTTTGTTGATTAACTTTTTAACTTCTTTATTCACTGGCTGTAGAGTTACTGACTGGATCTGAATCCTATTAATGAGTAATTTGAAAACTACATACTTTTCAAATTGCAGGGTGCTTTGAATGCTTATACAAATGAGAGAAAAGTTCTTTAAATTATTGTATACCTCCTGAGATTATCTTTACCGGCTGCCAAAAAAAAATTAAAATTTTCTTATAAATTCTCCATCTTTATGCTTATTTTCTATTTCTTATGAGCTAAATTTAAGAAAACCAAGAACTGGAAATTATAGTATAGTAGCGAAGGAATAAACTGGAATCAATAGATGTGTGTAAAGACCTGACTTTGCTATTTACCAGATCTTTATCTGTGAGTATAATTAATCTAGCTATCTTCAGTTTTTTAGTTTATAAAATGGGAATAATAATATGTACACTGAAGGTTGTCACTCAAATTACACAGAAGATATTTCTCTCATTCTCTGCTTGTTAATATTTTGATATCCCTAAATCTATAGATAATATCTCTAATATTTCACATATTAGCTATTAAATAATTTTTAGAGTGGATTTTCAGCTTACAACAATTATCTTTTCTCTGGTGATGACTTCATACCACAAGAATTACCCCCAAATAACATGTCTATATTTTATATCTCTGAATCATTGGCCATAGCTTATTAATATTAAGCCAATTATTTATTTATCCTAGGACTTTGAAACTGACAGTCACTAGAATGAGTCGTGTTGATGCTAGGACCTGAAAAATAATATGAGATCCCTGAAGCTAACTCAGTACATGCCCTTCCTGAAACCTGGACATGCACTAATCATGAGCATCTGGGATTCAATAGAGCAGAATGGATAACAGCAAAGGACCAAGAATTAGGCTGGCTAAGTTTGAATCAGATCTGTTGTTTATTAATGGATATCCTCAGAAAGATTGTATAACTCCTGATTGCAACAGTTTATTCATCTATAAAAGTCCTATGATAAATGTCTATACTTTATAGAGTCCATAGGATAATAAAATATGGTAATTATGTAAATATCTTAGAATGGTGCCTGTAACACAGTGGACACCTTACAAGTGGCAGCTGTTACTGGGAATCTGAGGGGTGTTACTTCCAATTAACAGCCTGTACTCTCATATTTATTCCATATTAAACCATAATGGTTTTTGGATGTTTATAACCAAATAAACTTTAACTAATAGTCTGGAGGAGGCTGCCTTTGGTATTTTATTCAAGTCAATTCAGCTCACTCTCCTTATATATGTTTACTATTAAAACCAAATTCCCATGCAGGTAAGAAAGACTTTACAAAAGGAGTCAACTGGCTACAAATGAATAACTTTGTTATCATTCCTTATCAATTCAAAATGATAAATTTAGTTTTTAAGTTAAATGACATTTTTTCATTAATGAGCAAATATTTTGTGATTTGTAAAATATACAAGGCTATATTTTACAAATCACAAAATATAAATTATAAAAATTTTATAAATAAATCCACTTATTAATAACAATAATATGGATATTATTTATTGAGTGCTTATGTGTCAAACTCTTGTAGGTTCTGAAGATACAGTAGGGAGGAAAAAAATCTCTACCCCCTTTTGACTTGCATCTTAGGGGAAAGAAAATAAACAAACAAATATTGTTTATTTACTATGATTTCAGGTAATGAGAATGCCAGGCAATTAAGAAAACTAAAGCAGGGTAGAAAGCAATGCTTAGGTACTAGTTCCATCAAGGGAGTGAGAAAGGCTTTTTTTAAGAGAAGTCATTAGAACAGCAATATTGTACTGAGGTAAGTATCAATAAGCCTTGTTTTATAAATGAGGAATCTGATTTTTTTTTTTGCCACAGATCACTCAGCTAGTAGGTAGACAGGTCAGGCCCTGAGCCAGGCAGTCTAACTCCAGTTGGCCTTGGGCCTATTAAAAAACTCTCTATTTTTCAGTGAGAAAAGAACAAGATCATATTAAGGTCATTTTATTTTTATTGGCTATGTAGTTTTTGCACCAGATGCTTTTCCTATTCTTCTGTGTCCATTTTCCCATTTGGGGTCTCATACATTTTTTGTATGTGTACATAATGTAGAACAAAATACCACTATTCAACTGAGCTTGCTAGTTTGGCTGGGCAATTAATTTCACCATGCCCTCTATTTTATGCTCTTTTTTCTTTTAATACATTATAAATAACTGAGCAGCATGTGTAAAGGGCAGCTATACAAATGACCAAACAATTTTGCCCACTTGCTGAGTCCTTTGACTTCAGAAGTTTTTAATGTATAATATATTAAACCAGTCAAGTTTC
Organism: Macaca nemestrina; assembly: GCF_043159975.1. NCBI lineage: Eukaryota > Metazoa > Chordata > Mammalia > Primates > Cercopithecidae > Macaca > Macaca nemestrina. Next base: position 160,763,079 of record NC_092127.1, read on the forward strand.
AAACCAGTCACCAATTAAAAGGTCCTCTATCTAGCTCAATAAGAAATAACTCTGACTTTTCCAAACTTTTATGTTAGAACAAAAAGGGAAATATATTAACTCATCAAAAAGCTAGTTGTTTAATTTTGATAGGTACCAATTTAACAAAAATATGGATTTTATTACTTTTTAAAAAATGTATTCTGGAAAATTTGGCACTGTGAATTACTGTAATGAAGGTAAAGGTGGTGTTGGGGGATTGGGCTGAAGGACTATGTTGCTTGTTGAAATGCTTTCAGTTTCTGAAAGGCAGCTGAGTCTACTTGGTAGAGTATTGTTTTTCTTTCTTAAATTAGTGCAGGTAAAATTAGCAATTACCAAGAGATCCCCAAAAAAGTACTCTATATGCCTGGATTTTTAAAATCCCTCATCATAATGGACCTCTTTAATATCTTTCTACATTAGAGCCGTTGACTTTGGCTTTAAGGTGTAGCTACCTAATGTGATATTAATAATAACAGGAAGAAATAAGGATATCTTTCTCTAATTCAGCATTTCTTAGAAGTTAAGGGACTACTCTCTAAAAACTCTACAGACAAGTATGTATTATTAGCCCTAGTTGAAGAAATTTACACATACAGTTTAAATAATTTTTCCAAGCTCATACCACTAGTAAGTATCAGAGTTAGGATTGGGAAGGAGGCTTGCTGTTTGTCTGACTTCACCTTCTTTCTCCTAGATACATGGGTTAGAATATACAAAGCATTTGTATATTCTTCTTAGCTAACATTTGCATGTTGCAGTAGCTGAGAATTGATTCTGTGAAGTCAGACAAACCTGAGTTAAGCTAGAGGCTTTTAAAATTAGTCACTTAGCTTCTATAAATCTGTTTCTTTATCTATAAAATAAGGACAGTATTTCTGCCTACCTCAAAATATGGCTGTATATTAGTTCATTCTCATGCTGCTATAAGGACATACATGAGATTGGGTAATTTATAAAGGAAAGATTTTTAATGGACTCACAGTTCCACATGGCTGGTGAGGCCTCACAATCATGGCAGAAGGTGCAGGAAGAGCAAAGGCACGTCTTACATGGCAGCAGGCAAGAGAGCATGTGCAGGGGAACCACCCTTTATAAAACCATCATATCTCATGTGCCTTATTTACTATCACAAGAACAGCATGGGAAAAATCCACCCTCATGATTCAATTAACTCCCAAGTCCCTCCCATGACACTTGGGGGATTATGGGGCTACAATTCAAGATGAGGTTTGGGTAGGGACACAGAGCCAAACCATATTAATTCACCCATGGCCCCTCCAAAATTTCATGTGTTTTCACATTTCAAAACCAATTATGCCTTCCCAGCAGTCCCTAAAAGTCTTAACTCTTTTTAGCCTTAACTTGAAAGTCCATAGTCCAAAGTCTCATATGAGATGAGGCAAGACCCTTCCACCTATGAGCCTGTAAAGTCAAAAGCAAATTAGTTGCTTCCTAGACACAATGAAGGTACAGGTATTGGGTAAATACACCTGTTTCCATGGGGGAAATTGGTCAAAACAAAGGAACTACAGGTCCAATGCAAGTCCAAAATCCAGTAGGGCAGTCATTAAACCTTAAAGTTTCAAAGTAGTCTCCTTTGACTCCATGTCTCACATCCAAGTCACACTGATGGAAGAAGTGGGCTCCCACAGCAATGGCAGCTCCAGCCCTGTGGATTTGGGGGGTATAACCCACTTTCTGGCTGCTTTCGTGGGTTGACATTGAGTGTCTGCAGCCTTCCCAGGCACACAGTGCAAGCTGTCAGTGGATCTACCATTCTGGGGTCTGGAGGACTGTGTTCCTCTTTTTACAGCTCCACTAGGCAGTGCCCCAGTGGGGACTCTGTGTAGTGGCTCCAACCCCACATTTCCCATCTGCACTGCCCTCTCAGAGTTTCTTCTGCCTGGAGAGAAGAGGGCTCCACCCATGCTGTAGACTTCTGCCTGGACATCAAGGCATTTCTGTACATCCTCTGAAACCAAGGCAGAGGTTCCCAAACCTCAATTCATGTCTTCTGTGTACCTGCAGACCCAACATCATGTGTAACCTGACCAAGCTTGAGGATTGCACCCTCTGAAAAAACAGCATGAGTTGGAGCTGAAGCAGCTGGGATGCAGGGCACCATGTCCCAAGGCTGCATAGAGCAGGAGGTCCCTGGGTCTGGCCCATGAAACCATCTTTTCCTCCTAGGCCTCTGGGCTTGTCATGGGAAGGGCTGTAGCAAAGGTCTCTGACATGCCTGGAGATATTTCCCCCATTGTCTTGGTGAATAACATTTGGCTTCTTGTTATTTTTGTGCACATTTCTGCAGCAAGCTTGAATTTCTCCATGTAAAGTGGGGTTTTCTCTTTTATTGCATTGTCAGGCTGCAAATTTTCCAAAGTTTTATGCTCTGCTTCCTCTTGAATGCTTTGCCACTTAGAAATTTCTTCTGCCACATATCATCCTAAATAATCTCTCAAGTTCAAAATGTCCACAGATCTCTAGGGCATGGGCAAAATGCCAACAGTCTCCTTGCATAGCAAGAGTGACCTTTACTTTAGTTACCAATAAGTTCCTCATCTCCATCTGAGACCACCTCAGCCAGGATGTCATTGTTGATATTACTATCAGCATTTTGGTCAAAGTCATTCAACAAGTATCTGGAAAGTTCCAAATTTTCCCACATCTTCCTGTCCTCTTGAGCCCTTCAAACTGTTCCAACCTCTGCCTGTTACCCAGTTCCAAAGTCACTTCCACATTTTCAGGTATGTTTACAGCAGCACCCCACTGTACTGGTACCAATTTATTGTATTAGTCTGTTCTCACACTGCTATAAGGACATGCCTGAGAATAGGTAACTTATAAAGGAAAGAGGTTAAATGAACTCACAGTTCCACATGGCTAGGGAGGCCTCATAATCATGGCAGAAGGTGAAGAAGGAGCAAAGGCACATCTTACACGGCAGCAGGCAAGAGAGCGTGTGCAGGGTAAGTGCCCTTTATAAAACCATCAGATCTTGTGAGACATTCACTATCACAAGAAAAGCATAGGAAAAACCTGCCCCCATGATTCAGTTACCCCCCACTAATTGCCTCATGACATGGAGATAATGGGAACTACAATTCAAGATAAGATTTGGGTGGGGACACAGCCAAACCATATCAGGATGTATGAGCTAAATGAAAAAAATGCATATAGAGCATAGTAAATTCTCAATAAAGTTCAATAAACATTATAATTATAATTTCAAAAATTATAATCTCTTGTTATTCTTATGAGGGACTGAATCAGGATTGGCTGTAGATATCTTTGGGCTTGTAGATGGTTCTACAGAACATAGATCAATCATGTTAGGTTGATGCAAAAGTAATTGAGGTTTTGCTACGACTAGATGGCAAAAACCACAGTTATTTTTGCACCAACCAGACAGAATGTTAGGGCTCACCTGTTCTCTGTAATAGGGTCAGTCATAAAACATAGTTTGAAAATTTTTCATTACCCCACCCCAACCATGTTGTGGCTGTGTTTTGTATCTGCTCTGCACAGAGATTTTAGAAAATTTTATTTAAATTTGGTTGCACTGCCCCCATTAACACTCTTGTTTTGACTGTCTGGCCCTTAACTTAGAGCTTGCCATTTAGTTTAAACTGAAATTTAATCATTTTAAAATTTAAATGATGTTGGTCAATTCATTCTATATCATTCAAGATTTGCGCTGAAGGGGCCTAATCTAAGAAACTCCAAAGTGAGGATACTAAATGAATGAGTCACTTTTTTTTTCTCAAGTTGTGCTTTTTGAATTCTAATCACTTGAGGAATTTGATTAAAATTCAAATTTTAACTAGTTGATATAGGGTGGAACTTGGGATTCTGCATTTCTACCAGGCTCCCAACTTCTGCTGGTCCATGGACCAGATTTTGAGAAGAAAGATATTAAGGAGATTGCAGTTGTGTCTGCAATCAAATACAAGTATTGAGAATTGTTACGAACTAGTACGATGTTACACAAAGGAATGAAAGATCAATGATGTGTAGAATGAGGAGAACTAGAATTTTGTTGAAAAAGCAAAAACAGAATTTATTCAGTATTTATCTGTGTGCATATACATGTGTGGATATGTGTGTATGCGCATATGGCTTTCTATACATACATATATTTCCTAGCTTCTGTCTATTGTGGGAGCCTAGAAGTAGTGACACCCTAGTTTCCATATTCCATAAAAGGAATCAGGGCTTGTTGGAAAAGTAGTTGATCCTGGGACTGGGACAGAAAATATACAAGGCGAACCTGGAACATATTATGGTGCCAGAAAATAAGATCGTGTTCTAAAAGAAAGAAAATAAAAAGAGAACAAAGGCAAAGAGGCACAGGAGCCAATTGAAATAGCCAGCACAATTTACTACAACTGTCAATATTAAATATCAACCCAATAATAAATATTTTTGAGTATATATGATATACATACATGTGGGAGAATGAACAGATTTTTCTTACAGAATAATTATAATTAATAAATGTAGGAAGAATGAGGGAAATAGAAAATCATTAATATACCACAGTAATAGCTGTTGCAGCAAGATCCATCAATTAAACTAAAACTCGTGGGTAAAAGTTAAATTAGGAGTCTCAAAGTAAATGTACCAAAATGAATATCTACTAATTGCAAAGAGGAATATAGTAACTTTATAGTGGAGAAACCTGGTGTATTCTACCTTTACCAAGAGATCAAGGTTAAAATTACCAGTAATAAGAGATATTGACATAATGTGTCATTTGATATGATTCACTCCTAGAAGGGAACGTTACATTTGTGTCATTTTTTTCCACTTATGCATAACCTCATTATAATCATGAAAAATAGTCATAAATATTTTAATGATGGAGATTATTCTGAGATATACATCATTAGGCAATTTTGTCATTGTGCAAACATCGTAGAGTGTACATACACAAACTTAGATGGTGTAGCCTACTACATACCTAGACTATGTAGTTATATGGTATAGCTTATACTCCTAGGCTTCAAACCTGTACAACGTGTTACTGTACTGAATACTGTAGGCAGTAATACCACAATGGTAATTACTGGTGTATCTAAACATATCTAAAGGAGCCAACTGAAATAGCTGGCACAATTTAAAGATACAGTAAAAATATGGTATTATAATCTTATGGGATCACCATTGTATATGCAGTTTATCATTGACCAAAGCAGCATTATGAGGCCCCTGACTATATATCAGAAAAATTCAAATAAAAGGACAGTCTATGAAACAAGTGGCCTATATTTTTCAAATTTGATATCACTAATGAAAAATTGAGGAACCATTGCAGATTGGGGGAGTTTAAGGAGACATGACAACTAAATGCAATGTAAGATTCCAGATTAGGGCTGGGCTTGGTGCCTCCATGCATGTAGTCCCAGCACTTTGGGAGGCTGAGGCAGGCAGTTCACCTGGGGTCGGGAGTTCGAGACCAGCCTGACCAACATGGAGAAACCGCGACTAAAAATACAAAAATTAGCTGGGTGTGGTGGCATATGCCTGTAATTCCAGATACTTGGGAGGCTGAGGCAGGACAAATTGCTTGAACCTGGGAGGTGGAGGTTGTGGTGAGCCGAGATCGCACCATTACACTCTACCCTGGGCAACAAGAGCAAAGCTCTGTCTCAAAAAAAAAAAAACAAAACAAAACCAAAAAAAACTTTCTAGGTTAGATCCTGAAACAGAAAAAGACAATAGCAGAAAAACTGGTAAAATAGAAACAGTCTATAGTTTATCTAATAGTATTGTAGTGATAGCTCTTAGTTTTGATAATTTACTATCATCATGTAAAATGTTAAACTGGAGGAACTCTCTATGCTGTAAGGCTATAATAATCTGAAAATAAAAAGTTAAACATAATAAAAAGAATACAGGATGAATAAAAGTGGTTCCCCATTCCAGTTTCATTGCTAGAAATAACCACGACTACCACTTACTACGTGTCCTATAGACATTGCAATAACTCTTATAATAAAAAGTTATAATAGTTAAAAAACGGTTTCTGATTTCAAGCATCTTATATTTAGTTTAAAAACGTATCTAGAGAAAGCTACACAAGAATAATTACAAGGCAAATTTTCAAAAATTGTGCACAGACAAAAATAGATTTAATAGAAACTAAATGTTATATAAACCATGGCCATTTTGTTTTCAGTCCTTTGCCTGGGGGCTTGTTATGGCCTAAGGGACTTACTCATTCAACCGTCTTACTCCTGCCTGCGGTACTTTTTAATCTAGCTGTCTCATTTCAGTATCACACTTGACTTCCAGCTCCTACTACTTCCTTTCCGAAGCAGAGTTGAGTTACTTGAACTAATTTACTTGAAATCCTTCTGGGATAAATGATGAAATGCTTATTAGAAATACTTTATGTTCAGAAATTTCATTATATAAATTACTTAAATTAATTAAAGTGTAGAAACCTAATGACTAATGTTCAAAATCCATTAACTAATTGAGACAGACAAATGAATTCCCATGCTTTTCTACATGCTCTCCTTAATGCTCCTAGCAGTTGGTAACTTTCGTTATTGTATAAGAGTTTTATTTACTTCTTGAGGGTAAAAGTGACCTTTCTTTTCCTGTATTAAGCAGAGTTCACCTTTGATTACCTTTTTCAGTCTCTTCTACTTTTAGCGATTCAGATTTTGAAAGCCTACCATCTGTTAACAAATAATGTTCTCGCTATGGAGGCAGGGATTATGTTTATTGCAATTTCACAGGATAAGAAACCAAGAAAACTATAAGAATGGAAACTGGAGAAAAGCAAATTCTAAAGGAAAGAGGTTACATGAAATGAACAAGCATGAAGAAACTGTATCTGTAGCCATGAGATTAAGGGTAAAAGAATTTGAAACTGAAATATGATAAGTAACAGGCGATAGAAGTGAGGAAAAGAAAATGTTACAAAGGTGATCTCATTCTCTTTTATTGTAAGTGGGAATCATGGATGCCCTTCTTTTAATATGATGTGAGGTATAAATCTTTCAAAACTCTAGAAAGAAGACTATAAGAAAGACTTGACTTGGTCTTCATAAAGATTATCACTTAACATAATAAAATAATCATAAAATAACAGAGATAAAAGCAAACTCAGTAGTTGAACTGTCCACTGTATAGATGAACTCTTCAATTCTGCACAGTCTATGAAGAAAGCTTAGCTATTATGATAATAGTGCTAACTTTTACTGAGTGCCAGAGTTGTGTAAAGTGTTTTAAATGTATTCTTCCCTTTTATTTCTCACAATATAACTATGATATTGGTGAGAAAAGCAAGATTCAGTGTTGTCTTCATCATCGTGATAAACATGTGAAAGATTCTTACTTTATCTATACAACAAAATCGGCCCAATGTGGCCATTCCATATATCCAATTTCTTTCTTTTCATAAATGTGCTCACATTCAACTATGCCTTTTAAAATTGGCAAGATATTTAATACCTGTGCTCATTCATCAATAGCAAATGCTTCCAAGTGTCTGCTCTATGCAAAGCACTGTTCTAGGCCCTAGGGACAGAGAAGTAAACAAGAAAATACAAGAGCCTTGGTGTTGTGTGGCTTACATTTTTGTTGGGGAGGCAAAAAATAAATAAGTACATTTATAAGATAAGGTCAAAATGTTACCATTACTATGAAGAACGTAAAATAAGGTGATGTGAAAGCAAATGACTTGGGGAAATAATATCAATTAAAAAGAATTCTCAGGTCAGACTACTTTGAAGAGATAACTTCTGAATTAGTCCCCAAATATAAGAAAGAGTCAGCAGGACAAACATCATGGGAACGGTGCTCCAATCAAAAGAAGCAGAATGGGCAAGGATATTTTAGTCTGAATGAGCCTGGTGTGTCTGAAAAATAGGAGGTTAATGAAAGGCAGGGAGAAAATGAAAAGATTTGGTTGGAGAAGAAGGCAAGGGCCTTGAGACCATAACAGGAGTTTGGGTTTTATTGTGAAGATATAGGAAAGTCATTAGAGGGTCTTAATGGAGGAATGGTGTAATTTGATTTGCACTTCAAAAAGATCACTGTACCTAAAGAGTGGAAAATGGACTGGAGGAAGGGAAGTCGAGCAGAAAAAAAGGGGAGACTGTTGAAATAATCAATCTGAGATGACAAAATTTGGAAAAAGATAGTTTTAGTAGAGATGGAAAGACATTATTAGTTTGGATATATCTTGGAGGCAGTGCCAATAGGCGTTATTGATGGATTGAATGTGGGAGTGAGAGAAAAGAAAGAAAAGCTGATTCTCAGGAATTTGTCTTGATCACCAAGGGTAGAAGGTAGTAGACATTTACTTGAATGGGGAAACCTACAAGCAGAGCAGAAATAGAGGAGTTTGCAAATCAAAGCCTAAGAAAAATGACCCAGTGCTATTCTACTTCCTCTTTGTCACCACCCATCCTTCTATTCCAACTCTTTGGTCAATGTCAACATATTTCTTCTCTCACTTAGGAGAACTAGGTCAGCCAGCATGAATTCCCTTATTTACATTTGCCTCCACAAAAGCCACCTGCTCTATACCTGTCATCTACTTTAGTCTCAGAATAAGGAGCATCCCTCTGTCCCTGTAAAGCTAATTGTTCTATGTTTACTATTGATCTCAGCATTTCCAAGTTGCTTGAGAAGTTTTATTTCCGAATGTATTCTGTCCCTAATATGTTCCACTTCTCTTCTCTACTAAATTGTTCCCTTCTATATTTATAAGTTTGTATCTGCCTACTTGAAAGTAACTCTCCAGCTATCATCCCTTTTATTATTGTCATATTTTATATTATATTTTATATGGGCCAAAGGCCTTCTATTTTGCTTCCATTTATAACTTTGCTGTTGTTCTCATTTGCTGAAGGTTGGGTTTATCATGAGGCACAGTTGCTGTCATGCAATCATTGGTTCATGCAAGGCCCTGGAGACTCTCTGATTGATATGTTGACTTGTTCAGTATTCTCATTTCCCCCATTTCCCACTTCCATTCTTCCTTCCCGTTAGCAACCATTCCAATGTGCTTGACAAATATCTTTTTTTTTTCTAAATGCAGTTTTGTGGAAGTTGACTAGAAATTAATTTCAGATATATTCGATTTGAGAAGTCCATTAAACATCCAAGTGGTGATGTCAAGAAAGATACTTTCTGTGAGTGTGGAGACCAGGAGACAGGTTGGAAATATAAGTTTGGAGTCAGTGATATATATATCACTGAGAGAGAGAGAGAGAGGGAGATATGATATTTAAAGCTATGACGTTGAAGGAAATGTGAAGTGAATATAGATAGAGAACACATTCACATACTGGACATGGTGTATTCCAGCATTAAGAAATCATGAAAATGAAATGGGATGAATATCAGAGACTGATAAAGAATACCTTAGGAGACAGAGAAAAAACAAACAAACAAACAAACAGGAAAATATGGTGTTCTAGATATCAAGTGAAAAATGAGTTTCCAAGAATATGAAATAAAAAACTCTACAATGCAGCTAATAGGTCAAATAAGATGACAACTAATAAGTGACCATGAGATGTAGTAATGTGAAAGTCACAGGTAATTTTAATTAGCATGTTATATATCATGGTGCATAATTTGATTGGAACTTTGATTATAGTTTCCCCGAAATTTAGACTTAAAAGCGACTTTTTAAATCCTTATTGAGTTTTTAAGTTTATCAATATAGCTTTCATAATTTTTACCCTAATGTGATTCCTTAATCTTTTTTCCCAATACTGCCACACAAACTTTTTACCCTGATATTTTCTTACATATTAATTCTGCACTGTTAAGAACATAATTTTTTGCTTTTTTATTTTTGTGGAAATTTTAAGTGACAGTAAACTTTGCTTAAAAATCTGCTCATATTTAAAACCCAATTATCTTGAAACATCATCCTGAACATTTTCTCTTCTAATATAATTGCTTCCTCTAAGAGTGTTTTCAATATGGAGCTGGTTGAGGCCAAGCTTCTGAGCATTTATACAAGTAAAAAATTGTATTATGCTTCATATTTTAAAAATACGTTTTCTTTCTACAGTGTCTACATACCTCAAACATCACATTGTATCTCATAGACATTATTTTCAATTAAAAATAAATAAATTTAAATTATTTAAATAAAAGTATTTTTCCTGATATAAAATTGTTTTAAATTTGTCAGTTTATTATATTCTTTCATCCAGTAATGTATCAATTTGATTCTTATATTAATATTTTATAGGTAATCTGTTTTTACTTCCTAGAAGCTTTTGGAATTTTATTTTCTTTTTCTATTTTTTTTTTAACTTTTAAGTTCAGGGGTACAAACACAGGTTTGTTATGTAGGTAAACTTGTGACAAGGAGGTTGGTTGTACAGATTATTTCATCAACCAGGTATTAAGCCTTGTACCCATTAGTTATTTTTCCTAATCCTCTCCTTCCTCCCACCTTCCACCCTCTGAAAGGCTCCAGTGTGTGTGGTTCTCCTCTATGTGTCTATGTATTCTCATCGTTTAGCACCCACTTATAAGTGAGAACATGTGGTATTTGATTTTCTGTTCCTGTGTTAGTTTGCTAAGGATAATGCCCTCTAACTCAGTCTATGTTCCTGAAAAGGACATGATCTCATTCTTTTGTGGCTGCATAGTATTCTATGGTGTATATGTACTACGTTTTCTTTATCCAGTCTGTCACTGATGAGCATTTAGGTTGATTCTATGTCTTTGCTTGTGTGAAGAATGCTGCAATGAACATACAAGGGCATGTGTCCTTATAGTAGAATGATTTATATTCCTTTGGGTATATACCCAGTAATGCGACTGCTTTGATGTTCTTAAATTTCACTAGATTGTGTGGGGAGTTATTATTGTCATTATGAGTATTGCTTCTCTTATTTGACACTCTATGAATTCTTTCAATCTGAGCATTTTCACCTATCCTTTAATATCCTATCTAGATCTATCCTATCAACATCTCTGTTACTACTACATATATTTTCATCTGGTTTTTATTTTCTCTTTACCCCTATTGGACTCCAATTACATGATATTGACTTTTTTGTTTTTTGTTTTGTTTTTCCTACCTCTTAGCTTAAAAACAAAATTACTGCCTCTTTATCCTTTTCTACTGCTTACTTGAGAGTCTCTTAATGTCCTCTTCCATCACAACAATTAATTCTAAAACTTTTTCTCTCCTGTTCTTTATTCAATTAAATTGTTCTTTATTATAATTTTCAGATTAAACATTTCCTCTTGGCTTTCTTTTATCATTCTTATATTAGATATGATCCATGTGGCATAAGCTGTTTTCTTTCATTTATAGTAGCTGTATTCCTTAAGTATATAGACATTTTAGCCTGTGAATGTATGTTTTCTTGTGCGTCTCAGCTTCTCTATCTGATAATGTGTGTAGGACAGAGGCTGAAAGCCAGGTAAAATCCTGTGCCCCTCCTGGTAAGTTTAAGGAAGAGTAAGAGATTAGCTCTGAGCAAAAAGTATCAGGCCACCTGAAACTCTGCTGACCATTGTTACTATTCCTCCAGGAAAAATCTCTAGTCAGGACTTGCTTTGAAATTCTTAGGAGAAATATTCGGAAGATGCTTTTTCTTGAGGGGTTAGAGAGGGAGAACAGAGAGAAATAAGTTCCCAAAACTGCTGATCTCTTCTCTCACACCTCTCTTCATCAACTCGTCACCTCAGAAACCTGTTACTCTGCCATTACTGCAGATTTCTGTTGTGCAAGGGCAACCATTATAACAAGTGAGTGTGACGTGGCAGCAGAAGTGGAACTTAAACACCCTCTTGCAATCTATTCTCTCGGTTCTGCTTCAATTTTTCTGCAGCTCCTGGCTACAGGGAAGCAGACCTATGACTGTCTAGACCTAGCTCTCTTGCCAGAGGAAGGAGGGAGTGGGTGTCCCAGTAATATTTTATCTTATACCAGTGAATTTTATTTTATACCATGCTGCATCACAAAGACTCTTAGTAAAATTTCTGAATACTTCTTTTTTTCCAAATATATCAAAACCAATAACTAAAAGACAAACTTGGTAGTTACTAATTCCCTCTGTTTGATTAACAGAGAGGGGCTGTGGGTAGCTAAAATGAGCAAAGGAAAGTAATGCAGTGTGGAGACATCAGGCTGTATACTGTAACAGGGTAGAGGGGCTCAGAAGAGCTGTGATGAGGTTGCCAACTGGTAAATTTGACACCGGAGGAAACATGGATAATTAGTGGAGTTTCTCCATCTGCTGTGCAACCACATGGGTAGGATAGAAACAAATCATACACACAACTGCAGTCAAAACTCAATTTAATTCTTATACTAGAAGCAAATATTCTAAGTGTTAATTATTTTTATCCCTGGGTGGTGAAATGAGGTATGTTGATTTTCTCCACTTCTTTCTAATATTATGAATTCTCAAAATGCTCATGATGAACTTCTATTATAGGTATAACGTAATAAGACACATTTTAAGTGGAACACTTGTGGCTTTCTCATATGACTCTTTATTAAGTGAACGAAGAGAAAAATCCTTCTCTTTTTGCCAAAGCAATTACAAGAGATGCTTGACTATGTAAAGAAGGAGAAGATAAAATTAGCCTTTAGGAAAATATGAGAAAATGTGACTTTTTGCTGAAGAGCAACAACTGAAAGTTAAAAAAAGGAAACCAACCTTAAAGAAAGTATACAGAAATGGTTTCAGTCCCCACCAGAATTCAATGATATAGAATTGACATAGCTGGAAGAGTCACTAAATTAACTCTGAGTACATTTTTTCCCCCTCAAGATGGAGTCTTACCCTTTTGTCCAGGCTGGAGTGCAGCAGTGCAATCTTGGCTCACTGCAACCTCTGCCTCCTGGGTTCAAGCGATTCTCCTGCCTCAGTCTCTCAAGTAGCTGAGACAACATATGTGCATCACCATGCTCAGCTAATTTTTTTGTATTTTAAGTAGAGATGAGTTTTCACTATATCGGCCAGGCTGGTCTCGAACTCCTGACCTCAGGTGATCCACCTGCATTGGCACCCCAAAGAGCTGGGATTACAGGCATGAGCCAATGTACCCGGCCTAACTCTGAGTACTTTTACAAGTATCTAGATGGGGGAAATAAACTTGCATAATCTTGTATATTGGATGCAAGCTATCATTTGTTAGTGAATTTTCAAATTATGTGGTGCTTGATAAATTTAGATTAAAAATCTAGGCCCCCATCCCATTGTATTTTTTAAAAATACTGCTTTAAGGTATTGGTAAAGAACTGGTCTAATTATAAAAAATAATTTATAAAGTATAAATTGAGGATAATTTAAAAAGACTAAAAATGACTCATAGAGTTAAAGTAATAATAGCTCTTTTGTGTTTTCAAAATGGTAGAGATTGGCTATTTAAAGAAAACATAGTCAGCAGATACCAATAAGCCAGGAGACACAGGGGGCCTATTTTTAGCATTCTTCAGGAAAATAAATTCCTACCAAGAATTTCATATCCAGCCAAACTATATCTCATAAGTGAAGGAAAAATAAAATCTTTTCAAGAAAAGCAAGGACTAGGGGAATTTGTTACTGCTACACCAGCTTTACAAGATATTGTTAAGGGAGTTCCAAACATGGAAACAAAAGAACAATACTTTCTACCACAAAAACACACTTAAGTACATATCCCACAGACACTGTAAAGCAAAAACACAATAGAAACTACAAAGCAACAAGGTAACAATTTCACAATAGTAGTGAAGTCTTATATATCAATATTAACCTTGAAAATAAATGGTCTAAACATCCCACTTAAAAGACACAGAATGGCAAGCTGAATAAAAAAATGAGACATCCATCTGCTCTTTTCAGGAGATCCGTCTCATACATAATGAATTGGAGAAAGATCTGTCACCTAGGTTCAAAGAGAAGGTTCAAAGTAAAGAGTTGGAGAAAGATCTATCACATATATAGAAAACAAAAAAGAGCAAGGGTTGCTATTCTTACATCAAATAAAAGAGACTTTAAATGAACGGCAGTGAAAAAAAGGACAAGGAAGGGCGTTGTATATTGATAAAAGGTTCAATTCAACAAGAAGACATAACTATCCTAAATTATCCTAAATATATCTACACCCAATCTTGGAGCACCCTTATTCACAAAGCAAGTACTTCTAGACCTATGAAAAGACTTAGCCACACAATAATAGTGGGGACTTTACCACCCCCATCAGCGTTAGACACATCATTGTGTCAGAAAACTAACAAAGAAATTTTGGACTTAAACTCAACATTTGACCAATTGGACCTAGTACACATCTACAGAATACTCCAACCACTAAACATATAATATACATTCTTCTCATCTACACATGAAATATACTCCAAGATTTCGACTACAGACTCAGTTGTAAAGCAAGTCTCAATACAATTTTTTTAAAAATAAAATTATTCCAAATATAGTATTGGACCACAGTGGAATGAAAATATAAATCAATACCAAGAAAATCTCTCAAAACCACACAATTACATTGAAATTAAACAACTTGCTCCAGAATGACTTTAGATTAAACAACAAAATAATGGCAGAAATAAAAAAAAATTCTTTGAAATAAATAAAAACAGACACATGACATACTGAAATCTCTGGGATGCAGTAAAAACAATGATAAGAGGAAAGTTTATAGTGCTAAACCCCTATCTCGAAAAGTTAGAAAGATATCAAATTAATGATCTAACATCACACACAGAGATACTAGTAAAATGGGGACAAATTAACTCCAAAGCTAGCAGAGGAAAAGAAGTAACTAAAATCAGACCAGAACCAAATGAAATTGATACCCCAAAAAGAATCAATAAAAAGAATCAAAAGAATCAATGAAACCACAAATTGGTTATTTTAAAGGATAAACAACATTGATAGACTGCTAGCTAGTTTAACAAAGAAAAAGAGAAGATTCAATAAGCATAATTGGAAACAGCAAAGGTGACATTACAACAAATTCAACAGAAATACAAAACATCCTCAGAGACTATTATAAATACTTCTATGCACAAATTAGAAAACCTAGAAAAATAAATTACTGAAACACACAGTCTTTCAAGACTGAGTCAGGAAGAAACTGAAACACCAAACAGACCAATAATGAGTTCTGAAATTAACAGGAATAAAAACCAACCAACTAAAATAGCCTGGCCTAGATGGATTCACAGCCAAGTTCTACTAGACATACAAAGAAGGACTAGTATCAATTCTACTGAAAGTATTTTTTTAAAAAATCAAAGAGGAGAAACTCCTCTCTAACTCAATCTACGAAGCCAGCATCACCCCGATACCAAAACCTGGCAAAGACACAATGAAAAAAGAAAACTACAGGCAACTATCCCTGATTGGCATAGAAGCAAAAATCCTCAACACACTACTAGCAAAATGAATCCAACAGCACATCTAAAAGTGTATGATCAAGTAGGCTTCATTTCCGAGATGCAAGATTGCTTCAACATATATAATCAATAAATGTGATGTACGACATAAACAGAATTAAAACAAAAAACATATAAACATCTCAATAGATGTGGAAAAAGCTTTTGGTAAAGTTCAACAAAACTTCATGATAAAAACCCTCAATAAATTAGGCATCAAAGGAACATACCATAATAAGAAACATCTATGAAAAACCCATAGCCAACATCATGCTAAATGGGCAAAAACTAGAAGCAGTTCCCTTGGGAACTGGAAAACGACAAGGATGCCCACTCACACTACTCCTATTCAGTGTAGTACTAGAAGCTCTAACCAGAGGATTTAGGCAAGAGAAAAAAAAAGGAGAAGTCAAATAAGAGAAGAAGTTAAACTATCTTCCTTTCCTCACAATATGATTCTACAGCTAGAAAACTATAAACGACATCAGCAAAGTTTCGGGAAACAAAAGCAATGTACAAAAATTAGTAGCATTTCCATACACCAATAACGTTCAAGTTGAGAGCCAAATCAAGAATGCAATCCCATTTACAATAGTCACAAAAATGAAAAAATACCTAGGAATACATTTATTCAAGGAAGTAAATGATCTCTACAAGAACTATAAAACATTACTAAAGAAATCATAAATGACACAAATGAATGAAAAAACATTCCATGTTCATGGATTAGAAGAATCAATATTGTAAAAATGGTCATACTGCCCAAAGCAATCTACAGATTGAACACTATTCCTGTCAAGCTACCAGTATCATTTCTCATATTTGAAAAAAAAATTCTAAAATTTATATGGAACCAAGAAGGAGCCTGAGTAGCCAAAGTAATCCTGAGCATAAAGAACAAAGCTGGAAGCATCATATTACCTGACTTTCAAACTACACTACAAGGCTACAGTAAATAAAACAACATGGCGCTGGTACAAAAACAAACACATGGACCAATGGAACAGAACAGAGAACCCAGAAAAAAAGCTGCACATCTATAGCCATCTAATCTTTGACAAAGTTGACTAATATAAGCAATGGGGAAGGGACTCTTTATTCAATAAATGCTCTTAGGATACCTGTCGAGTCTTGTGCAGAAGAATGAAACTGGACCCAACATCTCACCATTTATAAAAGTTAACTCCAGATAGAAAAAAAAAAATTAAACATAAGACTTCAAATTGTGACAATCCTAGAAGAAAACCTAGGAAATAACATTTTAGACATGGCTTTGGGAAAGAATACATGACTTAGTCCTCTAAAGTAATTACAACAAAAACAAAAATTGACAAGTAGGACTTAATTAAACTGTAGACCTTCTGCACAGCAAAAGAAATGATCAACAGAACAAACAGACAACCTACAAAATTGGAGAAAATATTCACAAACTATCCATCTGACAAAGATCTAATATCCAGAATCTGTAATGAAATTAATTAAACAAGCAAAAAACCACCCTATGAAGAAATGAGTGAAAGAGATGAACAGACACTGCTCAACAGACATATAAACTGCCAGCAACTATGAAAAAATCAAAACCACAATGAGATGCCATCTCATACCAGTCAGAATGGCTATTACTAAAAAGTCATGAAAAAACAGATGTTGGTAAGGTTGTGGCAAAAAGAACACTTACACACTGCTGATTGTAATGTAAATTAGTTCAGCCACTGGGGAAAGTAGCTTGGAGATTTGTCAAAGAACTGAAAACAGAACTGCTGTTGACCTGGCAATTCCATTATGATATATATTTCTTTTCTTTTTTCTTTTTTTTTTTTTACGGAGTCTCGCTCTGTCACTCAGGCTGGAGTGCAGTGGTGCGATCTCGGTTCACTGCTCCACCTCCCGGGTTTACGCCATTCTCCTGCCTCAGCCTCCCAAGTAGCTGGGACAACAGGCGCCCACCACCTCGCCCAGCTAGTTTTTTGTATTTTTTTTTTTAGTAGAGACTGGGTTTCACCATGTTAACCAGGATGGTCTCGATCTCCTGACCTCATGATCTGCCCGTCTTGGCCTCCCAAAGTGCTGGGATTACAAGCTTGAGTCACCGCACCCGGCCATGATATACATTTCTAAAAGAAAACAAATCCTTCTACCAAAGAGAGACATGTACTTGCATGTTCATTGCATCTCTGTTCACGATAGCAAAGACATGGAATCAACCTAGCTGTCCATCAGCAGTGGACTGGATAAATAAAATGTGGTACATATACACCATGGAATACTATGCAGTCATAAAAAAGAATAAAATCATGTCCATGGTAGAACATGGATACCGCTGGAGACCATAATCCTAAACAAATTAATGCAGGAACAGGAAACCAAATATGGGATCTTTTCATTTGTAAGTGGGAGCTAAATATTGGGCACTATGTACACAAATATAGCAACAATAGACATTGGTGACTACTGGAGTGGGGAGGGAATGAGGTGACACAAAGACTGGAAAGCTAATTATTGGGAACAATGCTCAGTACCTGGGTGACAGTATCATTTGTATTCCAAACCTCAGCATGATGCAATATACTCAAATAACAAACTTGCACATGTACCCCTGAATCTAAAATAAAACTTGAAAATGAAAGTAAAATAAAATAAAACATAATTAGTGGAAAGCTTTTTAAGGTTCTTAAATAATCAATCATATGTTTTTTGAGTTATTTTTGTCTGAAGGTGTTATTTCATGATTTTCTTTCTTGTATCTATATTTATGAATCTATAATTCTGTATGTAATAAAGAATGGTCATCTGTCTAATGATAATAGTTTGGATTAATCAAAATAAAGAAACATATAAAATATTTTCTTTATCATTCTTCAACTAGATGTTCTGTGTATCTATTTTTATCAATTTCATTTCTTGAACTTGCACAGCAATCCTTGGAAATGTTATCATCATATCCTTCCTAGACTGTCTTTTAAAAAAATTTCAGCCCCCAAATTGAAAACGAGATAAATCTTTTTTCCCAGGTCCTGTTATGGTGGAAAAATTTTTATAGGTTTCAGTGATAAAGCAATAATCATCTTTTTTTCCCTGGATGATCAATAAAACAATTATTCATGCACTCATTCAAATGACTATTTAAAGCTCTTCATATTGTGTTAAATATATCAGTATACTACGATGCTTCCCAGTCAACATGAAATTCTTAGCATCAGATTTATACTCTTTCCTGAAACAACTGAAAAATAAACAAAATAGATGAAAATAGGCACTCAATCATTGGGCATTAGGAAATGGACAGGGATCCCTGAGATATAAGAAAGAAATGAAGTAAGCCCTAAAATTAAGGTGAATATGGCAACTCATGCCTGTAATTTTGGTGCTTTGGGAGGCCAAGGTAGGAGAGGACCATTTGAGTTGAGGAGTTCAAGGCAAGCCTAGGTAACATAGTGAGACCTCATCTCCATAGAAAATAAAATAAAAGACAGCTAGGTGTGGTGCTGCATGTCTGTGGTCCCAGCTACTTGGGATGCTGAGGAGGGAGGATTGCTTGAGCCCAGGAGCTCAAGGTTACAGTGAGCAATGTTTGTGCCACTGCACTCCAGCCTGGGTGACAGAGTGAGACTCTGACTCTAAAGAAAAAAAATTAAAAAACAAAAAGTCCTAAAATTTCCCTGCTTAGTTCATGGAAAATGTTTCCAAGCTGTAAGAACCCAGGCTGAGTTACAGAGTAGCAACCCTCTACCCTAAATTGAGGAAATAATCCTGTGATCTTGGGAGCCAAAGCAGCTGGAGTAAGAGAAAAACACTGCAGAGGTGACAGCTCTATAGAAATAAAGTTCTGAATACCTGGAATGGGTCCCCTGCAAGCATTCATTTAAGACTGATCAGTGCACATGTGTTAGTAAACTGAAAAGAGGCAACCAAAAGGACTAGGGGAAATTGTTTGTGAAGTTCCAAGAAAGCTGGGAATATGGCCTCTTTCCAACATTGAGAGTAAATAGAAAAACCTCAGTGACATTCAGGAGACATCAGTGAAAATAATAAAGATCTGGCCTTGGTAGGGGGGAAAAATTAGCCCTAGACTAAATGTAGCTCTTGTTCAGTCTAACAAAGCTTAAAGATAAGCTCTAAAAGGCTCAAATGTAAGGTAACTTAAGCCTGTTCCAAAGTTCAATACTTATAGGAATATGAACTATTTGGCAACAAACAAGATAAAAACTTTGATGCCTGGCACCTAGTCAAAAATCACCAGCCATGTAAAGAAGTCAGAAAATAAACCCATATTGAGGCATCACATCAACCCATTGAAACTGAACCAGAAATGATGCTGATGAGATGATTAGTAGACAAGAACATCAGAATAGTTATTTTGACTATAATACACATGTTCAAGAAGTTAGGGGAGATTGATCATGTTAAGTAGAAAAATGAAAAATATTGGAAACATTAAATCAAACATCAAATTTCTGGAGGTAGAAAGAAAATGTTTTAGATAAAAAATATACTGTGTATGACTAAAGGCAAATAGACACTGCAGAAAGAAAGAGGTTAGAAATTATCCAAAAGGAAACAAATTTAAAAAACAACAAGAATAACAGTGTATGAATAATATGTGAAAGTACTTCAAGCAGTCAAATCCATGTATAAGTGGAGTAACTGAAAAAAAGAGAAAAGTTGGGAAACTAAAACTATATTTGAATAGATAATGGCTGAACTTTTTCCAAAGTTGGTAAAGGTATAAACCAACAGATCTGAGGTGCTCAATAAACATCAAACAAACAAAGCAAGAAGAAAACTGCATGAAGGCACATAATAATCAAATTCCTTAAAACCAGTGAGGAAACAGAGAGAAAACCTTACGGAAGCAGCCCAAGAGAAAAGATACATTACATAGAGAGGGACAAGCTTTAGGGTGATGGCAGATCTCTCATAGAACACAATACAAACTAGAAGATATTGGAATGACGGTTTTTAAGTACTAAAAGAACAAAAAAGGTTATGCAATTATTCACCTAGTTAAATACAATAAAGGCAAATTAAGGAGTAGTTCAGATATACAAAGACTAAAAGAATTCATCACTGAAACATGCACAACAAGAAATGTTACAGAAAGTTCTTTAGCCAGAAGTAAAATAATACCAGATGGAAACATAAATATATACAAATTAATAAAGAGTACCAGGGATGCTAACTACATTGAGAAACATGAATAATTTCTTTATTACTTAAATTTCTTTAAAGGATAATACACAGTATAAACTAGAAATATTTAAAATGTGTTTTGGAATTTTTAACATATATAGGACTATGATAACAATATTATAAAAACTAAAAGGGAAAAAATGGGGATATACTACTTAAATTTCTTATATTATTTGTGAAAAGTATGCCGATTGAGAACATATTGTGATAAATTAAAGGTGTACACTATAACCCCAAAGCAATCACTAAAATAGCGTAACAGAGTTATAGCTAATAACCTGAAAAAGAGGTGAAATTAGAAACTACAAAAACATAAAATTGAAATTATGAAATGCTCAAATAATTTTTAAAAAGCAGGTAAGGAGGTTAAAAAAAAAACCATAAAGCAAATAAAGAAGAGCAAAATGGTAGATTTAAATTCAACCATATCATTATTATATTCAATGCATTTAGTCTAAACACTTCAATTAAGAGGCAGAGATTATCACATTGAATACAGATGCAACTATACCCTGTTTACAAGAAGTCTACTTTAAATATAAAAACACAAATAGGTTAAAACTCCCCAATTCCCACAGATGATACAGAGAAGCCCAGTGATGCCGCAAGACAGCTGAGGATCTCTGACCTTAGAAAACTCCAGTCTTTCTAGAGAGGCTACTAAATAATCTGCCACACAATTTCCCAAAGGAAAAGTTACTTATATTATCCTGGAGAGTAAACAAATATGTCTTCCACTTTGAAAAGGGACACTACTTCCATTTTCCAAGGATGTTTGTTACACAAACAAATTAATGCCTTTGCACAGATGATGTGCAAAGATATGAGTCACCCATAGATCATTGTTTCTCCACATGAAATTCTACTGTCCAGAGTAGGTAAAGAACTCACAAAACTCAACGACAAGAAAACAAACATCGCAACTTAAACACTGGCAAAATATTGGAACAGACACTTTACCAAAAAAGGTATGTGCATGGCACATAAGCACATGAAAACACCATTAGACATTAGGGAAATACAAATTACAAGCACAATGGGATACCACTAAACACCTATTAAAATCCCAAAAAGTAACTAATCTGACTATAATACATGATCCTGAAGATGTGGAGAAAAATGGAACTCTCACACATTGCCGGTAAGTTTGTAAAATGGTACAACTACTCCAAACAACAGTTTAACACTTTCTCAAAAAGTTAAAGATACATCTGCCATATGACCAAACCATTCTACTTCTAGATAGTCTCAAGAAAAGTTAATGCAGATGTCCGTACAAAGACCTGTGTGCAAATGATCATAGCATCTCTATTGTCCTAGCCCTAAACTGAAAACAACCCAAATATCTTGCAACATGTAAATGGGTTAACAAAATGTGGTATACAATGGCATGCTACTCAGAAATAAAATAAATGAACTGTTGATACATGCAAAACACAGAAGAATCTCAAAATAATTTTGTTGGATGAAACAAGCCAGACAGAGCATGCATGCTGTATAATTCCATTCATAGAAATTTGAGGCTAATCTATAGTGGCAGAAAGCAGGTCACTGGTTGCCTAGGGACAATGGGGGCCAGGGAGAAGTGGCAGGAAGAATAGTCTTTAAAGTTAACTTTATGCATTGGGTCTCCTTCATGTTTTTGGACACATTCTTTCTCTGTGCTGGCTTTCTACTGCACTGATATTGAATTAGCTGTTCCAGATAAAGATCTGACATCCTCACAAAAATATATTTGGAGGAAAAGAATGATTTCCTCTTGAGCAACAAAAGGAACTTATTCCCACAGACATCACATTTTTTTGTTGTAGAGTGTTTGGAAAAATAGCTACAATTTCTCTGTTCTCTGTATCCATGCCCCTTGCAATGTGACTTTGCAGCTGCTCCCATCAAGAGATGGATACTACTTTCCCATTCTAAATCCGGGCTTGCCTTGTGTCTTACTTTGGCCAACAGAATGTAGTGCAGGTGATAGTGTACACTTCTGAGCTTTGGCCTCAAGAGGCCATTAATGCCTCAGCTCTCTCGCTCTGTCTCTTGGAAACCTACCCAGCTGCAATGTAAATAACCTGGGCTAGTCTTCTGGAAGATGGGAGACACAAGAAACTGGAATTCTTCCAGCTGAAACCATTCTAGCCCAATCAATGCCCAAACAGGTAGCTCTCCTCCAACACACTTTTGAGCCCAGCTGAAACCAAAACACCATCAGCTAAAACCAGCCCAAATTGCCCACTCACTGAATCATAAGCCAAATAAATGATAAGTGTTTGAAGCTGCTAAATTTTGGGATGATTTGTTATGCAGCAAAAGCTAACCATTATACATCTTAGCCCGTATCACTGACCTTAGAGGAGCAGCTATGAAAACAGAATGGGCTAAGTGAAGGGATGAAACAATAGTGGTCTGTTCGGAGTAAAAGGGGAAGGAGCATTGACAGGCAAATAACCAAGGACATTTTAGCAAATCAGGCTCTGAAAATTAAGATAGTACTTACTGCTGGGTCAAATGTAGCACTGCACACAGTGATGGATTTCAACCAAAGAGCAGTTCCTTAGAAACCTTTTTAAAAGAAGAGGAAAAAAATGAATTTTTGTGGTGGTATTTCAGTTTAATTCTGATTCACTCATTAGGATTAAAAAAAAATCTGCATTGTGCTATTTTTGCAAAACCTAGTACTGGGGATTATAATTTTCTTTTACTTTGTTTATGAGGATTTGACTTTACATAATTACATGAAAAAATTACCCAGCAGATGTGTGTTTTCAACAGCATTCCACAGGGCTTCTTAACATAGGGCACTTTTCAAATTGGTTTTAGTCATTTAAAAGAGGATAGCTCTTGTATTCATATTCTTCCGGCCAGAAATATCAATAATTAGAGGCTTAGGGAGACATAAAAATAAAATAAAATATTACTCTTCAGTATGTGAGAAATTTATAATGTAAGGTATGATAACTTTGTTCTCAGAAAATGTGCTTATGATGGATTGTGCTTCAAAGGAATTAAAAAGCTTCTATTAGAGGCATTTGTATGACTGATTATATGAATCTTGTCAACTTCCTAGCCTGATACATTGTTGCTGAAAAAAACCTAATGAGTATTCATAAACAGAATATTTTTAAAGCATATAGTTAAGTAGCTAAAAAAGCATTATTTCTAGTTACCTGTTAGTATGTTTCAACTTGACAATTTGGAGGAAAAATATATTTTAAAGGATATAGTTAAGTAGCTAAGAAAGCATTATTTCTAGTTGCCTGTTAGTATGTTTCAACTTGACAATTTAATGTGAAATGGTTTGGCAAGATTGATGCCTCTTTACAGCACAAAATAATAGAAAGTCACAGATACAAATAGTTTATTATATATAAATCCAGGCCATAACTAAGGATTGTACTTTTCTTATGCCTGTTCTGTCTGATATTTTCTTTGTAGGTAGAGAAAATACATCACAAAAGTTATCCTTTAAATTCACACAAAAATATGTTAACAAGTGATTTAGGTACAATTTTTCATCAATAATCATCTATTTTCTTGAAAGCCACACATAGTATTTATCACTTTAAAATAGTCATGGGTTACAATAAGCTTAAATAACATACTAACTAAGGGTAAATTTGTCTGTGCAATGTCTAGGATGAAACACCATACTAACATCAAGATATGAGTATTTTTGTCAGAAGGTCAATCAAGGACATGAAAAAAGTCTACCACGGGCCAAGAGAAAATCATATAAATTAAAAATGGGTAAAATAAACCCATATAAAGAGAACCTATGGTGACATGCAGTGTTAATTCCTGACAAGGAAGTAAGAGCCAGGATATTGTAAGTATTTTAGGAACAAACTGCGTTTGTGTTTTGTGTGTTTTGGGGATGACCAGAAGTTCAAACAAACAAGAGTTATTTGGTCTTTGTCTTGAGAAGGACCGTGAGACATCAACATCAAAAATGGTCTCAGTAACAAACTCTTCTTTACCTAATCTTAGAGGGATTCATAGTTTTGTGAAGATGAGATTCGACACCCAAACAATGTGGGATGGATACCTGTAGATAAAATTAAAGGAGGATGTGCACAAAATAGAGTTTTGACTAAGTAAGGAATAGGCAGTTTTCTGTTTAAGAAAAACCAAAGCCAATATTTATTTCTGATAGCCTTAATTTCTCCATCATTTTCTCTTCATTTTTTGAACATCCCTCATTAGTGGTATTTTTCTTATTTATTTATTTATTTATTTATTTATTTATTTATTTATTTTAGACAGAGTCTCGCTCTGTCACCTGGGCTGGAGTGCAGTGGCCAGATCTCAGCTCACTGCAAGCTCCGCCTCCCGGGTTTACGCCATTCTCCTGCCTCAGCCTCCCGAGTAGCTGGGACTACAGGTGCCCGCCACCTCGCCCTGCTAGTTTTTTGCATTTTTTAGTAGAGACGGGGTTTCACTGTGTTAGCCAGGATGGTCTCGATCTCCTGACCTCGTGATCCGCCTGTCTCGGCCTCCCAAAGTGCTGGGATTACAGGCATCAGTGGTATTTTTCAACTTTTCCTTGTTGGGTGTTCAATTTAATAGTGAAATTTAAGTAGGGTTCAATTTCGGCTGGGTGTAGTGGTTCACGCCTGTAATTCCAGCACTTAGGGAGGCCGAGGCAGGTGCATCATCTGAGGTCAGGAGTTCCAGACCAGCCTGTCCAACATTGTGAAACCCTGTCTCTACTAAAAACACAAAAATTAGCTGGGCGTGGTGGTGTGCACCTGTAATCCCAGCTACTCGGGAGGCTGAGGAAGGAGAATCACTTGAACCCGGGAGGTGAAGGTTGCAGTGAGCCGAGATTGTGCCACTGTACTCTAGCCTGGGTGACAAGAGTGAAACTCCATCTCAAAAAATAAATAAATAAAAATAAGTAAATAGTGTTCAATTTAATTTGAAATGGTTTGGCTCTGTGTCCCCACCCAAAACTCATCTTGAATTGTAATCACCACATGTCAGAGGAGGGACCTGCTGGGAGGTGACTGGATCATGGGGACAGTTTCCCTCATGCTGTTCTTATGATAGCAAGGGAGTTCTCATGAGATCTAATTGTGTATAAGTGGCAGTTTCCCCTGCATGCTCTCTCTCTCCTGCCACCTTGTAAAGACGTGCCTTGCTTCCCCTTCACCTTCCTCCATGATTGTAAGTTTCCTGAGGCCTCTCCAGCCACATAGACCTATGAGTCAGCTAAACCCCTTTTGTTTATAAATTACCCAGTCTCAGGCAGTATCTTTATAGAAGTGTGAAAACGGACGAATACATTGTTTTACTGTTCCTATTTTCTCAGGACCATCAGAAGGTGCTTTAGAGAAAGAAGTGACAAACTCTGTTTAGGAATATATATTTGGTGCTGGTAAGATATCATGGGCTACTGCATTCATTGTATGAAACCTCTGTGACTTCATCTAAAATATAATACTTTTTGACATTGATATTTTGTCATTGGTGAATCAAAAGGAAGATAAATCTTGCATGCAAGAGAGGTAAATAAAGCTTTCACATTACATTATATTGTCAGCTACCTAGTCCACGTATGTATGTTTCATCAAATTCAGCAAATTACATTCATTTAAGCAAATTGTTTTTATGATAGACATCAGGCTTATAAATAAACTCAAATGACTTTGGGGTGTTCTGACAAATAATAAAAACTGTGAGGTGACCAGATACCATAATACATTATTATAGATATGTAAACCTAATATAGATATTATAAATAGATATTGTATACTTACATAGCATATAACAATTCAGATTATAGTTTTAAAAAATAGATAACCATTAGCAATCCCTTCTACAGTGAATTAATTTTTTCCAAATGATTATGACTATTACTATCATGAACAATAATTGTTTTTTTTTTTTTTTTTTTTTTTGAGACGGAGTCTCGCTCTGTCGCCCAGCCCAGGCTGGAGTGCAGTGGCGCGATCTCGGCTCACTGCAAGCTCCGCCTCCCGGGTTCACGCCATTCTCCTGCCTCAGCCTCCCGAGTAGCTGGGACTACAGGCGCCCACAACTGCGCCCGGCTAATTTTTTGTATTTTTAGTAGAGACGGGGTTTCACCGTGGTCTCGATCTCCTGACCTTGTGATCCGCCCGCCTCGGCCTCCCAAAGTGCTGGGATTACAGGCGTGAGCCACCGCGCCCGGCCCAATAATTGTTACAGTAATAAATTTTTAATAACAACAGCTGGTGCATATCAAGGACTCACCATGTGAACGGCACTCTGATAAATGTTCCGTGGGTATGACCTCATTAAATCCTCATCATAACATGATGAGCATTTAAAAATTAGAACTATTGTGAGTGAATACAAATGCTTTTCCTTTTACAAAAAAGACAGCAATAAACACTTTTCAAGTGATTTTTTTTTTTTTTTTTTTTTTTTTTTGCTTTTTAACATTAAGTCTTCAGTAGAAGCATCTGTTTTACAACTGCCTTCTATCTTTGAGTGATCCCTCCCCTTTCTCCCATGTCCTCCAGCCTTCTCCCACCAGGGGCTCAGAGTAGGAAGTGGAGAAAGTGAGAGGGCACAGAATAAAAGGAAATGTCAATGGATAAGAGTCAGACTTTAACTTTTTTCAGCAAGTACAAAAGGGGAAAAGCAACATTTGCTTTGGCAAGCTGGGAATGTGTATGCTTCCAGTTATACTCCATCTTCCTCCCCTCTTCTAGGCTTCATCTGAAAGTGTCCCCCAGGAAACACAGGGGAGCAGTCAGAGTACACATTCTAGCTTTAAAAGTGGAATGGTTGAATAACCTTTAATTCTTTAAACCAAGACTGCAGCTTGAACCTACCTGTTTCACTGAAACATTTCAGCTATTGATAAAAATACATGCATTTGACTTCGGCATTTATTATCCAGGTCCCTTCTGTAATTTTTCTAGAAGCAGCAAATTTATAGGCACTACAACAGAAAATATAAGAAAGGTTTATCTTTTGAATTCTACAGACATTCTGTTAAAATGGGCAGATTAAAACTTTGCATATGTACAACTTACGACATATGCCCTCAAGTTCTGGTATAAGAGAGAGGGATAAATTAGTTAATAATAAGCCATACTTAAAAACTGAGACTGTATTTATTAAATCAGTGCTTGCAGAATGAAACGACCACAGAAGGCAGACTTGTAACTGAATGGGAAAATGGGACAATATAAGAGATGGTAAAAAGTGGAATTATCTAAAGTAGTTAGAGTGTAGAAATCTGAGCATATGTGATTTCTCTGAATCAGGTGCTCATGACTCAACTCTAGCAGATTTTTGCTATGCAAGAATGTGGGCTCATTGTTGCCAGATTTTCTGACTTATAAGAGGAGCCGGAAATCCATATTTTCAAGTAAAATCTTCCTGACTTGAAAATGTTGGCAAATTTCTTCTTCCTTTTTTTATAGTATTCAGGCTGCTCATATGTTACCTCACTTAACAGTGGATGGGTATTGATTTCAGAATGTGGGAAGCTTTGTGGTAATTTGCATTCCACCCTATTTAGGGATGTTTTCATGAAGGCTTGATAGACCTCATCATTTGAACTCACACTTGGGTCTCTTCCTACAAGTTTATAATCTCAGAAATTCAAATTCAGGAGTTCTGGGGTAGGACCCAGAAATTCTGATGTGGCTGGCCCAGTGAACATACTTTGAGCAGTATCTTCAAAAGTGAGAGGGAGAGAATTATTAGATCAGGGATCAGCAGTCTATGACTCATTGGCCAAATCCTGTCTGCTGCTTGTTTTGCAAATGAAGATTTACTGGAACAGAGCCACTTCCATTCATTTACATATATTGTCAATGGCTGGATCATGCTACAAGGGCACATTGAGTAATTGTGATAGAGACTATTTGTCCCTCAAGCTTAAAATATTTACTCTCTGGCCCTTTATGGAAAACTTTGCTGACTCCTGCATTAGACAAAATGGATCTTATGTATCTAAGCCTCAGTAAAAGCATGGCTCCTTAATATTACCCAAGTTGACAAAAACAATGTAAAAAGAACCATATTGTCGATGGTGTTGATTTATAATGCAGTTTTGTTCAAACTATTTCTTCCAAGTAGACTATCTTGTTGCTATGACGACAGTTACACAAAGCTATGTAGAGGAGAAGACAAGAAAACGGTCACAGAAATATGTTAAATGTTAGACCAGAGAAAAGGACAGTAAAAGGCTTGTGATTTGGCTTTGACTTGCAGGGATAGCATTTTCACATTCTCCCCCATAGGTGAGATAGCCACATGTGACTCTAAGAATCCCTGCTTCTCCAACAGGCCGCCCCCGTGACAGCCTCTGCAAACACCATCTGTGTGGACTAAGGAAGTTATTTCACAAATATATGAGTCATATGCCAGAGCTTTTCACTTGTCAGGAGTATGGATAATGGGTTTATGGAGAATTAAAAAAGCGATCAATGTTGAACTTCAGTTGTCTTGTCCTAAATATATACCAATCTTATTACAACTGAATAGTCCCACAGAACCTAAGTTACTTTTATGTTTATCACTTCATTTGCAGTCACGTAAGCCAGGTTCTTTGTTGTTTCCAACTATGGATCCCCTTCTTTCATGCTTACCTGCCCACCATATAGTCTCTTTTCAGCAACCAGGGTTCTATTTTCAATATAGATCAGATTAAGTCATGCCCATATCAACTCTTCTCCTTCAGTACCTTCCTATTGCACTATTTGAAAATCCAAACTCCACGTAGACCTGGCCTCCAAAGCCCCACAAAGCTGGCCTCTGAAGACATCTCTGCCCTCATTTCCTACTGTTCAGCCCTTGCTTACTCCTCCCCAGCCATCCTGGCCACCTTCCTGCTTTCCAGATTCCTAGACATGTTGAGTCCTGCTGCAGGGCCTTTGGACTTGCTATTTCCATCTACCAGAAATGTATTCCCATAGTTCTTTGCTTAGCTTACTCTCTCTTTTTATTCTTGTTGTCTCCCGAGGGGCCCTTCCCTGACCATCTATCAACCTCTCTCCATTTTTCCTGCATTATTCTTCTTCATGGCATTTATCACCACATGAAACTGTATCATACAGTTACTTGTTTACTAATTTTCAGTATACTCCACTCAACCGTAACCTTCATGAGAACAGGGAGCTTGCCTTGGCTGTGTTGTTTCCTACTTTATCTACAGCATCTAGAACAGGGCATGGCAGCCTAGAGACTAAATTTTGACTAAATGAATAATTAGAAGAAAGAATGAACATAAATTCCAAGATTGAATTTTGACTGACTTTATTGTTTTTTCTGCAAGACTAAGACATCAAATTTTGTATGCTGGGCCTGCCAGGTCCAGTAACTTTATTCTATCCCAGGAGACATACTGTGAGTTGGATATCTAAGATGCTTGAAGAGGATTAAATAAAATGAAAAATAGAATCCAAATAATAATAATAATAATAATAATAATAATAATAAAGACTAGGCCAGGTGATAGCCAGGTGGTACCGGTTAATTTTAAAAAAAGAAAATAAAGAAGTCAGAAGTGAAGTCCGAGTTGTCTGATCAGCAGAAAAGCCAGGTGGGCAGCAGTCCTCGAGGGTGCTGTGGGTCAACAGTCATGCTTGGGCATGTTCTGTTAGCCTGTTCCTGCCTTCATCATTGCCCGCTCTGGCCTTTGCTCACCCCTGATAACTTTAGCTTCAGAATTTGTCCATATGCAGGCAGTCATCTCACAAACATATGAGGATCACAAGGCTAAATGGGGTGAAGGAAGGTGACTGGGCTGCTGTAAAGTCTGCTCTTTAACAAAACACACACACACACACACACACAGAGGGGGAGAGAGAAAAAGAGAGAGAGAGAAAGAGAGAGGGAGGGAGAAAGACAGAGAGAGAGATACAGAGAGAGAGCATGAGAGCCAGATGATACAATGACAGCACAGACCAATTAGACCAGGAGGATTTGGTACTAATGTGGTTCCAGTGTCCACAGGACTTAAGAATCTCATGCAATATCATAACTCTACCTTTTTCTTAATACTCTTAACAAGTGTAGTAGATGCAGATATCTGAGAAAAAAATTCCTTGAAGCAATCAAATGGTCAAAAATATTATACCTGGACACTGATCATTTGCATATGGATGATATGGGGATATGAAAATTGAGATAAATCATAACAAAATTCAAATTGCCTCTAAGCTAGGTTTTATTGGGGGGGATTGTTCTTAAATTTTTTTTGGTAAAATGTATAATTAATTTTAGAACTATATATGCACATACATATTATATAACATATGTAATATATATCACTTATATATTTCACACTGTTCATCTCAAATAACAAAATTGTACATGAACTCTTATCATATTAGGACTTTTCTGTGGCCCTAAGTGGTTATAAAAGCATGGGTTCAAAATTCATGAAGTGATTGCTAAATAAATGGGGTGGTCATAGTTGTCTGATAATGTCTATCATTTCTTCTGATAATGTCTATCATTTCTTCACAGAAAATATAAACTAGTTAAGCAAGAAAGTATATTTAAGCTGTTATGTTGTTTGGGTCTGTTTTCGCCCAAAATCACACATCAAGTTGTAATCCCAGTGTTGGAGGTGGGGCCTGGTAGGAGGTGACTGATTCATGGGGGGAGTTTCTCATTAATAGTTTAGCAGCATTCCCTTTATACTGTCCTCAAGACATTGAGTGAGTTCTCATGAAATCCGGTCATTTAAAAGTGTGTAGCTCTTCCCTGCTCTCTCTTGCTCCTGCTCCAACCATGTGAGATGCCTTGCTTCCCCTATGCCTTCCACCATGACTGGAAGCTTCCTGAGGCCTCCCCAGAAGCAGAAACAGCTATGCTTCCAGTACACCCTAGAGAATCGTGAGTCAGTTAAACCTCTTTTCTTTATACATTACCCCGTTGCAGGTATTTCTTTATAGCAATGTGAAAATGGCCTAATACAAGCTGAAAATATGGGTGACAAAATTATCTGTACACCGAACTCTCATGACAGGCAGTTTACCTATAATAAACCTGCACACGTACCCCAGAACCAAAAATAGAAGTTTAAAAAATAATAATAAATAAAATTCAGAAGATCTGGCATTCCTGGCCCCACAAAGAAATAGCTCTATTTATTTATTTATTTATTTTGTTGTCTCTTTTATTATTTTTCCTCATAATAGAAGCATTACAAAAAACCAGGAGGAAAACATATATGTACAAAATTCCATCTACCAAACCAATCATTGTTAATAGCTTGACATATATCTTTCCAGATATTTTTCTACTGATATATGACACTTGCCAGCTCTCATTCATGAATAATACATGCGTGTACATGTGATACTTTTCAGAGAATTCAAATTCTTCATATTATAAGATAACATGCTTTCCTCACTTAGTTGTATGTTACAAATATCAAATCAGAAATACACATTTACAAAAGCGTTTTACAGCATTTTTACATTTTCTTCTTTTTACGATATTTTTAATGGTTGTATAAGATCACATGAAAATTTAGCACTTACATAAATAATTATATGCCGTTTTAATATTTAATATGTTGTTTTTAAAAATAATTCATCAAACAGACAGAATGAGTTGGAAAAAAGCTAGAAATTTAAAGGTAGAAATCCTCCAAGTCCAAATTCTAAAAAGCAAGAAAACATGCTTAACAAACATTAACAGTTTTCAAAATGTCTGCAGTGCATCACTCTCTGCATGTTAGAAACAACCCAAAATTCATAGACTCACACATTTAATTTTTGGCTAATATGTGAATCTTAATGCAATGTTATTTCAGTTACAAGTATTTCAGCTGACTGGTTAGCGCACAGCCACACAGGATCATAGTAAAAGAAAGGAAAGAGAGGTCTTGCCATGGCCTGGGGCCTGACTGCTCTAGGATTAACCTTGATATTGTGTTTCTTTCTTTTTTTTTTTTTTTATTATTATTATACTTTAAGTTCTAGGGTACATGTGCGTAACATGCAGGTTTGTTACATATGTATACTTGTGCCATATTGCTGTGCTGCACCCATCAACTCGTCAGCACCCATGGATATTGTGTTTCTGATCCTCCTTTCACTCCTCCTATTTGTCTTGGTAAGTTTACACTAGTGGGAAAGGAGAGGTGTGAAAAACACTCCGAAATTGCTCTTACCTGAATTATTCAAACACCTAAGTCCCTACAAGACATAGGTCCCAGACAGCTCACAGAAAATGAGATCTATTTGGGGGCATGAAACTATAAATGCCTACAGAGCCTCTGCACATAGTGATAACATTCTCCAAACCAAAGGTACAACACATGGTCTAACCAAAAGATGGGGAGATTTGAAATCTGTGCTTTTTTGAAAAATTCAGAAAATTCAGCCCAAATCCAGGCATTTAATTTGTGGACTTAAGTTCAGCTTGAGAATTTGATCATAGGCTCGGAAAGGATTTCATCAAGGATAGGATTTATATTTAAATTTGGGGCTTCTCTGTACTGTTGGAATTTTAGTGCTGAAGAATCTATATGGAATTTGCTATACATTAATGCAATTCTACATATAATTTATTACTCATCAATGTTTTCATTTTATGTCATTGCATGGGAAAAATAAAGTTTTTATATACTTTGGGATGAGAGTGGATATAATTCATGCTTTGTTCTGATTCATTCCGGAGTGTGTGCGGGCACAATCTACACTGCCCACCAGTAATTCTAGAAGAATACTTGTAGGAGAGTGGTTGGGATTGGAGGAGTCACCTCATGAAGGTAGTAACCCCTTTAAGAAACTAGCCATACTCCTGCATCAGCATAATCTGAAAAGTTAGTTTCAATGGGTGGGGAAAATAAAAAGGTAGGGAATGTTAGTAGCGAACATCTGTGAATAGGCAGTTTTATGAAACATGTCTACCTCTTGACCCTTTACTCTTTACAGTGAATTACCCGGTCATTAGGCTACAGCCACTAATCCATGTATTCAAACGGAGTACATCTTTCCAAATTTCTGAACAAAATATTTGATTTCTGATGTTTTACCTTTTTAGGAATCAGTAAACTGAAGCAATTTATGTAAGTGATACTTTTCTGCAGATTTAATTCCCCCATTTTACCACTCCTCCAAGGCGTACCCTGTTCAAAGATCTAGCCTTGGTGGACAGACAGGAACAATTCTGATCTGGTTTCCATCTTAAACTGCCTCTTTCTGCTGACACTTTATAATATTTGGGATCTCTTCTGACTCTTTTGTCTTACTTCTCTTTTCTCTCTCTCTCTTTTTTTTTTTTTTTTTTTTTTTTTTTTTTTTTTTTTTTTTTTTTTGAAGCAGGGTCTCCCTCTGTTTTCCCAGGCTGGAGTATAGTGGTGTGATCTCTGCTCACTGCAACTTCTGACTCTTAGGCTCCAGCGATCTTCTTACTTCAGCCTCCCTGGTAGCTGGGACCACAGGCACATACCACCATACCCAGCTTATTTTTTGTACTTTTTGTACAGACAGGGTTTCATTACATTGCCTAGGCTAATACCGAATTCCTGGGCTCAAAGTATCTGCCAGCCTCAGCCTCCCAGTCTGCTGGGACTACAGGCCCGCCTGTCTTATTTCTCAATTGCTTCAAAATGTAGTTGTGTAAGGGCATGCTATTCATTAGACTTTCCCTCACAAAGACACTAAAAGTAAATGTTATTTCTAATTTCTACTTTATACTTGAGGTAACCGGGACATAGAAAATCTAGGCAATGTGCCCAGTGCCATATACATGAATCTTGGGTTCAAATCTTGTTTAGAACAATCAAAATATGCAACCTTTCGATTATTATAATAGAGCATAATTAGTGAGTCATAAAATAATTTATTTAATTCTATTTTGCAAAGTAACTAGCTAAAAATGTTCATTATTGTTATCTGGATTTTTCAACCTAGTTTTATAAATCTTCATTTTGACACCTTTAAGGATCTCTCTTAAGTAAAACCCCAGATAGTTATCCTACCAAAATTTAAATCAAATTTTTAGCATCAGTCTTATTAATTTTAATTAGGTAAAAAAACAACTGCTAGAAAAATAGCACATATTTGTACAAATTGAATCTTACCCACAGGGATTTGTGGTGTCAAGAGATGTTTGCTGCAAATTTAAATAGCAGCTGTAAAAAGCTTGGTTACCTACACACAATTTTTCACTATCTGGGGCACATTTTCCACCCTTTTTCAATTTGCTATTTGGGATCCTGATTTGTATTTGTACAAGGGACTGCAAGATAAATATATTTACATTAGGGCTATAATATTCTCAAACCCAAGGAATGAGTTGCTGGTGGGGGATAACCAAGAATTGTCTAGTTGACTAAAAAAATCACAGAGGCCTTTCATTACACTCTTTTGAAACCCACCTCCCAGCTGTCTGACATAATAATAACTCCTTCTCCCCACCAACTACCCCTTATCACCTACAAAGACTTTCTTACAAAACCCTTCACCAGCAAACACAAATTCTATACAGACATCTCCAATTCAAGATCAAGATCAAGAACTACAGAAAAGATCCCGGTACAGGATGAATCGCCTTCACATGGTATCTCTGGATCATCTCTGATCATCAACAACATTGTTGGACTAGAGATAACCATCACAAAAAACAATTTGTGAAGATTATTACCATAAAAACCAACATGAATAATTTCTCCTCCAAATATATGATGTCTTTGAATAATAGTCCATTTCATTTCTTGGTAATTACATTGCACATGTGTTTATGCTGTCAAAAATCAGAATGATGAGCTATTAGATGTTTTTGTTTCACAGGCCCTTTTTCTTTTCATCTGAAAATATTTGATTCTTAGTAGCCCTGCCTGTGTTGCTCTCATTATGACTCTATCGAAAACAAATATTCTGACTATGTTAGCTAAAAATTTTGATGAAGGCCTATTAGAATTGGCATATTTTCATGCTGAATCTGCAGTTAAGAGCTATTTCAGCAAAAAGGCAGAGTGAGGTAGATTCACAAGGCACTCGTACCCTTCCACACAGCAATACTTCCCGTTCCTCCTGCACATTTTCATAACGTCCGTGGTTGCTGAGACTGAACATCAAGGCACATGTTTAATAGAGGCCCTCAAATGATTTATCTGGGTTCAAAAAGGTCTTTTATTATTCCACGTGATTGAATTGATATTTTTAATATTTGTTTCGCAAACGAAAACATTAAAAAAACAGCAAGAAAAAGAGAATGATAGAAATGGTTTAAATGAATGGGGCATTTAGGAGGACACAGAAATTACAATAAGAAATACCTGCAAAATGAGAAACAGGCACGATTAGTAGAGAAATAGAAGGTCAAAATTCCCAGAGCAAGGCACTGACATATGGTTACTGATAAAACTCTGTTTCTGTTTCTGCACCTCACTTTTTACCTTGTTTGTTCATTGCAACATAATTTGATATGTTTTTATTGAATCCTTACTCACTGGTGGCAATGAATGTGGTCCTGAGGATAGAGTCTTATATGTAACTTAATAAGTCATTCTACAATTGCTTCTACAAAGAATTTCTATCAAATAGATCTCCAGCTCTATCAAGAAAGCCATCTACAAACCATTGACTTATATTGCTTTATAAACAACCCACACATATTACTCAGAATTGACCTCAAGAATGCAATTGCATGCTGGACATCAAGACATCAAGAGAGTTCTAAACTCTTGATCAAGCTAAAACTATTCAAAATAATACTGTAGTCCACTATATCCTTACTATAGAAAAACAGTAAGTTTATTAACAAATTGTCTTAAGTATAACAATTCTTCCTTAGGTAGCAAGATGAAGTAATATTTTAATTGTCATAACTGGCATCAGAGTTCTTTCTGGAAAAAGCCCAGTGCTATTTGATAAATGGGATGATCTACCAGAATACAATGTGTGATTGTAAGGCCTGTATATGAACTACAGCCAAATCAATAAAAAGAAAATTTAAGTTTTCCTATATGAGAAAAAGAATTATTTTGTCTTTGTTTCTCGATATTGTTGCTGGCTTCTGACAGAAGAGAACAGATAAAAGAGGAGCAAACTGCAGCACGATGATCAGATGCTTCGGTGTAGGCAATAAAAGTCAGTAAGACAGCTCCATGGAAGCATAGCTAACATGACAATTTAAGAATTAAAATGCCTAATATGCTATTTGTGGGAATTGAAATCTGTAAACCCTACAAAAATGCTTTTTGTGCTTGTTTCTTTGTTGTTGTCATCTTGTTTGTGGAAACTATAGAAGGAGGGTTAGTTTAACCTCAGGAATGCTCAGCGAGGAACAGAGACAGCACAGGCAGAAGTACAAGTGTACAAGCAAAGGTGACCTTGAGGAGGTAACCCCTCCATCCATCTAGATGTCTCAGGACTTTCAAGTGCCCTCCAGATTAGAACTGGGAGTGAAGTCTATCTCATGAAGATGGACCCTAGATTTCACCTACAATCTAGTTTCACAGAAAAATCAAGACTAGAGATACCTAGATGGCAGGTCCTCAAACAACATCCTTTCTTTCAACCTTGTTTAGTTATAATATTAATGAGGAAAAAAATTAAAAAAAAAAAAGGATTACTGCTGCATCCATTGTCTGTGTGGAGTTGGCATGTTGTCCCCATGTCTGCGTGGGTTTTCTCTGGGTAGTCTGGTGTCCTGCCACATCCCAAAGTTGTGCCTGTCAGGTTTATTGGCATTTCTACATTGTGCTTATATGACTATGTGTGTTTGGGGATTGGGGATTGTGAGTTGTCCTGTGATGGGATGGCATCCTGTCCAGGGCTGGTTCCCACCTTGTACCCCAAGCTGCCAAGAGAGACTCTGGTCACCCTCGACCCTGAACTGGAATAAGATAATAAATTATTATCTTACCTGTTTTTTATCAACCTTTCTTAAATGTATGTAATGTCATATTTATTTCACTGTTGAATATGAGAAGTGTTTTCTCATTATTTAGAAGTTTGACAGTATTTCTGTGACCAGAAACATCCTATAGGAACTTAACTTTTGTTTATATCAATTAGTCTATGGTGAAAACTGGTCTTCTTATATGTGATTTTGCTTAAAGTCCGTTTCCAGGACCCTATCCAGTAAGTGAGAACTTACTGTAGTTCAATTGAGTTTCATATGGCACCTAATAATTAATGAACTTAGTAAAAAGTTCTCAGTATTTTGAAAGTTAAACACCATTTTCAAATGTAATACACCTCTATCAACTCTCCTGAAAAGGATTTCTGTGATAATAGTAGACAAGGTATCATTATTCTTATTTTACAGGTAAAAGACTGAGATCCAGAAAGATTCATAGATTTGTCAAAAATCACACACCAAAAGGAAGAAGTTGTTTATGAATCCAGCCTTGCTTATTCTGCATATCAAATGTTTTCCATTATTATGTTATTGTTTAGTACATTTTAATAACAATTATAATGAATATAATTACCAGGAAGTACAAGACTCTTCCACATCTTAAACGTGAAAGAAATACTGAACAGATTCCTAAATTCAAAAGCAGAACTTTAACAAAAATTTCTAGTGTAAAAAGTAGGTCATTTGCATATTTTTCTTTGACTTAAATATCTAATTGCCAGGACGTTTGCATTTTCCTATCTGATTTTGCCAGCACATCCAATTCATCTACATATATTCCTTAATCTAGTTGCTGAAAATGAATGTCCTTTCCTACCTATAATTAGAGTAAACTTCAGCTTCGACACACTTCAAGAAGGGGGATTTTACAGAGTATAAAGAGGAACCATTTTCAGACTTAAATTTTGTCAACCTTTTGGAACATTGAGTAGTTATTTTGATATTCTTGACCTCCGTGGGGGCCTGAGGCTGTACACGCAGTAGTCATAGTGAAGGTACCCTAATAACATATTCACACATAAACTTGGAGGTGAACAAAGAGGATTTATATTTCAGTGTATAAATATTTTAACCCAGGTATTAGACACCAATGAGTTATATATTATTTCTCAATTCCCATAATATATATGCCCTTTGACTGATGTTGATATTAAATCTCTAAACTTAGAAAGTTAAAGAACAGAAATCTGATTTATTGAAGAGTCTTTCAACCTATGTAATTAACGTTCCACCAGTGCTCACAGCTGGACCTTAGGGATTCTCTGCCACTGTGCTCGAATGACACTATTTTTATCTAAGAGAAAATGAATATGAAATACACATCATTTTGCTGTTAACTCATTGCCCCCACAGTCCATGTGCATTGCAGTGACTTTAACCTTCATCTTAAACATGATGACTAAGATAGCCTTAACATTCTCTTCAACTTGACTCAATCTTAGACAGATTTCTTCCTGACTGTAGGCTCCTGACTCCCTTTTTTTAGAGCATTTACTTTAGAAAACTTTCCACTGTAATTTCTTTCTCTGCACCTTTGAGACATAGATGTTCTCTCTGCCTCTGCCAGTTTTACCACCTAGGAATCTCTTTCTTGAGAACCTGAGAGTATTCATTTGGAATGTAATCATCAAATGAGACAGCACCCCCATCTCTCAGTCTCCATGGGAGGTTAGAAGCTTAACTTCAATAAGTGCCTATTAACAAACATCCATGCTAATCACCTTGATTTCCTATTCCCTGCTCCCTGTTCTCCCCTTTGAGTTAGACCTCTCTCTCCCACCACAGGAGTCTTGAATACAGTCTTTCTTGTCCATTTAACTCTCTCTGGTTACAATTTTTCTTTGACAAATATCATTGTTACTTCTCCATTTTTAGATCACTTACCACATGTCAATTTTTTTTTGCTAAGTCCATTAATATAGAGTGTCTTGTTCAATCCCCACAATAACCTAGAGATGATTCCTGGTTCCGTTTTATAGATGAGGGAACAAAAGTGCACAAAAGTCCAGTAACAATGCCCTCTCTGGAAAGAGGCACCAAACAGTTTTCAGAGAGAGGGGAAATAAATCAGAGAAGAGAGGAAAAGGGGAAAGGAGGAGAAGGGGAGGGAGTGATGAAGGAAATGAGGAGAGAAAAGAGAAGACAAGACAAAACTACAACCCCTAAGAAGCCTGAGGTCTGGACCAATCACACTACCTCTACCTGTTGGTCATGTTGTCATAAAGATTTTACGGAAATAAAACGATAATCATGGTATGGAACAGTGATCCCAAATGTTGTAACGCAAACAGAAATATCTGTATGCAAGGAAAATATGCCTTTATCTAGATACTGCTAATGGTGGAGCACAGAGTAGAACTTACTACTTGCTGGGTATTTTTTACTGTTAAAATTTTATTCTTTAGCATCAGATAGCAGAGCCATCACCTTCTCCCTGCATTCTGCCTTTTGAGTCATCAGTGACAATGTCCACTTGTACTGCCCACCAACTCCCTGAATCAAAGTATTAATATAGAACAGGGAAAACTCTCTTAAGCGTGACATGATGTGTTTTTAGCCTGTTTTCCCTCCCTAAGTGAGTAGTTTTGAAAATTGATTATTGAAACAGATTTCAACTTTAAGTTTTCCCTTTGTCTAGTAATAGAAATGCCTTTTAAATATAGCTCTTTCTACAAACAACATGAGACAGAGGAATGGAGTGAGTTCTTCTTACCTTCATCCAAAGTCACGTCAGAAAATAGTTTACTGATCATTCCAGATTTATCCCGGCCTCCTTTCCTTCTGTCAGTAGCTTCTTATCTTATTTCACCCTAAATTTTCAAAAGAGAAGTCCAAGGAAATTCAGCTTCTTAACCATGGCCCAGAACAAATGAAGAACCAAGGGGGCAAAGTGAAGTTTGCACGTGGGTGTTCTTCTCTACCATCAAATCCCTCCGAGGAAAAATCAGGCTGCCTACAAAGCCTGCATAATGGACCCTGTTGTCACAATCTCAGAAAAATGTGCTTTCCCTGTTCCCACCGCCATTATTACTGGAGGCAGCTGACAAGATCCTATTTGTTAGGGTCATGTTCTCTATTTATTTCATGGTACTGGTAGCTAGGTGATTCTGTCCTCATTGAATTTATTTATATAAACAACTCTTAGTGTGATCCTGCTAAGAGATTATTATTTTATTTGTCTGGAATTCACATTTGGGAAATTTCTTATTATTTCTCCCTCTGTCCATTAGTTTTATACCCTGAAACTGGACTCAATTATTCATATTTTCTTGGGTAATTTCTTATTACTGGTTTCTTCCCTGGAACTTTAATTTCCACTCTGTTTTACCTTAAGTTGCCATTGGGTGCTGCGAGCATTGCCCTGAAGCTGTCTGGTGCTCATGCAGTAGTACAAACAGCAGCAGTAGTTATAAGAAGAAAAAGAATAAATACTTATGTAAATCCTGGTGTGTTCCAGGTATTGTCCCAAGTGCTTTGTGTATTTAACTTATTTAATCCTCAAAACAAGTTTATGAGGTAGGTGCTGATTATTTTTACTTTATCTGATTAGACAACGGTGGCACAGTGATTAAGTGTATAAGTTCATATACTTAGCAAATGGAAGAGCCAAGTCTTAACTGTCTGAAGTGACTGAATGCTTATTTTGTGACCATCACTGTCTCTCTATAGTGGGACCAAAACTGGCACGTTCAGTTTCACATACATCATTTAAATTAAGGAAATTAATCTTCTAATTAAAACAAAATGAAGGGACGCTTTTGCTAAGGGCTCCTTAAATTTATCTCAAGATAATCTCTCTCTCTCACACACACACACACACACACACATCATACCATCATCATAATATGAATATGTGACATTCTGTATGTAACTACTAGAATACAATAGAAGAGGAGTACTTTCAATTTGGTTTCCATCGTCATATAAGCTGCAACTAAAAAATACTTTGAGAGAGATAATGAGAGGGAGAAAATGAGAAAGAGAAAGAAAGAAATTGACAGATGTAGGAAAGAGAAAAAGAGGAGGAAGATCTTTTATGTTTTATTGAAAGACTGGCGTACACATTTCCTCAGAGCACATGAACTATGAGAGTACATTTTATATGACTTTCAGGTGAAGCCATTTTTCCCTGTCCTTCATGATAGAAATCAATTATTAATGTTTAATCTGGCCCCTAAAGTTGTTCACGTTTAATCCCAAGATTAGAATGCTAATTGCCATTGTCATTGTTTCTCAGAATCTTTTCATAGCAACCGACATCATTTTACTATAAGTAGCAAGAATCAGGTTGATTGGAAATCCTTAGCACTAGGTTTGATGTATACATATTAAACATTAACATTATCTTTATATGAAGGAATAAAGTAGAACTGACATTTTCCTAAATAAAGCACTGTTTCCATCCTCAACTATATTGCTTAAAGTTCATTTTAAAAAGAATATTAAAAATAATGAACTCTGGGTCTAAAAGTAAATGCCGTTTTCTTCCTCTAAGTTATTTTAACATTTTATGGGTTAAATATATCTTATTTTTTCTTCAGATATCAGAATTTCTCTACAATATCTGGGCAGTGATGAGCCCTTCCTCTTGAACTTCCCCAGGTTGTAGTAGGAGATGTCAGGTGGCTCTGCCATCCTACGCAAATCAAACAGAATTAACCCCATAACCTTTGCCAACATGGCCAAAAGATAAAGAGATGGAGCTGCCTCTCCTTCATCCGCAAAAACCTCTCTACCATGTTACATTGAATGTAACGTCATGGGCATATATCTTATGCGTGTGAGTTTGAGGCTTCTTTTTCAGATTCAGATTTAAATTTAAACTATAATAATAAAAGAAAGATCATCAGAGGATGAGCTTACTATTCTGCCTTTGACCCTCCTTGCTTATTCCTCTCACGGAAATGATAATCCTGACATTTAATAGGAACCTTGACCAGTTAGGGAAGAAGGATAGATTGGGAAGTGTCTTTTCTTGTTTTCAATTTAATGACTATTTTTTCATGAATATTCCAAAGTAAAGTGCTAGATGCTATGTTTATGTCTAAGAGGAAAACAACAGAAGCTTCCACCAAGATGTATTTCAGCAAGTAGTCAATTATAGAAAGGAGCTGAAGATGGCAATACGAGTCAGAATGATACTGTGAAGTTAGCAATAGATGTCAGACACCCAGGAGAGAAATGCTCAGACTAAAAAATCTCTAGGAATTGCTTGGTGAGTTGCCAAATGTGGGCATGGCAGTTGGTTGGCTGTCCACCAAATTTGGTATTTCCTATTGCATGAAATTGTCATTAGGAAGTGGTTGCTCAGCCAGCGACAGTGTTTCCTGGTCATGCTTCCATGCAGCTATGGTCATGTTCTCACCAATGGAAGGGGAGAAGGGACATGGAGTCACTTCAAGACCAAAGTTTTCAAGAAGTAAGGATGCCTTCCTATCTCTTTCTTTTTCAGTTGGAGACAGACAACTCCAATGCTAGAGGAGCCACAGGATGAAAGGAGTTTGGGTCTTTGATTTTCCCTATGAATTGTTATGTGAAGAAGAAATAAAGTCCCATCTTTTAAAACACTGAAATTGTGGAGACTTGTTATAGCATAGAGGCTCATCTAACCAATACAGTTTGACTTTGTGGTATACCAGCACAGCTAACATCCAATTATTACACCTTGACATTAGGAAAGGAAGTCTCTCTCGCTCCTTTTCCTAATCACACTCTTCTGTGTTTCTGCAAAGGAGTAGAAAATATTAAGATTATTCAGGTGTCAAGGCAAACTTTAACCTCTATTTTCTAAGTGTGTGGGATTGTTATGCTAAAATTTCATGTGCCTAAAGCTCACTTCTGTTTCCATTTTTTTTTAATACTTTAAGTTCTAGGGCATATATGCACAACGTGCAGGTTTGTTACATAGGTATACATGTGCCATGTTGTTTTGCTCCACCCATCAACTCATCATTTACATTAAGTATTTCTCCCAATGCTATCCCTCCCCAAGCCCCGCACCCCCAACATGCTCCAGTGTGTGATGTTCCCCTCCCTGTGCCCATGTGTTTTCATTGTTCAATTCCCACCTGTGAATGAGAACATGTGGCGTTTGGTTCTCTGTCCTTGTGATAGGTTGCTGAGAATGATGGTTTTGAGCTTCATCCATGTCCCTGCAAAGGACATAAATCTTTTTTTATGATTGCATAGTATTCCATGGTGAATATGTGCCACATTTTCTTAATCCAGTCTATCACTCATGGGCATTTGGGTTGGTTCCAAGTCTTTGCTATTGTGAATAGTGCTGCAATAAACATAACCTGTGCTTGTGTCTTTATAGTAGCATGATTTATAATCCTTTGGGTATATACCCAGTAATGGGATCGCTGGGTCAAATGGTATTTCTAGTTCTAGATCCTTGAGGAATAGCCACACTGTTTTCCACAATGGTTGAACTATTTTACACTCCCACCAACGATGTAAAAGCATTCCTATTTCTCCACATCCTCTCCAGCATATGTTGTTTCCTGACTTTTTAAAGATCACCATTCTAACTGGCATGAGATGGTATCTCATTGTGGTTTTAATTTGCATTTCTCTGATGACCAGTGATGATGAGCATTTTTTCATGTGTCTGTTGGTTGCATAAATGTCTTCTTTTGAGAAGTGTCTGTTCATGTCCTTTGCCCACTTTTTGATGGGGTTGTTTGTTTTTTTCTTGTAAATTTGTTAAAGTTCTTTGTAGATTCTGTATATAAGCCCTTTGTCAGATGGGTAGATTGCAAATATTTTCTCGCATTCTGTTGGTTTCATGTTCACACTGATGGTAGTTTCTTTTAATGTGCAGAAACTCTTTCGTTTAATTAGATCCCATTTGTCTATTCTGGCTTTTGTTGCCATTGCTTTTGGTGTTGTAGTCATGAAGTCCTTGCCCATGCCTATCTCCTGAATGGTATTGCCTAGGTTTTCTTCTAGGGTTTTTATGGTTTTAGGTCTTACATTTAAGTCTTTAATCCATCTTGAGTTAATTTTTGTACAAGGTATAAAGAAGGGATCCAGTTTCAGCTTTCTACATATAGCATCTACGGCCATACCATCCTGAATGCACCCGATCTCGTCTACATATAGCTAGCCAGTTTTCCCAGCACCGTTTATTAAACAGGGAATTCTTTCTCCATTTCT
This sequence comes from Macaca nemestrina, assembly GCF_043159975.1. Classification (NCBI taxonomy): domain Eukaryota; kingdom Metazoa; phylum Chordata; class Mammalia; order Primates; family Cercopithecidae; genus Macaca; species Macaca nemestrina. The sequence continues at coordinate 160,807,669 of NC_092127.1, forward strand.
TGTTTTGGTCAGGTTTGTCAAAGATCAGATGGTTTTAGATGTGTGGTGTTATTTCTGAGGCCTCTGTTCTGTTCCATTGGTCTATATCTCTGTTTTGGTACCTGTACCATGCTGTTTTGCTTACTGTAACCTTGTAGTATAGTTTGAAGGTGCAATATTCAAGAAGGTGAACACCAAGATGCTGAAATACATCTTGGTGGAAGCTTCTGTTGTAGGTAGCATGATGCCTCCAGCTTTGTTCTTTTTGCTTAGGATTGTCTTGGCTATGCGGGCTCTTTTTTTGGTTCCATATGAACTTAAAGTAGTTTTTTCCAATTCTGTGAAGAAAGTCATTGGTAGCTTGATGGGGATGGCATTTAATCTATAAGTTACCTTGGACAGTATGGCCATTTTCACAATATTGATTCTTCTTATCCATAAGGATGGAATGTTCTTCCATTTGCTTGTGTCCTCTTTTATTTCATTAAGTAGTGGTTTGTATTTCTCCTTGAAGAGGTCCTTCACAACCCTTGTTAGTTGGATTCCTAGGTATTTTATTCTCTTTGTAGCAATTTTGAATGGGAGTTCACTCATGATTTGGCTCTCTGTTTGTCTGTTAATGGTGTATAAAAATGTTTGTGATTTTTGCACATTAATTTTGTATCCTGAGACTTTCCTGAAGTTGCTTATCAGTTTAAGGAGATTTTGGGCTGAGATGATGGGATTTTCTAAATATACAATCATGTCATCTGCCAACAGGGACAATTTGACTTACTTTTCCCCGAATTGAATACCCTTTATTTCTTTCTCTTGCCTTACTGCCCTGGCCAGAACTTCCAACACTATGTTGAATAGGAATAGTGAGAGAAGGCATCCTTGTCTTGTGCCAGTTTTCAAAGGGAATGCTTCCAGTTTTTGTCCGTTCAATATGATATTGGCTGTGGGTTTGTCGTAAATATTTCTTATTATTTTGAGATATGTTCCATCAATATCTAGTTTATTGAGAGTTTTTAGCATGAAGGACTGTTGAATTTTGTCACAGGCCTTACTGCATCTATTGAGATAATCATGTGGTTTTTGTCATTGGTACTGTTTATGTGATGGATTACATGTATTGATATGTGTATGTTGAACCAACCTTGCATCCCAGGGATGAAGCTGATGTGATCATGGTGGATAAGCTTTTTGAAGTGCTGCTGGATTCGGCTTGCCAGTATTTTATTTAGGATTTTAGCATCGATGTTTATCAGGGATATCAGTCTAAAATTCTCTTTCTTTTTGTGGTGTCTCTGCCAGGCTTTGTTATCAGGATGATGCTGGCCTCATAAAATGAGTTAGGGAGGATTCCCTCTTTTTTCTAGTGATTGGAATAGTTTCAGAAGTAATGGTACCAACTCCTCCTTCTACCTCTGGTAGAATTCAGCTGTGAATCTGTCTGGTCCTGGACTTTTTTTGGTTGGTAGGCTATTAATTATTGCCTCATTTTCAGAACCTGTTATTGGTTTATTCAGAGATTCCACTTCTTCCTGGTTTAGTCTTGGGAGGGTGTATGTGTCCAGGAAATTATCCATTTCTTCTAGGTTTTCTAGTTTATTTGCGGAGAGGTGTTTAGAGTATTCTCTGATGGTAGTTTGTATTTCTGTGGGATCAGTGGTGATATCCCCTGTATCATTTATATTGCTTATATTTGATTCTTCTCTCTTTTCTTCTTTATTAGTCTTACTAGCAGTCCATCAATTTTGTTGATCTTTTCAAATAACCAGCTCCTGGATTCACTGATATTTTTTGAAGGGCTTTTGTGTCTCTATCTCCTTCAGTTCTGCTCTGATCTTATTTCTTTCCTTCTGCTAACTTTTCAATTTGTTTACTCTTGCTTCTCTAGTTATTTTAATTGTGATGTTAGGTTGTCAATTTTATATCTTTCCTGCTTTCCTTGTGGACATTTAGTGCTATAAATTTCCCTCTACACACTGCTTTAAATGTGTCCCAGAGATTCTGGTACATTGTGTCTTTGTTCTCATTGGTCTCAAAGAACATCTTTATTTCTTCCTTCATTTCATTATCCTTGTTAATGTTTTGTCTTGTTGATCTGTCTAATACTGACAGTGGGATGTTAAAGTCTCCCATTATTATTGTATGCGAGTCTAAGTCTCTTTGTAAGTCTCTAAGGACTCGCTTTATGAATCTGGGTGCTCCTGTATTGGGTGCATATATATTTAGGATAGTTAGCTCTTCTTGTTGAATTGATCCCTTTACCATTATGTAATTACCTTCTTTGTCTCTTTTGATGTTTGTTGGTTTAAAGTCTGTTTTATCAGAGACTAGGATTGCAAACTCTCCTTTTTGCTTTCCATTTGCTTGGTAGATCTTCCTCCATCCCTTTATTTCGAGCCTATGTGTGCCTCTGCACATGAGATGGGTCTCCTGAATACAGCACACTGATGTCTCTTGACTCTTTATCCAATTTTTCAGCGTATGTCTTTTAATTGGGACATTTAGCCCATTTACATTTAAGGTTAATATTGTTATGTGTGAAATTGATCCTGTCATTATGATGTTAGCTGGTTATTTTGCCCGTTAATTAATGCAGTTTCTTCACAGCATTGACGGTCTTTTAAATTAGACATGTTTTTGTAGTAGCTGGTACCAGTTGTTCCTTTCCATGTTTAGTGCTTCCTTCAGAAGCTCCTGTAAGGCAGGCCTGGTGGTGATAAAATCTCTCAGCATTTGCTTGTCTGATCTTATTTCTTTCCTTCTTCTAACTTTTCAATTTGTTTGCTCTTGATTCTCTAGTTATTTTTTATTTCTATTATTTCTATTTTATTTTACTTATATTTATTTCTATTATTTCTCCTTCACTTATGAAGCTTAGTTTGGCTGGATATGAAATTCTGGGCTGAAAATTCTTTTCTTTAAGAATGTTGAATATTGGTCCCCACTCTCTTCTGGCTTGTAGGTTTCTGCTGAGAGATCTGCTGTTAGTCTGACGGGCTTCCCTTTGTGGGTAACCTAACCTTTCTCTCTGGCTACCCTTAACATTTTTTCCTTCATTTCAACCTCGGTGAATATCTGACAATTATGTGTCTTGGGGTTGCTCTTCTTGAGGAGTATCTTTGTGGTGTTCTCTGTATTTCCTGAATTTGAATGTTAGCCTGCCTTGCTAGGTTGGGGAAGTTTTCCTGGATAATATCCTGAAGAGTGTTTTCTAACTTGGTTCCATTCTCCCAGTCACTTTCAGGTACAGCAATCAAACGTAGATTTGGTCTTTTCCCATAGTTCCATATTTCTTGGAGGCTTTGTTCATTTTTTTTCACTCTTTTTTCTCTAATCTTGTCTTCTCGTTTTATTTCATTAATTTGATCTTCAGTCACTGATATCCTTTCTTCCACTTGATCGAATTGGCTACTGAAGCTTGCACATGCATCACGAAGTTCTCATGCTGTGGTTTTCGGCTCCATTAGGTCATTTAAGGTCTTCTCTACACTGTTTATTCTAGTTAACCATTCGTCTAAACTTTTTTTCAAGGTTTTTAACTTCCTTGCAATGGGTTAGAATATGCTCCTTTAGCTCGAAGAAGTTTGTTATTACTGATCTTCTGAAGCCTACTTCTGTCAACTCGTCAAAGTCATTCTCTGTCCAGTTTTGTTCTGTTGCTCGCGAGGAGCTGAGATCCTCTGGGGAAGAGGAACTCTGGTTTTTGGAATTTTCAGCTTTTCTGCTCTGGATTCTCCCCATCTTTGTGTTTTTATCAACCTTTGGTCTTTGATGTTGGTGACCTACATATGGGGTTTTGGTGTGGATGTCCTTTTTTTGATGTTGATGTTGTTCCTTTCTGTTTGTTAGTTTTCCTTCTAACAGGCTCCTCAACTGCAGGTCTTTTGGAGTTTGCTGGAGGTCTACTCCAGACCTTGTTTGCCTGGGTATCACCAGCCGAGGCTGCAGAACAGCAAATATTGCTGAACAGCAAATATGGCTGCCTGATCCTTCCTCTGGAAGCTTCGTCCCAGAGGGGCACCCTCCTGTATGAGGTGTCTGTTGGCCCCTATGGGAGGTGTCTCCCAGCCTGGCTACACAGGGTTCAGGGACCCGCTTGAGGAGGCAGTCTGTCTGTTTTTAGAGCTCAAATGCCGTGCTAGGAGGACCACTGCTCTCTTCAGAAGTGTCGAACAGGTAAGTTTAATTCTGCAGAAGTTGTCTGGTGTCTTTTGTTCAGCTATGCCCTGCCCACAGAGGTGGAGTCTATAGAGGCAGTAGGCCTTGCTGAGCTGTGGTGGGCTCCACCCAGTTTGAGTTTCCTGGCAGCTTTATTTATTTACTCAAGCCTCAGCAATGGTGGACGCCTCTCCCACTGCCAGACTGCAGTCTCACAGGTTGATCTCAGACTGCTGTGCTAGCAGTGAGCATGCTCCATGGGTGTGGGACCCACAGAACCAGGCATGGGGCGGGGAATCTCCTGGTCTCTCAGTTGCTAAGACCATGGGGAAAGCACAGTATTTGGGCGGCAGTGTACCGTTTTTCCTGGTACAGTCTGTCTGGCTTCCCTTGGCTAGGAAAGAAAAATCCCCCAAGCCCTTGCACTTCCTGGGTGTGGTGATGAACCACCCGGCTTCAGCTTGCCCTCCGTGGGCTGCACCCACTGTCCAACCAGTCCCAGTGAGATGAACCAGGTACCTCAGTTGGAAATGCAGGAGTCACCTGTCTTCTGCATCAATCTTGCTGGGAGCTGCAGACTGGAACTGTTTCTATTCAGCCACTTTGGAAGCCTAACTCCTGTTTCTTATTCTTTCTTTCATGTGCTGAAATTTAAACTGATCTAGAGCCAAGACCCTTTTGGGGCCTAATCATACTTTGATTCAGAATGATCATTGTTTCACAAGATGATCATTGTTTCTTGTTTCTACACAATATGGCTGGCCAGAAAATAATAATATTTGATGATTCAACTTTTGACTTAGGCCTCAAAATTGAATTAAGCTTTCGAATCAAGCTTTATCAGAGTTCTGTCATGGTAAATACGATAGGAGACTCAGCTAACAGTAAAGGGTTGATTTACCTTCCATTTTCTATGTATCTTAGGTGTCTACTTCCCTTGGGAATCTCATGATTTGGAAAGGTGACAGGCAAAGCAGAATTCAACTGCATCCTAGACTTTAGATATAAGACTGGCAATTTTTTTAAAAATTAGCTCAATGATAATAATAAAAAAAACCCCTCACTTTAACCCCTAATACATAACATTTTGGCTGCCTACATTTCTTGGTTCAAACACAAAGTTCTATATAAATAAAATTTTGTGGTCCAATGCACAAATCTGGATCTGGTACACAAGCCTTGCTATAGTTTAGATATTTGTTTGTCGTGTCCAAATCTCATGTTGAAATATAATCTTCAGTATTGGAGGTGGGACCTAGTGGGAAGTGTTTGGGTTGTGGAAGCAGATCCCTCATGGCTTGGTGCTGCCTTTGTGATAATGAGTTCTAATGAGATCTGGTTGTCTACAGGTGTGTGACACCTCCCCCAACCACTTCTTCTCCAGCTTTTGCCATGTGAGATGCCTGCTCCTGCTTCACCTTCCACTATGAATAAAAGCTCCCTGAGTCCCCCTCAGAAGCTAGTCAGATAATAGTGCCATGCTTCCTATGCAGCATGCAGAACCTTGAGCCAATTAAGCCTCTGTTCTTTATAAAGTACTCAGGCTCAGGTGTTTATAGTGATGCAAGAACAGCCTAACATGGTGACCCAAAGGTCTGCTATACCCTGAGTCCCAGATATTACTGTTTTTCACAGTTACTTCCAGGTTTAGTGTGAACGTACTCCTGACATATTACATGTAATGTCATCCTGCCTTCATATATGGATACACTTAGTGTGTGTGTGTGTGTGTGTGTGTGTGTGTGTGTATGTATGTACAAAGTGAGAAAACAACTTCTTGGACTTCCAAGCACCCAGATATCCAACTCCAGATACATGTTTGTATCATCATTTTAGACGGGTATAATCTATGTTTTCCAGATTCATGGCCACCTCTCTCCTGGACCATGTCTATTGCCCTCTGACAATGGCCTAATGAAATTGCATTTTTGTATAATAGAAGAGTCTCTCTACTATTACATCTCTTGCCATAGCATAACTGATACACTTTTCAATTCATGGCTAGGATTTCTTATAATGAAGCATGATGTTCAAAATGAAAGACTCCCTTTAACTTTAGTTTTAATCTCCACTCTTTAACTAAGGACCAGTATCTGGGAGAACCACAGAGCACCTGGAAGAACTTCTAGGAACAATGGATTCTTTAGAAGAAATTCTGAGTAGGATGTGTAGCCTGATTTCACCCCATCATATATAGACAATTGTCCAAGGATACAGAGACTCCTACCTGGAGACACTTGAGGTTATGGTGTGTGCCAGTGCTGTGGTCTGCTGAATCTAGTCTCACTATCTCACTGCTCACTGTTTCAAGTTATTTCTAGCTCCCTGAGACTCTGCATTCTCACCTTGTACCAGAGCAACCTGTCATAGTCTTCAAGATGAGGACTTATGTATGACATAGAGGAGGTGTGGAATATTAGTAACTCATTAGCCAGGGACAGTTTCTGGTGTATATAAAGGGAATGGCTGAGAGCAGTGAATTGTGAGAAATGTCCTTTGATCTCAGATACTCACCTACATGTGTGAAGACCTTCTGTTCACATGCTTCAGGCAAATACTGGCTTTCCTCTATTTTAGGAGATAATCTTAAAGAAGGAATGGTGTTGACACCATAGAGGCCCCTGCATCAAGGGTGCATTCCTGACTTACATTTTTGTGTCAGCTCAAACTGCTGCAAGTATCAGTCCCCGCCGTTTAGAAACTCCTAGACCTTCTAGTATAGGTCCATCTTCTCACCTGGTTCTGCACAGATATAGTAACTCATCTTCTTACTCCTTACCTCTTGGGTTCCAAGCCCCACAACAGCAACAGAAACAGAAACAGACAATGCTAGTTTTATTAGTTCTGTATTGCCGCTGTAACAAATTATTACAAACTTCGTGGCTCCAAACTACACGAACTTATCTCATAATCCTGGAGATCAGAAGCCATAGTTGGATCCCACTGGGCTAAAATTAAGGTGCTGGCAAGGCTGCATTTCCTTCTGAAGGTTCTAGGGTAGAATCTATTTCTTTGCCTCTTCCAGTTTCTAGAGGCCACCAGCCTTCCTTAGCTCTTGGACCCCTACCCCCATCATCAAAGACAGCAATGTTGCATTTCTCTCTGGCTGCCTTTCTGTAGTCACAGCTCCCACTGACCTCTTCTGCTGCCTTATCCACTTTTAAAGACTTTTAAGGGTCCTTGTTATTACTTTGGCCCACCTAGATAATGTAGGATGGTTTTCCTCTTTAAAGTCAGCTGATTGGCAACCTTAATTCTCCTTTGTCATGTAACTGAACATATTGATAGGTTCCAGGAATTTGAAATGGCTGTTTTCTAGGGTATGGAGAGTAATATTCTGCCTATCACATCAGGCTCAACCTTATAGCTCACCTCTAACTCTGCCTGTTAGAGGCTAGTATATCTGCTGTTGAGTTTCCTACTAGCTTCTTGCAGTATCATTAGGTTACAAGCATCTAGGTAAAGCCTGTCCTTTTTCTGATTTCTACTTTTACTGTTCACTTGATCAACATCTCAATTTCCATCTGTTTTTCGTACACTATATTTAGTCCTCCTAAAATTCTGTTGCCTGGGAGACACCCACAGGATTGGAAACATGTCAACAAACCTAGAGAGATGTTGTACTTTACTTGGAAACTTGAAACCTATGTTTGGTGTCAGATAAAATAGTTTGGAAGAAAAGACATGAATACCTGAAGAGGCTGTCCTTCTGAGGACTAAGGGAAGTGAGATGTTTCTTGCATGTGGTAGCTGAGATATACCAGTGACTAAACAGTACAATGCATAATGATACTTCACAAGCTGTCATTTTTATTCTTTTTAATTAAACAGAGTTATAATGTTTTTAAAGAAAATGTGGAATTGTAAACTGAATGATTTAATTATTATATTCAAAAGCAGCAGGTGTATGGTACAAATGAAACTATGGACTGACAATTAAACACCAGTTCTTACTCCTGTAAAAACACAAAGGGAGGGCAGTAAGCAATTACATAGTTTGGTGCTGCCTATCTAAGCACAAGGATGCTCCTTGATTGTCTCTAGCAATTAGCCTTTTCTATTTCTCAAAGTAATTATTTATTCTTTTTGTTCTAATGGATCTTATTAATCATATCTACCAACCATACAAATAGCATTTATTAACTATGGCAGTGAAACATTTAAAATCTTGCATTTATTTCTTAATCAGAGAGGCAAACAATAATTGAAAATAAATATCTAGAAACCAGGTCTTAATATGTGGATCAGGTGATATTCGCAGCCCAACAAGCGAATGAGACGATCACTGCAGAAAACGGTTCAGGTTCGTTGCTGAACTTCCCATCTGGATTTCTCTGTTAAGTGCCCCAACTTCATTCAAAATCATGCATTAAGAATCTCTGGGTGATATATTGCTACAATAAAAAAAATACCATCTGCTATGTCTAAGTCACTGTTCTAAACGATAGGAGGGTAGATACGTAGAGATGATAAGATGTGACAAATGTCCTCAAAATGTTGAGGATGAGAAAATGCTTGCATCTAAAACAGAATAACAAGGTAGACTATCCAAAGTATGACAAAGTAGTCATACTTCGTAAAATGTTCTAGCTGTAAATGGATCAGACGAAAGAAAGAGGAATTAATCACTGGAGGAGAAAATGAACTCTCAGAACCGTCTGTGAACTGATGGGTAGATTTATGAAGCAGGCAGAACTTTTGTTGAGCAGTTAAGGACACATGAGATTTTGATATGTTGGCTATGTTGAGGTAGGAAAAGGGATTGGTAAGGGCAACATACTTCAATAGGAAGAACACTGAGTAATGTGGGTATGATCAGGCATGAGGCACATTCGGGAGATGGTGAATGAGAGTAACGGTCTCTGCCTGCTCTTCTCTGAAGAGCCATGGTGATCTTTTTCAAATGCACATATGATTCTGTCCTTCCCTACCTTAGATATCTTCAGTGATTTCCAGTTCCTCCAATGGAGACCATAAGCTTTAAAATGTCCCAATGCACCTATAGGATCTGGCTCCTGTTAAAACTTCAGGCTTATTACTTATTTTACTTATTTCCATCTACATTAGGAGTCTTCATAACTTTCTTTAAACCACCTCATGTCTTGATTTCTGTTGGTCTAGAACCCACGTGATCTCATCACTAATTGTCACCTTTTTACCTGACTGCACAGATGACTCAGCTTCCTCTTGTTCACTTTCATCCTGACTTGCTAACCCTTGAGGATTATCTTGGGCCTTAACTGCACCACAGTAAGCATAGCTCTCATTGTCAAGTGGCCTATGCCTGCTCCTGACTACCTTACGAACTTCTCACATGCTTTTCTCTGCTGCTTGAATTACCTCACCTCTTTCACCTCCAAAGCCACTATCTTTCTACCATCCAAGCTAATACCTACTCACTTTCAAAGTTAAGCCTAATCTACTCAGGGCACACCTCCTTGACAGTGAAGACTTGACTAAGTCCCTTGGTTATATGACCTCAGGATCATTGTATGTCTCCTTTACTGTCATTAAAATTTCAACTAAAAACCAATTTTGCAAATGGTCTGCAATACTTGTCTTTCTACATAGTTAGTAAGCCGATGTTGTGGGAAACGACATATGTTGTTAACCATTGCATTTCACTTGCTAGCAGAGTGCCTGGCAGCTACTATGTTCCAAATAAGTACCATTGAATAGATGAACAAATGAGGAGCTATTAGGACAACAGGCTGGGCTTGGATTAGGAAAGGCTACAAATTTCATACTGAGGATTTTGTGCATAAAACAAGGATGTCTACATTTGTAAAAAAAAAAAATAACTTGGTAGCTGAACCAACGTTCAGATGTGAGAGGGCGGGCTATGCAATAAACTATAACTTTCTTTAGCTCCAGGCCTAAGTGCTGAATCAATCTGAGATAGATAAAAACAAACCTGGCACAACTTTTGTTTTGTTTTGTTTTCTGTGTATATAGATGTTCACGTTCTCATTTTCCACTTCATTTCTTTTTTTGTCTGTTCTCTATAGTGTCAACATTTCCTGAGGGGTATCTTTTCTTCCAGCTTAACCAGCCTATCTGCGTTTATTGTACTTACATTCTTCCACTGCTCCCATTTCATCTGACAATGAAATATATTTTCCCGGCTGGGCACTGTGGTTCACACCTGTAATCCCAGCACTTTGGGAGGCCGAGGTGGGCGGATCACGAGGTCAGGAGATCGAGACCATCCTGGCTAACACGGTGGAAACCCGTCTCTACTAAAAATACAAAAAAATTAGCCGGGCATGGTGGCAGATGCCTGTAGTCCCACCTACTCGGGAGGCTGAGGCCGGAGAATACCATGAACCTAGGAGGCGGAGCTTTCAGTGAGCCAAGATCAGGCCACTGCTCTCTAGCCTGGGCAACTGAGCAAGACTCCGTCTCAAGAAAAAAAAAAAAAAGAAAAGAAAAATGACTCCTCCTCCCCTGAGGAGCAATAAGCAAAACATGGTTCAAAGGACAAGTCATGTTCCCATGTGGAAACGTGAGCTATGGGACAGCCATGCTGTCCCCTCCTAACATTGGGAACACTGAAAATCCCACTGTGGCTCTAAAATGAAAGATCTTAACTATCTGATGCATCAACTTGGATAGCATTGTCTCATTGTCTAGGGTGAATTAAAGATACATTAGGTAATTGATTGCATGGAACAGTGGAGACACACATTAAATGTTCTCACTATGAAAAAAAATGATAAAGAGGAGAGGTAATGAATATGTTAATTAGCTTGATTTCATCTTTCTATATTTGTACAGATATGTCAAAACACTACATTGCACCCCATACATATTGTATGTATGATTATTATTTTGTCAATTAAAGACCTAAATAAATTTTTTAAAAAAAGACAATCTAAAGCCAACCTTCAAACAACGAGGTAAACCTGTTTCCTCCTGGCATGGTAATTGTCAGGTGTATTTGCTACAAGTCATGGGAGGAAGCCAAGCCTTACAGAGCATTTGACTCTAGAAGATAAAGTGTACTGAGAGTCCTTCTCTAGCTGGAGGGTGGCATCACTGGCAACTTTGACTTTGATTTGCAAACCAAAGAAGGCTTTAGTAGACTTGAAGTTAAAGCCAGGTATGCTTTAGACTGAACTATTTTTTTTTTTTTTTTTTTTTTGAGACAGAGTATCACCCAGGCTGGAGTGCAGTGATGTGATCTCGGTTCACTGCAACTGCTGCCTCCAGGTTCAAGGGATTCTCCTGCCTCAGCCTCCCGAGTAGCTGGGATTATAGCACCTGCCACCACACCTGGATTATATATATATATATATATATATTTTTGGTATTTTTAGTAGAGGCAGAGTTTTGCCATGTTGGCCAGGCTGCTATCAAACTCCTGACCTCAGGTGATCTGCCTGCCTCGGCCTCCCAAAGTGCTGGGATTACAGGCGTCAGTCACTGTGCCCAGCAAGACTGAACTCTTAATTGGAAGTCATTACTGCCTTTCTGAAACTTTCCACTAATATAAAGATACCCTAATGGTTTTAAATAAAGAAACTACAACTCTAATACTTATTATTGAGGACTCACCTGCATTGTAATGTTCCTTTTCCTTTAGGCAGCTACAATAATCTTTTGAAGAAACACTGGACAATGAATAATTATACATTTAAAATTTCAGATCTTTGATAAATTATTTGCTACCTTCTTTTTACAAATTATTTTCATGCAGTTCTAATTGATTATACAATTGCTCTATTTATGAATGGCATTACTGGAGGAAAATCGTATTTCATTATTGAAATACTTATTGTTTCTCTGGCACTTGGACACACATATAACATCATAATTATCATCTTTGAGGTCATACCTTGTATTAAAGATGTAGTTTTTACTTTAAATTCCCAAACCAAGCAACCATGTTAATGCCTTCATCACCTTTTAAAGGCTTGAATAGATAAAATCTTAAAATAAAAGAAACATTAACAGCACTTTGTCAAAAGACAGAAACATTGCTAATGTGCGAGGGATGCCATTGTCCCACTAGATAGACAATATTCAAAAGTCCACAGGGTTGAAAGGAATGTGAGTTCTTTCAACATTTCACTGAACTCAGTGGGAGAGAAGGTACCTATCAGAAGCATTAATATCTTTGAAGATGGAGGATCCCCTTTTTCAGTAACTAATCTTTTCTACTTTGTTTAGGCAAATCCAATGGAAGCTTCAGAAGGAAAAACTGTTACTGATAATCACAGCATCTTTCAGCATAACCTGTTGCAGAGGAAGGTTGAAACTAGCACAGAAGACATCCTAACGTTGGGTCACATTCCTGGAGGGATGCGTGTCAGGAGCAATCAATCCTAGGACCAAGTTTTCCTGACTGCAGTGGCAAGTTCAAAGGTGAGCATATGGCACAAGAAAACCAATATGCCTGTTCTCTGACAATCTTTTTTTTTTTTTTTTTTTAAATAGACCTGGAGAATAAATCTTTTGCTCTGGGATCTTGCCTTTTGGTAACGTGGGGGTCAAGCGAGACTTTTCCCCTTGGCCCTCTGAAAGTTCACAGGAAAATCGACTCTCAAAAGGCAGGTTAATAGGAGAAAAGGCATACAAATACATTTAGCATGCATACAGGGGAGCCTTTGAAACCACTTTTGCAAAAATTATAACAAGAATTTATGACAGCGAAAGAGATAGACCTAACGGACTTCGTCTTGTTTCTGACCTTTAAGCCGTTCTTGTTCATTCCTGGGCATAGGCTGTGCTACCCTGAGGAAGGAATTTAGTTTATAGTTTGACTCTGAAACAAAATTGATGATAGCCCTTTCCTGAAAAGACCCCCTTCTTCCCTTGGGACCAATCTGTCTTTGTAGGACTAACAAGTTAGCTCCAAGATTAGAAATTACCTTTTAGGGGCCATGCACCTCTGGCTGCAAGGATCTGAACTTCCTCAAATTGCTCTTGGGGATAACATCACTAATGTAAAACTAAGATCAGTGCTTGAGATATTTTGCAGACCTTGTACTGGATGGATCTGCTGACACCACTCAGACTTGTAATCTGGCTCCACCAGTTCTGCCATCCCACCCAGGAAAAACAGACAGCAAGAAAACTTCACTTCAGCCCCCTATGATTCCATCTCCAAGCTGACCAATCAGTACTCCTACTTCCCAAGCCCCTATCTGGCAAATTGTCTTTAAAAATTCCCATCCTTGAACGCTCAGGGAGACTGATTTCAGTAAAAACAAAACCCTAGTCTTCTGCACAGCTGGCTCTGTGTGAATTAGCCTTTCACAAATGCAATGCCCCTGTCTTGATAAATTGGCTCTGTCTAGGCAGTGGGGAAGGTGAACCCATTGGGTGGTTACACTTGCAGAGGGTAGGACCAAAGACACAGGGGCACTGTTCCATTTTTATGCTTGTGTTCAACAAAGTATAGGCAGCTATGTAGAATATTATTGCACAAGAGAACGTGGACCCAGAAAACTGGAGCCAGGTCTCAGTTAATTTAGAAAGTTTACTTTGCCAAGGTTGAGGACGCAACCATGACATAGCCTCAGCTATGTCAGCAAGTCCTGATGACACCCCAACGTGGTGGGGGCACAGCTGAGTTTTATACATTTTAGGGAGACATGAGATATCAATCAACATGTGTAACAAGTACATTGGTTCAGTCTGGAAAGGCGGGACATCTTGAAGCAAGGGCGGGAAGACTCGAAGCCGGGAGGGAGTTTCCATATCACAGATACATTTCTCATCAGCCTTTCCAAAGGAGGCAATCGGATATGCATCTATCCTAGTGAGCGCAGGGATAACTTTGAATAGAATGGGAAGCAGGTTGGTTCTAAGCAGTTTCCAGCTTGACTTTTCCTTAGTGACTTTAGGGGCCCAAGATATTTTCCTTTCACAAGAGTACGGCCTAATGCTCACAGACTAAGTGAGAAAACCTAGCAAGGTCTGTCTGTTCAGATTCTTGGCCTCTCTGAGCATGCCTCCTTTCCTAGATGTGGGGCAGGAACCTCTCCAGAATAAGGGTCTTATGACCTACAGTCAAATGAAGTAGATCAGATAATTTCTTTATGATCAGTTTTTACACAGATGGAGCCAAAAGAAAATTAGAGTAATATTTTTATGTTTTATGGCTGGCTTTGGGAAAAGGGGTTCTGGTTTGTATGATCCCCCTTGGGGAAGAGGGATTCTAGTTTCTATGGCTGGCCTCAGGGGAGAATGAAACTGAGAGATGGAGGGAAGAGAAAAACTTGTGCTTCTTAGACTGATGCTGAGGCCTTCGTATTGGGGTATTGTTTTCTGAGCCTCAACGATAATAACATAGTGAAACCATGACCCCATGCACCTTATCATGTGCAGAAGCTTGTTAAGCAGTAGAGAAAATGAATTCTGAGGTGAAGCAGGAGAAAGATGAGAGAGCATGGGAATGAAAGCCTGCATGTGAGAGGCCTACTCATGGTTAAATGTCTGAATTTTACATGGTTTACTTTTTCTTAGTAATAAATTTCTCCCATTATGTACTTGTTTTTAAGACAAGTATAGAGAAAGGCTTAAATAAAAATCAACACGTTAGCCTCAAGACCTAAAAAAATATTCTTCTCAAGACCTGTACAAACCAATAAAAACAAATCTTTAATTTTGGTATGTTAAAAATGCCATAAGCAGGAAGATAAATGCATAGAGTTCCGTTTGCTCAATGGGAATAAGGAGGGTTGAAAAGAGTCCCCAGGATCTGATTTTCCCAAAAAGGCGTGGTTAAGCAAGACAATGGAGCACGGTGTGTGAATTCAGGGTTCTGTGAGAGCACACATGGCATGCAGGAAATAGCAACTGGTTTTCATGGCAAGATATGTGTGGGAGCCAGAGGGACAAGATCATACAACTAATTATTTGCCACACTCCACGTTATTCTGAAAATAATGATGGACTGCTGAAGACTTTTCCAAATAGGGAAGGGACATGCTCTGATCTGCATTGACATAAATGACTTTTTCTTGTAATGTGGAGGATAAAAAGGAGGAGCTGATACTGCAGGAAAAGAGGCCACTTAGAAGGTGATTAAAATAGTTAAGGTAAGATATAACACAGGCATGTACCAAGATTGTCAGTAGGCTGGAGAAGAAAATACAGATTCGAAGAATATGAAGAATCAAAGATTTTGCCACTGATTGAGAAAAAGGGTCATATATAAGAAAAATTGGAATGGGGGACAAGAGTAGGAAAACAAGGTGATAATTTGGTTTTGGCCTTTTTATATCGCTTATTCTTACAGTACTTTGCAATGGATGCTTCTAACAAGTGTTTGGGAATGTAGACCTTTTGTTTAGCACAGAGATGAATATAACTGCTAGAGATTCACAGCTGAGAAATATCAATCAGAATTGGTAGCTGGTTGTATGACATTAGATACAAATTTCCAAACAGAGTATAGAATAAAAAGTGAAGAAGTCAAAAATGTCATAATCTAATGCAAAATTTATCTAGATGTTTTTAAAAGAAATATAACAATATATAAGTGTTATAAAGGAAATTATTGAGAGAAGAGATTTTACTGAATCCTGGAAGATTAGAGCACTGACTGTCTCTTCCCCCTCATACTCACAGAGGTTTGAATTTGTTTCAAAGAAAGAAGAGTTTTATATTTGGCAATGAGTAGATAGATAGTCTAAGTTTTTCCATTGTGGAAGTATAAGACTGAGTAATACAGAGTTGTCCCTAACAGGATCTGAAGTTTCCCAATTTGGCACAGTCACCTGCAGGTGCATACTGCTTTGGGCTGAGCCCTGGGCTCTAAAGCAACCTGTGTTGAGACTTGAGGTGTCTGCTCCTGTCTTGTGTATATGTGTGGTATGTGTATGTGTGCTTGTATGTGGGGTCTTGTGTGTCCATATGTATATGCATGTATGTATACATGGGTATATGTGTGCGCTCATGTCAATACATATATGTTTGCTTCCTTCCAAACTGAAATCACCTGAAATGATGCAAAAGTCAGTTGACCTTGTTCAAGTTATTTGATAAATTAACTTCACTAAGCTCTAAAATTTTAAAGTGATGTTGCAAGGTAACCATACAGAGTGATTCCGATATTAAATATCTTTTGAAACTGTTTAAAACTCAATATGCTGTTTTATAATGCAACTGAGTAGATTATATCTAACTTAAAAGAAAATTAGGATATTTTTCAAGTAGATATTTGATAAACCAAATTTGCCAGCTTCAGTCGTCTAAAGAAGACATATAATTAGATTAGCTTTTGTCCCACTTATTAATAATTTTCACAAATTAATTTTTGCAATTAAGGGTTCTTTTTCATTTTTACCACTTTTAGCTGATTAATTGAACACAAGGTTGCATTTTCTTGTTCCAATTGGTTGCTCAAAATACTGGTGTTCTAATTTTTATAAATTGCTCTTTTTTTGCCATTAATATATAGAAAATAAACTGCTGCTATTCAAAGTTCTGGTAGCTTATGTAATTAGTAGATTACTTTTAAGAAATATATTTTTATATTCTCTATTATAAACAAAAACTTCCCAGTATGATTTTGTAGCAACAGACAAATTACAATTCTAAAATGTAAAACTCTGTGTATTTGTGTGCATGCACTATTATAATATACCCTATGAAGTCTGTGTTTTTTATTTCATAAATCAAGTGTCACAGATAATTTCCAAAGAACTATGAGCACATAGGATGCATAAGAAAGGGTATTATGGTAATATAAATAGCTAGTGAATAAATATTTTTAATTCTATAAAGACCACTCATTCCTCAAGCCAATCTAATCAGTATCTCTGATGTAATGGATGAGAGTCTATTAATATTCAGGCAAGGTTCGGAAAATCACATTATCTAAATCAGGTAAGTGATAGATTGAAGAGCTATATGTATAAATATTAATATATCCTGTCATTCCTGAATTTTCTTTCGTCTATTGACTGGAAATTTCGAGAACAATTATTAATTTCATTTTCTTTAACATACAGAAAACAAGGTACATATCTTATATGTACTTGCTATTGTTATAAACATCACTGCATATAGAAAGCAACAAGTTTTGATTAATCAACTGGTTAACTAAAATACAGAGTAAAAAATACTTCTGTTTCAGACACTTGGAGTTTCAAGACAATCTCAATATTTTGAATTGATAAATCTGTATACTGAAGAAATACATTTTCATAATTGTCCTTACTAAGGGGTAATTGTCTTAATATTATTGCTATGGATAAAGAATTAAAGATTTAGAATCTATCAGGAATAGATTATTTCCTTCATCCCCTGCTTTTATTTCTGGCAGTTTGTTTTCATTAGTGCTTTAATATGAAAGTATAGAAGGCATAACAGGCCAAATTTTTTTCACCTGAAGAAAAAAATAAAGATAACAATGCACTATATGCCTTATAAATAAGAAATTTAATTATACATTTAATGAGCAATAGAAAAATATTATCACTCAGCCATGAAAATGTTTTTTACTATTTATTTATTTATTTATTTACTTTTTAGTTTTATTTTTGAGACAGAGTTTTACTCTGCTGCCCAGGCTGGAGTACAGTGGCATGATCTCAGCTCACTGTAAGCTCTGCCTCCCGGGTTCACGCCATTCTCCTGCCTCAGCCTCCCGAGTAGCTGGGACTACAGGTGCCCGCCACCACGCCTGGCTAATTTTTTTGTATTTAGTAGAGATGGGGTTTCACCATGTTAGTCAGGATAGTCTCTGTCTCCTGACCTCGTGATCTGCCCGCCTCGGCCTCCCAAAGTGCTGGGATTACAGGCATAAGCCACCGTGCCCGGCTGAAAATGATTTTAAAAGTAAAAAAAGAATTCCAATTACAAAAAATATTCAGTATATTTAAGGCTTAATGTCTTGTCATTTCTTTTGTTTTCCTCATTCTGTCCTTACATACATATTGTATGAGTTATCTATTGTGATATAACAACTTACTTCAGAATTTAGTGGTTTACAGCAACACACATTTATGATCTCATGATTTCTGTGGGTTGGAAGGCCGGTTGTAACTTAGCCCGTCGCCATTACTGGCTCAACTTCTGTAGTGTGGTTTCAGTCAAGCTGTTGATTAGAAATGCTGTCACCTGAAAACTCAATTGGGTTGGAAAATGCACTTTTATTGCTACAAAGTTGTTGCCAGGATTAAAAAAATCCAATGCTAAGCTGGCTCATGTGGCCTCTCTACAGGGTTCTCTGGCAGCTGGCTTCCCCCAGTTAGAAGTTGATTAATAAGTCCAATCCACAAACAAAGGAAGACGATTGCCAGGTAGCAAGAATCATTGGAGGCCATCTTGGAAGCTGCCTGCCATTCCTGTTAGCTCTCATCAAGGGATGTGCCATTCTGGTTAGTTTTCTGGAGCCATCATGGCCACTATATAAACATAAATCCATCATAATATGTACAGGTTCTTGGATTGCTTTGTCAAAAGAGTACTCAACTGCCACTCTGCACTCTTCTCCATGTTTCTCACCTGTCTTCTCTCCCATTCGCCTCAGATATGTCCAACCTTCACCATAGTCCTTGAGCCTCTGATAGCTCCCTGCCTTTCCCTCAGCAGATGGCTGCATATTCCTTTTCACAGAGAAAATGAAGTTCACCAAGCAGTAGCAATCTCAACGTCCCACCATATCCCCAGCACACACAAACTTACTGGATCACATATTCTTTCTAATTTTTTCTTTTCAAACTTCCTCTGAAGGGTTTCCTCTGAAGTTTGGAAAGAAAACTTTCATTTTTTTGCATTGTGGGGTAGTTTTTTTTTTTTTTTTTTTTAACTTGCAAAATAATAGAAGTCAATAGACATTTTATTTCTTTTTTCTATAACTTTAACCAGTCCTTTTGGGTTGCTGAAAGCAGATTAGGTCTGTTTTCCATGATGAATTAGAGTTTCCCAAACTTTCCTAATGAGAAGAAACATTTGGAAAGCTTTCTTCCTTGGAAATTCTGATTCAATGCATTGGGTTGAGGACTCAGGAATTTACATCGGAAGGAACACTCCGGGTGATTCTTATCTTCAGATAACTTTGGGAAACACTAGGTAGTGTCATTTAAGTAAGGTTATTTATTAAATAGTCATTTTAAGGAGAACATGTACTATTGTAGGGAGTAAAAAAAACTATGTAATAGAAGGAAGTTGGCCCCAAATTAGTTTCTTTGAGATAAAACAGAGCATTCCCTGAATTAAAATAGCTAAAAAGATGACAGACAGAAATATAAACACATTTTAGTCACAAACAAGATGTTATAGTCTTTAAGTGTGTTTAAGTGATTGCAATTTCCTGGGCTTTCTTTGGGAAGATTTTCACAGGAAATTGGCTGGTATTGAGAAATGCTTTCAGTAACTTGAACATGTTCTTGTTTATGCTTTTATTTTTCCTATAGAAAATGGAAAAGCATTGTGGGAGAAGTTTGTTTTTGTTTTTTAATTTGCCACATAATAGAGGTCAGTGGATTAAGGGGGCTTATCTGGCTTGGGAGAACATGGATATTATTACATTATGCAGCAAAGATGCAATGGGTGGGAGGCCTCTGCCTTGACTTGAGTTGACCTGTTACTATAACACACAGATAATTTTTGTAGAAAAAGGTAAATTTGTGACCTAATGAAGTTTGAAGAAAACTAACACGTTATTGAGTATCTCTTTGTGTGGTTCCAGGCTAGGATTTTATAATCATTCTAAGGACTAATTCAGTTCTAAGCCAACTTTACTTACTATTACAATATAGCCACATTTTAAATCAGTAGATTAATGATTTGGATCGAATATCCTTCTTAAAGTCACATTTATAAAACACACAGACACACAGAAAGAGAGGAAGAAATAAAATCTATAAGCACCCTAAATGTTACATTGAAAAAAATAGTATTCCATGTGTGTAATTGTGCCAGGCCAGGTGTCCATAAGCAGGCAGAGCAGCCAGTTTCCACGAACCCTTTATTATTAATATAATTCTGATGAATGTGTAAGTTACACATTAAAGAACTGGAGAAACAGGTGCCTGAGTAGGAGGGCTGGAATGTGAAAACAAACCTATTTAGACCCTACGTGGGTTTTTTCAGACCCTAAAGTCTGACAGAATAATAAAAGCATTCTTACACATACACCTCATACTAGGGTCCAGTTAAGATGAAGAAACTTCCCAAGGCTCTAGAGAAAATTGTCCAGATCCCAGACCCTAGTTAAAGATTAGATATAGATGGACTGAAACACTCAGCTTGTAGGTGACCTTTCACCTGGAGGCATAGAGTTTAAAATGTATATAAGCCCTGGAGAAAAACTTACAACTTTAAGTCGGTCTGGTGGATGACTCTGACGTTCTCCCTGTAACCCGTTGCAGAAATAAACTACCTTCCTTCCCATTCTGTCTGTATCTCATTATTGGGCCTCCTCTCAGAACAGGCAGCCGAATCACATTCGTCCAGGAACATAAAGATGGACAATCAAAACGCTAGGGTTCTTCCTTTACAGCTTGGGAAAAAAAATCTGGCATTTTAAAATTCATTTAAAAAGTTTAAAATTATGGAATAAATTCACAGACATCACTTAACTACTTTTATATTTGACTACAGCCTTTTTAAAAAAATATGAAACTGAATAAAAATTGAATCTCTTTGAATGTTTTCAATCGACATTCAAAAAATTTTTTGTTAAAGTTTTCAAAATTAAAATTAGTAAAACGTACCACAGAACTATCTCCATATGTCAGGGAGGAAATTGCAGGAGACAAAATAGTGTTCGATGTTAGTTACAACTCAGTAGCAGCATAGTGAACTCTTTGTTAAGCACCTTTGAGACTCTTATCAGACAAAGAAACCACCTCCTATTATGCTTATCCGAAGCAATTTCTAAGAGCAGCAGTAGGAGTCTTCCACTTATAAAAATTCAGGTAGACGGGCGCCTGTAGTCCCAGCTACACGGGAGGCTGAGGCAGGAGAATGGCGTGAACCCGGGGGGCGGAGCTTGCAGTGAGCAGAGATCGCGCCACTGCACTCCATCCAGCCTGGGCGACAGAGTGAGACTCCGTCTCAGGAAAAAAAAAAAAAAAAAAAAAAAAAAAAATTAGGTAGAGGGAGATAATCTGAGCCTTTTTCTTTACAACCTATACCTCCCTGTGTCCAGCCCAGGCTTCCCTTTCTCAGGAGCCCTTCTGGCTATGGCATCTCACATTAACAACCCACCCACTTCTCTGGTACAGCTGCTGATGAAGCAAATCTCAGTAACTATTCCACAACCTAAGACTTCAACTTAACTTTCCAAAGTATAATTCCCCAGCAGGCACTCTTGATAAATCTTTGGATCCCACTCTAACAGCTGCTCTCAGACCCTCTTTGGCTGGCTCCTGAGGCCCAGGAAAGTTATGAAGATCCAATCAACAGAGAGAATATTATTTACAAACACTTTAAAAGCTGTAAAGTGCTCTAGACCTGTAGAGATTCTTAGTAGTGCTTTTTCTCTGAAAGGTTTTTATAGATCCCTTTAGAGTGGGCCAGAAGGATTTAAGCAATGTGGAGATATTACAAAAAAAAATTTTTAAAAATTCCCACATTTTTCCAGATGCCAAAATACCCATAGAAATAAACATTTATTACTGAATATTTACCATGGCAAATATTGCTATTTTAAGTGCAGTAACGTTACTCTTTTTCATTTCAATGTGATCAATCAGATAACAATAAAATGAATAAGAAATCTGCATTTGAGACAGAAATGATAGTGAGGTTAGAGTTTGATAAAATTAGGTAATAAAAAATAATTCCATTTCTGGTATGGATTTTTGTTTTATTCTTTTATGTTGATGTTCCATGTGAACACTGAAGTCTAGATGCATACTAATTAGTAATTCATATTCATCAACTTGTATAACAGTACTCAATATAATGGTGATTAGCTTTAGATATTTATAGTATCATGAATAACTAGTTAGAAAAATACATCATTTTTGTTAAAAATTACATTATGTTCCATAGGAGAATTTGTGCCCTGATATTGGGGGAAGATACAATGATGTTTTTAACCTCCACATCCCCAGGAAGCTGAACAAATTTGTTCATATACCTGGAAAGTAGTCGATAATGAATTTATTTTCTAAAGAGTTCTTTTTTAGTCTTCTTATTGATTTTTTTTTTAATCTATGGAAGAAATTAGTCTGCCAACAAGTATTTTGAACTCCAATAAGCCTTTTCCTAGGCCAAGGAAATATAGGCATAGGCAACAACTCTCAAGGTCCCATCCCCTCTTGGCTACTCAAAGGCATAGCTCTAGCAGTTAACAATTGCCTCTCCTGCATCCTGTTGTTTTCTTTCTAGTGACTATTTCCCTTCAACTCAAAAACATGCCGTCATCTTATTGTAAATGCAAAACCTTTCCTTTATGCCACTGTCCCATTTCACCTTGAATTATCAGCAGCATTTGACCTAAATGATCGTTGCTCGATTCTTGGCTTTCAGAACACACCACACTCTATACTTTTTCCTTTTACTTCACAGACAGCTCTTTCTTAGTTTTCTTTTTGGTAACTTCTAGTCGCTCTGATTTTAAAATGTGAAATTTCCAGAGCTCTGACCTTAGACATTTTCTGTTTTCTGTCTCAGTTCTGTATGTGTTGATCTCATCTAGTCTCATGGCCTTAAATTCTACTAATATGCCAACAACTTCCAAATTTATGTCTCCAGGACGGATCTCTTCCCTGAACGCTAGATTAATAAATTTGACTGATTACTTTACATGCCTGCTTGGAGATAAGTATCTTAAACATAATATGTCTAAAATTAAATTTCTAATATTCTCCATAAAAGCTGTTCATCCCACAGCTTTCTCTATCTCAGTAATTGGCAACTCTATATTTCCATCTACCCAGGCTAGACATATTTAACTGAGTCTTGACTGTATCCTCTACAGCATATATTCAATTTATGATCAAATTCTGTTGACTCTAACTTCAAAATATAATCAGCACCGACTTTTTTCAACTCTTTCCCTGCTACTACCCACATCTAAGCCTCCCTCATTTGTCACCCAGATTATAGTCTCCAAACTGTGCTTACACTACTTCTGTCTATTATCAACATAGAGCCTCTTAAAATGACAGATCATGAACCCCACTGCCTAAAACCCCATAATGGTTTCACTTTTAATTTAGAGCAATGGCTTAAATCCACACAGTGGCCATGTGTGGATCTATCCCCTATTCATTCTGACAGCATGGGCATGATGAATTGTTTCCCCACTCCCTCTGCAAGGCTGATGTTCCGATTGTTGCTTGAGCAGTTAAATATGGTTCCACCTTACTTTTGCACTTGCTGTTCTCTCTCTGGTATGCTTTCCTCCCATTTATCCTTATGACCTGCTTCCTTGCTTTCTTCAGAAAATAATCAGCTTATATATTTATTTATTTATTTTGAGACAGAGTTTCGCTCTTTTTGCCCAGGCTGGAGTGCAATGGTGTGATCTTGGCTCACTGCAACCTCTGCCTCCTGTATTCAAATGACTCTCTTCCCTCACCCTCCTGAGTAGCTGGGGTTACAGGCATGTGCCAACACCTCTGGCTAATTTTTAGTAGAGATGCGGTTTCTCCATGCTGGCCAGGCTGGACTGGTCTCAAACTCCTGACCTCGTGATCCGCCCGCCTCGGCCTCCCAAAGTGCTGGGATTACAGCCATGAGCCACCATGCCCGGCCAATAATCCACATTTTAATAAGGGTTTTTCTGGCCACGCTATTTAATATTACACTTCATCAGAGCTTCCTATTTTTATGCGCTGTTTTATTTTATCTATAACATGTATCACTTTCTGACATATTATATAAGGTACTTGTAATTGACTTTGTTTCTTCACTACCTTACTGTACTTTAACTCCTTGAGAACAGAAATTTTTATCTGTTTGGTTCATTGCTATATTCCCAGTGCTTGGCATATAGTAGGTGCCAGAAAATATGAATGTTGAATGAACACACGAATGGATGAAACAGGCTCAAAATTTAGTTGTGAAAATAAGGTTAACACTTAAGAAAGAAAATAGAAATGGCAGAGGATGTATGGAATTATGACACTAAAGTTCAGAAAAAGAGATTTCAAGGTCTGGAAGCTTTAGTGAACATCTTTGCGGGCATTCTGGGCATTCAGTTATATTCTTAGTAACCATAAAATAAAGTTAAATTGGGCATTTGATTAATGCGCTCTGAGAAACTGAATCTTCAACGATATATTTCAAAAAAGATACCCACCCTCTCTCATCTCTGATCACCTTATCAAACTTCTGTGCTGCTGCTGAATACAAATTTTCTACTATGCCTAAATAGTAACTCCTCTAACTTTACTAACGGGGAAAATAAGCTCATCTTCCTTGTCCAGGCTCAAACACTACCTCGTCTTTGCATTAACTAGATGATAAATTCCATGAGGGTAAACACTGAATCTGTTTTGCCAACCACCATTTCATCAGTACCCAGTACAAAATAGGAATAAGCATAGGTATTCGTTGAATGAATGAGTGACTCTTCCCTGACTCTTATATTTACTACCACTTCACCATTTTTGATGTCGTAGTATATTTCTCCTGCTCTTTCTAGTATTGTATTAGTTTAATGACATGTATTTGTCATATCCGCAATAACTTTTCTTTCTTTCCAGCTTTATTGAGTTCTGATTAACCAATAAAAAATATATATATATTGGGGCATACAGTGTGCTTACTTGGTATAGGTGTATGTCATAAAATGATTAGCACAATCAGGCTGATTAACTTATCTATCACCTCACATAATTACCTCTTAATTTATGTGGCTGGAATATGCGAGATCTATTCTCTTAGAAAATTTCAAAGACCCAGTACATTATTAACTAAAGTCACCATGCTGTACGTTAGATCTCGAGAACTTATTCAACTTGTAAAAGTTTATAGACTTTGGCCAACATCTCTACATTTTCCCTACCTCCCAGTTTCTTGTAATTACCATTCCACTATTTCTGTAAGTTTGACTCTTTCATTTTCCACATATAAATGATATTGTACAGTATTTGTCTGTGTCTGCCTTATTTCACTTAGTATACATATTTCAGGTTCATGTATGTTGTCAGAAAGGACAGTAATTTTTTTATTTATAATGTAAAATAATATTCCATTTTCCTTATTCATTTATGCACCAATGGGCACTTAGGTTTTTTCCCTATCTTGCTTATTGTAAATAAATGGCAATGAATTTGGGAGTGCAGATATCTTCTTGACATACTGATTTTATTTCCTTTGGAAATATACCCAGTAGTGGGATTGCTAGATCTTATAGTAGTTCTACCTTTAAATTTTGAAGAACCTTCATGCTGTTTTCCATAATTGCTACACCAGCTAATATTCCCACCAAGAGTGTATAAGGATTCCCTTTTCTCCACATTCTCCCAACACTTGTTATCTTTTACTTTTTGATAATAACCAACCTGACAGTTGTAAGGCAATATCTCATTGTGGTTTTTATTTGTGTTTTCCTGTTGATTAGTAATTACTTAAAGAAATGCCTTTTATTATACCTGTTAGCCTTTTAGTGTACTTTTTTTGGCAAGATGTCTTTTCAGGTCCTTAACACATTTTTGAATTGGGTTATTTATTTTTTTGCTATTGAGTTGTAGGAATTCCTTGTATATGTTGGCTATTAGCATACTATTATCAGTTATATGACTTGGTAATATTTTCTCCTATTGCTATGCAGAAACTTGTTAACTTGAAACAGTCTCATGTGTTTATTTTGCTTTCCTTATCCATGTTTTCATGTCATATTCATGAATTAATTGTCATGACCAATGTCAAGGAGTTTTCTTCCATGTTTTATCTTAGAAGTTTTGTGATTCAAGTGTTATGCTTAAATTTTTAATTAATTTTGATTTCATTTTTGTATATGGCTAAGATAAGGGTTCAATTCATTCTCTGCATGTGGATATTCAGATTTTCCAAACATAATTTGTTGAAGAGATTATCCTTATTACATTGTGTATTATTAATGCCTTTGTCAAAAATTAGTTGAATACAAATGTGTGACTAATTCTGGGCTTTCTATTTTGTTCCATTGGTCTGTAGTCTGTTTTTATGCCAGAGCCATATTGTTTTGATTATTATAGCTTTGCAAGATATTTTAAAATCAAGAAGTATGATACTGCCAGCTTTATTCTTTCTTGAGATTGCTTTGGCTCCACAATAATTTTTAGAATTTTTTTTCTTTTTGTGAAAAATTCCATGGAAATTTTGATAGGGATTTTGTCGAATCTGTAAATTACTTTGGGTAATATGGTCATTTTAACAATATTAACTTTTCCAGTCCATGAACATGGAATCTCTGTGCATTTGTTTGTGTCTTCCTCAATTTATTTTATCAGTGTTCTATACTTTTCAGTGTACAGATATTTCACCTCATTGGTTAAATTTATTCCTAAGTGTCTTATTCTTTTTGGTGTTATTGTAAATGGGGCTGTTTTCTTAAATTTTGGGGTGCTTTGTTGTTAGTGTATAAAAACACAACTTGTTTCGTATGTTGATTTTGAATTCTGTAACTTTACTGAATTTGTCTATTAATTCTTATAGTATTTAGTGGAGACAGAAAAACTTTTAAACTCTTGAGAATTGGGCTATATCTATTCCATGTTTGCCTTTTTCACTTTTCCCTCTCTCAGAATGTGTCAATACGAGGTACTCAATCGGTAAGCATTTACATTGCATGGTATATTAGTTAGCTGTTACTGCCTTAAAAAGTAACTACAAAATCTCAGGGACCCAAGACAATAAGTATTTTGCTCATGCTTTTGCAGTTCAGTAGGGGTTCAGCTAATGCAGTCTGGGCTTGGCTAGGAGGCTATAACCTGTAGGTTCAGCTTGAAAATGTTCCACATGTCTCTCGTCCGCTTTGGATCAATAAATTAGCTGGGCTATGTTCTCATGGTAATGTTCTCAGACCAAACTGAGGGTCGGGCTGCTATTTCTCATGGCCCAATAATGAGAAGCAGACAAACTGGGAAGGAATAGAGTTTTATTTCCGTAACCAGTTACAGGGAGAAAGTCTAGAAATTATTGTCAGGCCAATTCAAAATTACAATGTTTTCCAGAGCCTACACACCTTCTTAGCTGTATGTCTACATGTAAGTGTGCATTCATCTAAAGACGTAAGTGATTAAGTTCTTTTAATCTATAACTGAGGTCTGAGTCCTGAAGACCTTCCTATGGATCCTTATTAAATTTACTTAATCTAAATGGGTGCAGGTGCTGGGGTGATTACCCTTATCTTGTCTCCTGCTAAATCATGGAGGTTTAGGGAGTGACATCAGACCTCCAATAAACTTGTTTGTGGAGGCCTGGGGAGTTTCTTCAGACCCCCAATAGAACTTGTTTAATCCTAAATGGGTCCTGTTAAGAATTCTTTCATAATTTTGTCATGCTTTAAGGTCCAGGAAAGGCCTAGGCAAAACTCTAGGTGGGCTTTCATTACATTCCACCTTTGTATAAGGCCACTGGCTTTTCTTAGCTTTTAAAATTTAATTTAACCACTGAATCAGTACTGAAATAGTTGTTATGGAGGCCTGCATTAGCGAGACCTGGCCTGCCACAGTAATGGCAGAAAGCAAGAGAGTAAGCTGAACTATGCAATGCCGCTGATGGCCTAGGTTTACTTAGAAAACTCATTTGCATACACTTTCTTTTAATTCCCAGTCTAAGCCAGAAGACAACGGGCAAAGAAATGCACTGTCTTTCACTGGTAGAAAAGCTATAGAATCAAATGACAAAAGATGAAAAACTAGGCCAAGGTGAAGAACATGGGCTAAAAATGTCACACACATTGACTTGATAACGTGATCAGTCACATACATTGGCTTAAAATGTCTGATCATTATAGCAGAGCATGGAGTGAGGAGCTTTACAGGGTGTCACAGCACTTTCATTCATTCCACAAAACTTTTTAGAGTTCCTGCCATGTGTCAGGCCTTAGTCTAGCTCATGAGGATACAAAAAATGAATAAAAGACGCAATAACATTATAAAACAAACAGGAAAGTAGTGACCTATTTTACAAAAGAGTTAAGTGATTTGGTTAAGTTCATGCACATAGTAAATAGGAGATCCTGGAACTGGACATAGGTTGGTTTGTCACAAAAATAAAGTCTACACTATTTTCTAATTTACCTATAATCGTGACAGGATCAGAATGCCACATAGAGTCCATAATGTAAATGCAGAGACAGGGGAAAGAAAATCTTACTCTATTCTATATCTACATCATTGGATAAAAGAGGGCAGCTTGCTCAGTAACCAACTATCCCAGGCCATGTGTAAGATATGCTGCCATTAGCTAAGATGATTCCTGCGACCTACCTTCTCGTTTTCAGCGAGTGAGATTATACACATCATTCTGGGGCAATGACTCCAAAGGAAGAGACTTTGAAAAGAGATATTACTATAAGTATATGAAAACACACCTTGGAACTTCATTAGTAAAATGAAATCCTGTATTTTTCTTTTGTTATTACCTTGTGCATTTTAACATTGCCTTACCCAAGAAGCTGTTTCTCATAGGAACATATTGATTTAATCCAGTCTTACAGCTGGAGTTGGGAAGTGCCTTGAATAACAATAAGGTTTTTCCATGAAATATGACTTAATTTGGCGAATAACTGCTGATACAAGATGGCAGATTCATTAAAGTGCCTAGCTGATCAATGTGCTACCATTTGAAAAGCTAGACTGGGGACTAAATAGCTTTTCACATTGGTTGTCAGACATCCTTTTAAATGTCTTGTTACAAGTTATGACAGATGTATGAGAAACAGCTTTAGGTAATCAGAAAATCAAGCCAGCAGTTTGAATTTACCAGTGGGAGAAATCACCTATGTACAACAGGTGCTGCTTCCTAGGCTTATGTTTTTCAAGGAGCGTTCTGTATCAAACCAGAAATAAAATGTGGTTTGCTCTCTCCCTGGTAACAATGGCAGTGGAATACACATCCTTTATTATAAAGCAGCTGCTTCCTCTGTTTTCTCAATTTGCAATGAATAGAAAGCTCCCTAAGTTCAAGTAGGAACCTGTTCTTCCTATAATCTGTGCCAGCACATTATTTTATATAAGAAAGTCACAGGAGCAGAGTCTTTGTTGAAGAATTTGGGGCTTCTGGTGCTTATTCTGGAAACATCCATGTCCCTGATACTTTCTAGCCGTGAGCACCAGGTTTGAGTTGCACAGTTCATTGCTTGGCTCCAAATCTTAGGGAGTTGTCTTAATCAGCAACAGCCAACCCCGCTCTGACTAGCCCAGTTAGGATTAACAGAGGAGGGAAAATTTCTTGCCTCAAAGAACAGTCATGCAACTGTACTGAGTTGGCAAGGCATCCAAGGTAGAGTCCACCAATGGGGAGCCACAGTTATGGACCTGAGAATTTTTAATTTTAGCTCATTTTCAGTGGGAGTTCTACAGCTGGAGCTATGATTTTGAAAATGCTCTAATTTGATGTAATGGTGATTATCTTCTAATCGCTTCCCTGCTTGGTGAACTCCTATCCTCCTGTGAAAGGATGTAGATATTGAAGTCTTATTCATAATTCTGCTCTTATTCCCTTTTATATAAAGTGAAGGGCAGAACCTGCCTCCCCTCAAAAAATTCTCTGTAGTTTTTCTGTCCTAAATACCAGTTCAAAACAAGGAAATATAAACAGTATGAACATAATGTATGTTAGAAATTGTACTTGCGGTTGGGAAAAGAAAAAGAATTGATGACCCCAACCCCTTATCTGTGCTGTCATTGTCCTATCTGTAGGGTGCCAGTGCATTTTATCTCACCTTCCTGTTGAGCTAGTTAGAACAAATGGACTGATAAAGATAAAACACAGTTGCTTCATTAAAATATGTCATACTTAAGGCTTTACAATGGTCCAGATTCAGTGTAACCAGAACATGGAGTATACACAGACATGAGTCAATTATAAGAGGTTTAAGAGATTTAATGAGGAGGGCCAGTGACAGGTTTCTCAGCTATAGGCAAAAAACAATAGGTGTAGACATAGTGAATGGAAAACCCCATTAGAGGAACCCAATGAGTTTGGAGTTGAAAGACTAGTCTACGGGTTGGCAAACTTTTTGTGTTAAAATCTAGATAGTAAATAATTTAGACTTTGCAGGTCATATGGTCTCTTTTGCAAGTACTGTACTCAACTTAGATATTATAGAATGAAAACAGTGATAGTTGATATGGCAATAAATGAGTGTGGCCATGTTTCAATAAAATGTTAGACTTAGTCAAAGATAAACCAGAGTGTACATCAAGGACTTAGGTTTGAGGTCACAGAGTATTGGGTCAGTTAACCAGATCCAAAATACAGTTTCAGAATAGAATCCATGGTAAGACAGATAAGCTAAACCACTGGGGTACTGACTGACAGATTCTTAGAGAACTCCCTGTTCTGACTAAAAGAAATGGTACTGAAATCTAGGTGATACTCAGTACAAAAATGTCCATCTCATCTAGTCCTAAGGCAATTATAGTTACGGCATCTCTGGAAGATTAGATGAATGACAGAACTAGAACATGACATGAACTAGAACGTGTCATAAAATAAAACAATAAGAAAATTATTAATTTTGCCTAAGTAAAATAAAACAAAACACATACACTAATCCTATGTATATTACTTGAGAAATTGATTATTTTCTCTGAGCTCCAACTTATCCCACAGTTCTATCTTTTATATAAATGAAATAAAAAGGGTACTTACCTTAAAAAGTGTTGTAAGGGCAAAAATGAGTTTTGACATATGTAAAGCATTTAATCCAATATACTTTTACTGAATTAAGTCCCCTAATAAAAGGTAAGAGCTACTTTTATTATTATTAGTTTTTGTGATCTCAATTTGTACTGCACTTAAATATATACTCTGCCATGTTTTATTGCTTTTTTAAAAAACTGCTATATTCTATAAAATGGTCTTCTAAAAGAATTCATTTTAGGAAAGGATAAATAAAATGAAAGCCATAAACAAAATATAGATTGAGTGAAAATTTGATTGGATGTAGATATAGAGCAAATACCAAATTTCATTCTGACTAGGATATGACCACTGTGACATTATATGACAAGGTGATTGTTTCTCTCTCCACCTCCTTTTCTTAACTCCTTTTCCTGTTTCCTTATGCCTGGACACAGGGAAAGGAAAGAGTGGGAAAAGTTATAGGGCAAATGTATAGCTTCATTTTATAAATCAAATGCAGAATAATGCTTAATGATAACATAAAGATTGGGGAAAACAAACAGACAAAATGATATGCAAATCTAATGGAAGAACTAAAATCTGGATATTAGTAATAATTCAGAGCATTTTAGGATCTATGCTCTCCTCAAGCTTTGTGGGAAGTCCAGTGCTCAAATTTACTCTAAATTCTTTGCCATCTATTTGGCCATAGCAACTAAAAACTCAATAAAAAGAATAGCATAGCAAATAAAATTAATGTATTTACTGTAAGGCATATTCGGGACTATATATATTAACTAACTTAATTCTCAAAATATACCTAAGAGGCAAACATCATTATTGTGCCCATTTTACAGATGGAGAAAACTGACATACAAACAGGCAAAGAATTTGACCACGATGGTGCATTAAATAGCAGAGCCAGGATTTTCACCCAGAGAAGCTAGCTCCAGAGCATAAGCACTTAAGTATACAATGCGTCTTCAAATTTTCAAGAAGCCAGTTCCAGCATTAGTGTGGCCATCTTGTCCCATTAAACCAGAACTTTTTTTGGTTTTGTTACTGAAAGTCCTGCATCCTGGGAACCCTCTGGACAGTGGATCACCCTGACATATCTCACTTGATCAAGTTTGACTTGTAAAAGAAAACAAAAAGACCCTAAGCTGTTAAAATAGATGTCACAAGATCCACTCACTAATGCTCAGGCATTCTAATTAAAAGGGAACTGTCCACACTATCGCAAAGTGCATCTGACCTTAGTTTAGATGCAATTATAATGGATTTGTTTAATTGACTTCCCAACTAAGAAGGAAGCAGCTAAAGAAATCAAGAGTTGAAATTGACAGAGAAAAAAGAAACTAAAAATTATAAGGACAAAATATGAGGACATTTAATGACACTTAATAACATTTAATTGTGCATTAGTTAATGCACTGCGTTTGTCAGTGACAAAAAAATCTACTTGAACCATCCTCAGCAACAGGAAAAAATTATCAGAAACACTTGTAAAGAAGGGCATGGATGCCATTGGAAGCTGCTTCCTCTTATCACTGCTTCTCTTTTTGTGGCTTTATTCTTCTCTGAGCCTGCCTCCCTCTTCATGGCTAAAGATAGGAAACAAATACATCCTAAATGTTGTATCTTCAGTCATAGAAAAAAAAAGGTGATTATTTTAGTACAAATTTTAAAATCCCATGAAAGGAACCATTTTCCTACTTTGGATCATGCAGCCATTTCTGAGACAAAGTATCTGCTGCCAGAGTTGGGGGTCACATAATGATATTGGTTTGGCTGTGTCCCTGCCCAAATCTCATCTTGAATTCCTATGTGTTGTGGGAGGGATCTGGTGGGAGGTAATTGAATCATGGGGTCAGGTCTTTCCTGTGCTATTCTCATGATGGTGAATAAATCTCATGAGATCTGATGGTTTTTTTTTTTTTTTTTTTTTTTTGAGATGGAGTCTTGCTCTGTTGCCCAGGCTGGTGTACAGTGGCACGATCTTGGCTCACTGCAAGCTCCACCTCCCAGGTTCACACCATTCTCCTGCCTCAGCCTCCTGAGTAGCTGGGACTACCATTGCCTGCCACCATGCCTGGCTAATTTTTCTAAATTTTTAGTAGAGACGGGGTTTCACCGTGTTAGCCAGGATGGTCTTGATCTCTTGACCTCGTGATCCACCTGCCTCGGCCTCCAAAGTGCTGGGATTACAGGCATGGGCCACCAAGCCAGACAGAGATCTGATGGTTTTATACAGGGGAGTTTTCCTGCACAAGCTCTCTCATGGCCTGCTGCCATCCATGAAAGACATGATTTGCTCCTTGCCTTCTGCCATGATTTTGAGGCCTCCCCAGCCATGAGGAATTCTAAGCCCATCAAACTTCTTTCTTTTGTAAATTGCCCTTCTCGAGTTTGCCTTTATCAGCAGTGTGAAAAAGGACTAATTTACATAACAACATGGCAGCCTTGTGTGGCAGACTGCCACTGCTACTACTTGAGACCGTCATTACAACAGTTACTACTGTTACTGCTTGAGACCATCACTACCAGACTGAACAAAGGGGGAGGAATGTAGAAATGAAAACTTAAGACAAAAGAAACTGTTTTGAAGAAAGGGACCAGGGAAGAAGAAGAGAACTCCCTGCTTCTAGTGAGCAAAGGCAGTCCCTGAGCTTCCACAGCCCTTCATATTTATAGGGTAGAAAGAGTAGGGAGGAGGAGGTGACGATTGGTCAGCTGCTTAATTGATCACAGTTCACATTATGGCTAACAGGCTTCAGATGTGCCTAATCACAAGAAAAACTTGTGCCTGGGTTGTGACTGCCCTCAGCATTCCTTCTGGGTGGCAGACACAGTTTGTCAGTTTGCCAACATTCTGCATTTATGGGAACAGTTTGCTGTTTACTCATATAGCCTCCAGTGGTATACTGAGTTGATCACGACCCTCAATCTTTGAGCCTCCAACAGCTTTGAAGGAACCATATTCCTAAGTGGAGAAGAGTGCTTTCCGGAAGGACATTGTGAAGATGTTCACTACCATTCTCTGCTGAGCTGTACAGCACACTCACATACTGACTCTCAACCAACCCCAATACACATTCTCTTTTGCTCTTCTTTTTGTGTGTAGATTTTTAAAATGTCCCTGTTTAATGAATTTTAAATATCCTACATATAAACACAAAAGTTTCACCTCCCCTGCCAAAGGGAAAAATTAAACACTTGTCCAGCTGACTATGATTTTTACAGAGTTGTTATTTACAAACTGTAAGCCTGACAAACAGGGTGGAAGTGGAATGGGGCAGCATAAAAGTTACCCTTCTAAGTTTGAACTTTTTGTGTGACAGCATAGCTAAAGTCATGGCCTCTTCAAATTAGTCTGCATCATGCCATGATCCTACCTCAAACAGTACTTCAGCCAATACTAATCAATTTAACAAGCCAAGATACCCAATATGTAATAATAGAGAAAAAAAATCAAATTCCCTCTTAGTGAAGAGGAAAGTTAAAAATAGGATCAATATACCTTGGTCTATTCGAACATAAGCTGTATAGGGGTGGAGATTCGACTGATATATTCCTAGTACCAGACACATAGTAGTCACTCAATATGTAATTATTCAATAAATGGGCCTCTTTTCTTTGTTTTATTCCCTGGACGTAGAGTGTATTATTTGATCAACTGATATGGCTGCTGAAATTCTGTTAGCTGTTCTCAGTATTGCCTGAGAGAGTAAAAGGGATGTATTAGGTTTGTTATGATTCTGAGTGATAGATGACTTTCAGTTGACTGCACACTGAACTTCAATCATTATTCAAAATGTGGATATTGATCCTCAATAAGTCATTCATTGTATGTGCTTCATTTCCTAACTCAAGTATTCAGGTTCTGACACTATAACCATGACTAAAAAATTAAGCAAGCAACTGTCTAGGTTGCAAAGTTCATATGACTGTTTCCTTCTATACTCCTCTTTTTTACTGTTAGTTCTTAAACATTAGCTCTGAAATTCAGGTATTTTGACAGGATTCAGAGAACCTGGTGAAAAGCTCAGATTTTCATTAGTGCTGACTACACGTCGTAGTATGTTCCATGTTAGGTATGCCTATTGACTTTCTGAATATCTTGAGACTAGCATATTATTTTTCATATCTCTAAAAATGGAAATACAGATGAAAGTATGTTATTTGTAGCTATATAAAGCTATGTGAATTAATAAGTTTGCAGGCTCTATATTATTTTATATTGAGAAGCCATGCCTGTATCTGCCATCTGTTATAGTGGCTTCAATGAGGCTGACTTCTGGCTTCAGCGCAGGGCATGTAGTCAAGCCCAGTTCACTAGAGTAGTTCATATCCTCGCCATAGTTAATGATTCAAGAATGGGTCGGTGACTCCAGTTGAGCTGATAAAAGCTATCTCTGGGAGTTGTTTTTCTGGGTTTATGAGCCAAATACAGCTCTTACCTCTGGAAATATTAGAAACTCTAGTGCTTCCAGAGATCATATTTGCCAACAAGATGGAAAAGCATTGCTGAAACCAAAGACTACCCAGGGATGAAGACAGAGGCCTGATGATGTTTTCAATTCTTGAATACCAATATGTCTTAAGTCAAATCTACCCTGGAGTTTTCAGTTTTATAAGCCTCCAAATTTCATTTTGACTTACACTAGATATAGTTGTATGGAACTTAGATTGTTTCAACCAAAATGCTCTGACAGAGTTCATAGCAATTTGAAATAAACATATATAATGAAATATTTATAAGGCTTTTTAATACATTATGAAAGTGATATTGAAATAATGTTGGCATGAGAATTTTAAAATACAAACGTCTGTAAGGGTACAAATATTATACAAGCATAAATACTAAAGGACAAGTTATAAAGATATAATGATGTACTCAAAACAATTCTCAGAAGCAGATTCAATTCAAAATAATAGTTTCAAAATCTGTGATTCCAGCAGTACTATGAAATCAATGTGCAAGTAATGTTTTCTAAGATCATAAATAGTGTTTATACTTATTATGTAAATTTTCTTAAAATGTGCTTTGAGTTCAATTTTCACAATCAATAAATACAATTTCTTGGTGACTTTCAAATGGTAACATGTAAGGAATAGTTTTTTTTAACAGTAAGTGAAATTTCTTGTTTCTAAAGTGTAAAAGTGGAATATTGAGCCAAGCAATAATTTCAGCATAGGAATAAAGTCGCTCTTTTTCATTTAAAGATGTAGAAAAGTGACTCCTTCTCAAGCCTATGTTAAATGTGCAGCCATTTGACTAAAGAAGGACAATTAAGACAATGTATCTTTTGTGAATATTAAAAAATTGTTTATGAGACTTTGTAGGTAGGATCATATTTACTTACTGAAGGTAAGAAATCAACTGGGTAGCTCAAACAAAGAGGCCTGTTAGAATACAGCCTAATAATACAGTTTTAGGATAACATCTTCCACAAAGCACACCTAATGAATTTGAAAGCTTTTTCTTTATAAAATAGACATTTAGAAACAAAAGAAACTTTGGGAAGATTTGTTGACTCTGTCAATCTCTTCTCTTTTCTTTTTAAAGCTCAGCCTAGCTGACATTTTGGGATGATTACCAAAATCAATAGTAATGGAACTGCCAACATAATAGCAAGATAGAGAAAAAATTAATGAAATACAAGATAATTTTGTTACATGGCCTCAGAAGAGCTGAAGGCCATAGGGAAATATTTAAATAAATCTTTTACATCAGTAATAAGCATATGCATGCTAGTAGATAATAAAAATCACAAGGATATATTTTGCATAGAAAAAATACATTTGCTAATATTGTCTGTGTGAATAGCATCAATTTCAATATTCTTCAAACACGGTTTGTGAAATGAGATTTACACAAGATTTGGCAGTGCATAAATTACTCTTAAGGCATGAAGTATGATTTTCAGAGCCAAATTGACTGTTTCAGAACAACCACACATCTTTAATAAAGTGCTGTGGTACTGTTCTGAATCTTTTCTAGAGGCCAAAAGAAGTCTACTCATTATGTTACAAGCATCTCTTATATCTTCTGAAGTTTAGGATTTTGCTATGCACTGAACGAAAAATAGACAAGCAAAACACAGAAACAATAACAGACACAGAACAAAAGAAGAATAAAAATATTCATACTCTAGACAAAATCTTGGATTGGTAGTTGAACTAAGAGACAAAGATTATAGCACTATTCTCCTAACAACCAAATCTGTGTCCCCAGATTGAACATATCCCAGACTATCTGGAAACAGTTTTGCTCTATTTTTAAATCAACTGTAATTTGGTGCTAAACTCTTCTTTAAGGTCACTCCTGTATCTAA
Organism: Macaca nemestrina; assembly: GCF_043159975.1. Classification (NCBI taxonomy): domain Eukaryota; kingdom Metazoa; phylum Chordata; class Mammalia; order Primates; family Cercopithecidae; genus Macaca; species Macaca nemestrina. The sequence continues at coordinate 160,844,838 of NC_092127.1, forward strand.
ATTTCTATGATGTTATTGCATTTCATGTTTCCTGGGAAACAAAAAATCTAATTGATGGAAAACAGACACATGCTTTTAATGGCTCTGAATATATAGAAAGACATCCATTTAATTACAGGCACTGAATTATATATAAAAAACTTTGCAAGAATTCTTAAAAATTATTTGACTTCTCCTCATTCTCCATTAGAAATTGTTAGCTTTGTCCTTCTTAATATCACTTTCACCATACCTTTATTATGGTAATCATCTCTTTGTAGTAGTGTAGTTGGACAGTTCTCTGTCCTTTCTTTACCCTGCTGTGTGAGCTCCTTGAGAGCAGGACCTAGTTTCCTTTCTGTCTTTTTCTAAAATGTAATGTAATTCTATTTTATTTTACTGTGATAAAAACATCTAACATGAGATCTACACTCTTAAGTTTTTTTTTTCTTTTTCTTGAGACAGAGTCTCGCTCTGTCACCCAGGCTAGAGTGCAGCGTCGTGATCTTGGCTCACTGTAACCTCTGCCTCCTGGGTGGAAGTGATTCTTCTACCTCAGCCTCCCAAGTAGCTGGGACTACAGGTGTGCACCACCATGCCTGGCTAATTTTTGTATTTTTAATAGAGACGGGATTTCACCATATTGGCCAGGCTGATCTCGAACTCCTGACCTTGTGATCTGCCCACCTCAGTGTCCCAAAGTGCTGGGATTACAGGTGTGAGCCACCACACCCAGCCTTAAGAAATTTTTAAGTGTACAATTCATTTTTTTTGACTATAGGTACAATGCTGTACAGCAGATCTCAGAGTTTACTTATCTAGCTTGAGTGAAATTTATGCCAGTTGATCAGTAGTAACTCCCCATTTAACCTCTCCCTAGCCCCTGGTAACCACCATTCCACTTTTTGATTCTGAATTTGACTATTTTAGATACCTCACATAAGGGGAATCCTGCAGTATTTGTCTTTCTGTGACTGTCTTATTTCACTAGAAATCCATGTTGTTGCATATCGCAGAGTTCCTTTTTTGTTTTTTAAAGCCAAATAGTATCACATTTTATGTATATCCCACATTTTTGTTTATCCATTCTCCTGTTTATGGGCATTTAAGTTATTTCCACATATTGGCTATTTTAATAATGACGCAATGAATATGGGATTGCTAATATATTTTAAAGACTCTGATTGCAAATACTTTGGAAAAATTCTCAGAAGTGGGATTGCCAGATCATAAGGTAGGTGTCTTTTTTGTGTGTGTGGCGCTGTCATACTGTTTGCCATAGTGGCTGCACTACTTTGCATTCCCACCAATAATGGTCAAGGGTTCCAATTTCTCCTTGTCCTCGCTAGCATTTGCTATATATATATATATATGTATTAAAACTGAACTGAACCTGGAAATCACCATCATTTGTTGTCTTTGGTGTTGTTTCTGTGTATATATATCTATATCTATCTATCTCTATATATACACATGCAGAAATTATATATATATAAAATTTAAAATTAGGGTTTTTGTTTTGTCTACTATTGAGTTGTAGGAGTTCTTATATATATGTTGGAAACTCAACCTTTATCAGATATATAGTTATCTGATATTTCCTCCAATTCTTTATCTTGTTTTTTCATTCTGTTGTTTCCTTTGACATACAGAAGCTTTGTAGTTCGATGTGGTCCCTGTTGCTCATCTTCATTTTTGTTGCCTGTGATCTTGGTGGCATATCCATGAAATCATTCTTAAGATCACTGATGTAAAGGTTTTTCCCTAGGTTTTCCTCTCGGAGTTTTATAGTTTCTCATCTTAGGTTTAAACCTTTGTTCCATTTTCAGTTGATTCTTGTACATGGTGTAATAAAGAGGTCTAATTTCTTTCTCTTCCTTTTTTTGCATCTGGATATCTGGTTTTTCCACCATCATTTATCAAAGAGACTGTGCTTTCCTCATTTTCTATTCTTGGAATCCTTATTGAAGATCAATTGACCATACATGCTTGGGTTTATTTCTGGACTCTCTATTGAGTTCCATTGGTCTATGTAACTGTCTTTATGTCAGTACTATACTGTTTTAATTACTGTAACTTTATAACACATTTTGAATTCAGAATGTTTGATGCTTCTAGTTTTTATTTTCTTTCTCAAGATTGACCTAATTATTCATGTGTTTTCTTATTATATAAAAATTCTGGCATTTTATCTATTTCTGTAAAAAATGCCATTCAAATTTTGCTAGGGATTGCATTAAATCTGTAGATTACTTCCAGTAGTGTGGACATTTTAATAATATTAAGTCTTCCAGTGCATGAATGGGATAGCTTTCCATTTGTTTGTGTCTTGTCTAACATAAATGTTTTGTAATTATTAGTATTCAAGTTTTTCACCTTCTTAGTTACATTTTATTACTAGTTATTTTATTCTTCTTAGTGCTATTATACATGAAATTGTACAAAAATTTCCTTCTAAGATATTTCAATTTAGTAATGCAACTGGAGGGTGCCAAGATGGCCGAATAGGAACAGCTCCAGCCTCCAGCTCCCAGCATGAGCGACCCACAGGATGGTTGATTTCTGCATTTCCAACTAAGGTACTGGGTTCATCTCACAGGGGTGTGTCGGAAGTCGGTGCAGGAGAGTGGTTGCAATCCAATGAGTGAGAGCTGAAGCAGGGCGAGGCATCACCTCATCTAGGAAGTGCAAGGGGGGAGGGAATTCCTTTTCCCAGTCAAGGGAAACCGTGACACACAACACCTGGAAAATTGGGTCACTCCCACCTTAATACTACGCTTTTCCAAGGGTCTTAGCAAACGGCACACCAGGAAATTATATCCCACACCTGGCTGGGAGGGTCCCATGCCCATGGACCCTCCCTCATTGCTAGCACAGCAGTCTGAGATCTAACTGCAAGGCAGCAGTGAGGCTAGGGGAAGGGTGCCCGCCATTGCTGAGGCTTAAGTAGGTATAAAAAGCAGCAGGGAAGCTCAAACTGGGTGGAGCCCACCGAAGCTCAAGGGGGCCTGCCTACCTCTGTAGACTCCACCTCTGGGTACAGGGCATAGCTAAACAAAAAGCGGCAGAAACCTCTGGAGATGTAAATGTCCCTGTCTGACAGCTTTGAAGAGAGTAGTGATTCTTCCAGCATGGAGGTTGAGATCTGAGAATGGACAGACTGCCTGCTCAAGTGGGTCCCTGAACCCTGAGTAGTCTAAATGGGAGAACCTAACAGGGAGTAGCCTAACTGGAGTGGACCTCAAGTAAACTCCAACAGAACTGCAGCAGAGCATTCTGACTGTTAGAAGGAAAACTAACAGAAAGGACACTCACACCAAAACCCCATCTGTACGTCACTATCATCAAAGACCAAAGGTAGATAAAACCACAAAGATGGGGGAAAAACAGTGCAGAAAAGCTGAAAATTCAAAAAATCAGAGCACCTCTCCCCCTCCAAAGGAACGCAGCTACTCTCCAGCAAAGGAACAAAGCTGGATGGAGAATCGCTTTGATGAGTTGAGAGAAGAAGGCTTCAGTTGATCAAACTTCTCAGAGCTAAAGGAGGGACAACTAACCCAGCTCAAAGAAACTAAAAACCTTGAAAAAAGATTTGACGAATGGGTAACTAGAGTAACCAATGCAGAGAAGTCCATAAACGACCTGAGAGAGATGAAAACCATGACAGAAGAACTACGTGACAAATGCACAAACTTCAGTAACTGACTTGATCAACTGGAAGAAAGAGTATCAGAGATTGAAGGTGAAATTAATGAAATGAAGTGAGAAGAGAAGTTTAGAGAAAAAAGAGTAAAAAGAAATGAACAAAGCCTCCAAGAAATATGGGATTATATGAAAAGACCAAATCTACATCTGATTGGTGTGCCTGAAAGTGATGGGGAGAATGGAACCAAGTTGGAAAACACTCTGCAGGATATTATCCAGGAAAACTTCCCCTACCTAGCAAGGCAGGCCAACATTCAAATTCAGGAAATACAGAGAACACCACAAAGATACTCCTCGAGAAGAGCAACTCCAAGACACATAATTGCCAGATTCACCAAAGTTGAAATGAAGGAAAAAATATTAAGGGCAGCCAGAGAGAAAGGTCATGTTTCCCCCAAAGGGAAGCCCATCAGACTAAGAGCTGATCTCTCAGCAGAAACTCTACAAGCCAGAAGAGAGTGGAGGCCAATATTCAACATTCTTAAAGAAAGAATTTTCAACCCAGAATTTCATATCCAGTCAAACTAAGTTTCATAAGTGAAGGAGAAATAAAATCCTTCACAGACAAGCAAAGGGTGAGAGATTTTGTGACCACCAGGTCTGCCCTACAAGAGCTCCTGAAGGAAGCTCTAAACATTGGAAAGGAACAACCGGTACCAGCCATTGCAAAAACATGCCAAAATGTGAAATCCATCGATGCTATGAAGAAACTGCATCAACTAACGAGCAAAATAACCAGCTGACATCATAATGACTGGATCAAGTTCACACATAACAATATTAGCCTTAAATGTAAATGGGCTCAATGGTCCAATTAAAAGACACAAACTGGCAAACTGGATAAAGAGTCAAGACCCGTCAGTTTCCTGTATTCACATAGGCTCAAAATAAAGGGATGGAGGAAAATGTACCAAGCAAATGGAAAACAAAAAAACGGCAGGGTTTGCAATCCTAGTCTCTGATAAAACAGACCTTAAACCAATAAAGATCAAAAGAGACAAAGAAGGCCATTACATAATGGTAAAGGGATCAATTCAACAAGAAGAGCTAACTATCCTAAATATATATGCATTCAATACAGGAGCACCCAGATTCATAAAGCAAGTCCTTAGAGACTTAAAAGGAGGCTTAGGCTCCCACACAATAATAATGGGAGACTTTAACACCCCACTGTCAATATTAGACACATCAACAAGACAGAAAGCTAACAAGGATATCCAGGAATTGAACTCAACTCTGCACCAAGGGGACCTAATATACATTTACAGAACTCTCCACCCCAAATCAACAGAATATACATTCTTCTCAGCACCACATCATACTTATTCCAAAACTGATCACATAGTTGGAAGTAAAGCACTCCTTAGCAAATATAAAAGAACAGAAATTATAACAAACTGTCTCTCAGACCACAGTGCAATCAAACTCAGGACTAAGAAACTCAATCAAAACCGCTCAACTACATGGAAACTGAACAACCTGCTCCTGAATGACTACTGGGTACATGACGAAATGAAGGCAGAAATAAAGATGTTCTTTGAAACCAATGAGAACAAAGATACAACATACCAGAATCTCTGGGACACATTTAAAGCAGTGTGTATAGGGAAATACATAGCACTAAATGCCCACAAGAGAAAGCAGGAAAGATCTAGAATTGACACCCTAACATCACTTTTAAAAGAACTAGAGAAGCAAGAGCAAACACATTCCAAAGCCAGGAGAAGGCAAGAAATAACTAAGATCAGAGCAGAATTGAAGGAGATAGAAACACAAAAAAACCTTCAAAAAATCAAGGAATCCAGGAGCTGGTTTTTTGAAAAGATCAATAAAATTGATAGACCACTAGCAAGACTAACATAGAAGAAAAGAGAGAAGAATCAAATAGATGCAACAAAAAATGATAAAGAGAATATCACCACTGACCTCACAGAAATACAAACTACCATCAAAGAATACTATAAACACCCCTACACAAATAAACTAGAAAACCTAGCAGAAATGGATAAATTCCTGGACACATGCACTCTCCCAAGACTAAACCAGGAAGAAGTGGAATCCCTGCATAGACCAATAGCAGGCTCTGAAATTGAGGCAATAATTAATAGCCTACCAACCAAAAAAAAGTCCAGGACCAGACGGATTCACAGCTGAATTCTACCAGAGGTAAAAGGAGGAGCTGGTACCATTCCTTCTGAAACTATTCCAATCAATAGAAAAAGAGGGAATCCTCCCTAACTCATTTTATGAGGCCAACGTCATCCGGATACCAAAACCTGGCAGAGACGCAACAAAAAAAGAGAATTTTAGACCAATGTCCCTGATGAACATCGATGCAAAAATCCTCAATAAAATACTGGCAAACCCGAATCCAGCAGCACATCAAAAAGCTTATCCACCATGATCAAGTGGACTTCATCCCTGGGATGCAAGACTGGTTCAACATACACAAATCAATAAACATAATCCATCATATAAACAGAACCAAAGACAAAAAACACATGATTATCTCAATAGATGCAGAAAAAGCCTTTGACAAAATTCAACAGTCCTTCATGCTAAAAACTCTCAATAAATTCAGTATTGATGGAACATATCTCAAAATAATAAGAGCTATTTATGACAAACCCACAACCAATATCATACTGAATGGGCAAAAACTGGAAGCATTCCCTTTGAGAACCGGCACAAGACAAGAATGCTCTCTCTCACCACTCATATTCAACATAGTGTTGGAAGTTCTGGCTAGTGCAATCAGTCAAGAGAAAGAAATAAAGTGTATTTAATTAGGAAAAGAGGAAGTCAAATTATTTCTGCTTGCAGATAACATGATTGTTTATTTAGAAAACCCCATTGTTTCAGGCCCAAATCTCCTTAAGCTGATAAGCAACTTCAGCAAAGTCTCAGGATACAAAATCAATGCGCAGAAGTCACAAGAATTCCTATATACCAATAATAGATGAACAGAGAGTCAAATCATGAGTGAACTCCCATTCACAATTACGACAAAGAGAATAAAATACCTAGGAATTCAACTTACAAGGGATGTGAAGGAACTCTTCAAGGAGAATGGCAAACCACCGCTCAATGAAATAAAGGAGGACACAAATAAATGGAAGAACATTCCATGCTCATTGATAGGAAGAATCAATATCGTGAAAATGGCCCTATTGTACAAGGTAATTTATAGATTCAATGCCATCCCCATTAAGCTACCAATGACTTTCTTCACAGAATTGGAAAAAAATACTTTAAAGTTCATATGGAACCAAAAAAGAACCCCCATTGCTAAGACAATCCTAAATCAAAAGAACAAAGCTGGAGGCATCACGCTACCTGACTTCAAACTATACTACAAGGCTACAGTAACCAAAACAGCACGGTAGTGGTACCAAAACAGAGATATAGGCTAATGGAACAGAACAGAGCCCTCAGAAATAATACCACACATCTACAACCATCTGATCTTTGACAAACCTGGCAACAACAAGAAATCAGGAAAGGATTCCCTATTTAATAAATGGTGCTGGGAAAAGTGGCTAGCTATAAGTAGAAAGCTGAAACTGGATCCCTTCCTTACCCCTTATACAAAAATTAATTCAAGATGGATTAGAGACTTAATGTTATACCTAAAGCCATGAAAACCCTGGAAGAAAACCTAGGCAATACTATTCAGGACATAGGCATGGGCAAGGACTTCGTGTCTAAAACACCAAAAGCTGTGGTAACAAAAGCCCAAATTGACAAATGGGATCTAATTAAACTAAAGAGCTTCTGCACAGCAAAAGAAACTACCATCAGAGTCAATAGGCAACCTACAGAATGGGAGAAAATTTTTGCAATCTACTCATCTGGCAAAGGGCTAATATCCAGAACCTACAAAGAACTCAAACAAATTTACAAGAAAAAAAAACACCCATAAAAAAGTGGGCAAAGGATATGAACAGACGCTTCTCAAAAGAAGACATTTATGCAGCCAACAGACACATGAAAAAATGCTCATCATCACTCACCATCAGAGAGATGCAAATCAAGACCACAATGAGATACCATCTCACACCAGTTAGAATGGCAATCATTAAAAAGTCAGGAAACAACAGGTGCTGGAGAGGATGTGTAGAAATAGGAACACTTTTACATTGTTGGTGGGACTGTAAACTAGTTCAACCATTGTGAAAGACAGTATGGCGATTCCTCAAGGATCTAGAACTAGAAATACCATTTGACCCAGCCATTCCATTACTAAGGATATACCCAAAGGATTATAAATCATGCTGCTATAAAGACACATGCACACGTATGCTTATTGCAGCACTATTCACAGTAGCAAAGACTTGGAACCAACCCAAATGTCCATCAATGACAGACTGGATTAAGAAAATGTGGCACATATATACCACGAAATACTATGTAGCCATGAAAAACGATGAGTTAATGTCCTTTGTAGGGACATGGATGCAGCTGGAAACCATCATTCTCAGCAAACTATCGCAAGAACAGAAAACCAGACACTGCATGTTCTCACTCATAGGTGGGAATTGAACAATGAGATCACCTGGACACAGGAAGGGGAACATCACACACCAGGGCCTGTTGTGGGGTGGTATGAGGGGGGAGGGATAGCATTAGGAGATATACCTAATGTAAATGATGAGTTAATGGGTGTAGCACACCAACATGGCACATGTATACATATGCAACAAACCTGCACATTGTGCACATGTACCCTAGAACATAAAGCATAAAAAAAAAGAAAGTATAAATATAAGGTAAAAATGGGAAAAGAGGGATAATTTGCAGCCTCTTTGGCATGGTAATTACAAGGCCTATCATGTTACGAGCTTGATGGCATTAACTGATCGCCCACTGTGAACAGAGGTAGCTGCCACACAGAATGGTCTTACTCCTGGATAAACTCTCTTATCCTCTTAACATCTGGTGTATGCAACTGCAAGACCCAGGAGGCTGGATTAGCGGAACTATCACTCTATTCTGGTTCTTGTTAACTAAGATGATGAGATTTGTCCTTCCTAAAATAATACATATGTAGGTTTGAAAAGTTGAGAAATTATAGCTCTCTATCTCACTAGAAATATCATATCCTTATAGTCACCACAAAAATAAAACTTGCAAGACATGCACATAGAGAAAATAATTAAAACCAGAGCATCAACAGAAATAAATCAAGTGTATTTCCATTCAAATGTATTTGTTTCCCCTTAAGTAAGACTTAAATGCAACTGGCTCCTAATGCAGCAAGCCTGGCCATGTATGACACATGCAAAATCGACTATGTTGGCAAACAGGACTAATTTCCATGTGCTGTCTTCATACCTTTCTGCAACAGTTTGGGCACAGCACAGATGTAACCTTCAAACTGCTGACTACCTCCTCCATGTACCCTGAATTCCTCATTAACTTGGGGCATCAAGCAGAAGAAAACTGTTCCTACCTAAAAGAGTGAAATTACCACCCCACTTTCAGACCGTATAAAAAAGGAGGGGTTTAATTTAAAAGTTGATGACCTACTAGACAGGTGTTGTGAAAGTTTCTAGGGTGAGAAGATGAAAAAGATCCACTCACTGTTCTAAAGGAGCTTAGAGTCTACTGGGGGGGTTGAATAAATCAAAACCAATCGTGTGGAAGAACAGATACAGAGGTGTCCACCGGATACCCTGCTGGAGGGCACTCAGGCCATTTGGAAGTCACCAACCGTCTGTTCCTCTTCACATTCTTCATGCAGGATTATACAGGTTCCTTAAGGTATAGACCAAGACCTTTATTTCTGTATCTTTCTCAACTCTAAATAGCACCGTCCTTGGCATGTACACTGGATTCTCAAATAAAGAATTAATGTCTCCCCCCCCAAAAATGCAACTGATTGTTGTGTATTGATCTTTTATCCTGAAACTTCACTGAATTCAGTTATTAGTTCTAATAAATTTTTAAGTAGGATCTTTAGAATTACTTATATATAAGATCGTAACCTCTTAAAATGACAATTTTACTGTTTCATTTCCAATTTTGATGCCTTTCATTTCTATTGCTTGCTTAATTTCTACGGCTAGGACTTCCAGTACTCCACTGAATAGAAACAGAGAAAGGAAACATTCTTGTCTTGTTCCTGATTTTATAGAAAAATCTTTTTTTTAATTTTTTCCACCATTGAGTATGATGTTTAGCCCTGAGGTAATTTCCTTACATTCCAAGTTTCTTTCCTTTGTTCTGAGACAGGGTCTTGGTCTGTCAATCAGGCTGGAGTGCAGTGGCCCAATCATGGCTCACTGTAGCCTCAACCTCCTGGGCTCAAGTGATCTTCGTGCCTCAGCCTGCAGAGGAGCTGTGACTGCAGGTGCATGCCACTATACGCAGATAATTATTTATTTATTTATTTATAATTATTTTTATAGAGATGAGAGCGCTCACTGTGTTGCCCAGGCTATTCTCAAACTCCTGAGCTCAAGTGATGTTCCTGCCTCGGTATCCCAAAACTCTGGGATTACAGACATGAGCAACAATACCTGGCCCTATCTCTGGTATCTTGAGAGCTTTTGTGATCAAAGGGTACTAAATTTTGTCAAATATTCAAATATTTTTCTACCTCTATTTAGATGATCATGCAAATTTTACTTTTCTTCAGGTAATGTGGTGTATCACATAAATCGACTTCTGCATATTGAACTATCATCCATGCATCATAGAAATAAATCTCAGTTATATTTCATGATCCTTTTATGTAATATTGGATTCAATTTGCTAGTATTTTGTTGAGGATTCTGCATCTATATTCATCAGGAATATTGACTTGTTGTTTTCTTTCTCTTTGTCTGGCTTTGGTATAAGGAAAATGAGTTTGGGACCTTTCCCTTCTGTTCAGTTTTTTGGAAGAGTTTGAGAATGATGGGCATTAGTTCTTTAAATGTTTAGTAGAATTTGCCAGTGAAGCCATCTGCTCCTGTGCTTTTTATTGTTGGAGGTTTTTGATCAGGGATTCAATCTCCATGCCAGCTATGAATCTATTAACACTTTCTATTTCTTCAAGATTCATCTTGGTAGGTTTTATGTTTCTGGTGGTTTATAGATTTTTTCTGAATTATCCAGTTTGTTGGCATGTAATTGGTCATAGTATTGTCTTATGTTCTTTTATTTTATTTATTTATTTATTTATTTATTTATTTATTTATTTATTTGAGACAGTAGTCTTACTCTGTCACCCAGGCTGCAGTGCAGTTGTGTGATCAGGGCTCACTGCAGCCTTGACTTTCCTGGGCTCAGGTAATCTTCTCATCTCAGCATTCTGAGTAGCTGAAACTACAGGCACATGCCTCCATACCCAGCTTTTTATTATTATTATTATTTATTGTAGAGACGGGGTTTTTGCTATGTTTGTTAGGCTTGTCTCGAACTCCTGAGCTCAAGTAATACTCCCACTCAGGCTCCCAAAGTGCTAGGATTACAAGCATGAGCTGCCGGGCTTAGCCTTACCTTTTTTTTTTTTTTTTTTTCCAATTTCTAAAGTATCTGTTGCAATAACTGTTCTTTCATTTCTGAACTCACTTAAGTCTTCTCTTTTCCTTTTTTAGTTAGTCTAGCCAAAGATTGGTCTGTTTATCTTTTCAAAAAATATTCTTACTTTTATTGTTTATTTTGATTGTTTCTCTTTTCTATTTTATTTATCTTTGCACTAATTTTTCTTATTTTTTTCCTTCTGCTGGGTGGCCAGACTGTGCTAAATCCATCAGAGTTCCATGACTGGCAAGGAAGAAAACAGCCCTCTGGGAAGCCTTCTCAGAAAAGTTCGGGCACTGGATATATAAACTCACCCTTTCCTTCCCCTGGGTGAAGCTGGTGCTAGGGGATCTTATGGCCTTCCACCAGGGACAAGATCTCCCATTAGGAAGTATCCCAAACTTTAAGCATAGTTTATTCTTCATTTTCTGATTAGTTGTGTAATATGAGGTTGCTTATTTGTTTTGGTATGTTGTCTTTATTTTAGTTTTTCTAAAGGTATTTTCTAAGTCTCTTTTTGATTTCTTCTTTGACCCAAAGGTTGTTCAAGAGTGTGTTGTTTAACTTCCACTTATTTGCCAATTTTTTCATTTCCTTCTGATATTGATTTCTAGTTTCATTCCATTATGCTCAGAAAATATATTAGGTATAATTAAAATCTTCTTATATTTTTCAGACTGGTTTTGTGACTGAACGTGTAATCTATCCTGGAGAAAGATTTATGTGTTCTTAAGGAGAATGTATATGCTGAAGCTGGGTGGAAGATTCTGTACACGTCTCTTAGGTTCATTCAGTATGTACTGTTATTTAAGTGCCTTGTATCCTTATTCATCTTCTGTCTTGATGTTCTGTCCATCTTTGAAAGTGTGACACTAAATTTCCCAGGTAATATTGTATTGCTTGTCTATTTCTTTCTTCAGTTCTATCAATGTTTGCTTTATATATTTAGGTGGTCTGGTGTAGGGCATGCACACACATATGTATAAATATTTATAACTGTTATATCTTCCTAATGTATTGACCCTTTTATCATTTTATAATGACCTTCATTGTCTCTTGTGACAGGTTTTGGCTTAAATATTTTTTAATATTTTACCTGGTGTAAATATAACTACCCCTGCTCTCTTCTACTTACCATTTGCATGACATACCTTTTCCCACCCCTTAACTTTTAGCTTGTGTGTAACCTTAAATATGAAATGATGTGGTTTGTCTCCGTGTCTCCACCCAAATCTCATTTCACATTGTAATCCCCATGTGTTGAGGGAACATTATTGGATCACGAGGGCAGTTCCTCCATGTCGTTCTCATTGATAGTGAGTGAGTTCTCATCAGATCTGATGGTTTTATAAGGGGATCTTCTCCCTTCACTCTCTCTCTCTCTCAACTACCACCATGTAAGACATGCCTGTTTCCCCTTCCACCATGATGGTAAATTTCCTGAGGCCTCCCCATCCATGAGGAACTGTGGGTCAATTAAATCTTTTTATATGTGTATATATATAAATTACCCAGTCTCAGGTATTCTCTACAGCAGTGTGAAAATGGGATAATACAGTAAATTGGTACTAGTAGAGTGGTGCACTGCTATAAAGAAACTTGGAAATGTAGAAGCAACTTTAGAACTTCGTAGTAGGCAGATGTTGGAATAGTTTGGAAGGCTCAGAAGAAGACAGGAAGATGTGGGAGAGGTTAGAACTTCCTAGAGACTTGTTGAATGGTTTTGACCAAAATGCTGATAGTAATGTTGACAATGAAGTCCAGGTTGAGGTGGTCTCAGATAGAGATAAGGAACTTCTTGAGAACTGGAGTAAAGGTCACTCTTGTTACACTTTAGCAGAGATTGGTGGGATTTTGTCCCTGGCCTAGAGATCTGTGGAACTTTGAACTTGAGAAATATTATTTGAAATTGGAACTTATGTTTTAAAAAAGAAGCAGAACATAAAAATTTAGAAAATTGGAAGCCTGACTATGTGGTAGAAAAGAAAAACCCATTTGCTGAAGAGAAATTCAAGCCAGTTGCAGAATTTTGCATAAGTAACGAGGAGTCAAATGTTAATCACCAAGACCATGTGGAGCATTTTTCCAGGGAATGTCACAGATAGACCTTCATGGCAGCCCCTCTCCTCACAGGCCTGGAGGCCTAAGAGAGAAAAATAATTATGTGGGCCTAGCACAGGGCCCCACTGTTTCGGGTAGCTTCAGGACTTGGTGCCCTGTGACCCAGCTGTTCCAGCTAAAGCCCTGGTAAAAGGGGCCAACATAGAGCTCAGGCTGTTGTTTCTTAGGGTGCAAACTCTAAGCCTTGACAGGTTACATGTGACATTTGGTGGGTGCACAGAAGACAAGAATTGGGTAAGTGTATTTACCAAATGCCTATACCCCCATTGTATCTAGGAAGTAACTAGTTTGCTTTTGATTTTACAAGCTCATAGGTGGAAGGGACTTGCCTTGTCTCACATGAGACTTTGGACTGTGGACTTTCGAGTTAGTGCTGAAATGAGTTAAGACTTTGGGAGACTCTTGGGAAGGCATGGTTGATTTTGAAATGTTAAAAGACATGAGATTTGGGAGGGGCCAAGGTGAAATAATATGGTTTGGCTCTGTGTCCCCATCCAAATCTCATCTCAAATTGTAATCCCCACATGTCGAAAGGTGGAGATGACTAGATTATGGGTGGTTTCCTCCATGCTGTTCTCATGATAGTGAGTGAGATCTCATGATATCTGATTGTTTTGTAATTGTTTGGAAGTTTCTCCTTCTCTCCTCTATCTTGCCACTTTGTGAAGAAGGTGCTTGCTTCTCCTTCACCTTCCACCATGATTGTAAGTTTCCTGAGGCCTCCCCAGCCATGTGGAACAGTGAATCAATTAAACCTCTTTCCTTTATAAATTAGGCAGTCTCGGGTATTTCTTTATAACAGTGTGAAAACGGACTAATAAATGAAGTGAGTTTCTCATAGACAGCATATTTTGAATCTTGTTTTTGAATTCATTTAGCCAATCTATGTCTTTTGATTGTAGAATTTAATCAATTTACATTTAAATAATTATTGATATAAAAGGATTTACTACTGCCATTTTGTGTGTTGCTTTCTGTTTTTCTGTTAGTCTTGCTTGTCTTTATTTATATCTGTGGATTTTCTTAGTTGATATTACTTGATTCTTTTCTTTTTTCTTTTCTGTAACTTCTATACTTTGTTTGTGTGTTTACCTGAAGGTTTACATAAAATATTATATAATTATGATAGTCTATTTTAAGCTTATAACAACATAAATTTAACCACATACAAAACCCTGTATGTTAACTACCGTACCACCTTATGCTATTGTCATAATTTACATCTATTTATATTGTATCTCTTAACATTTGTATTATGCTTACTTTCAACACATTTAACTTTATACTGTAATAAAAAGCAATTTACCTACCAACATTACAGTATTCTGTATTTGTCTATATACTTACATTTACCAAAACTTTCATATTTTCTTTTGCCATTGCGTTTCTGTTTAGCATTCTGTATTCATCAGGGTTCTCTTAAAGAGACAACTAGTAGGATATATACATATACATGTATATACACACACATATATAAATATATATATAGGGGAGATTATTAAGTATTAACTAACATGATCACAAGGTCCTACAATAGACTGTCTGCAAGCTTGGGGAGCAAGGAAAGCCAGTCAGAGTCCCAAAACTGAAGAATATGGAGTCTGATGTTCAAGGGCAGAAAGCATCCAGGATGGGAGGAAGATGTAGGCTGGAAGGCTAGGCTCTTCTTTCTTTCACATTTTTCTGCCTGCTTTTTATTCGCTGACAACTGGTTAGATTGTTCCCACCATATTAAGGGTGGATCTGCCTTCCCCAGCTCACTGACTCAAATGTTAATCTCTTTTGGCAACACCCAAACAGACACATCCAGGATCAATATCCTTTGACACTCACTATTAACCATCAGAAGTCCACCTCTTGTTAACTTGAACCCATACACATCTCCTGAGATCATACATAATCTTCAAATAAAGACAAACTGGGGTCATAATTATGCCTAACATAACACAACTGTGCTTCAGACAACTGGAAACAGACCAATCCCCAACCCAAATACTATTTCATGAAGTTAACCATACTTACATCCTGATATGAAGTCAATAAATCTTATGTCACATGATAAAGGAGAAAGGAAATAAATTGAAGGTATTTTCTTAGTACAAGTGTATACATGTACAAACATGTTTTTAAGAAAAGAAGGAGGAAATGCTCCTGACAATTACAGTCCTCATTTCTGCAGCGGGTCATGTGGTCATAGCTGGTATCGATGACCACCTTCTTCTACTACCCATTCTGTATTCCCTTTGCCTTCAGCAAGCACCTCAGCAGATCATGGTGTTGTTTTTTTTTTCCTGGTGGAGTGACCCCAACCTTCATTCCTGAAGGGTTTGGGTCATTTGTACTCCTGCCTGGATTGAGATGTTGTAGTTTCCCATTGGCCTTAATCATAGGGCATGGTAATACTAAGAGACACCCTAATAGATCTCCTGTATTCCAGGCGTACTCCTCCTTACCTCCATTATGGAGTACTAGACTGATTTCATCTTGATAGTCTGGGTCAATCACCCCAGCCAACAGTGTAACTCCCTTCTTAAACTGTTGACATAAAGGTAGGAGGAGCCTAAAGTGTCCCAGCGTTAGATCTGACATACAGAGAAGAGCAATTAAAGGACTCTTCAAAGATGCAGGTGCTGCCCTCACAAATCTATTTTGAAGGTATTGGTCAAGGGTTTATCTTCTGGACCCTCCCAGCTGGGATGAGTAGGTCATCCTATGGTCATCAAAGTGACTCTCCACCATCCCAATCTCCCTAAGTTTTTGGGTCCCTTCCTCTACATTAAACCAAGGGATATCAGGCATTTCCAGCTCACTCGCAGTGGGCCATCTTTTAATTAATATTTCAGCTAACCAAGTAAATAAACTGTTAGAACTTTTTTTAATGCCCCGAGCTGCAACATTGAAAGCAGAGTCCTTAGTGAGTGGACCAGAATAAATAAATTCAGCCCGATACAACTCTCTATATTCCTTCCACCATTATCTGATACCCTTAATATCCATTCCCATGCCTGTTCTCCAGATTGCTGTTTATATAAATTAGAAAACTCAAACAGTTATTTTTGAGTGTAGTGCACCTCCTCATGGGTCACACTCCCAACTTCACCTCTAGGGGCCCACTGGGACTTTAGTTGTAGTCTAGTAGCAAACAGGGTTGTTGGAGGTGGCTCCTGAGGAGAATCAACATTATTTTGCCTGGCAACCACCTCAGGGGAGGCCATCACTATTGCCTTAGGCAGCATAAGGTTTATCTCTTGAGGCAAAGGTGGAAAGGCTGATGGCAGCATGGGTCAGGGAGCAGATGTTGCCAGTACTGGGGATGGGGAAGCTGTTCCTTCTGGCGAAAAAAGGTTCATTGGAGTTTACAAACTCAATGTTTCCAGCTTCATCAGGGTCCCCCCACATGCCCCTCTTCCAAGTTGTAAGGTCCCATTCTTTCCCAATCAATGCTCTCACTTTAACAGTAAACACTGGGCACGGCTCTGCATGTACCTTTCATTGCAGGTCAACCACTCACATGGTAAGTGCTTATGTCTGTTTTTCCACAATTTCAGCTGTTTCTCTACAGGAGATAAGACTTTAATTCAGGGCAATCTTAGCAGATTTGAGGTTCATTATCTGCTTCTGAAGCCGGGAGACAGAATCCCTGAGTTCATCATTTTATTTCATCACTTGTCCACTGAACTTAGGAGCAACCAACCAGTTTTATTACGTTCTTTGGTTCTCCACATATGGTCAAATGTATTATGTATAGAGTCACTAAACTTGCCTCTCACAAATGGTGAATTGGGAGGGTCAAATGCATTTATTTTGCATAACTCTCTAAACAGTTCACACTAAGGACTATCAGTGTTCTCCATACCATTAGAAATAGAGTACTTAGCATTTTTGGGGTCTAATTATATTAACCAGCTAAATCCAGAAACCCCAAAATCAATGAAGGAACTCCATCCTTAATATTCTGTTCCTCTAGAATCACTCCTGGTACCAAAATCTGTATTAGCGTTCTATTAGAAGGTCAGAACTAATAGCATATATATATATAATCTATATATATTATGTATTATATATATACATATAATAGCATATAGTATATATAATATATATTATATTATATAAAATATATTATATATAATTATATATAATAGCATATATATTATATATAATATGTATATATATGGGAGTTTATTAAGTATTTACTTACATGATCAAAAGTTCCCACAATAGGCTGTCTGCAAGCTTGAGGAGCAAGGAGAGCCAGTCCGAGTCCCAAAACTGAAGAACATTGGAGTCAGATGTTTGAAGGCAGGAAGCATCTAGCATGGAAGAAAGATGTAGCCTAGGAGGCTAGGCCTGTCTCTCCTTTTCACGTTTTTCTGCCTGCTTTATATTCGCTGGCAGCTGATTAGCTTGTGCCCACGAGGTTAATGGTGGACCTTCCTTCCTTTGGCAACACCCTCACACACACACCCAGGATCAATAGTTTGTATCCTTCAATCCGATTAAGTTGACACTCAATATTAACCATCACACATCCTTTTATTTCAACTTGAAGAACTTGCGTTCACATTTCTGCCTTGTGAGCCCAATGGTGATAAGTAACCTCAGTTTTTGTTTGTCTAGAAAAGTCCATATCTCTTTTTCATTTTTGAAGGAGATTTTTGTTGGACTTAGTGTTCTTGACTGGCAGTTGTTTTGCTTTAGTACTTTTAATATACCATTCCACTCCCTTCTGGCCTGCAAGGTATCTGCTAAAAAAAAAAAAATCTAGTGATAGTCTTATGAAGTTTGTCAAGTATCTTTCTTGCTGCTTTCAAAATGCTATCTTTGTTTTCTGACAATTTGATTATAATGAGTTTTGTTGTAATATAATGTAATAAATATAATGTTTGGATTTTATCTTATTTGGTGTCCTTCAGGCTTCTTGGATCAAAAATATTTATTTCTTCCCCAGATTTGAGATGCTTTCAACCATTATTATGCTCGATAAGCTTTCTGGTCCTTTCTCTCTCTCTGGGACTCCCATAATGCATATATTGATCTGCTTGACATTTTCCATAACTCCCTTGATATAATTTGGCTATGTCCCCACCCAAATCTCATCTTGAATTTTAGCTCTCATAATTCCCATGTGTTGTGGGAGGGATCTGGTGGGAAATAATTGAATCATGAGTGGTGGTTTCCTCCATACTATTCTCATGGTAGTGAATAAGTTTCAGGAGATCTGATGGTTTTATAAGGGGAAACCCCTTTTGCTTGATTCTCATTCTCTCTTGCCTGCTCCCATGTAAGACATGCCTTTCACCCTCTGCCATGATTGTGAGACCTCCCCATCCATATGGACCTGTGAGTTCATTGAACCTCTTTTTCTTTATAAATTATCCAGTCTTGGGTAGGTCTTTGTCAGTAGCATGAAAATGGACTAATACACCCCTTAAGCTTTATTTATTATTTTAATTTTATTTTTCCTTTTGTTCTACTGACTGAATTATTTCCAGTGATGTTGGGAGCAAGTCCCCCAAGATCTGGCCACAAACTGGACCCCAAACTGGCCATGAACAAAATCTCTGCAGCACTGTAACATGTTCATAATGGCCCTAACGCCCAAGCTGGAAGGTTGTGGGTTTATGGGAATGAGGGCAAGGAATGCCTGGCCCACCCGGGGCAGAGAACTGCTAAAAGGCATTCTTAAGCCACAAGCAATAGCATGAGCGATTTATGCCTTAAAGGCATGTTCCTGCTGCAGTTAACCTATTCCTTTAATTCGGCCCAAACCTTCATTTCCCATAAGGGATACTTTTAGTTAATTTAATATTTATAGAAACAATGCTAATCACTGGTTTGCTGTTAATAAATATGTGGGTAAATCTCTGTTCAGGGCTCTCAGTTCTGAAGGCTGTGAGACCCCTGATTTCCCACTTCACACCTCTATATTTCTGTGTGTGTGTCTTAATTTCTCTAGTGCCACTGGGTTAGGGTCTCCCCGACCAAGCTGGTCTCGGCACAGTGACCTGTACTTGAGTTTGCTGATCCTTTCTTCAGTTTGACCTAGTCTGTTGTTGAACCCTTCTAGTGAATTTTTAGTTCAGTTAATGTTTTCTTCAACTTTATGATGACTGATTGATACTTTTGTATTTTCTATCTCTTTGTTGAGTGCACTTCCTTCATGGACTCTTCTCTTTACCTTGATGAACACTTTTATGAGAGTAATTTTTCACTCTCTGGTAAATTATATAACTCCATTTTATTAGGATTGATTCCTGGAGATTCATCTTATTCCTTTGTTTGGAACATCTTTGCCTGATTTTTCATTTTTCTTGACAGTCTGTGTTGACGTCTGCACTTTAGATAAAGACTTCTCCCATTCTTCATTAACTGGCCTTATACAGGAAAAGACCCCTATCGATCAGCTTAGTCAGAGATTCTGGGGGCCTCTACCAATTCTTTCTTTCCGCAGGCAGAAGGCAGGTGGCTGTGGTTTTTGTTCACTCTTTCTGTGCTGAGCCAAGAATGGGAGTTCTGGCATCTTTTCCTCTCAAGGCAGCTAGACCATGCAGGACCTGTCAGAACTCCCAAAATAGTGAGACAGATGTTAATTCCTTGGACAGCACTAGATGCATGAATCGGCATTTTACTGTCTAGGGAGAAGCTAAGAAATGATATTTTTTATCTTCTCACTCTGTGCTGAGCAGGCAGAAGAACTGATGGTGCCTACCAGCCCAAGCCACTGCTGCCCTTGTCTCTTAGGCAGCTTGACTCTGATGAACTCATCAGGGTTGTGAGGCTGAAAGACAGAAACCAGTCCTCTGGGAAGTTCCCTAAAAAAACCTGGGAAACTGAATGAGTGAACGAACCTGTTCCTTCCCCTCTGTGCTAGGGAGACTTTTCCTGATCATATATGCTTACCCCAGGGTCAAGGTTTTCAGTGAGTTTCCCAAATCTCTCTACTTCCTTCAATGAATTGATTTGACATCCTCTCTGGGTATTTGAGCCTTTCAAAGGTTTCCAAATTCTCACAAAGGGAGTTTGCACATGAGTTGTTTCTCAGTTTGTGTTTGTCAAGGGAAAGATGGTCTAGGACTTCCTATTTTGCCATCTTGCTGTTACTACTCCTACCATGACTTCTTATCCATAATGTTTTCTTAACATAGATTGACACTCAAGAGATGTTTTGGGCAAATAAATTTATCAGTGAACAGACAATTTTAGAGAAGAATAGTTAGGAAAAGAAGCTTTTACTCCCTAGAATAATGTATACAATCTTACTTCTAGGTAACACAAACAAACACACAAAAGATATAAAGTAAAGAAAATATTTTCATGGTGGCATTATCTGCTAAACCATTTTCTCCTTTAAGCCTTAACAGTCAATAATTTCATTTTATTTTTACATAGGTAGATGTTATGTGATTATATATACATTTTATATATATATATATATATATATATATATATATATATATATAAAATGTGATTTTGAAATAGTAGTTTAGCAATTGGTATTTTTTTCTCCTATCACAGATGGCCAGGGAGAATGCTAAAAGCTCTAGATGGCATGAACTATTGAAAAGATAAGTTATGCATTCTCTGAATGCAGTCATGCACTTGCTGAATACCTTACCAAGGGAGTGTCTGCCCTTACATAATGCAGTTTAAAGCAATGATGATAATGATAATGATTGCAATGGTGGTGGTGATAATGGCAATGATCCCAAAGTTGATGATAATTATAGCCACTACAGCTAATGATGTGCATTGAATGCCTACCTGTGTATGATACTTTTAAAACATGTTAATTCAGTTATTGTAACATCCTTTTGTACTTATTTGCTTTTGCTCCATTTATTAACAAGGAATTTGCATTAAGTACAATACTAAATTGACTATTGTCTGCGGTTTGCAGTTGGAAAGCTGGTCTGGAACCCATATCTTTCTGAAGTATACATAACATTCTATTCTCAATCAAATCAACAAGCTAAGTAAAAATTGAAAAATAATCAGAATCAAACTGTTAAATGTCATCAGTATGTTTGTGTTGCATTAATTCACCTTTAAAAATTTATTTTACCTACACATGCAATTTTATATGAATGCATTTTGAATGTGATCATATAATTTTTTCTTTTTTTTGCCTTGTGTGTAAAGACATTTTAATTTTTTTTTCCTGGTTCAGTACTGCAATCTCGTCCTTTATCATACTTTTATCACACCAGACAACCTACGTAAACAATTCAATATACATCCTTTCATGTTTTTCTTCATGCTCATGTAAGAACGTATATCTAGACATAAATATATACATGTAAATGTATACATATGTGTAAAAGATAGACATTTTAAAACAATTGTGTGTTTTATAAAAGTGTCATCATATTATACTCAATTTTCCTTAACTTACTGTTCTCAATTGGCAATACTTACACCTTATTAAAATCCCTGAAATTTAATTTTTGCAACTCTAATTGTATTTATTTCTTTTTTCTTTTTTTTTCTATGTATAACTTTTTTTGTCAGTTTTTTTTTTTTTTTTATTATACTTTAAGTTCTAGGGTACTTGTGCACAACGTGCAGGTTTGTTACATATATATACATGTGCAATGTTGGTGTGCTGCACCCATTAACTCATCATTTACATTAGGTATATCTCCTAATACTATCCCTCCCCACTCCGCCCTCCCCACAACAGGCCCCAGTGTGTGATGTTCCCCTTCCTGTGTCCAAGTGATCTCATTGTTCAATTTCCACCTATGAGTGAGAACATGCAGTGTCTGGTTTTCTGTTCTTGTGATAGTTTGCTGAGAATGATGGTTTCCAGCTGCATCCATGTCCCTACAAAGGACACAAACTCATCCTTTTTTATAGCTGTATAGTATTCCATGGTGTATATGTGCCACATTTTCTTAATCCAGTCTGTCATTGATGGACATTTGGGTTGATTCCAAGTCTTTGCTATTGTGAATAGTGCTGCAATAAACATACATATGCATGTGTCTTTATAGCAGCATGATTTATAATCCTTTGGGTATATCCTTAGTAATGGAATGGCTGGGTCAAATGGTATTTCTAGTTTTAGATCCTTGAGGAATAGCCACACTGTTTTCCACAATGGGTGAACTAGTTTACAGTCCCACCAATAGTGTAAAAGTGTTCCTATTTCTCCACATCCTCTCCAGTACCTGTTGTTTCCTGATTTTTTAATGATTGCCATTCTAACTGGTGTGAGATGGTATCTCATTGTGGTTTTGATTTGCATTTCTCTGATGGTGAGTGATGATGAGCATTTTTTTATGTGTCTGTTGGCTGCATAAATGTCTTCTTTTGAGAAGTATCTATTCATATCCTTTGCCCACTTTTTTATGGGGTTGTTTGTTTTTTTCTTGTAAATTTGTTTGAGTTCTTTGTAAGTTCTTGCTATTAGCCCTTTGTCAGATGAGCAGATTGCAAAAATTTCTCCCATTCTGTAGGTTGCCTGTTGACTCTGATGGTAGTTTGTTTTGCTGTGCAGAAGCTCTTTAGTTTAATTAGATCCTATTTGTCAATTTTGGCTTTTGGTGTTTTAGACATGAAGTCCTTGCCCATGCCTATGTCCTGAATGACATTACCTAGGTTTTCTTCTAGAGTTTTTATTGTTTTAGGTCTAAGATTTAAGTCTCTAATCCATCTTGAATTAATTTAGTATAAGGAGTAAGGAAAGTATCCAGTTTCAGCTTTCTACTTATGGCTAGCCAATTTTCCCAGCACCATTTATTAAATAGGGAATCCTTTCTCCATTACTTGCTTTTGTAAGGTTTGTCAAAGATCAGATGACTGTAGATGTGTGTTATTATTTCTGAGGGCTCTGTTCTGTTCCATTGGCCTATATCTCTATTTTGGTACCAGTACCACGCTGTTTTGGTTACTGTAGCCTTGTAGTATAGTTTGAAGTCAGGTAGCATGATGCCTCCAGCTTTGTTCTTTTGGCTTAGGATTGTCTTGGCAATCCATATGGTTCCATATGAACTTTAAAGCAGTTTTTTCCAATTCTGTGAAGAAAGTCATTGGTAGCTTAATGGGGATGACATTGAATCTATAAATTGCCTGGGGCAGTATGGTCATTTTCACAATATTGATTCTTCCTATCCATGAGCATGGTATGTTCTTCCATTTGTTTGTGTCCTCTTTTATTTCACTGAGCAGTGGTTTGTAGTTCTCCTTGAAGAGGTCCTTTACATCCCTTGTAAGTTGTCTAATTGTATTTAATGCACGTCACAGTTTGACTAGACTACCTTGATTCAACTATTTATTAATGTATATTCACTTTGTTTCTAGTTTTACGGAATTATGAACAATGCTTTTTTCCCCCTCTTATTTTTTATTGAGGTAAAACAAACATCTATGTAATTTATCATCCTTACCAGGTTTAAGAATACAGTTCATTGGTAATAAATACATTATAAAGATGCTTTAATAAATATATTTATATGAATATTCTTATGCACCTGTATTAATACTATAACAGTGCAATTATCTTACCAAAAATATTGTGACAATTCACATTTCCACAAGGGATATATGAAATTGCCTATCATTCTGTTTCTCACATACATCATTATTCTTACAACAATATGTACTAGCAAACAATTTTTTAAATCTGATACTTTAGAAATGGTATATTGTTGTTGCTTTAATTTATAGTACACTAGTAGAGGGTTGGGATAGCCTATTATGTATTTATTGGCCACTGGAATTTTCTTATCTTTGAATTTGTTTTTAAAAACCTTTGCTCATTTATCTATAGGGATTTTTCCCCCCGCTTCAGAATTAATATCACCTTTATGACTATTCTCTCTGCTAAGAGAGAATTTTCCACAAAATTTATTGGCATTTAATACATTTGATAAGTACCTTTTTTGTATAACTTAATATTTTTTCTAAAATTCTAATTTATAGTTTCTGATTTTTTACTTAATCACAGAAATTTCCTGTTTCTGGAATATATTATCAGGACCCTAGATTTTCTTGTAAAATTTCTTATTGTTTTATCTTCTCTAGACCAGCAATGTCTGAAACATAATGCTAGCCACAAATGTGAACCATATATGGAATTTTAAATTTCATGTCAAATATATTTTTTAAATGTAAAAATAAACTAATAAAATTAAATTTAATAATACATTTTATAAGCCTAACATATTCAAAAAGTTATTGTTTCAAACATAGTCCTTACAAAAATTATAAATTAGGTATGTATCATTTTTTTCAAACTGAGCATTTAAAATTTCATTTGCATTTTAGAAAACACATCTCAATTTGCTGTTGCTCAATAGCCTCATATGGCTATTGTAATTTAGTTAACCAATACCCATACATGGCTACTGGTTACTGTGTGGGAAAGTGCATGTCTAGAATATATTTTTTTTGTGTGGCAAAGATGGCTATAACTTATTTCCTTTTAATTTACAGACCTTTGTCATATTTTTCCATATTATCTATACTTTTTGACAAATCTATTTTTAAATTCTTATGTCAGTAACATTGATTTGAATATAATAGTTTTAAAGTGTATTGTGATGATAGATAAGATAAACACTCCCTTATTAGTCTTTTTATCCAAGTTTTCTTGGGTATATTTGTTTGTATATATATTACATTATATTTACTTATATATTATGTGTATTTATTGTAATTATACACAAGTAATATAAATTTTGGAAACTGTATAGAAAAATAACATTTTTATACTTACCTTGTATCCAGTAACCTTGCAAAATTTATTTATTAGTTCTAGTAGATTTTTTGTAAATTCCCTGATATTTTTACCTAGATGATCATGTTTAATATAAAAGAATATTTTTCTTCTTCTTGTACAATCTGTATGTCTTTCAATTATTTTTCTTGTCATATTGCACTTGCTAGAACCACTACTATAATGTCAAATAGAAGAGATAGGAGAAAACATCCTTGTCTTCTTCCTCATACAAGAAGGGAAGCATTAAGTCTTTTACTGTAAGTATGGTATTTCACAGATGCCCTTTATCAGGTTAAGGAAATTTTTATTCTTTTTCTTTGCTATATTTTTTATTAGGAGTGGTTATTACATTTTCTCAAATGTTCTTTCTGATCTATTAAGGTGATATGAATTGTATTTTAAAGTTTCAAATGTAGTGAATTTTATTGATTAATTTTTTCCGTGTTAAATCACCCTCTCTTTCCTGAGATAAATCCCGTTAATGGTTTTGAAGAGCTAGTATATTCTAGAGATGAGTTCAAGTTAAAAAAATTAAAAATCTTAATACCTGACTTGGAACTAAACACAGTATAGAGAACATAATTACGTAGATACACTACATGCTAAGTATATGCTATATAAATTATTGCAAATATGTCAAAATGAAATAACTCATCTTAAAGAAACATTTCTACAATATAGTCTCACCCATCATATACATTGACTCAAGACAGGAAATGTTTTTCTTACCTCAGCAATCTAAGTCAATAGGAATCGCTCCATTATACTTCCAAGTATAATTCTATATAGACCTAATATTTTTAATCTTACATTCTCAGTCAAATGCTAGTTTATCATATTTCATAGACATTAAAGATTTTCCCCTAAGAAAATGTTTGCCTACAACCCTAAAAATAAATAGTAAATTAAGAAAAATGTGCCCTAAACAAACTTGTTATCTTAAATTAAAGACAAACCTCACAAATCATGAAAGTCAAGAAATATACAGTTCCCCAAAAGGCCCTGGAAAATATTCTTACTCATCCTGATGAACGTTATTAACGTTAACATGGAATACATGAGATTTTATGCACTCTGCATGTATGGAAAAATATTTTCCTCTTTCCAGAAACATTTCAAATTGTGTGAGTCTTATCCTATACTAGGAGGTTACTTCCACAAGCTCATTAAAAATTAAGGAATAGACAGTGCCTTTTTCAGTGAGATGACTGACATTGCAATTTCTTATCAGTGAAAATTACTTCAGCATCTGAGAATACAACCTCACAATGTTTATGAACCAAAGTGTAACAAAAATTAGACTATGAGTAGTTATAGTTATAAAGGATTGCCTGACGGATAAACAATTCATGCATCTCTCTAGGAAATCTCAAGTTTGTTTCTGGGTAACTCTTAAAGTCAGAAAGCTGCACAATTTGACTACATTTTTTCACCCTTTATATTATTGCTTTTACTGTGGCATTCATGTAAAAAAAAAGTTTTACTGTAATTTCTATTGTAGGGATATAGTTGAGGTCATTTACTTAAATAATTGTATATAGAAGATTTTTGTCTCAGACCATTTCTAGTAAGTTTAATTATACTGAGCAGCATTTTGTTTGTTTGTTTTAAGGGACATGCTACTCTTACAAAGCATAGTTCTCTCTTGCTTTGGCAATTGGTACCATTAAAGTCAAATTTCTTGCCAACTTTGAATTATTAAGCACAGTTCAATGGCTTGCCATTCTGTGCATAGCACACTTCGATTTAATTTCATGATTTTTCTATTACTATCTTTACCCTCTGATTATTTCACCATTATGTTATTCTCATTTCATGCTTTTTGATAAATATCTTCAAATTTTTTTAATGAAACAATTTGTTAATATGAAAAACATTTCAGAATACTTGGAATTTTAGGGACATGGATGAAGCTGGAAACCATCATTCTCAGCAAACTAACACAGGAACAGAAGACCAAACACCACATATTCTCACTCAAAAGTGGGAGTTGAACAATGAGACCACATGGACACAAGGACGGGAACATCACGCACCGGGGCCTGTCAGCGGGTGGGGAACCAGGGGAGGGACAGCATTAGGAAAAATACCTAATGTAGATGACATGTTGATGGGTGCAGCAAACCACCATGGCATGTGTATACCTAAGTAACAAACCTGCCAATTCTGCACATGTATCCCCGAACTTAAAGTACAATAAAAACATAACAAAACAAAACAAAATTCTACACATAGACAAACTTTAAAAGTCAGAGAACAACCATAAAGGTACAAAACTAATAAATATTTATGGTGGTCAAGACAAGGGGACAGATACAGGGAGTGGAATTCTTCTTTGCCAGGTACTACGAAATTGTTTTCCTTGGTGCTCCTTAGTGAACGAATAAGAAGCATGGTACGGACAGACATTAAAGGGAAGAAAACTGAAAGTAAGCTCTAGCCAAACAATTTGCCTGGATTTTATTCTGCCGCTTGAAAAGTAAAAACAGCAACACAACTTAGGTTTTCTCCACACAAAAAAACTTTATATTACCTCCATTTTAAGAAGAATGATGGTAAATATATAGTTGCCTAAAATGATATAGAAATTCAAAGCATTTGTTCAGAGTTTAGTTGTTAATAGAGCTGCTGTTCTCAAACATCAGAACTTTGGAAAGTGTGACCATGACTACGTCCAATGATATAATTGTTTTGAAATACAAGAAAATAAAACAATTCAACAACCAAATATCTTGTACCTTTTGTATAGTTTTTGGTTCAAAGCCCATTGTAAGATCAACTCAGATATGATTTCTTGGTATACTTAAGTCAGTTTAATAATTTATAATTAAAATTTAGATATTTTGTATGTTCACATATCAGCATCAATTCAACATCATGTAATACTCATTGGTGGCTATATTGGTTATCTATTGCCATGTAAATGTATACAACAGACCATTTAAGAAGTGACACTTAAATTCATGTGGCTGTAAAGTTTAGCTAATTTGGGCCAGACTCACTTATGAGTCTGCATCAGCTGCAGGTCATCTCAACAGCTTTACTATTACTATATGGACCCACAGACACAAATATATATTAAAAATTGTATGGTTGTTAGCTGATCTATGATGGCCTTGGCAGAAAGGACTTCAGCAAGCCAGCACAACTCCATGTATCTTTTATTGTCTAGCAGTCTAGCCTTGGCATGTTCAACAATAGCATAGATGTAAAAGTAGCCAAGCCCAATTGGGAAAGCATCTTTCAAACCTCATCTTGGTCACATTTGCTGACTTCCCACTAACCAAAGCAAGCCACATGGCCAAAGTTAAAGTCCTAGTAAAAGGACACTGTAAAGTTATGTGGGGAAGAAAATAGATGTAGAGGAGGGTGAAAAATGAGGGCCATTTTGCAATGGTTGCACCACAGAGTTTTATTCTAGCTGCTTTACAGGACTGGTGCATGATACAATCCATGGTCTCATAGGATACACGGGTCCAGTAATACATAATTTGCTAATTAATATTTACCATGGAAGAAGAATTTCTTGACTCTATTATTGCTATTGGAAATGAATATCGCCTACGTTTTCCTCTTTCTTCATGCAGGAATTTGAAGGGCGTGATTTTTGTTTGGCTATCTTTTTTATGAAGTGACTTGAAGTATTAGCTGACATTGTTTAATGACAATTTAGAGTAATGTTCTCTTGCATTCAGGAATGTTACAAGGAGATAAAGTGAAAATGAAATGACAAAAGAAATGAGCCAGGAAATAAGACCTCTAGATAATTAAAATTCAGTGCTCAAACCAAACAAGTGAAAATCTTTTAGGTTGATTATATAAATTCAGCTTATTATAGATTTTAAAAGAAAACAATTTTGAGGTTGCTTATCACCACGGGCAGCTGCTAGACCTCCAAATGGAATTTCCTAATGAGCATAACAACAAATCTGTTTTGTTATTTCGAAGATACTTTGTATTTGCCTGGCCACCAACCAACACTGACCAGCAGCTGCTCTCTATTTTGCAGCCACCTGGTCTTATTGCTGACATTTGAGTTTGGAAGGAATACGTGCTTCTTTCTGAATACTCCAGATATTACCTTGTTTAGCCTGTTACTGGCTTCTGGATTGACCCTACTAGAAAATGGCAGAATCTCCCTGGTGTTTCTACAGGGCAAAATGAAGAGCTTGGAGGCTCCCTTTGAGGAGACTAAGGTGCCATTCCACTTTTTTTCTTCTGTGCTTGCCACTACACAGTTGAGGTTTAGAAACTTAAATCTGCATTTCCAAGGCCCTTTTACTTTCAGGATTCTTGATATGATATGGTTTGCCCAATTAGATTGGAGTGTTAAAGGAAGCTAGACCCATATTTCTGCAACTGCTGCTGTGACTGCTGCAAAACATGATTAAGAAAACTCTGGGATTTCTGCAGCTAAGTTGGCAGAAATTTCAGTGAACAGTCATCAGGTTTGTAAATCGAGACACAGAGTGTGGTATTGAAATATTGACTTCGTGATTCCTGGATGGAAGCCAAGGCATTTGAGGACCTACTAGTTCCTAGGAGTAAGCTCTCACTTTCCCATCTTCTCTGCTGAAGTAGGGGTAGCAGCTCTCCTGGTAGGCTAGATTTGTAGTTTTGTTTTGAGCCTCATTCCTAGAGGGCTAGCCTCCTTGCCTTCCAGTGATTTTTGTAAGACTTTAATTCCTTTCATTAAATGCTATTCTGATTAAAATATTTAGGTTTCTTTCTGTTATCTGCCACTGAATCCTGATAGATAACAATCATTCTCAAACCAGAGACGTAGAGTTACATCCTTCCCTATCTGCTAGAAATTAAATGTAAAATATAGTGTCATGTTATTTCTTCACTCATTTTGTGTTCATTTTATTTATTACGCTTCAAAATTATAAAATATTTCAAGTACACAGAAAGCATTTGAAAAGTATTACAACAGTTCTTTGAGTATCCAATGCACAATAGATCAGATGTTGACATTTTTGTATGTTTGCTTCAAATCTTGTTTTTTGACTAAAATATTACAGATATATCTAAATCCCTCCACAATCTCATTCCTTTTTATCCTGCCTCAGAGGTACTCAAAGTCTTATAGTGCTTTGTGTATATGTCCCATGTATATTTTTATGACATAACTCTACGCATTTATGAACTCATACCAATATATAGTAGTTTTTTTTGTATTTTTATGCTTTACACACATGGTTTCATATTGTATAAATCATACACATTTCACTAGTTCTTTCAATCGGTGTTATATTACTAATATTTTTCTACTTTTATGTATGTAAAAATTTAATGTATTTTAACTTATGTATGATTTTCATTGGCTGATTATACCATTTCAAGCCTGAGGTTGTTTCCAAGGATTGATTTTCTAATAACATCTCAAAATCAATATGCTAACAATTAAATTTGTAATTTCTCCTGACCCTTTACAATAACTCTTGTGATTGATCTCCTTGGTTTGTATTTACACCACCAAATCTTTCAGCTTCAAATCTTTAGGGTCATGTTGATACACTATTTTCATTATTGATCATTTCATTGAATACTTGCTCTTTGTCACCCTTTAAGTTTGCTAAAATGTCATCTCCTAACAGAGACATTCCTGAAGTTGTCTCCTGACCCCATGGATTACCTTACTCCAGCAACATGCTCCTCCTTCCTCTTAGGATATTTGTCATTTATCATAGTGTATAATCAATATTTGCTTACATTCTGTTTTGTTTGTTGTCTGTCTTCTACAATAAACTATAAGCTCTGTAAAATCTGAGTTCAGGTCATTGTACCCAGAACTAGCATTAGAGCATGATAGCACCTCAGTAGATATTTGTTAGACAGATAGAGAGATGTTATGTGCAGCCCATTGCATCCTAAATTCAACCTGTCACATTCTGAGGATTTTTTTTTCAAAACATCAATAATGTAAATATGAGCACATGACATTAAAAGCAAAAGAAATATAAAAATAAGCAAATGCTTTAGGAGCTTAGCACATTGCCCGGTTGATATTAGATATTTAAAATTATGATAATTGAAATAGTAAATACTTTATGCATGTAAAATGTTCCTTTTATTTTTACCTTAGGATAAATGACCCGTAATAAGATTACCTTGCCAAACATGTCACTATTTCGTTGTAAGTAGTAGCTGGAGATATTCACATAGGTAATTTTCTACTAATAGCATGATTTTTTAAAAAAAATTAATTATATAAAATTTCATATAATTTCAAATATGGAGAAGAATTAAAAATACAGACATCTGTGTACTCACCACTGAGATTAAACAGATGTTAACATTTTGCCATACGTTCAATAAATCTATCTTTAAAAATAGGAAGTAAAATGTTACAGATACAGCTAAATCCCCACCTTCTTCTGTTTCCTTTTCTCCCTACCAGTAACCAGTAACTTAAAGTTATTGCATGTCTTTCCTGTGCATGTCATGTCACGTATTTAAAAATAATATAACTACGTTTTATGTATGTATGCCCTGGAGCCCTTATTTAAGAAAAATGTACACAATTACGAAAACAAAATTAGATGCAAGACTATTTGTTCAGAGTAAGTAATCATAACACATTTAAAAATGTAAATAGGTGATAAATGCCGTAAGCCTCAAAAATATACAAAAGAAATGTAATATTTTAAAGGAATTTCCCAACCTACCTCTATAATAAATTTTTCTGTATATTTGTGACCACATAGCCTTTGATTACCTCTTCCTGTGACATTTTAAATATTAATTCCTATAGCGGGATTAGAAAAAAATGTTTTCCCTCTAGCATGGATGAACTAAATTTGTTTTCAATTATTGATGACTGTATGCATTAACCTTACTACTTCATATGTGAGCTTTCTTGTTATAGTGCTGATAGAGGTGCATGCCCAACACACGCAGGGATTGAGGAGAAAGAAACTCTTGCATTGCTGGTTTGAGATCATAGCATTGCTGGAGTCAGAAGCAGCTGCCCAGGCAGAAAGAGACTGTCCTGCCTCAGAAAGGTAGTACATGCTTATCTTACTTCCTACTTATCCTGTTAAAAGATATAAATGTGAATATTGCACTAACCGAGTGTGTGTATCATCAGTAATTTCTATATGGCCTATCCTTCAGCATTTTAAGACTAAAGATTTTATATTCCACCTGGAGTTAATACTCAGAATAAAAACTTCCTCCCTGGAAAGTGGCATATGCAACTGAAACTTCCCAGAACTAAAGGTTCACTAGCAACATGCTAAATCTGCCTTCATTTGTGCGTATTCATATTTTACATAAATAGATTCATTTGTATATTTTTAAAACCTTAGTGGCTCAACTTTATTTTGAGATTACTCATGTTGACACGTAGATATAATCTGTTCATTTTAACTGCTAAGTATTACATTGTACTAATCAACAACATTTAATTATTCTCTTCTTTTTCAAAGGAGCATTTAAAGTTTTTATGCTGGTTGTTTGTGGTATTATAAACAGCACTGCAGGAAACATTCTTCTACATGGATCCTGGAACGTGGGTGGCGCTGCCTCCAAGGTAGCCAGCCAACTGGAGAGAAACTCTGGGTTATGGAATGTGCCCACCTTAAGCAAATTGCTAAACAAACGACTCTAAAATTTTATATTCTGCTAATAATATGAGTCCCTGCTACATTTTCATCATACCTAATGTTCCCATAGTTGATAATTTTGATAGTCAGTTCGATGTGAGAGAGATCCTTACTGTTGTTTTCACTGGTATTTGACTATTTACTAATGATGTTGAACATTTAATGTATTTATGCTTATCGTCCATGATGATTTCCTCAACTGTGAATTGCCTGTTTGCATCCTTGGATTAATTTTATTGGATTTGTTTTGTTTTTATTTTTAATAAAAACATTGCTCATTGCATTTTCTAATTGTAATTCTTTGTTAGATGTGATATAAGTATCTTCTTCCTGTCTTTGACTTGTCATCTTTGTTTGTTTCTAATATAGTTGTTGTCCTGCAGAGGATTTCAATTAAATGTAGTAAAATTTATTAACCTTTTACAAGTTATTTTCAAGTATATGTAAATAATCTTTATTTTACCATAAAAATACAGTTTCATGCTTTTTTCTTTAAAAAATAGAGTTTTATTTCTTATATTGTATTATTATTTTTGTTTTAGATGAAGTCTCGCTCTGTCACCCAGGCTGGAGTGCAGTGGCACGATCTCAATTCACTGC
Organism: Macaca nemestrina; assembly: GCF_043159975.1. Classification (NCBI taxonomy): domain Eukaryota; kingdom Metazoa; phylum Chordata; class Mammalia; order Primates; family Cercopithecidae; genus Macaca; species Macaca nemestrina. The sequence continues at coordinate 160,878,084 of NC_092127.1, forward strand.
AACCTCTGCCTCCTGGGTTCAAGCAATTCTCCTGCCTCAGCCTCCTGAGTAGCTGGAACTATAGGTGTGTGTCACCATGTCTGGCTAATTTTTGTATTTTTAGTAAAGATGAAGTTTCACCATGTTGACAAGGCTGGTCTCAACCTCCTGACCTCAAGTGACCCACCTGCCTTGGCCTCCCAAAATGCTGGGATTACAGGCGTGAGCCACCACGCCCAGCCTCTTGTATTGTATTGTACTTACAATCCATTTGGAACCAATTTGGGAGTATTATATGAAGTAAGGAATATTTTCTGCATAATTACAGCCCCATTTACTTGATCTACCTTCCTTTTGCCACTGATTTGTAAAGCCAATTTGTTAGTTCGTTTTATCAGAATTAAAATCCTGCCTGTATCCTTACTAAGCAGTATGATCTTAAGCAAGTTGTTTAACCTCTGGCATACACAACTACAAATAATGCACAAATCATAGGGACTTTGTGAAAATTAAATGAGTTAGCAGGCATAAAATTTTCAGGTGAGTTACTGACATCTAAAAAACCCAAAACAGCACCTAAGCAAATTATACTCCTCTTTTCCCTGCCCCATTTCATGATACTTTGATAGCTGAAAGAGTAAAGGTAGCAAGCAAAACATTACCTTTATTATTAAAGATGAGTTAAAGAGCATAGTTTATAAGAGTAAACTAGGATGTCCACATAGAGTGAACCTCAGAGTTGGGCAGAAATATTGACTTAGTTACAGACAAGACGGAATAGGGAATAGGATAGGCTTCATATATGGAAGGCTTGTATGGATAAGAATTATATATTGCTCATATTTTTTTTGAAAATTTTGCATGTATGTTAAGAAGTTGGATTGATCTCTTCATTTCTTGTACTGTCTTTGTCAAATATTGGTATATATATTACACTGCTTATTTTTCCTTCTTCCTCCTTCCTGGAAATTGCATAAAATAACAATTATTTTTATATTAGAAGTTGGTAAAACTTGCTTATAAAACTACCTATACTTAAACCCTCCCACTCACTTACCAGCTAGGATTTTATTTGTGTGTATGTGTAGATTTTATTCTACTCTTCAGTCTCTTTAATGATTATAAGACTATTCAATTCTTCTACTGTTTGAGTGAATTTTAGTAAATCACATTTTCCCCAGAACATTTTCATTTTATTTAAATTTTTAATTTTATTGCAAGAAAGTCACGTACAGTATTTTCTTATGATATTTTCAAGTCTTTAGTATATCAGTGAATATTTTCTCTTTTTTATTTCTAATAGCATGGGGATGTGTTTGTTGGTATGGTTGTGTGTGCTTTTGTGGGTGCTTCCTTTCTTTGTTTCCTGGATAATCTCACCAAAATTTGTTTCATTTATTAGTCTTCTCAAAGTGTCAAATTTTGGGGTTTGTTGATCTCTTCCTTTTGCCTTTTTTCTATTGTGTTTTACTGATAATTATGTCTGGCTTTTATTTTCTTATATTTTATTTTTCTTGTTGGATGCTTATTTCTTATTTATCAATATTTCTTCTTTACTAAAATAAATATTTAAAGATAAATATTTTTCTCCAGTGTGATTTTTAGCTTCATCTCAACCAATTTGATATATAGTGTTTCAAAGATATTTAATTCTAAATACAGTTAAATTTCCTTCACATTTTCTATTTGTCCCATGATTTAAAGAATGTTATTTTTAGTTAGCTTTTTGTAATTCATTTTATTGTAAATGGTTATGTAATATGACTTGTTTTATGCTTGTTTTACAATTTTTGAGACTTTTTCTGCTGTGTACTAGTACATATTCACTTTGAAGAAAAATCCTATGAGTACATGAAACCAAAATGCATCTTCTATTAGTGATAAAGTTTTATATATTCAAATGCATATTATTCTAACTTGTTAATTATATCATTAAAATTTTATTTATTCCTTCACTAAAGAAATACCGAGTCACTTCTCTGAGCCAGTTATTTTTTTCTAAGCATGGAGGATGCAGCAGTGAAAAATACAGGCAACTCTATTTTTATGGAGCTTACATTTTAGTAGGGGGAGACAGTCAGTAAAAAAAAAATAAATAAATAAGTAAATATATATGATGTCTGATGGTAATAAAAGATATGGAAAAATTAAAACTGAAAGGGCTGGGGTTAGGAGTGGTTATTTTTATGAGAAAAATGTATTTTCAAATAGGAGGAAGAACAAGTGTAATGGCCTTGAGGAAGGGATTCTCTGGTTAGAGAGGAGTGAGCAAAGATGAACTTGTAGAACATGAGGTCAGTGAATTAGCAGGTAGCCAGATCAAGGGTAGACGTCAAGTTGATAAGGAGGAACTACCAAATGAGACTTGGAAGCAGTAGGCAGTGGGGAAGCAGGTCTGGGGTGGATGCTGTCTGTGTTGGGTACTCAGAATTTATCTTAGGATTTTTCTTATGCCATCACTTCCTTGTATCCTTTTTGTTGAACTCCATTTTGCTTCTTTCTTTTTTGCCAAGTTTTATTCAGCAGAGCATTCTTTTTTCTAAGAAAGGATATGTGGAAAGTGATTCTTTCGAGATGCATCACACTTACCAGTTTAATTGGAAAAAGACCTTTAACATAAAACTTTCACTCATTTTTAATAGACATTTTTAGAGCAGTTTTAGACTTACAGAAATATTGAGAAAGATAATTCAGAGTTCCTATAGACCCTCTTCATCCAGTTTTGTCCATTGCCATCTTACATTTGCATGGTACATTTTTAAAGTAATAAGCCAATATTGATATATTGTTATTATCCAAAGTCCATAGTTCATTCACATTTCCTTAGTTTTTAACCTAATGTCTTTTTCTGTTCCAGGATCGCATCCAAGATATCAAATCACATTTACTTATCCTGTCTCTTCAGGAACTTCATGGTTATGACAGTATCTCAAACTTGTTTTGTTTTGATGACCTTGATAGTTTTGGGGAGTACTGGTCAGCTATTTTGTAGGACGTTCCTCTATTAAAATTTATCTGATGCTTTTATCCTCATTAGAATGGGATTATGTTTTTCTGGGAGGAAGGCCTTAAAGGTACATTTTTTATCACATTAAATCAAGGACACATGCTATCACCATGATTTTTCTCCATTAATATTGACCATAATCATTTAAATGAGGGAGGATTTGTCAAGTTTGTTCACTAGAGAGTTGCTCTTTTTTTCCCTCTTACCATAATGTTCTCTTTGAAAGAAAGTTACAATGCAAGACCTACATCTAAGGACTAGAGATTTATGTTGCCCCTCCTGAAGGCTGAGATACATAATTGTTTAGAATTTTTCTTTTTTAAAAAAATTGTCAGCTTTTGTTTTAGATACAGAGCGTACATGTGCAGGTTTGGTACCCAGTATATTGCACACAGGTAGTGCATAGTACCCCATAGGTAGCTTTTCTAGCCTTCTGCTAGAAAGGCTAGAAACAGCCTCCTGTTCCCAGCAGGCTGCAGTGTCTGTTGTTCTCCATTTATGTTCATGTCTGCTCAATGTTTAGCTTCCACTTATGAATGAGAACAAGCAGCATTTGGTTTCTGTTATATTGCAGTTAATATGCTCATGATTATGGTCTTCAGCTCCAATCGTGTTGCTGCAAAGAACATGATTTTATTCTTTTTAATGGCTGCATAATATTCCATGCCCTATATGTACCACATTTCCTTTATCCAATCCACCATCGATGGACTCCTAGGTTGATTCCATATCTTTGCTATTTTGAATAGCATGGTGATGAACAGTTGAGTGCATGTGTCTTTTAGGCATAATGATCTATTTTCCTTTAAGCATATACTCATTAATGGGATTGCTGGGTCAAATGGAATCTCTGTTTTAAGTTTTTTGAGAAATCTCCAAACTGCTTTCCACAGTGACTGGGATAAGTTACATTCCCACCAACTGTTTGTAAATATTCCCGTTTCTCCACAGCCTTATCAGCATCTGTTGTTTTTTGACTTTTTAGTAATAACTATTTAGGCCAGTGTGAGATAGTATCTCATTGTGGTTTTAACTTACATTTCTCTGATGATATAGTGATGATGGGAAGTTTTTCATTTATTTTTTGGCCTCTCATATGTCTTCTTCTGAAAAGTGTCTATTCATATGCTTTGCCCCTTTTTAATGGGGTTATTTGATTGTTCCTTATTGAATTAAGTTCCTTATAGATTCTGAATATTAGACCTTTGTTGGATGCATAGTTGGCAAATATTTTCTCCCACTTTACAAACAGACAACCTACAGAATGGAAATTTTTCTACAAGAGACATCTGACTCCTCTCTGCAGTTCTTTTATTTATTCAATCATTTATTTATGTGAGTATAGGCTCATTAATATTTACTTTATGCTTTGACATATAGTTTAATACTATTTTCTTTTGTGGCTCAAATTGTTCCAGCTTTAGCTATTGGAGTCTTTCAATTGACTTCTGTGTCACTTTAACATATATCCATTCATGTGTCTTTTGTTTGTTTTTTCATTTTTAGCACTTTCTTACTTTCTGGCACTACAAGATACTCTAAGCTCATCTCATACACTTCCTGATCCAATCGTAGGCCAACCCTGTTGCTTCTTGGTAGGATATTAGAAACCATGATGTGGTTGCTAGTTGCGCTCCATGATACTAGGGCCACCCATCACTTTCTATAATTAGTTAAATTGATAGAGACCAGAAATGAGTCTATTTAAAGTATTTTGTTCTCTGTTTCTTCTTCTTACTTCTTATTATATATGATTTAGAAAGTAGAGAAATGTGTACACATTTTATATACATGTAGAAGGCTAAAAATGGATATATAATTATATGTATATTCTTTATTACTTTTAAGTAATATACATTTTTCTATGTCATTAAATGCCTTTTATAAACATTTTTTACAATTGCTACATGTTATTTGGTGCATAACATATTTAATTATAATTCTAAAGTAAAATATTTAAGTATTCTCAATTTTTAACATTTTAAATGAAAAACTATATGTAATTGCTTGTTTCTAACGACTTTATTAAGGTATGAATGATATATAAAAGTGGTATATGTTTAACGTACACATATCTATAAATCTGGGGATAAGTATACACCCATGAAAGAATCACCACCATCAAGGCAATAAACATATCTATCACTTCCCAAAGTTTTCTTCCACCCTTTGTGTTATTACTACTGTGTTTCCTCTCCCAATTGCTCAAGTTAGATTTCTAAAAGTAGAATTTTCTGGTCAAAGAAATATGTCTTTACATATTAAAGTCATAATTTGTCAACTTATTTTTCAAAAACTTAACAATATTCATTTTCAAAACTAGTGTTTGAAAGTGTTTATTATTCTAACCCTAGAGATCAATGAATTAAAATGTTTTAAAATATTAATTTGTTAATTTTCCTCAGGAGTTTGGGTGCTGTTTCACTGTTTATTTGCCATACACAAATCAGTAATGCAGATGTCAATGGGATCTCCACCTGTTAGCTCTCTCACTTGCTTCTAAAAAAGATCTGCCTAGGCATTTCACCAGCTCACAGTCTTCGCTGGAGATCTAGAATGCCATAGGAAGGGGACATATCACATAGGTAGACCACAACATCATTGTTCTGTCCCCTATTTCTACCAATGTATTGGGTTCTTTAGTAGATATTATTTTGAAAACAAACAAATACTACTTATTGATGTAGTATTAACATATTCATTTATTAGACACTGGCAATATGCCAGACAGGATAATTAGCACTGGGGATGGAAAGCAAACACTACAAGTTCTTCCTTTCAAGTTATTTACAACCTGGTGGGAGATACTTGCAGTCTCATGACTATTTTGAAGCCAATGAGGATTAGTTATTTTAACCATAAGGATCCAAATGCTCATGTTAGAAATATCTTACTTCTTAAGCTAATAAGCAACCTCAGCAAAATTTCAGGAAACAAAATCAATGTGCAAAAATCACTAGCATTCCTATACATCAAAAACAGGCACGTAGAGAGCCAAATCATGACAGAATTCCCATTCACAATTACTACAAAAAGAAAGAAATATCTAGGAATACAGCTAACAAGGGAAATGAGGGGCATCTTCAAAAAGAACTACAAACCACTGCTCAAGGAAATCAGAGAACACACAAACAAGTGGAAAAACATTTAATACTCATGGATAAGAAGAATCAATATTGTCAAAATGGCTGTACTGCCCAAAGTACTTTATTGATTCAATGCTATTCCCATTAAACTGCCATTGACATTCTTCACAGAATTAGAAGAAACTATTTAAAAATATATACGGAAGCAAAAAAGAGCCTGAGTAGCCAAGAAAATCCTAACCAAAAGAACAAAGCTGGAGTCATCATACTTCCTGACTTCAAACTATACTTCAGGGCTACAGTGACCCAAACAGCATGGTACTGGTACATAAACAGACACCTAGAACAATGGAACAGAATAAAGAGCTCAGAAATGAGACCACACACCTACAACCATCTGATCTTTAACAAACTTGACAAAAACAAGCAAGGGAGAAAGGAGTCCCTATTTAGTAAATGGTTCTAGGAGAAGTGGCTAGCCATGTGCAGAAAATTGAAACTGGGCCCCTTCCTTACACTTTATACAAAAAGTAACTCAAGATAGATTAAATACTTAAATGTAATATGCAGAACTACGAAAATCCTAGAAGGAATTCTAGGCAAAACCACTCAGGATATGGGCAACGACGTCATGATGAAAACACCAAAAGCAGTTGCAACAAAAGCAAAAATTGACAAACGGGAATCTAAACTAAAGAGCTTCTGTACAGCAAAAGAAACTATCCCCAGAATAAACTGACAACCTACAGAGTGGGAGAATTTTTTTGCAATCTTTTTATCTGACAAAAGTCTAATATCCAGTCCACAAGGAACTTAAACAAATTTACAAGAAAAAAAAAAAAAAAAACTTTAAAAAGTGAGCAAAGGGCATGAACAGATACTGCTCAAAAGACGACATTCATGTTGCCAACAAACATATGAAAAGAAGCTCAACATCACTGATCATTAAGGAAACACAGATTAAAACGAGATACCATCTCACGCCAGTCAGAATGGTGATTATTAAAAAGTCAAAAAACAACAGATACTGGTGAGGTTGCAGATAAAAAGGAATGTTTTTACACTGTTGGTGGGAGTGTAAATTAGTCCAACCAGTGTGAAAGAGAGTGTGGCTATTCCTCAAAGATCTAGAGGCAGAAATACCATTTGACTAAGCAATCCCATTACTGGGTATATGCCCAAAGGAATATAAATTATTATATTATAAAGATACATGGGCCAGGCATCGTGGCTCACGCCTATAATCCCAGCACTTTGGGAAACTGAGGCAGGTGGATTACCTGAGGTCAGGAGTTTGGGACCAGCCTGGCCAACATGGTGAAACCCTATCTTTACTAAAAATACAAAAATTAGCCATGCATGGTGGCACATGCCTGTAATTCCAGCTACTTGGGAAGCTGAGGCAAGAGAATTCCTTGAGCCCAGGAGACAGAGGTTGCAATGAGCCGAGATCATGCCACTGCACACCAGCCTGGCCGACAGAGTGACAATCCCTCTCAAAAAAAAAAAAAAAAAAAAAAGATACATTATATGCACATGGTGTGTTCATTGCAGCACTATTCATTCACAATAGCAAAGACATGGAATCAACCCAAATGCCCATCAGTGACAGACTGGATAAAGAAAATGTTGTACATACACATCATGGAATATTATGCAGTCATGAAAAGCAATGAGATAATGTCCTTTGCATGGACATGGATGGAGCCAGAAGTTGTTATCCTTAGCAAACTAACACAGGAACAGGAAACCAAACACTGCATGTTCTCACTTATAAGGGGGATCTGAACAATGAGAACACATGGACACGGGGAGGGGAACAACACACACTGAGCCTATCAGGGAAAGGGGTAGGTGGAGGGAAAGCATCAGGAAGGATAGCTAATGGTGTGGGCATAACACCAAGTGATGGGTTGATCTGCGTAGCAAATCACCATGGCACACGTTTACCCATGTAACAAACCTGCACATCCTGAACATGTACCACTGAACTTGAAATAAAAGTTGACAAAAAAAGATTTTTTTAAAAAAGAAAAATTAAAAGAAGTGCTGTTAGAAAGTCGTTAGAATGGGAATGTGGCTCTGACTTTAGTAACTCCCTATGGAGACCATCTTTATTAGTTCATTTTCACACTGCTGATAAAGACATACCAGAGACTGAGTAATTATAAAGAAAAAGAGGTTTAATTGACTCACAGTTCCACGTAGCTGGAGAGGCCTCACAATCATGGTGGTAGGTGAAAAGCACGTCTTACATGGCCGCAGACAAGAGAGAATGAAAGAGAAGTGAAAGTGGAAAATCTTTATAAAACCATCAGGTCTCATGAGACCCATTCACTATCATGAGAACAGTATGGGAGAAATCACTCCCATGATTCAATTATCTCCCACTGGGTCTCTCCCACAACATGTGGGAATTATGGGAGTTATAATTTAAGATGAGATTGGGGTGGGAACACAGGGCCAAACCATATTATTCCACACCCTTAGCCCCTCCCAAATCTCATGTCCTCACATTTCAAAACCAATCATGCCTTCCAAACAGTACCCCAAAGTCTTAACTCATTTAAGGATTAATTCAAAAGTGCACAGCTGAAAGTCTCATCTGAGACAAGGCAAGTCCCTTCTGCCTATGAGCCTGTAAAATCAAAAGCAAATTAGTTACTTCCTAGATACAATATGGGTACAGGCATTGGGTAAATATGGCCAAATTCCAAATGGAAGACATTTACCAAAACAATGGGGCTACAGACCCCATGCAAGTCCAAAATCCAATAGGGCAGCCAAATCTTCAAACTCCAAAATGATCTCCTTTGACTCCATGTCTCACTTTCAGGGTGCACTGATGCAAGAGGTGAGTTTCCATGGTCTTGGACAGTTCCACCTCAGTGACTTTTCAGGGTACACCCTCCCTCTCAGCTGCTTTCATGGGCTGGTGTTGTCTATGGCTTTTCCAGATACATGGTGCAAGCTGTTGGTGGATCTACAATTCTGGGGTCTGAAGGATAGTGGCCCTCTTCTCACAACTCCACTAGACAGTGCCCCAGTGGGGACTCTGTGTGGAGGCTTCAACCCCACATTTCCCTTTTGCACTTCCCTAGCAGAAGTTCTCTATGAGGTCACCCTTCCTTTAGCAAACTTCTGCCTGGGCACCCAGGTGTTTCCATTGATCCTCTGAGATCTAGGTGTAGGTTCCTGAACATTAATTCTTGACTTCTGTGCACCCACGGTTTCAACACCACTTGGAAAGTGCCAAGGCTTGGGGCTTGCAGCCTCTGGAGCATGACCCAAGCTGTACCGTGGCCCCTTTCAGTCATAACTAGCGTGGCTTAGACACAAGACACCAACTACCAAGGCTGCACTCAGCAGGGGACCCTGAGCCCTGCCCAGGAAACCATTTGTCCCCCGTATGCCTCTGGGCCTGTGATGAGAAGGCCTGCCTCAAAGGTCTCTGACATGCCCTGGAGACATTTTCCCCATTGTCTTGGCAATGAACATTTGGCTCCTTGTTACATATGCAAATTTCTGCAGCTGGCTTGAATTTCTCCTCAGAAATGTTTTTTGTTTGTTTGTTTGTTCAGGCTGCAATTTTCCAAACTTTTATGCTCTGTTTCCCTTTTAAAACTGAATGGTTTTAACAGCACCTGAGTCACCTCTGGAATGCTTTGCTGCTTAGAAATTTCTTTCACCAGATACTCTAAATCATCTTCTTCAAGTTTTAAGTTCCACAAATTTCTAGGGCAGGGACAAAATGCTGCCATTCTCTTTGCTAAAACATAGCAAGAGTCAGCTTTACTCCAGTTACCAACAAGTTCCTCATCTCCGTGTGAGACCACTGAAACCTGAATTCCATTGTCCATATCATTATCAGCATTTTGACCAAAGCCATTCAACAAGTCTCTAGGAAGTTCCAAACTCTCCCACATTTTCCTGCCTTCTTCTGAGCCCTTCAAACTGTTCCATCCTCTGCCTAGTTCCAAAGTTGCTTCCACATTTTTGGATATCTTTACTACAGCGCCCCACTCTACAGTTCACACCAAGTCCGTTACAGACAGTAACAGAACCAAAACCAATCTCCCCCACGATTCAATTATCTCCCACTGGGTCCTTCCCACAACATGTGGGAATTATGGAAGCTACAATTAAAGATGAGATCTGGGTGGAGACACAGAACCAAACTATATCACCATCTGAGAACAAATTCAAAATGTCAAAGAGACAAAGAATAGACCAAAAAAAAAAAAAAAAAAACTCAAAACAAAACAAAACTCCAAAAACTTAGAAATAGAAAGGGACAGTGTGAAGGGAAAAGGTATGGGGAGAAGAGAAGGAAAGCTACAATGAGAGATAGAGAAAACACTTGTGATCTGAAGATACAAGTGTATTAATAAATTGAAAAGTTCAAGAAAGAACTAGAAAAAACAAAATACTTTTATATTTCAAACCTTTGCTGTGTGTTTAACTTCATCTTTTAGTCACTTATTTTTTCTGTCCCCCAAATAAAGCTAGCTCCAAATTTTCGTTATTGTTTTCCCTGCAAAGTTTCTCAAATTCAGTGTCTTCTCTCCTTTTGCATCCACAGCCTTCACAACTCTAGGCCAGGCTCTTTACTCCTCCGTGGGCAGGAAGCCTCCAGGGGTGCATGATGTTCCTTCCTCTCTCTTCCCTCCTACAGCCTCAGGGTTTCTCCTGTCGGCTTCCTCCCTGCTATCATCATAAACGCTTCCATCTGTGTTATATTCCACTTGGGCTCTGCTTGGAGCACTGTGCCAGTCTCTAACTTTTCTCTATTCTGCTATTTTTGAAACAGCCACAACAAATCCTTCTGGGTTCTTCATTTTTTTTTTCTTTGTTATTGAAAATAATTAAATGAAAGGCCGCAAAGAACCATTAATAAATCATATCACCAACTAATAATTATGACTACTATTATTGAACTCTATGTGCCTGGCTTTGGAAAAAGACTCTTATGTTTGACATCCAATTTAATCCTAACAACGAGTCCGTGTGGTAAGTATTTATGTTACTTCAGTTCACAAGGGAGGAACCCAAAAGTTACAGAACTGTAGGGGATCTTGATGTAACAGTAAGATTATTTTCACTGTTTTTTTGTTCAAATTTAAGTAGTGCTTGGGTCAGACTGCAGTGTCAGGACTGACTCCTTACAGACATCTGTCTTGATGAGATCATCCTTAACCCTTCATATGATTATTGCTGTTCCTGGAAATAAAACTTATTCTGACCTTTATTTATTTATTTTTAAATTTTTTCTCCCTGAGGTCTCACATTAAAGTCTCTTCCCCTTTTCTCAGTTACTGAATTAATTTATTCACACACTTCCCAAACCTGTTGAGTTCCACTGAGTTTCACAGGCTGTTATAAATGCTATGAAATATAGCACTTAACAAGACAAGAAGCAGTTTTGCCCTCTTGGAAATTATATTTCAGTAAGAGAAAAACATAAGTCAACAACACGTAAATGAAATAACTATAGATTTTCTCAGCGTTATGAAGAGAATTAACAAACAAGTACAATAATGCATCATAAGAGTGGCTTTCTTTAAATATGGTAATGCTGTTGTCTAAAGAGGTGACGTTTTTGCCAGCGCCTGAATGAATGATGAGAATTTCAAACATGAAATTCTCTGGGGAAATAACATTTTCTTGAGCAGGAAGAATAAGTTCAAACTTCTGAGGCAAAGGTAGAAAGGAGATAAGGTCAAAATGGTGAGAAGACCTGGATTCAGTAGGGTACTGCGGGTACTGATAGAAGAATCAGGGATTTATTGGGATTCTAATAACTTGCTACTGGCAAGTTTTAAGTAAGGGAGTGATAAGATCTGATTAGTGTTTTTAAAAAACACACTACAGATGCTGTTCGGCCAAGTGAAATTTTAGGTGCCAAAGAGTGGGTGATTCAAATTCTTCAAGGCTCGTATGAATTTTATTTATATCTCAGAAGAAAACTCCATATTCTCAGAGTTGTTTGGTTTTTTTGTGAGAAACTTAATTTAAGAAAAATCTTGCTCCTGAAACCAGAGCACTTTTTTTCTTCGTATTTTTTTTCATCCATGGAGAAAAAGCAATGAGATTTACCATCTCCATAAAAGGAAGTTAATGATCATGTTGATTGATATCCTTGATTTCCTACGCTACTGGGATTCTTGTAAGAGCCATGTTTTTTCTGCTGTTTGGATCCAGTAGTTTGATTGCATGACTTGTTAGGGGCATAAAATGTTGAGCACATGAAGCACGGAGGGAATCTCACATCTCTCCTGCTGTTGATACTTTGGTCTCCACACTGTCTCTTTGCATCTTATCCACCATCTGCAAACGGAAGGTGTGATCTGGAACAGAGATTTTGAAACGAAACACTATCATGTGCTGGATAATCCTTCGTGATGAGAGGCTGCTTTTATCTTGTGGTATGTTTATCAGCATCCTGGTCTTTTACCTACCAGATGACAGTAGCATCCCCTGGATAACCGAGAATATCTCCAGACGTCCTCAAATGTTCCCTGGGTGGATGGGGGTGGGGGAGCAAAATCTATGACATTTGAAAACCACAGCTCTAGTAGGACGTCTTAGTTCTGTCTTTGCACTTACATGTTAATTGCACCAAGAATTCCAGCAATAGTCAGAGACTATGGCACTTTTGATATTTTAGTTATTTAGGAAGACATTTTTCTGCTAAGAAATGCCAAGCTTTCCACCCCCACCCCCCACATTTTCCCTCTTCATTACCACGGTACCAAATTACTGTTCTCAAGTGACTTACTACAAAGAACAGTTCGTTAAAGCCAACGTGGATAAAATATCCCCTTATCCCTTCTCAAAAGCTGATATGTAGAGAATCAAACGTTGGTTGCTGTTCAGGTATATACAGTTCCTCTGTCTTTTTAAGGGCCAGTGATTCATTAAAGGAAGGAGAAACGTTTGTGCATTTGAGAACGAAAGAATATGAGGCAAATCTAAGTGAAGAAACTTACATTTCTAAATAACCACAAACTTACTTAAATTGGAATTTTCTATTTATTATTTCCCAATAGTGTGGGGAAAATATAACAACTGGAATAATTCAGACTTCAAAATATTGTATTTCCAATTTAAATCAAATTTCTTCATTGCCTACAATGCTTCCCTAATAATCCCAGATGGGTCACCACCCACACAGTCCTTGAGATTCTACCTGGCCACTCTTGCCTTATTATATATTGCTATCTGTGACTCTTCACTCACATTTTTCTTCGTGAAATATTTTTCATATATTCTCTGCCTGGCCAAATCCTGTTGATCCTTCAAAACTGATATAAAATGTCACTTTCTGGGAAGGTTTCCTGACCCCAATTCTTCAACATGATTTTGAGTTTGCTTTGCACTCACAAATACTTCATGTATAGCAAGAAAAACTAACACATTCAGTTTGAAGACTATACAATTTCCAAGGGAAAGATGGTAATGAATTTTATCAGGGCAGTGGCAGAAATACTAGAAATAACTGTATCGATTTAAGATGTAATTTATATATATGTCAAGCCAAGCTGGCACAACTTTGTTGGGGATGAAATATGTGGGTGAAGGAAAAGAGATATCTATTGAGTTTTTTAAGTGGTGACTTAACTGATTTTTAAACCTCTGTTTTCTTTAATGCATTAGAAAAATAGAATATAAAAGCCCCTCTACTCCTGACTCACCGACGCACTGAAAAACTTTTAGTCCTGCAATCATGATAAGTGCCCTATACAGTGTACCATTTATAAATATTTTATATTGTATTTTTATTGTGTCTTTTCTATGTTTAGGCACAAACATACTTATCCTTGTGTTACAGTTACCTACAGTATTCAGTAGAGTAACAAGAGGTACCAGATTGAAGCGTAGGGCAATAGGCTATATGATATAGCTATCAGGCTGTAGTAGGCTGTACCATCTAGGCTTGTGTAAGTGTACTTCGTAATGTTTGCACAATGACAAAATCACCTACTGATGCATTTCGCAGAATGTACCCCTGTCATTGTGAAGCACGACTTCACATGAATTGTGCTAAATCCAATATCACTCTATATCAAAGCCAAGAATTCACGCCCTAGTGTACTTTCCATTCTAAATTATTCCCAGGCTACATCACTCATCACAGTTCTGCAATGAGACTATGAAAAATAAAAATAACAGTGAAATGCTAATGCCTAGAGATTCTCTAAATTTAAGTGAAATTTAAGTTCTAAGAAAGTTCAAAGCCATTATGAACTCTTATTCTTGCGGGTTCAAAGTCCAGTGAAATTATGGCACAAAACTAGCCTCAATTTCTCATTCTTGAGTGTTCAATAACAGAAAATTCTTGATGCTTTGGGAGAGCTGAACTTTCAGCAGCAGTTGCAGTTTCCATGTCTTCCGCTGAAATAGGTGTAGTTACTTCAGGACTTAGAACTAGAAGTTGTCCTTCAACAAAAAGAGACTGAGTGAATATTTACTTTTTAAAATGTAGTTTTTATTTTAGAATAGTTTGAAATTTGCAGAAAAGTTGAGGATATTATAGTGTTCCTGTATACCCTACATCAATGCCCCCTGTTGTCAGTATCTTACATTCATATAGAATACTTGTTATGAACCAAGTTATGGTTATACAAGTTATGAACCAATATCAACACATTAACTAAAGCCCGTACTTTCATCAGACTTCCATTACCTAATGTCTTTTTTTTTTTTTGTTCCAGAATCTTATCCAGGACATCATATTTAGTCATGATATCTCCTTAGGCTCCTCTGGGCTATAACATCTCCTCAGATGTTCCTTGTTTTTAATGACCTTTTGGGGTTTTGAGGAGTAACAGTCAGATATTTTGTAGAGTTTCCTTCAGTTGGCATTTGTGTGTTGTTTTTCTCATGGTAAGCCCGGGGCTATGAGTTTTGTGGAGGAAGATCACAGAGGTAAAATTCTACACTCATCATATCAGGAGCACATGAAATCAATGTGACTTATCACTGTTGATGGTAACCTTGATCTTGTAGCTGGTGTAGTGTTTTTCAGGCCTTTTTTTTTTTTTTCCCCCTTTCCATATTTTACTTTTTGGAAGAAAGTAAATATGTGCAGCCTCCCCATTCCCCAAGTCAAATCGGGCAGGATTAGTCTTTCTGGCTTATTTCGCATAGGATATTGTCCTTCAGGTTTATCCATGTTGTCACAGATGACAGAATTTCCTTCTTTCTTAAGAAGGTGTGAGGTGATATCTCATTGTGTTTTTAATTTGCATTTCTCTGATGATTAATGATGTTGAACATTTTTTTCCTAAATGCTTAGTCCATTTTTATGTCTTCTTTTGAGAAATTTCTTTTCAAGTTATTTGCCCATTTTTAAATCACATATTTGTTTTCTTGCTATTGAGTTGACTCAGTTTTCATACATGTGAATATTCACCACTTATCAAATACGTGGTTTGAAAATATATTCTCCCACTCAATGGATTGTCTTTTTACTCTGTTTATTATTTTCTTTGCTATGTAGAAAATTTTTGGTTTGATGTGTTCCCATTTGTCTATTTTTGCTTTTGCTGCCTGTGCCTTTAAGGTCATATCCAAGAAAGTATTGCCCAGACCAATTCTGTAAAGCTTGCACATGTGTTTTATAGATTTGTGTATGTTAAACCATCCTAGCATCCCAGGGGATAAATCCTACTTGGTCATGGTAAATGAGTTTTTTAATATGCTTTTGGATTTTGTTTGCTAGTATTATTTTGAGGATTTTGCATCTATATTCATCAGGGATATTGGCCTAAGTTTTCTTTTCTTGCGGAGGCTATGACTTTGTTATCAGGGTGCTGAACTTGTAAAATGAGCTTGGAAGTATTGCCTCCTTTTCAATTTTTAGAAGAGTTTGAGAAGAACTGGTATTATTTCTGCTTTAAATGTTTGGTATAATTAACCAGAAAAGCCATTCAGTCCTGAGCTTTTCTCTGACGGGAAACATTTTATTACTAATTCGATCTCCTTAATGGTTATTGGTCTACTTAGATTGTCTATTTCTTCATGATTTAGTCTTGTAGGTTATATGTTTGCTATTGTAAATTGTGCCACTATAAACATGTGTGAGCAAGTATCTTTTTCGAATAATGACTTCTTTTCCTCTGGGTAGCTACTCAGTAGTGGGATTGCTGGATCAAATGGTAGTTCTACTTTTAGTTCTTTAAGGAATCTTCACACTGTTTTCCATAGTGGCTGTACCAGTTCACATTCCCACCACCCATGTGGAAATGTTCCATGTTCACCAAATTCATGCCAATATCTACTGTTTTTTTTTTTTTTTTTTTTTTTTTTTTTGATTATGGCCATTCTTGCAGGAGTAAGGTGGTATCACATTGTGGTTTTGACTTGCATTTCCCTGATGTTGAGCATTTTTTTCATTTGTTTGTTGGCTAATTGAATGTCTTCTTTTGATAATTATCTATTCACGTCCTTAGCCCACTTTTTGATAGGATTGGTTGTTTTATTCTTGCTGATTTGTTTGAGTTCGTTTTATATTCTGGATATTAGTCCTTTGTCAGGTATACAGACTGTGAAGGTTTTCTTCCACTCTGTGGGTTGTCTGTTTACTCTGCTGACAGTTCCTTTTGCCATGTAAAAGTTCTTTAGTTTAATTAGGTCACAGCTACTTATCTTTGTTTTTATTGCATTTGCTTTCGGATACTTGTTCATTAAATCTTTGCATAAGCCAATGTCTAGAAGAGTTTTTCCAATATTATCTTCTTCTTTCTTCTTTATTTATGTAGGTGTTTATTGCTAGAAATGTCCCTATTAGAATTCGTTTTGTTGTATCCCATAAATTTTGGTATACTGTAATTTCATTTTTATTTGTCTCAATAGATTTTTGATTTTCCTTTTGATTTCTTATTTGACCCATTGGTTGTTCAGGAGGATGTTGTTTAATTTCCACATATTATTTTTCAAGGTTTCACCTATTTGTATTTCCAGTTTTGAACTATTGTGATGAGAAAAGATACTTGATATGACTTCAATTTTCTTAAATTTGTTAAGGCATGTTTTGTGGACTAATACATCATCTATCCTGGAGAATTTTCCTTATGTGCTTTAGAATATGTGTATGCTCTTGCTAACAGACATATACAATGTTTGCCATTTGGTCTAAAATGTAATTACGTTCTAATATTTCTTTATTGATTGTTTTACTGGATGATCTGTCTATAATGAAAATGAGGTATTAAAGTCTTCTACTATTACCATATTGCAATCTCTCTCTTCATATCTATTAATATTTGCTTTATATATTTAGGTGTTCAAGTGTTAGGTTATACATATTTATAATCATTATATCCTGTTGATGAATTGACCCCTTTATCCTGACATAATGACCTTCTTTTTACACCATTCATGACTTAAATGCTATTTTATCGCATATAAATGTTACTACCCCTGTTCTCTTTTGGTTTTCATTTATATGGAATATATTTTTTCATCCCTTCACTTTCAGTGTATGTGTGTTCTTAAATGTAAAGTACATCTCTTGTAGGAAACTGTAGTTTGGGACTTATTTTTTAATTTATTCAGGCACTCTGTACCTTTTGAATAGAAAATTTCATTCATTTACATTCAAGGCAAATATTGATAAATAAGAACTTACTACTGCCATCCCCTTTTTTTCTGGTTGCGAATCTTTTTTTTTTTTTTTTTTCTTTCTTCTTGCTATCTTCCTTTGTGGATTTTGGTTTTCTGTAGTGGTGTACTTTGAATCCACTCTTTTTCTGTTTCATTTATCTACTAGAGGTTGTTGCTTTGTGGTTACCATTGGGCTTACATAAAGTATCTCACAGTATATTTTAAGCTGATAATAACTTAAATTTGATCACATAAAAAACTCTGCAGATTTACTGTTTGCTGCCCATATTTTATAATTTTGATGTCAAAATTTATGTATTTTTGCATCTTGGGTTTTTTAACAAATATTGTAGCTATTTTGTTTTTTAACAGTAATCCTAGAGATAAAGTTGATTTACACACCACAATTACAGCATTAGAGTATTCTAAATATGACTACATATGAGTTAAACCACTGAGTTTTGTACTTTTGCCTGTTTTATGTTATTATTTATCAGTCTTTTTTTCAGCTTAAAGAACTCCCTTCAGCATTTTTTATTAGGTGGAGCTAGTTGTGATAAATTCCCTTAGCTTTTGCTTGTCTGGGAAAATGTCTGTTTCTCCCTTCTTTCTGAAGAATAGGTTTACCCAGTGCTATGTTTTGAATGTACCCCCTCCAAAATCCAGGTGTTCGTAATTAGATAGTGTTAAGAGGTGGTACCTTTAAGTGGTGATAAGACCATGAAAGCCTCTCCTTCTTAAATGGGATTAATACGTTTATTTTAAAAGCTCTACACAGCATTTGGCTAGTGTGCTCTTTTGCTTTTCTGCCATGTGAGGACACAGCATTTGTCCCTTTGTCCTTCCATCTTCTGCTATATGAGGATGCAACAAGAAGACCCTCAGCAGATGCTAGTACCTTAACCTTGGACATTCTCGCCTTCAGAACTTTGAGAAAATTAATTTCTGTTTTTGTAAACTACCCATTCTCAGGTATTTTGTTACAGCAGCACAAAGATATGATGGTAAAGTATTATTGGTTGGCAGTTTTTATTCTTCTGCCACTTTGTGTATATTATTTCATTCTCTCCAAGCCTGCTGGATTTCTGCTGAGAAGTATATTGATAGCCATATTAGAACTCCCTTATATGTAATATGTGTCTTCTTACTTGCTGATTTCATAATTTTTTTTTTGTCTTTGATTATGGATAGTTTGATTATGATGTGTTTTGGTGAACTCCACTTTGGGTCTGATTTGTTTGGAGACCTCTGAACTTCCTGCACATGGGTGTTGGCATCTTTCCCCAGATTGGGGAAGATTTCAACCATTATTTCATTAAACAGGCTTTCTGGTCTTTTTTCTCATTCTAGTCTTTCTGAAACTTCTATTGTGTCAAAGTTAGTTCTTTGATGGAGTCCCATAATTCCTGTAGGCTTTCTTCATTCTTCTCATTTTTTTCTTTTTGCTGCTCTGACTGAATAATTTCAAACATAACGTCATTGAGCTCGCTGATTCTTTCTTCTTGATTGAATGTGCTGTTGAAACTTTTTATTTTTTTATTTCTGTCACTGTACTTTCCATTTCTATGATACTTTTCAATTGTTTCTAACTCTTTATCAAACTTCTCATTTTGTTTATACACCGAATTTCAGATTTTATTTCATTTTCTATTTGTATTTTCTTGTTGTTCACTGAACTTATTTAAAAGAATTATTCTGAACTTTTATCAGTCATTTTATAGGTCTCTATTTCTTTAAGGTCCATGATTAGAGCTTTATTAGGTTTTTTAAAGGGGTGTCATAATTCCCTGATTCCCCGTAATCTTTGGTCTTTGCCTTAGTGTCTGCACATTTGAGGAAAATAGATCACCTCTGCCAGCCTTCACAGGTGTTCTTTGGCAGGGAAGGAACTTAACTATTTAATATTTATTTATTTATTTTACTATAAGTTCTGGGATACATGTGCAGAATGTGCAGGTTTGTTACATAGTATACATTTGTCATGGTAGTTTGCTGCACTTATCAACCCATCATCTAGGTTTTAGGCCTGAGATGCATTAGATATTTGTCCTAATGCTCTCCCTCCCCTTACCTCCACCCCCCAACAGGCCCCAGTGTGTCTAGTTCTCCTCCCTGTGTCCATGTGTTCTCATTGTTCAACTCCCACTTATGAGTGGGAACATGCTGTGTTTGGTTTTCTGTTTTTGTATTCTGTAAATCAAAACCACAGTGAGATACCATCTCATGCCAGTTAGAATGGCAGTCATTAAAAAGTCAGAAAACAAGAGAGGCTGGAGAGGATGTGGAGAAACAGGAATGCCCTTACACTGGTGGTGGGACTGTAAACTAGTTCAACCACTGTGGAAGACAGTGTGGCTATTCCTCAAGGATCTAGAACTAGAAATACCATTTGACCCAGCAGTCCCATTACTGTGTATATACCCAAAGGATTATAAATCATTCTACTATAAAGATACATGCACACGTATGTTTATTGCAGCACTGTTCACAATAGCAAACACTTGGAACCAACCCAAAAGCCCACCAATGATACACTGGATAAAGAAAATGTGGCACTGAGCTGAGATCACGCCACTGTACTCCAGCCTGGGTGACAGAGTGAGACTCTGCCTCAAAAAAATAATTTTTATACACACACACACACACACACACACACACACACAAAATTAGCTGGGTGTGGTGGTGTATGCCTGTAATCCCAACTACTCAGGCTGAGGCAGGAGAACTGCTTGAACCCAAGAGGCAGAGGTTGCAGTGAGCCTAGATCACACCACTGCACTCCAGCCTGGGTGACAGAGCAAGACTCTGTCTAGGAAAATAAATAAATAAATAAATAAAAGCGTCCCTGTTTCTCCACAGCCTCACCAGCATCTATTGTTTCCTGACTTTTTAATAATTGTCATTCTAACATATTTAGTCTAGTCTGGCATTAAAGAGCCACTTGGTAAAAGCCACAGGCAGGCAAATCTTGCCGTCAGGTTCTCTAGTTGGACTGAGCCACTGCCTTTGTTCTGAGGTCAGGTGGGGCTGCTTCCTGGTCTCTGCTATCCAGTGAGACCATGGCTAAACTCTGCAGTAAGACAGAGCTGCTGGCTGGGCACTTAAAATGCGCTGGATCAAGCAGGGTCACAGGCTGTATTACCTGGCCACATGGTACGCTGGTTGGAATCTGCAATTAGGAAGGGCTGTACAATGAACTCTCAGGTCAGGTGGGGTTGCAACTTGGGATGGGTGTCTATGCTCCATAGTAATGCATAGTTGAGGCTTGCCTTCCTATCTGGGCAGAGTGTTGGACTGAGCTTTGAGGCTGGGTCAAGTCACTTATTGGACTCCTGGGCTGGGCAGGGCCAGCACCTATGCTCTTAAGAAATTCACAGTTGTGGGGATCCTCCCTGCCTGGGCAGAGCCTTGAGGGAAGCTCTGAGGTTGAACAAAGTCACTGTTTGAACTCCTGGGTTGGGCAGGGTCAATGCCTCTGTTCCACAGTGGTATGCAGTGGCAGGTATCTCCCTGCCTGGGAGGAACCTTGAGGTGGTTTCTGAGGGTACACAGGGTGGCTGGCTGAATAGAGAGTCAAACCAGGTAGACCTCACTGTGTTTCTTGGAGCAACCAACTGAGTTCTGTGACTAGGTTATGTCATTCACTGATATTTTTGATAGGGCACCACTGCTGGCAGGAACTTAGAGCTACCACAAAGATGTGCATGCTGTTTTCTCTGTGCCCTGGCCTTTTTCTTTGTTTCTAGCTGACCTCAGGCAGCCTATCCCTGTTGTTATCCCTAGTATTTATTTTGATGTGAGACAGGAATAGGCATCCTAGGAAGTGCCGCAGAATGTAGACAATGTGAGATGTCTGCCTTGGGCTCTCTCTTCCAAAGTGTAGAAACCACGGAGAATGCTTGCTGTGTGGTGCAGGGCCAGGTTGGAGAAGGGGCAATATATTCGAAGTGAGGCTGTTCCTTTTACTCATCTGTGTTTTTGTTTGTTTGTTTGTTTGTTTTTGTTTTTGTGTTCAGTTTCTACAGTGTCCATGCTTAGTCTCATTTCTCAGTGTCTCAGTCTCGTTTTCAGGTTTTGGAATTCTGACAAAGGTGTTTTTGTCTGTGGGTAGCTGCTGGATGGATTTTCTGAAGCCAGGCTTCAGAATCCCAGGATCTGAATTCCACCATCTTGTTTACTCAAGGTGCCATTTTAAAAATTGAATATCCAAAGCCTCCTAACTTTCATTCCTGCTTTAAACCTTTGTTTCAGGGGGCTTCTTTCCCAGTAGAAAATTCATTTCTTTGTGTGAGTCCTTGGCCTCAGTTATTGTGGTGATGGGATCATGGAGAATTATGAAACATGAAGTTCAGAGAAGATTCTCATAGCATGCGTATCTATGACAACTGGAAATTCCCACCAGCTGCTTCAACTGTTGTGACTTCTACTAGTGTTTCAGAAGCCTGCGCCTTTAGGGACTAATTAAGACCAATATTTTTGACATTTATTTCTCAAGATGTTATTTTTCTCAAGTCCGAATATTCTCAATCTTAATGGATTTATTTCTATGGAAATAATGGATTTTTTTCCATTGTGGGATATACTTAATATTTTCTCTACCTAGACTGTTGCCCTCTTCCTTTTCTGCTGTAGACCCATGAGAATCTAATAGTTAAGTTTGTTTTTTAATTTGATCTCTTGATTTAACACAGAGAGCTGACACTGCTGTTGAATCTGAAAACTTTGTTTCTTTTACTTCCCCTTTGCTTGTTGGCTCAGATGTTTTCTTTCCTACCATATGCCTCTAGCTTTTATTTCCTGCAGGGAAATATATAAAGTCAATGATTCTGGGCCTGCCAAATGCAGAACATTGTTCTGACAATCTTGCCCATCTTTACCTCCACCCAGACAATGAACTCTCCACACAGCAACATCATTCCCTTGTCTGGACTCTATAAATCATTATTCTCCCTGGCTCCACTTGAGGATGTCTCACTTTATTTATACTTTCCTTTAGAATTCTAAATCCATAAATGTCCTGAGCATGATACACACAGTCACGCCTGCAATACATACTTTATCTACAACTGTGTCTAGTTGGAACTTATCAATTAATCTTTGTTTTGTGATAGTTATCCCATCTTCCCTCATAAATCTACTCAGATGTTCTGTAAACAACTGATGAAATTGTGGCAATCATAAAGTGAAATGGATGGCATAAAGTCTAGATTTGATCCCTTTAGCTATTGGGGTAGATGGGAAAGGTTAGAGGTAACTAGAGTTCCTAGATTTGTCACCTCTGATATGAGAAGTTTGTCCATTTGCCTGCATGTACTACAAAAATATCATGTGCCATAATCTGAAAAAGGTTGTGAAGCACTGCTTTAGAATTTTCTGGTTCCTGATTTCATTTAGTAGAGTCATTGTTAGGTCTCTAAAGACCTTGCCTTTGTTGAGCCCCATCACCAATTATGACCCAGTAGGCTTAGAAGACTTCCTTCCTTTTCTGTTCAGTTCTTTAAGAACATCTGGACTTGGCTTCCTCTTCTCCCCTTTTTATTTTTCTATCCAGGCTCTTAAAGTTCATTCTCTTAATTTCCAAAATTTCTATCCTCTAATGCATCAATTTTCTTCTAAGATAACTGTTTCCTCCCATTTAAACAGCTTATCATTCTTTATTTGTTTTAATTCATTCATAGTTTCTCTTTTAAAATAAGACTTTCTGGGTAAGATGTTTAATGTGATGCACATTTTTCAGTTCTATGCCTACTTGTTTTTCTGAGCAGTCTTGATACTTAGATTCCCTCAGGCTTTTTAAGCATAGGCCTTTTAAGTTTCCATCTTAGCCTAGGATTTACAATGAATTTATTGAGTTGTTTCACAACTTCAACATGAGAAAATGTCAATTTAGGCCGGGCGCGGTGGCTCAAGCCTGTAATCCCAGCACTTTGGGAGGCCGAGACGGGCGGATCACGAGGTCAGGAGATCGAGACCATCCTGGCTAACACTGTGAAACCCCGTCTCTACTAAAAATACAAAAAAAAACTAGCCGGGCGAGGTGGCGGGCGCCTGTAGTCCCAGCTACTCCGGAGGCTGAGGCAGGAGAATGGCGTAAACCCGGGAGGCGGAGCTTGCAGTGAGCTGGGATCCGGCCACTGCACTCCAGCCCGGGCTACAGAGCAAGACTCCGTCTCAAAAAAAAAAAAAAAAAAAAAAAAGAAAATGTCAATTTAAAAAATAAACGTGTCTCAACTTTTTTACGTATGCATTTATAAAACTCAACATCTCCTGTGGGTAAAACAAAATGTTGGATCTCTGATATCTAAATCAATATGTGTAAGTAATTTTAAAAATTTCAGAATTGATTGAAGAACACATAATGAGAGGTGACTCCTGAGGCTATATTTAAATATACAAATCCAAGAATAAACTGCTCCTTTTTATCTAAATTTAATTCAAAACTATAGAGAGCATTTGCATATGGTCAGTCAATCTTGGCCTAGAACCAATATGGTTACAGCCAGAGCCTCCATTATAATATTAATACTTCTTAGTCTATGTAGAATGGAGCAGATTTTTTTATTGTGGCAAAACACATATGACATGAAGCTTACCATCTTAACCATTTTAAGTGTGCAGTTGAGTAGTGTTGTTAAGTGTATGTATACTCTTGAAAAACAGATTTCCAAAACTTTTCCATCCTGCAAATCTAAAGCTCCATACCCATTAAAGAACAAATCCCCTTTCTGCCTCACATCTGTTCCTGGTATTCCACATCCTACCTTCAGTTTCTATGATTTTGACTATTTTAGCTACCTTATGTGAGTAGAATCACACAGTAAAGTCATACCTCATTCCAATGCTCTTTGCTTTATTGTGCTTTGTAGATATTGCAGTTTTTACAAATTGAAGGTTTGTGGCAACCCTGCATCAAGCAAGGCTATCACTGTCATTTTTTTTTTCCAACAGCATGTGCTCACTTCATGTCTCTGTGTCACATTTTGGTAATTCTCAGAATGTTTCAAACTTTTTCATTATTATCATGTCTGTTATCAATGATCTCTGATGATACTATTTCAATTATTTAGGGAGGCACCACGAACCACACCCATATAAGACAACAAATCCATAAATATTGTGTATATTCTAACTGTTCCACTGACAGATCATTCTCCCATCTCTCCCCATCTCCTTGGGCCTCTCTATTTTCTGAGGCACAACAATATTAAAATTAGGCTAATTAATAATTCTACACTGGCCTCTAAGCTTTCAAGTGGAGAGAACAATCCCACCTCTCTCTCTGTAAATCAAAAGCTAGAAATGATTAAGCTGAGTGAGGAAGGCATGTTGAAAATTGAGATGGGCTGCAACCTAGGCCTCTTGTACCAAAGAGTTAGCCAGGCTGCAAATGCAAAGGACAAGTTCTTGAAGGAAATTAAAAGTGCTACTCCACTGAACACACAAATGACAAATAAATGCAACAGCCTTATTGCTGGCAGGGAGACAATTTATTGGTGTAGATAGAAGATTAAACCAGCCACAACATTCCCTTAAGCCAAAGCCTAACCCAGAGCAAAGTCCTAACTCTCTTCAATTCGATGAAGGCTGAGAGAGGTGAGGAAGCCACAGAAGACAACTTTGAAGCTAGTATATCTATTTAAAATCACTGAAGAAGATGGCTGCACCAAACAACAGAATTTCAATGCAGATGTAACAGACTTCTCTTGACACAAGATATCATCTAGGACTTTTATTGCTACAAAGAAGTCGATGCCTGGCTTCAAAGCTTCAAAGGTTTAATTAACAAGGCTGACATATTTGTTATGGGATAATGCAGTTGGAGACTTCAAGATGAAGCCAATGCTCATTTATTATTGTGAATATCCTAGGGCCTTTTATTTATTTAAGTATTCATTCATTGATTCATTTGTTATTTTTAATGGTGGGTCTTCCTATGTTTTCCAGGCTGGTCTCAAAATCCTGGGCTCAAGCAATCCTACCTCATCCTCCCAAGTAACTTGGACTAGAGGTATGCACCATTGTGCCCAGCTTTTTAGAACCCTTAAATTTATTCTACCTGTGCTGTAGAAATGAAATAACAAAGCCAGGATAACAACAAATCTGTTTACAGCATAGTTTACTAAATATTTTCAGCCCACCCTTGAAACCTACTGCACAGAAAAAAAAAGTTCCTTTCAGACATTACTGCTTATTGACTATCTAATTACCCAAGAGCTCTGATGAAGTTGTACAAGGAGATTAATGTTGTTCTCCTGCATGCTAACACAACATTGATTCTGCAGTTGACAGATCAAGAATTAAGTTTGAATTTCAAGTCTTATTATTTAATATATACATTTCATGAGGCTATACCTGTCATAGAGAGCGAGTCCTCTGATCGAATTAAAAATCTTCTGGAAAGGATTCATCATTCTAGATTTTATTAAGAACACTGATGATTTATGGGAGAAAGTCAAAATATCAACATTAACAGGAGTTTTGAAGAAGTTCATTCCAACCATCATGATTGACTTTGAGAAATTCAAGACTTCAGTGAAGGAAGCAACCACATATGTGGTAGAAATAGCAAGAGACCTAGAAGTGAAACCTGATGATGTGACTGAATTGCTGCAATCTCATGACAAAACTTAATGAATGAAGAGTTGCTTCTTACGGATAAGCAAAGAACGTGGTTTCTTGAGATGGAATCCACTCCTCGTGAAGAGGCCGTGAACACTATTGAAATGACAACAAATGATTTAGAATATTAGATACACTTAGGTAAAAGCACCAACAGGATTTGAGAGTATTGACTCCAATTTGGAAAAAAGTTCTATCATGGGTCAAATGCTGCCAAACAGTATTGCAGCCCGCCCTTCCTGAACCCCCGCCTACAGTGGGCTCCTGCGCGGCCCAAGCCTCCCAGAGGAGTGCCTCCCCCTGCTCTATGGCGCCCGGGCCCATCAACCACCCAAGGGCTGAGGAGTGCAGGCGTCCTCAGGACTGGCAGGCAGCTCCACCTGCAGCCCCGGTGCAGCATCCACTAGGTGAAGCCAGCTGGGCTCCTGAGTCTAGTGGGGACTTGGAGAACTTTTATGTCTAGCACTCTGTGTCTAGCTAAAGGATTATAAATGCATGAATCAGCACCCTGTGTCTAACTCAAGGTTTGTAAATACACCAATTGGTACTCTGTATCTAGCTAACCTAGTGGGGACTTGCAGAATTTTTCTGTCTAGCACTCCGTGTCTAGCTCAGGGATTGTAAATGCATCAATCAACGCCCTGTCAAAATGGACCAATCGGCTCTCTGTAAAATAGACCAATCAGCTCTCTGTAAAATGGACCAATCAGCAGGATGTGGGTGGGGTCAGATAAGGGAATGAAAGCAGGCTGCCCAAGCCAGCAGTGGCAACCTTCTCAGGTCCCCTTCCACACTGTGGAAGCTTTGTTCTTTCACTCTTTGCAATAAATCTTGCTGCTGCTCACTCTTTGGGTCCATGCCGCCTTTAAGAGCTGTAACACCACAAAGGTCTGCAGCTTCACTCCTGTCAGCGAGACCACAAACCCACCAGAAGGAGGAAGCTCCGGACACATCTGAACGTCTGAAGGAGCAAACTCCAGACACACCATCTTTAAGAACTGTAACACTCACTGCAAGGGTCCCTGGCTTCATTCTTGAAGTCAGCGAGACCAAGAACCCACCAATTCCAGACACAGTATCACATGTGATTCATCGTGGCAGACAGGAGCCAGGACTAAATTGCAGTTCCAACTCAGAGCAGTGTGCAGAGACTTGCATTGTGAATTTTAGCTCCAGAACAACTGCAGGAATAAATCAGGAATCCCAAGAGGACCCACAGACTCTCTGAAGGAAGCAGAGTGCTCCTGCAGGACTCAAGAGACACCCCATATACTGTGAGTACCCAAACTGTGGAAGTGGGGTACAGGGATTCTCCACCCCCAAACACACATCCCCACTGGGGAGACTGAAGGTCTAGTTGGAGGGAGAAGATTCCAAACTTGTCTGAAGCTGAATCAATTTAGAGAGCTGAGAGAAATACAGGGATAGAGGAAGCAGCAGGACAGACCCTGGGAGCTTGCTGGGTCCCCAAGCAGGCCATTTCTGCCTAGCATCAAAGGGATTCTTTGAGAGGGTGGCCAGTGGCGCAGGGAAAATGGCAAATGGCACAGGGAGAAGGAAGTCTCCAGCTAAACTTTGTAACAATTTGAACTGGTCAAGAAGCCTCTTGGCCAGAACTCTGAGGAGGGCATGAATCTGGCATGCAGACTCCACAGGTGGGGGAAGAACTAAAACCCTTTCCTTTCACAGTTGGGAGGTGGGCAGCCTGGGGCAAGGTCTCAGCTCTGCTTGCCCACTGCCTTGAAACAGACTTGCTGCTGTTAGCCGAAGCACGAAGGGAGTGAGACTAGCCATAGTCTCACTGGATAGTAGAGACCAGGAAGCAGCCCCACCTGACCTCAGAACAAAGATTGCATGGGAGCTGGGTGAAGCTTGTGACTTCTGGCTTTCTGCAACTTTCCTGACAACCAGCATGACTCAGCAAAGGCAGTCACAATCCTCCTAGGTACACAACTTCATTGACCTGGGAACCTCACCCCCATCCCCTGTAGCAGCTGCAGTAAGACCTGCCCAAGGAGAGTCTGCGCTCAGACATGCTTAGCCTTGCTTCCATCTGATGGTTCTTCCCTACCCACTCTGATAGCTGAGGACAAAGGGCATAGACTCTTGGGAGTTCTAGGGCCCTGACCACCACCAGTTCCTCTCCATACTACCACAGCTGATGCTGTCTGGAAAGTGCCACCTCATGGCAGGAGGCTGATCAGCACAAAAATAGAGTATTAAATCATGAAAGTGAAGAACCCTCACAGAGTCCATTTCAGCCCCCGCCACCTCCACTGGAACTGGTGCTGGTATCCATGGCTGAGAGACCCATAGATGGTTCACATCACAGGATTCTATGCAGACAAACCCTAGTACCAGCCCAGAGCCTTGTAGACTCACTGGGTGGCTAGACCCAGAATAGAGATAATAACCTTTACAGCTCGACTCTCAGGAAGCCACATCCATGGGAAAAGGGGGACAGTATTATATCAAGTGAACACCCTGTGGGACAAAAGAATCTGAACAATAGCCTTCAGTCCTAGACCGTCCCTCTGACAGTGCCTACACAAATGAGAAGAAGCCATGAAACCAACTCTGGCAATATGACAAAACAAGACTCTTTAACACACCCCAAAAAATCACACTAGCTCAAAAACAATGGATCAAAACCAAGAAGAAATCCCTGATTTACCTGAAAAAGAATTCAGGAAGTTAGTTATTAAGCTAATCAGGGAGGCATCAGAGAAAGGCAAAGTCCAATGCACGGAAATCCAAAAACCAATACAAGAAGTGGAGGGGTAAATATTCAAGGAAATGAATAGCATAATGAAAAAACAATCAAAACTTGAGAAAACACTGGATACACTTATAGAAATGCAAACTGTTCTGGGAAAGTCTCAGCAATAGAATCAAACAAGTAGAAGAAAGAAATTCAGAGCTTGAAGACAAGGTCTTTGAATTAACCCAATCCAACACAGACAAAGAAAAAAGAATTACAAAATATGAACAAAGCCTCCAAAAAATCTGGGATTATGTTAAACAACCAAACCTAGGAATCATCAGTGTTCCTGAGGAAGAAGAAAAATCTAAACATTTGGGAAGCATATTTGGGGGAATAATTGAGGAAAACTTCCCTGGCCGTGCTACAGAATTAGACATCCAGGTACAAGAAGCGCAAAGAACACCTGGGAAATTCATCACAAGAAGATCATCACCTCAGCACATTGCCATCAGGATAACTAAAGTTAAGATGAAGGAAAGAATCTTAAGAACTTTAAGGAAAAAGCACTAGGTAATCTATAAAGGAAAACCTATCAGATTAACCGCAGATTTCTCACAGAAGTCCTACAAGCTAGAAGGGACTGGGGCCCTATCTTCAGCCTCCTCAAACAAAACAATTATCAGCCAACAATTTTGTATCCAGTGAAATTAAGCATCATATATGAAGGAAAGATAACAGTTTTTCTCAGACAAACAAATGCTGAGAGAATTCGCCACTACCAAACCACCACTACAAGAACTTCTAAAAGAAGTTCTAAATCTTGAAACAAATCCTGGAAACACATCAAAACCTCTTTAAAGCATAAATCTCACAGGGCCTATAAAACAAAATACAATTTAAAAAGCAAAAACAAAACCAAGGTATACAGGCAACAAATACCACAGTGAATGGAATGGTACCTAACATCTCAATACTAACATTGAATGTAAATGGCCTAAATGCTATATTTAAAAGATACAGAACTGAGGAATGGATAAGAATTCACCAACCAACTATCTGCTGCCTTCTATAGACCCACCTAACACATAAGGACTCACATAAACTTAAAGGGGTGGGAAAAGGCATTTCATACAAATTAACACCAAATGTGAGCAGGAGTATCTATTCTTCTATCAGACAAAACAAACTTTGAAGCAACAACAGTTTAAAAAGACAAAGAGGGACATTGTATAGTGGTAAAGGATCTTTTTCAACAGGAAAATATCACAATCCTAAACATATATGCACTTAACATTGGTGCTCTCAAATTTATAAAACGATTACTAATAGAACTAAGAAGTGATATAGACAGCAACACCATACTAGTGAGGGACTTCAATACTCCACTGATAGCACTAGACAGTATCAAGACAGAAAGTCAACAAAGAAACAATGGATTTAAACTATACCTTGCAGAAATCGACTTAATAGATATATATAGAACATTCCGTCTAGCAACTGCAGAATACACATTCTATTCAACAGTGCTGGAAATATCTCCAAGATGGACCATATGATAGGTCACGAAATAAGCCTCAATAAATTTAAGAAAATTGAACCTGTATCAAGCATTTTCTCAGATCACAGTGGAAGAAAACTGGAAATCAACTACAAAAAGAATCTTCAAATCCGTGCAAATACATGGAAATTAAATAATTTGCTCCTGAATGATCATTGGGTCAAAAATGAAATCAAAATGGAAATTAAAAAATTATTCAAACTGAATGACAATAGTGACACAGCCTATCAAAACCTCTGGGATACAGCAAAGGCAATGCCAAGAGAAAAGTTCATAGCCTTAAATGCCTACATCAAAAAGACTGAAAGAGCACAAACTGACATTCCGAGGTCACACCTCAAGAAACTAGGGAAACAAGGATAAACCAAACCCAAACCCAGCAGAAGAAAGGAAATAATCAAGATCAGAGCTGAACTAAATGAAATTAAGACAAAAAAAAATGCAAAAAGGAAATGAAACAAAAAGCTGGTTATTTGAAAAGATACATAAAATTGATAGACTGTTAGCAAGATTAAGCAAGAATAGAGAAAATCCAAATAACTTCAATAAGATATGAAATGAGAGATATTATAACTGACACACAGAAATACAAAAGATTATTCAAGGCTTCTATAAACACTTTTATGCATATAAACTTGAAAACCTAGAAGAGATGGATAAATTCCTGGGAAAATACAACCCTCCCAGCTTAAATCAGGAAGAAATAGACACCCTAAACAGAACAATAACAAGCAGAGAGACTGAAATGGTAATTTTAAAATTAACAACAAAGAAAACTTTAGAACCAGACAGATTCACAGCAGAATTCTAGTAGACATTCAAGGAAGAATTGGTACCAATTCTATTGACACTATTTCACAAGATAGATAAAGAGGGAACCCTCCCTAATTCTTTCTATGAAGCCAGCATCATCCTGATACCAAAATGAAAACGAAAACTACAGACTGATTTACCTGATGAACATAGATGCTAAAATTCTTAACAAAATACTAGCTAACCGAATCCAACAGTATATCAGAAAGATAGCCCACCATGGTTATGTAGGTTTTATAACAGGGATGCAGGGGTGGTTTAATATATGCAAATCAATAAATGTGATATACCACATGAACAGAATTTGTAAAAAAATTTCATGATCCTCAACAGATATAGAAAAAGTATTTGACAAAATCCAGCATCGTTTTATGATTAAAACTCAGCAAAATTGGCATAAAAGGGACATACCTCAATGTAATGAAAGCCATCTATGACAAACCCATAGCCAACATATGGGGAATGGGGAAAAGTTGAGAGCATTCCCTCTGAGAACTGGAACAAGATAAGGATGCCCACACTCACCACTCATCTTCAACATAGTACTAGAAGTCCTAGCCAGAGCAATCAAACAAGAGAAAGAAATAAAGAGTATCCAAATCAGTAAAGAGGAAGTTGAACTGTTACTGTTTGCTGATGATATGATTGTTTATCCCAAAAACCCTAAATACTCCTCCAGAAAGCTCCTATAACTGATAAAAGTTTTCAGCAAAGCTTCTGGATACAAGATTAATGTACATAAATCAGTTGCTCTCCTATATGCTAATAGCAACCAAGCGGAGAATCAAATCAAGAACTCAACCTATTTCACAATAGCAGCAAAAAAAGTAAAATACTTAGGAATGTACCTAACCAAGGAGGCAAAAGACTTCTACAAGGAAAACTACAAAACACTACTGAAAGAAATCATAGATGACACAAACAAATGGAAACACATCCCATGCTCATGGATGGGTAGAATCAATATTGCAAAAATGACTATACTGCCAAAAGCAATCTACAAATTGCCATGAAAATATCACCATAATTCTTCACAGAATTAGAAAAAACAATTCTAAAATTCACACGGAACCAAAAAAGAGCCCACATAGCCAAAGCAAGACTAAGCAAAAATAACAAATCTGGAGGCATCACACTGCCTGATTTCAAACTATACTTTAAGGCCATAGTCACCAAAACAGCATAGTACTGGTATAAAGATAGGCACATAGACCAGTGGAACACAATAGAGAACCCAGAAGTAAACCCAAATAGTTACAGCCAACTCATCTTCGACAAAATAAACAAAAACATAAAGTGGGGAAGGGATACCCTTTTCAACAAATGGTGCTGGGATAATTGTCTAGCCACATGCAGGAGAATGAAACTGGATCCTCATCTCTGACTTTATACAAAAATCAACTCACCATGGACTAATCTAAGACCTGAAACTACAAAAATTCTAGAATATAACATCGGAAAAACCCTTTGAGACATTGGCTTAGGCAAGGATTTCATGATCAAGAACCCAAAAGCAAATGCAATGTAAACAAAGATAAATAGTTGAGACCTAATTAAACTAAAGAGCTTTTGCATGGCAAAAGGAACCGTCAGCAGAGTAAACAGACAACCCACAGAGTGGGAGAAAATCTTCACAAACTATACACCTGACAAAGTACTAATATCCAGAATCTACAACCAACTCAGGCAAATCAGCAAGAAAAAAAAATCTCATCAAAAAATGGGCTGAGGACATGAACAGGCAATTATCAAAGAAAATATACAAATGGCCAACAAACATGAAAAAATGCTCAACTTCTAATGATCAGGGAAATGCAAATCAAAGCCACAATGTGATATCACTTTACTACTGCAAGAATGTCTATAATCAAAAAATCAATAAACAGTAGATGTTGGTGTGGATGTGGTGAACATAGAACACTTCTACACTGCTGGTGGGAATGTAAACTAGTACAGCCACTATGGAAAACAGTGTGGAGATTCCTTAAGGAGCTAAAAGTAGAACCACCATTTGATGCAGCAGTCTCACTACTGGGTGTCACCTCAGAGGAAAAGAAGTCTTTATTCAAAAAAGATACCTGCACATATTTGTTTATAGCAGCACAATTCGTAATTGCAAAATCGTGGAACCAACCCAAATGCCCGTCAATCAATCATTAGATAAAGAAACTGTGATGTATATATATACTATGGAATACTACTCAGCCATAAAAAGGAATGAACTACAGGCGCCCGCCACCTCACCCGGCTAGTTTTTTTTTTTTTTTTTGTATTTTTTAGTAGAGATGGGGTTTCACCATGTTAGCCAGGATGGTCTGGATCTCCTGACCTCATGATCCGCCCGTCTCCACCTGGAGACTATTATTCTAAGTGAAGTAATTCAGGATTGGAAAACCAAACATCCTATGTCTTCACTGATATGTGGGAGCTAAACTCTGAGGATGCAAAGGCATGAGAATTATACAATGGGTCGGGCGCAATGGCTCATGCCTGTAATCCCAGCATTTTGGGAGGCCAAGGCAGCGGATCACGAGGTCAGGAGATGTAGACCAGCCTGGCCAAGATAGTGAAACCCTGCTCTACTAAAAAGACAAAAATTAGCTGGTAGTGGTGGTGCATGCCTGTAATCCCAGCTACTCGGGAGGCTGAAGCAGGAAAATCGTTTGAACCTGGGAGCCAGAGGTTGAAGTGAGCCGAGATCAAGCCACTGCACTCCAGCCTGGCAACAGAGTGAGACTCCATCTAAAAAAAAAAAAAAAAAAAGGGCCAGGCGCAGTGGCTCACGCCTGTAATCCCAGCACTTTGGGAGGCCAAGGCGGGCGGATCACGAGGTCAGGAGATGAAGACCATCCTGGCTAATAATGGTGAAACCCCATCTCTATTAAAAATATAAAAAATTAGCTGGGCAAAATGGCGGGTGCCTGTAGTCCCAGCTACTCCGGAGGCTGAGGCAGCAGAATGGCAAGAACCCGGGAGGTGGAGCTTGCAGTGAGCCAAGATCACGCCACTGCACTCCAGCCTGGGTGACAGAGCGAGACTCTATCTCTTAAAAAAAAAAAAAAAAAAAAGAATTATAAAATGAACTTTGGGGGATCGTCAGGGAGGGTGGGATGAGGATGAGGAATAAAAGACTACAAATAGGGTGTAGTGTATTCTGCTTAGGTTATAGGTGGATCAAAATCTCACAAATCACCACTACAGAACTTACTCAAGTAACCAAATACCACCTGTACCCCAAAAAACTATGGAAAAATAAAAAGTAATGAAAAAAAAAAAGTTTCACATGCTATAGAGAAATATTCCAGGAAAGGAACAGTCATTTGATATGTCAAATTTCATTTTTGTCTTATTTTAAGAAATTACCAAACTTCAACAAGCACTGTCCTGATCAGGGAGCAGCCATCCACATTAATGTGAGACTCTCCACTAACAAAGAAATTATGACTTGCTGAAGGCTCAAATGATTCTTGGTCATTTTTAGCAATAAAGCATTTTTATTAAGATATGTGCATTGTTTTTAGACATAATGCTATTGCATAATTAATAAACTATACTATAGTGTAAATGTAAATTTTACTTGCACTGGAAGAGAAAAAAAATTGTGCAACTCACTTTATTGAAATAGTTGTTTTATTGAACTCATCTGGAACAGAACCCTCAATATCTCCAAAGTATGCTTGTATTTGTCTTTTCTTGACTCCCTTATTTCACCTAGTGTGACAGCCTCAAGGTTCATTCACGCTGTAGCATGTGATAAAAACTTCCTTTTTAAAGTTGAATAATGTTTCATTGTATGTGTATACCACACTTTGTTTATTGTTTATTGTCGATGGACATTTGGTTTTCTTTTACCTCTTGATTATTGTAAATACTTCTGCTATGAACATGGGTGTGCAACTATCTCCTCAAGACCTGGGTTTCAATTACTTTGGATATGTAACCAGAAATAGTAGTTCTGTTTTAATTTTTTGAGAAATCTACATCCTGTTTCCCACAACACTTACACCATTTCACAATCCTATTAACTGTGCACAGAGTTCTAGTTTCTCTACATTATCTTAAACTTTTGTTTTGGTTTTTGTTTTTCATAGTAGCCATCGTGATGGTTGTGAGATAATATCTCCTGGTGGTTGATTTGCATTTATCTAGCAATTAGTGATGTTGAGCATCTTTTCATTTGCTTGTTTGCCATTTGTATGTCAAATTTGGGAAAATGCCTATGTCCTTTGCTGACTTTTTAAATCAGGTTATTGATTTTTGTTGTTGTTGACTTGTAGGAGTTTTTAAAATATATTCTGGATATTAACTTTTTATCAGATTTTAATCTCCAAATATTTTTCTAATTCTGGTCATTGTCTTTTCACTGTATTGATTGTGACCTTTGATACAAAGCATAGCACATTTTCAACTTTTAAATTCATGCCTTCTCAGCTGAGATACACTGTAAAATGGCAGATATTTTCTCTACCTCTGTTACAAAATGATTTAATCCACACCAGGACCTCACTTGCAAGGACATACTGGATAGTTGAGGTCAAACTGTCATAGCTCATATGCTTAAACTAACATTAGCAGACATTGCTGACTCTAAAAGGTCAGCATTTTCTAATGTCTTGGAAGTTCATGTTTGGTAAGAACTGATTATTCTGCATTTGCTAGAGACTCAATATTCTGTATTCACCAAGCTTGTATCTACTGGAAAAAGAAAAAGAAAATCTGCTTATATAAAGCAATTGTTTACCTATAGACAAAGCCAAACAAGGCTGAGTGCAAAAAATACACTCAACTACTAAAATATGGTGGGCCTACTTTACTATAACTATCTTCCCTATACAAGAAACTTTGCATTCTGCAGACTATATTTGGTCCTGAAAATCGAATCTCATAGGGTTTTCAAGGTACATGCAAACAAACTTGTTGAGGTTGAAGGGATTTAATAATAATACTCCATTTCCTGCCTGAATTCAGAAAAAATTTAAAGTTTGAAATGTGATGTTTAAATAATTATTCTTACTAGTGTGAGATGGTATCTCATTGTGAATTTCATTTGTATATTTCTACTGATGAGTGATGTTGAGCATTTTTTTCATATGCTTATTTGCTGTGTGTATATGTCTTCTTTTGAGAAGTGTCTGTTTATGACCTGCCCATTTTTAATTTTTTTTTTTCTTGTTGATTTATTTAACTTCATTATAGATTCTGGATATTAGAGCTTTGTCAGATGCATAGTTTGCAAGTATTTTCTTGCATTTTGTAGGTTGTCCCTTTACTCTGTTTACAGTTTCTTCTGCTACGTAGAAGCTTAGTTTAATTAGGTCCCACTTGCCAATTTTTGTTTTTGTTGCAATTGCTTTTGTCATGAAATGTTAAGTCTTTGTCATATTTACTAAGGCCTATGTCCAGGATGTTATTTCTTAAGTTTTCTCCTAGGGTTTTTAGAATTTTTGGTTTTACATGTGTTTAATCAATCCTGAGTTGATTTTTATATATGGTATAAAGGAAGGGGCCCAGTTTCAAACCCCTGCATATGACTGGCCAGTTATCTCAGCACATTTTATTAAATATGGAGTCCTTCTCTGCTCATTTTTGTCAACTTTCTCAAAGATCAAATGGCTGTAGG
The DNA here is from genome assembly GCF_043159975.1 of Macaca nemestrina. NCBI lineage: Eukaryota > Metazoa > Chordata > Mammalia > Primates > Cercopithecidae > Macaca > Macaca nemestrina. Next base: position 160,915,077 of record NC_092127.1, read on the forward strand.
TATATGGTTTTATTTCTGGTTTTCCTATTCTATTCCATTGGTCTATATGTCTATTTTTGTGCTAGTATTATGCTGTTTTAGTTATTGTAGCCTTGATATGTACTTTGAAGTCAGTTAACGTGATGCCTCCAGCTTTGTTCTTTTGCTTAGAAAAAACCCATTTTTTGGTTTCATATTAATATTGGAATAGATTTTTCTAATTCTGCAAAAAGTGGCATTGGTAATTTGATAGGATATATAATTTGATAGCATTGAATCTGTAAATTGTGTTGGGTAATATGGCCATTTTAATGACATTGATTATTTCTATCCATGAGTATGGAATGTTTTTACATTTGTTTGTGTTATTTTTGATTTCTTTCAGCAGTGTTGTATAATTTTTATTGTAGAGATGTTACCTCTCTGTTTAGCTATATTCCTAGGTATCTTATTCTTTTTTTTGATTCTTGTTAATGGGATTGCATTTCTGATTTGACTTTCCATTTAAATTTCATTGGCATATAGAAATGTACTAATTTTTGTCCATTGATTTTGTATCCCAAAACTTTACTGAAATAGCTTGTGAATTCTAGGAGCCTGTCTGTAGAGACTATGGGGTTTTCTAGGTATAGAATCATATCATCTATCAAGAGAGATAGTTTGATTTCCTCTCTTCCTATTTGGATGCCTTTTACTTCTTTCTGTTATTTCTTTTTCTTACTTTAACTATTTTTCAACTTATTTCAACTTATTTTTGCTATTCAACTATGTCGAATGAGAGTGGTAACAGTGGGCATCCTTGTCTTGTTCTGATTCTCCTGGGGAAAGCTTCCAGCTTTTGCCCACTTAGTATGATGTTGGCTGTGGGTTTGACATAGATAGCTTTTACTATTTTGAGATATTTATCTTCAATGCCTAGTTTGTTGAGGGTTTTTAACATGAAGGGGTGTTGAATTTTGTCAAAAGCCTTTTCTTCATTTATTGAGATGCTCACGTGGTTTTAGTCTTTAGTCCTGTTTATGTAATGCATTATGTTTATTGATTTGCCTATGTTAAACCAACCTTACATCCCAGAAAAATACTTACTCAGTCATGGTTAGCTTTTTGATGTGCTCCAGCAGCACATCAATAAGCTAATATCAATCAGATATTAGCTTATCTCAATGAGAGATTAGCTTTTTGATGTGCTGCTGGATTCAGTTTGCTAGTATTTTGTTGAGGATTTTTGTAGCTATGTCCATCGAGGATATCGGTTTGGAGTTTTCTTTTTGTTGTTATTGTTGTGTCTCTGCCAGATTTTGGTGTCAGGATGATGCTGGCATCATAGAATGATGAGAAAAGTCCCTCCTCAGTTTCTTGGAACAGGTTCAGTAGGATTGATACCTACTCTTCTTCATATATCTGGTAGAATTCAGCTGTAAATCTGTGTGGTTTATGTTTTTTTCTGGTTGGTAGAATTTTTATTACTTATTCAATTTTGCAACTTGTTATTGGTCTGTTTGGGAATTCAATTTCTTCCTTTCTCACTCTTGGGAGGTTGTATGCTTCTAGGAATGTATCCATTTCTTCTAGGTTTTCTAGTTTGTGTGTATAGAGGTCTCCATAATAGACTTCAAGGGTTTTTTGTATTTCTGTAAGGTCAATGGTAATGTTACCTTTGTCATTTCTGCTTGTGTTTATTTGGATCTTCTCTCTTTTTTTTTCTTTATTATTCTAACTATCCGTCTTGTTTATTATTTCCATTAACCAACTTTTGATTTTGTTGATCTTTTGTATAAATTTTTAAATCTCAGTTTCATTCAGTTTACCTGTGGTTTTGGTTATTTCTTTTCTTCTGTTAGTTTTGGAGTTGGTTTGCTTTTTTTTTTTTTTTTTTTCTAGTTCCCTTTGGTGTGATGTTAGGTTGTTAATTTGTAATCTTTCTAACTTTTTGATGTAGGCATTTAGCACTATAAAATTAATCAATTCGTAGAAATAGAAAAGAACTGTTGGTTAACAGGAGCATTGGGGAGGGGAGTTGTTTAATCAGTATAAAGTTTTAGTTATGCAAAATGAATAACTTCTGGAGATCTTCTGTACAACATAGTGCCTATTGTTAACAGTGCTTTATTGTGCTCTTAAAAATTTGTAAAGTGGTTCTCATGTTAAATGTTCTTGCCTCAATTAAAAAAAGAGAAAATCAAAGAAGGAGCATGATATTATATTTTCTTACTTGAAATAACTTGAGCTAAGGAAAAGATACAACTGAGGAATGGTCAAGTAGATAAATGACCCAACAAAGTCTAAATTGAATTAATACCAACCTTTAAAAAGAGTTTATTTGGCCGGGCGCGGTGGCTCAAGCCTGTAATCCCAGCACTTTGGGAGGCCGAGACGGGCAGATCACGAGGTCAGGAGATCGAGACCATCCTGGCTAACACGGTGAAACCCCGTCTGTACTAAAAAATACAAAAAAAAAAAAAAAAAAAAAAACTAGCCGGGCGAAGTGGCAGGTGCCTGTAGTCCCAGCTACTCAGGAGGCTGAGGCAGGAGAATGGCGTGAACCCGAGAGGAGGAGCTTACAGTGAGCTGAGATCCGGCCACTGCACTCCAGCCTGGGTGACAGAGCAAGACTCCGTCTCAAAAAAAAAAAAAAAAAAGAGTTTATTTTTCATGATAATTATATAAAATATTCATGGTCATAATATTTTAATGAGAAGAGTCCTTAGGAAATGAAGTCAACAGTTATCAGGGGAGGAGCAACATATGGTATAACTAGCCCTGCCTTGGTGGGAATTCTACAAATAAGTTAGGAAGGAATTTACACAGCGAATACAGAGGGAAGAGGTCACAAGGGGAGAGTCTTGAGTTGTAAATAAAGATGATCATGCTGAGCCTGCCAATTTGGGGAAGCTCTCGAATGTTGTTGTACCTCTTGATGACTTGGTCTTAAGTAGCAAAAAGGGGCTAAAGTGTATAGATCAATACTGTCTAACCTGTTTTTCCTGGGGGACTATTGCTGCCTTAGAACAATTACTTACCTTAAGGGTTACAGAGGTTCTTACTTCCCAGTGAGATGATTTTGCAAATAAACTTGGATAGCTTATTCACTCACTGCCTCGACTGGGCTCCTAAATCCTCATTGCTGTCAGTGGGGATTGAGTTTACCAAAAGAAGTTAATAAATGTATAGTGAAGTCTTCATGATACCTATGAAGTAGGACATGAGTGCAGAAGTTTCAGTTACATGGCAAAATCCTAGGAGGTTTTGTCTTTCTTATTCATTTCTATAATGTTAATATATTTATTATTTTAAATCAAAAGTAAAAGATAGCTTAAAAATAAATAACGATTCAAATCAAACAAATTCACCTTATGCAAAACCTTTTGCATTTGGTTCATCAAACATTCATTGATTACCCAACAGGACCCAAGCAATGTACTAGGAATTGAATGTACAGAGAAGAATGAAGGATAGCTTCTTTTTGCAAGGGACTCGACATTGGGTGGTGGTTTTCTGGGGTGGGGAGTGGGAGAAGATTAAGTCATAAGCTGATTATTATGAATTACAATGTAATATCTTGATAATAAATGTTTATTAGTTCATTTTTATTAGTAATAAATTCAATAATATATGAATTTAAAAATAAACTTTGAAATATTCTGTCTGGTCTCATGTCCCCAAATTTGCAAGATTTCCATCTAGTGATGATTTACTTAAGTTGTAGACACAAGGTCTCAAGGGCTTCGAAACTGCTAGGATTTATAAGAATAAAATTAAATGCACATTAAAAGACATTTGACTTCACTGGTGGCTGTAGATAACATAGAATTGGTGACACATAATACAAATTTGCATTTAAATCTTAATCTAACTTAATAAGTAGAACCATATTATAGTATACTCTTTAACTTAAATTGTTTAGATATGACTTCAAATAAAGATAGAGATTCAGCCTGGAAAACATTTTTTAGACAGATGGTTATAGTAACATCACATTGCAATACACTTTAAAGTGACAGCATACTTAGCAGTAGAGTAGTCCCCCCTTATCAGTGGGGTATACATTTTAAGACCGGCAATACATGCCTGAAACTGCAGGTAGTATAAAATCTTATATGTACTGTTTTTTCTTATACATACACAATTATGATAAAGTTTAATTTATAAATTAGGCATCATAAGAGATCAGCAATGATGACTAATAATAAAATGTATGAACCCAGACAATCTGAGAAGGTCTCAGTTAATTTAGAAAGTTTATTTTGCCAAGATTGAGAATGCATGTTTGTTACACAGTATCAGAAGGTCCCGATGACGTGTGCCCAGGTTTATCAGAGCACAGTTTGGTTTTACACTTTCTAGGGAGACATGAGCCATCATTCAACATACGCAAGATGAACATTGGTTCAGTCTGGAAAGGGGGGACAACTCTAAGCAAAGACCAAAGACTGGAAGACTCAAAGTGGGGAGGGGGTTTCCAGGTCATAGGTGAATAAGAGACAAATGATTGCATTCTTTTGAGTTCCTGATTAGCCTCTCCAAAGAAAAAGAAATCATATATGCATTTATCTCAGTGATAAAAGGGGTGACTTTGAATAGAATGGGAGACGGGTTTGCCCTAAGCAGTTCCCAGCTTGACTTTTCCCTTTAGCTTAGTGATTTGGGGGCCCCAAGATTCATTTTTCACTCACAAATGGAACAATTATAACAATATACTGTAATACAAGGTGAATGTTCTCCCTCATTCTCCCTCTTGCTTGCACTCTCAAAATATTTTATTGTGTGTTATATTTCTAGACTGTGGTTGACCTTGGATAACTGAAACCACAGAAAACAAAACTGGATAAGCGAGGACTACTATAATCTGCTTTTAATTTAAAGTAAATTAATCCTTTTGTTATTTTCTTTTTGTTTTTACTTTTGTCAATATAGTGAACAAATTCTGACAAGTTGAATTTGAATCTTCTCAGAATTATGTTTTAAGAAACAGAGGAGTAATAAAACGAGGTGAACTGTCACCATGTATAGTACTTGATGTCAAGGGTTTTTTGTTTTGTTTTGTTTTGTTTTGTCTGAAGAAGAGCCATTAGTGATTTCAACAAAGTAAATTTTTTCTTGCTGAGGTATTTCCTACAGTTCTTGTGGCATACACTGACTTGAAAATAACATGGTGGGTCCAAATTCATGATTCTGTACTCCACAAGTTTAGTAAGCTTTAGAAAAATAGAAGAATAAAGTTTATTTCAAAATGATTTCATTTAGAAATCCAGTATAGCAGAACTGGTCTTGTATATTAGTATGTAGTTGTTTTATTAGATTGGTGAAAAAGTAATTGTGTTTTTTGACATTATGAGATAGCAGAAACTGCAATTACTTTTTCACCAGCCTAATATAATTTATCCAGTTTATTTGACCTGCAGAAAGTCCTCTATTAGGGCCTTTAAATACGTAGGAGGTTAAAAGACATCATCTGAATTACATGCATTTTATACTCTTCAGATGTGACTTTCCTGTCTGCCAGTTCTGCTGCAAGGTATGCCCCGACTTAGCACATCCTTTTATTAGTTTGCATCACTCTATTTAAATTCTGTCCAAACTTATTGCAACTTCCTATTTCCCAAATAAGAAAAGCATAGATTTTTGCCATTTCTGACTTCATATTAGAGGTTGAGGTTTAGAGGCTAAACAGATTGATGAACACTTTCTCTAGTGACTAGATTAGTCTTCCACATGCTGATGACAAAGGAGCTAACCAATCTCTTCTATAATTGAATAACAAGGGATACTTTTCTTTGCTCTTTATCCTAAATGTGAATCTTAAGCATGATTTGTGCAGGCAGTGAAGTTGTGTATGACAGTCTTCTACAGGATCTTCTTTGGAGAGAATTCAATAGCCCAGAATTACTCACCAGCCTTCCGGATTTCCTCCATCTACCCCAAATGTGAAACTGTCAATTTGGCATGCCTTTCCCTAGAAAGTGTCCTAGGAGTAAACATTTCTGCTCTCTGCATTCCTACCAAAATTTACTTGGTGCTTGTTTCAGATGTCTCAAGAACATTCTCAAGTAGGCTTATTCTCTAGGACTCACAAGATGCAACAGAGGTTGTACTCATAGCCAAGTTTCATTAGAGCAAAAGGGTACAGAGCAAGAACAATAGGAAGGTATACATTAGGCAGAGTTTAGAGAGGACAAATATAGGATTCCTAGTCCTCATTGTATAGATGTGCTTTTCTCTTGATGTGAACTACAAGGACATATAAAAGGAGAATCTGCCAGGAGAAAGCTTTTATGGAGGCTCTTTGTGTAGACACATCCTGCTGCACAACCAGCCATGGTAACAATAACTCAGGACCCCAACAATAAAACTAGGTACACATCATCAGTCTTGATGCTGAGCTTGAGAAGATCACATGGCGTAGTCTTTTGCTCCAGATGTATACAACAGAATCATCAATCACCAACATAAAGAGTCTTCTGAGGCCCAGAATAACAGAGATTGGTCAAAGGTAAATTGTGGTTCCAAGGTTCCATGGAGGCATACAAGGAGCATGCAACCAGCCCTGCTGTGCTAATTCTTTCCTTTCACAGTTCTCTTTTCAGAATCAGATCCTATTTTTAAAAGAGCTGACAAATTCATAATAAGACAGTTGTTCTTAACAAAACATATTTGATTAAGCTGCACATTTTCTCTGAAAAATGTACATGCACACACACAGACACACAGAGAGACAATATCTGTATGAACTTTTAGGATTCAAGGGCAAATAGTTAATTTGGCATGGGAGTGTGGAAATAAGAGAGGTAAAGAAACCAAGCCAATAAAATTTCATGATAAAGCTAGCTATCATTGTGGACAATCAGAACTCAATCTTGCTGAGAAAATCTGAAGATAGTATATGATATTCCTCAGAGGTATCTCAACCAAGAGCAGATAAATGGAAATATTTATCTATCAATGTCCCTTCTATAATTTTCAAAGGCTGCTTCTAGGATCATTATCTCCCAAGCACTTGTGGCTTGCCTTAGATGCAAGTGAAATATGCACACATAATTGTTAAAAAACCCTCAAAAAAAAGTTGCAGTTTTTCGTGTAAACAATCACGTGTGTGTGAAAATTAATGACTAGAGGATATGGACAGGGAATTAAAAGTATCTGCTATATAAACATGCACACACAAAAGTGTTAACACACACAATTTTAGGTTTATGAAGTTGTGAATTATAACCATGGATTTCTGGATCCTAGAGATTAAAATAGTCCAACGTATTGAAAAAAAAGATGGTATTCAGAATTAAAGCTTTAGGAATAAACAATATTTACTTTTAAAGAATGGGTTGCTAGTCTTGGAATGTCAGGTATCATGTGTGATAATCAGAGATTACAATCAGTTGTTTAGTGCCCTCTGAATCATACAATGTAAGTTATTGTGTTTATAGAAATAACAAAAAAATCAGCACTGTCTCCTTTTATCTCCTGAATAGAGAATGTCATTAATCTGAAGATAGCACTGATTATGAGACTTCATTATTTTGTTTCCCTGAAAAAGGAAGGAAAAAAAAACACTGCCAAGTTACAATCACATGATGCCAACTACAAAATGCATTTCTATTTTTGAGGTGGTAATATGCTGAAAACTCAAGTGTCTTAGAATTGATAGAATATGATAGTATCAATTAATTCAAAGAATGCTGTCAGGGAATGAACTGAAATATGGGAAGTGGGAACTGCAGCCTTGATCATTTATAAAATAATCCTGATAACATATTTAGTGTTAATATGAACTCTTTTCAAGAATATTCATGCCTCTTTCTATGTTAGGTGCTTTCATCTCTGAACATCAAAACCTGTTTTAAGAACATTGCTATGTGGTCACAGGAAGTTAAATGTTCTTGCCAATATCAGCTGCGAAACTACTCATTCATCTTTCAAACATGTCTTTTCTTACAAAATTACCTGTTCCCAACTAAGAAAAGGGAAAGAGAGCAAAGCTTCATTTTTCCTTTTATCCTGGTTATCTCCCTAGCCCATCTTAGACTTTGTTCAAATACAACCTCTACAAAGCCTTGCGGCACACTGGCCTTTAGGAAATAAGCTAAAAAGTTTAATCAGTATTTTGAGGTTCAAATCCCAAAAAGGAAACATTTTTAACAGCATGATCATAAGCATGTTGGGACTTCCCATGTACCTTTCTAAGTCATCACCTTGGTTCAATTCACTGTGAAAGAGAAGACAGTGTGGCAGGCCAGGTCTCACTAATGCTGGCCTCCATAACAACTGTTTCAGAACTGACTGAGTGGTTAAGTTAAATATTAAAAGCCAGTGCCCTTATACAAAGGCTAGAATGTAAAAAAGAGCCCACCAAGAGTTTTGCCTAAGCTTTTCCTGGGCCTTAAAGCATGATAAAATAAAGAAGGAATTCTTAACAGGACCCATGTAGGATTAAACAAGTTTTATTGTGGGTCTGAAGAAATTACTCCATAAACAAGTTTGTTGGAAGCATGAAAGGACTCCCAAAACCGCCATGATTTAGCAGGAGACAAGATAAATCACCCTAGCGCCTGGACCCACTTGGATTAAGTAAATTTAAGGCTCCAGAGGAAGGTCTTCAGGACTCAGACCTTAGTTATAGATTAAAAGAAGTTAGTGGCTCAAGCCTGTAATCCCAGCACTTTGGGAGGCCGAGACGGGCGGATCACGAGGTCAGGAGATCGAGACCATCCTGGCTAACACGGTGAAACCCCGTCTCTACTAAAAATACAAGAAAATTAGCCGGGCGAGGTGGCGGGCGCCTGTAGTCCCAGCTACTCGGGAGGCTGAGGCAGGAGAATGGCGTGAACCCGGGAGGCGGAGCTTGCAGTGAGCCGAGATCGCGCCACTGCACTCCAGCCTGGGGCACAGAGCAAGACTCCGTCTCAAAAAAAAAAAAAAAAAAAAAAAAAAAGAAGAAGTTAATCACATATGTCTTTAGGTGAATCCACACTTACATGTAGACATACAGTTTAGAATGTATATAAGCTCTGGGAAACTCTGTAATTTTGAGTTGGCCTGGCAATAATTTCCAGGCCTTCTCTCTGTAACTGGTTACAGAAATAAAAACTCTCTTTCTCTCGAGTTCATCAGCACCTCGTTATTGGGCCATGAGAAACAGCAGCCTGACCCTCAGTTTGGTCTGGGAACTTTGAGCTGGTTCTTCATTTATCTCTGTCTTCTATCTTCTTCCCATTTTCTTTACTACCTGCTACAATCTGAATGTTTATCTCCACCACTCTCTGAAATTCTTTTATTAAAACTTATTCACCAATATTATGGTATTAGGAGGTGGGGGCCTTTGATAGATGATAAAGTCATGAGGGTGGGGCTCTCATGAGTGAGATTCATGCTTTTATAAAAGGAACTCCAGAGAGGTCTTTTACCATCTTTCCGCCATGTGAGAATGCAATGAAAAATTATCAGTCTGCAGCCTAGAATATGGTCCTCACCAGTCATCACTTCTACCAGCACTTTGACTTTGAACTTCCCAGCCTTTAGAACTCTGGGAAATGAGTTTCTGTTGTTTATAAGCCACATAGTTCATAGTGCTTTTTATAGCATCCTGGATGGACTAAGACACTACCATTCTTACTTTAAAAAAAAATTGTGTGGATGCAAAGGTAGATTTGAATTTACATGTGCACATGAAGCTCCTGAAAGATAGAACCTACCTTTGATGAATGATTCTGTGATTTATTTGAGGAATGTAATGTACAATTGGGTGCAAAATACTTTTGATATGACAAAGTTCTACATGGTACTTCCTTTCTTTTTCAAGTGAAGTGTTTGGGAGCAGTACAGCTAAGTGGTTAGCTGTGGGCACCCTGGAGCTGGCCACTTGAATACATTCTAGCTCAGGAAGCGATGCCATTTTTATTATTTTATCTTTTATTTTCATCTCTTCATCTGTAGAGTGGGAACAATTCTAATATTTATGTCATAGTGTTGTTAAGATTAATTGAAATAAAGCCTATAGTGTGCTGCACATATACAATTTCAGAGTACTTCATAAATATCATTAATATTATTTTTTATTGCTAATGAGGCTTAAAAAAATGGCATTAAATATGGAGTCAGCAGTTTGGGGCTCACAGTTTTGCTCCGTGTTTTCTAGCAACACAAACTTGTGTCCTCTAACTACCCAAAGTCTCATACCTTTTTTCTGAAATACAGAGGAAGTAACCCAAAATGAAAGAAATAATGTGAGAGAAACTGACTCAGTCTTTGGTCACATGATAGTTCTGCATTTTCTATTAAACAGATACAAATTCAACTAGATTAGTGGAGAAAAGAATCTTCATTGGTTGCATGAACAAATATTTTTATTGCTTAAGAAACATTTTAAAGCTGTATTTGAACATTAGTTTTGAGTGTTATTATCACTAGGTATGTTTGAAAAAGAAGGGGAAACTTACTCCCCTAACTTTCAGCACTTGTAAGACAGGCATACCAATTACACTGAAGGAGCCTTGCCTCTGAAAGCATGAGTTATATAAATAAAATGAAAATGAAATGCAAATCTAAAGATTAGACTTAGGGTTAAAAAAATCTCTTGATCACATAGCAAGGTAAAATATTGCTCTAAAACTGAGGGAAAATTTATAATGTGGTAGAGATTTCATAGGCTTTCCTATTGCTAAAATATAATTGCTCTTTTGGAATTGCAGTAAGAGTGAAACTAGAATTTTGTTTTATTGCTTCTAGACCATCCTTCCTTCTCTAACATTCTGACCACATGTATCAGTATTCAGAAAAAAGCAAGAGCTTCTTCTCACAGATGGGATTGCCATTGAAGAGGATGTCAAGAATGATGAGCCACTGTTAGGGTTGATTCAAGATACTCTATTCCCAAGCTGCATTTGCTGATAGAGTCATCATGGTGTCCATGAAACACAGTGGAAGAGAAATCTGTCCTTGTCATCACCTGGCCAAATGCCTCTTTTAAAAGATACTAGAAAATTAATTAAACTGCAAATTCACCCATAAAATTAAAGTAAAAGCTACCTGGGCTCAGGGCTCTGAAAGAGTATAACTTATTTCGATTAGAAAATTTGTCATGTTTGGCTCGAGTAGCATTAATTTGTTTAGAAGAGATAATGATATTTCATTATTATTCTCAACCCTGAAGTTAGTCAAGAAATAACTAAAATAAATACCTTGTCAATACTGACTACACATAATACTTATACTCTATAGCAACATGACAACACTCAGTGATCTTGACAAGTTTAGGAAAGCATTTAAACAAAATAAAACTTGAGCCAGATAAACTCTGGAAGATCTTTAAAATTAAATATAATAGTTACTGGGTAGAGTGAAATAGTTACTGGGTAGATCAGAAATAGAAATTGTGCCTTACTCTTATAATTTCAACCATGACAATATAAATAAATAGTATACTGTTAAAAAAATAATTTGACCATTGGGAGCATTTAAGATTTCTATGTGCTTTTCCTATTTTACAGTGAGAATAAATTTTTAAAGAGTGCAGAACATGAAGACATTTCTTTTTACCTCAAAACTATTTGTTCCTTATTTCTGACTGTTGAGCAGTATGATTTTCCTAAAATGATAGAAACAAATTTTGTACAGTTGAGAATAGAGTAATTGAAAGATTCCCAAACATTTTGCTGAAGGAAGTAAATGGCCCTTCTGGTTGTGCACTGTTTTCAGCACTTGGGAAACCTAAGAGAAGACATAACTAACATTAGCTGTCACTGGCGAAATAGCATAGATTTTGACATAATATATACAGGAGAGAAAAAATTAGCTTAACTTATAGCAAGTAGCTTTTCACTCTTACATTTATCATACACAGGAAGGAAAAGAGCCATAAAAATTGAATTTTCTATGCTTCACAGGCACCATTCCATTAGATGGGTCACAGAAAAGTAGTGCTGGGTCATATCTATATTAAAAATGCTAAATATAAACATCATAATTTGAAGAATAAGAAATATTTAATACTCATAATTTCAAAAGTGAACAAGTGATGATTGAATCACATAATAAATTCTGTGTTTATTGGGGAAGGGATAATTAGGTCTTTATTTCTGAAAATTTCTATCACCTTCTATTCATCTCACTCACCATCTAGGCTTTCAGGCTTTCAGTTCATTCAGAATAAAGACCACAAAATAATATCAGCATACTAGAATTGGCTTGATGGATACAAAATACCTCCACAGATACATTCTAAAAGAAATTTTAAAAATTTTGCTTTGAGAAACAAATTAAACATGGGATAACCTGATGTTCTTACTCTTTCTTTTATTTCTCTTACTGCACTTAAATTTTACACTACCTTGCTTTATAACCAGCATTTCTAGTGTTGACAAAGAAAACATTTAGTTTTCATTTTCTTAACAAAAACCCAACAGGCAAGATAAACATTAAGTTCATTCTTGAAGGAAATGAGTTTGACAACAAAAAAGATAATTTAGAATGGAACAAATTATCAAAATAGGACAAGGAAAGTACAGGATGCCATAAAGCTAGATAATTAAGTGTTGAAAAATTTGTAAAGCTGTAATATGGTTAGGCTTTGTGTTCCTACCCAAATCCCATCTTAAATTATAATCCCCACAATCTCCATATGTTGAGGGTGGGACCTGGTGGGAGGTGACTGGATCATGGGGGTGATTTTCCCTATGCTGTCCTCTTGATAGTGAGTTATCCTGAGATGTGTGGTTTTATAAGTGTTTGCCACTTCCTCCTTCACACACTCTCTCTCACTTGCCACCATGTAAGATGTGCCTGTTTCCCCTTCCACCATAATTGTAAGTTTCCTGAGGCCTTTCCAGCTATCTGTAACTGTGAGTCAATTAAACCTCTTTCCTTTGTAAATTATCCAGTCTCAGGAAGCTCTTTATAGTGTAAAAACGAACTAATACAAGCTGTAATTAGCATTCACTATTCACTATGCACTGTGTAAGCCACAGAGAAAATACAAATAAAAGATAAGAGACAAAGACTACTGTCAATGTGTTTTAACCTTCATTGGGAAGACAAACTCATACCACTTTTCATCATGAAAAGCAAGGGATTTAGTAGTATTGGGATTAATCATATTTTGTCTTCAGTAATTTAAAATTATATTAAAAGTTGCATTAATGCTATAGTAGAAGACTTATGTCCCTACTACTGTATCATCAGGAACTACTCCTACCACCACAACAACCCCACCATTTACTTCCTGAGTGTCTACAATTTTCCAGTCACTGTTTTAGTACCTGTAGATTCATTAGCTCATTTAACTTATGAAACAATCGAATTGTTCTTGAGGTAGCTGCAATTATTGCCCTCAGTTTAAAAAATAAGGAAATTAATGTGGGGAGATATTAAAATAACTGTCTCAAGATTCCGAACACAGTCAGTCTGCTGCTTGAAATACAAAAGCTAAAGGATGTCATATTTCTAAAACAGAGAAAACTAGGTACTTTGAAAGGCCCCTGATGACGTATAGTTACTATACAAAAGAAAAAAAGCTTTTAATGCAATTCTAAACTCTGAAATCTCTTTAACCAGTGAGAAGAAATGTGATTGGTCAATAATGAGGTGTAAGAGGATGAGAGCTAAATTACTATTAGTCCAACAGTAGACTTCTTAATAGAAATAATAGGAAAAACAGACAAAGAAATTATATTGTCAAAATGCTAGGAAGGTGGAGGAAAAACTGTCAGTCTAGAATCGTGTGTTCACAACAATTACCTTTCAAGAATGAGAGTGAAAAAAGGTATATTTCACATACAGAAAAGTTGATTTTGTCACCTGCAGACTGCAGATTCTAGTTTAGACTACAAACTAGATTCCAACGGATATAATTTTTTCAAAGAATAATTATCCCAGAGTAAATGTTTAGGATGCAAGAAGAAATAATGAGCACAGAAATTAATAAACAAAAAATATAACAAACATTATTTATATCAAAAAATAGAAAATAAATATGGGATTACTAAAAGAAATAAATACTGAATGCTGGTTTAATAAGGAAACAAACAATAAAACAAAAATATTATTTTAGAAAAGTCAAACAGCCAAAAAGATGAAGACTCTTATTTGACAACATTTTAAGTAGCAAGCACAAGGAAAGACTGAAGACATGAGTTACAAATATAACAGCAATAACAAAACAAATGTAGATATGCTATATTCACTAGCTATTAGTTAGGTATTATTATAATGTTAGGTGGAAAACCAGGTCAATTATATTTATTCACAAGAAATACACCTTAACCATACAGATATGAAAGGTTGAAAACATCACATGACAAGTACCTGTACTATGTTAATAAAATAAAAAAGTATTTAAAACAAAAGAAATATTATTTTGGAAACAAAGTACTGTATATTAATAGATTAAATGAAGAGGAAGAAACGCAAATTTTAAATTTGTGTGTTCGAAACAAAACAGCCTTAAAATATAGAAAGTCAAAATTGTTAAATCTAATAGCAGAAATTGACAAAACACCCATTATCATGAGGAATTTCAAAACCTATTCTTTTGTTTTTGTTAAGTAAGAAACCAGATAAAATATTGGTTAAGGCATGCTATATTTGAAGGATACAATTTACAAGGTTGATTTAATAGGCATACATAGAACCCTGCCCTCAAGGATTAAGAATGCACATTGTTCTCAAGTATATGCATACACAAGATTTATAAACTGTGATCATATAGTAGTCCATAAATGGAATTTCAAACTTTAAAGCAGGGGTCCCCAACCCCTGGCCATGGACCATTGCCAGTTTGTGGCCTATTAGGAACCCTCACAGTAGGAGGTGGATGGTGGGAGAGGGAGTGAAGCTCATCTGTATTTATGGCCACTCCCCATTGCTCACATATACACCTGAGTTCTGCCTCCTGTCAGATCAATGGCGGCATTAGACCCTCATAGGAAAAAGAACCCTATTGTGAACTGCACATGTGAGGGATCTAGGTTGCGTGCTCCTTATGAGAACCTAATGCACGGCTGGGTGCTGTGCATCATGCCTGTAATCCCAACAGTTTGGGAGGCCAAGGTGGATGGATCACCTAAGGTGGGGAGGTCAAGACAGCCTAACCAACATGGAGAAACCCAGTCTACTAAAAATGCAAAATTAGCTGGGCATGGTGGCACATGGCTGTAATCCCAGCTACTCAGGAGGCTGAGGCAGGAGAATCGCTTGAAACCAGGAGGTGAAGGTTGCAGTGAGATGAGATTGTGCCACCGCACTCCAGCCTGGGCAACAAGAGCACACCTCCATCTCAAAAAAAAAAAAAAAAAAAAAGAGAGAGAGAGAGAATCTAAAGCCTGATGATCTGTCACTGATGGGGCTGTCCAGTTGTAGGAAATCAAGCTCAGGGCTCCCACTGATTCTACATGATACTGTGTTGTATAATTATTTCATTATGTATGATAATATAATAATAATAGAAATACAGTCCACAATAAATGCAATGCGTTTGAAGCATCCCAAAACCATCTACTCCCAGGTCCATGGAAAAAGCGTCTTCCATGAAACCAGTCCCTGCTGCTAAAAAGGTTGGGGACCACTGCTTTAAAGTACCTTAAAAGCACCTAATGAAACATTTTCTAAACAAAATGCAGTTAAGTGAGAAAAAAATAACACAAGGATAAACTAAAATCCTTATATGTTAGAAAATTATACAACACACATAAATATATCTATGATCAAAGAAGAAATCACAATGGAAATTTAAAATGTGTAGAAGCAAATTGTAATAAAAATACTACAGCAAAACATGGAGGATGAAGTGGCTATGGCACTCTTAAGGGAATTTAATCTTGAAGGCTTACATTGAAAGAGAAGAAAAGTTACAAACAATGAAACAACTATCTAATTAAAGAAATTAGAAAGGCAAAAAAGAATTAACTCATAGAAAGTAGAAGCAAAAGGAAATAAAAACATACATGAAAACAATAAAAATAAAGATAAAATAGGATTGATAAACCAGAATAGAATTCTTAAAAAATATTACTAAAACAGATATTTGAAGAGATTAATAAAGAAAATGGGAAAAAAAGAGACACAAATCATCAATATTAGAAGTTTATGAGAGGATACAAATACAGATATAACAAAGATTTTAAAGATAAAAGAATAGTGAGATAACTTCACATTAATTAATTACAAATCTTAGAGAAACTAGACAAATTCTGGAGGCCAAGACTCACCACTTTTACTCTTTGTACCGATCAACATCAGAGTTACCATCAAGAGTAGAACACCTTATTTAATGAAGTGTTTAAATTTATATTTTTCTCTCTTAACAAAAACAGATGTCTGAACTAGTTACATAAGCATGCAATCACGGATTTAAATGATATTTTTAGACTTATCCAATCCTATGTTTTTGAGATGTGGTTTTTAATTGACCATGGCTCCTTATCAGAAAGTCCTAACTTTTAAATTTGAGCTACCAAGGCTATAGGTGTAAAAGATCTTCCCAAGGTAAAAATGAAGCTGAAAAGTAGAAATCACCCTCCATCTCTCTTCATCAAGATTTCCAAAGCAGCATCTTGCCTTTCTCCTCCAATTTTCTGCTTTGAAATCCTATAAGAAAATAGAAGAGAAGCATGGAAGTATTTGGAATAAGCTTCTTTTAATTCACTGAGAAGTTTGGAACTGCAAAATAAATAAATAAGTAAATAAATACATAAATAAATGAGTTGAGTTTTATCAGCTGCTCATGTGAAATCTGATTTTTGCAAAATTCATGACCAAAATAAGAAAAGGAGTTGCTGGATTTGAGCTCTATGCTATTCTTTGAAAGGTCCCCAACTGGACAATATTGGACCAATAAAAGAATAGTAAACCTGTAAATATTATACATTTGTCAGCAGTTTCAGTTCTGAAGTGAAAAAAAAAACGTAGTATTTTTGTAAACCCTGTTACACTATTGATCAGTTGTTTAAATGTTTCTCTTATAAAGAAGAGTTAATATCAGCACTCTCTCATAGTAGATTGAGAATTAAATAACATACACGGTGTTTGGCAGATGGTAAGCACTCAATAAATGTTAGTTATTATCACAAATATTGTAGATATAATATTTTGTGTTTACCTACATTAAACATTTTATATACTCTTTTCAAAGTCTTTATTTTTTCGAATATCCTATGAGATTGGTAATTGTCCTTAAATCAGAGATTATGCCCTTTCCATTACTTTACTGCTCAAATGTAGCCTTTTCTGATAAATGATAGTGATAGCATTACCTAGCAGTAGCTATTTTTTATTCTAACGTAGTTAGCTGACAAAAATAAAAATTGGGATAAGAGGAAAAATAGGAGAAAGAGAGGCAGGGCTGAAGTTGTATAATTAGTACATTTTAAAATACAAATATAGTTGAAAGCACCCGATGCTTCTTGGAGAGCTTGGAATATCAAAAATTAGAAAAGACTAGTTTTATCAACACATTATTTCTAAAATTACTTCCAGAATTTCAAGCATGTAGAAGCACTAGTTAATTCCTTCTCTAATGTCAACTGATAAATCTAATGGCATAAAAATTAGAGAAAAACAAGTTCAGCATTTTGCACGTAAACCTTTATAGAAGACTTTTGTGTAGATCCATTAGAATTCAGGAAAAATTAATAGAAAAACCTTCCATTTCCTAATGAAGCAATTTTTGGTGGGGGAGGGGGTGGGATGGAGTCTCGCTGCTCTGTCACCCAGGCTGGAGTGCAGTGGTGTAATCTCAGCTCACTGCAACTTCCAACTCCCAGGTTCAAGAGATTCTCCTGTCTCAGCTTCCTGAGTAGCTGGGATTACAGGCGTGTGCCACTATGCCTGGGTAATTTTTGTATTTTTAGTAGAGTCGGAGATCTCACTATGTTGGCCAGGCTGGTTTCGAACTCCTAACCTCAACCTCAACCATCAGTAGCTTTTTAGTTGTATTAATTATAACAGCTGCCATCCTTTCATTTTACCAGATGTTAAAATAAAGTTTCTCTATGGGCTTGATGGATCACATGGAAAACAAATCTATAAAAAATATGTCATTAAATATATTTTTTTCTACATTGTTTGTCAACAGGTAGGTACTCTTTGGTTATATAAGTGTACATTAAGTTGAATCCAGTTGAAAGAATGTTTGATTTAATCAACTGAAAGGACTTTAAATTAATTAACAGAAGTTGTGCTCTTCTGGCTGGGTTTATTGATGTGTTTTGCAGAAGATAATCAAATACCTCTGTGATGGTTAATATTGACTGTCAACTTGATTGGATTGAAGTATACAAAGTATTGATCCTGGGTGTGTCTGTGAGGGTGTTGCCAGAGGAGATTAACATTTGAGTCAGTGGATTGGGAGAGGAAGACCCACCCTCAATCTGGGTGGGTACAATCTAATCAGCAGCTAGCATGACTAGAATAAATCAGGCAGAGGTTAGAAGGACTTGACTCGCTGAGTCTTAGGCCTTTATCTTTCTCCCGTGCTGAATGTTTCCCACCCTCGAACATCAGACTCCAAGTTATTCAGCTTTTGGACTCTGACACTTCCACCAGTGATCTGCCAGGGGCTCTAGGGCCTTTGGCCACAGAGTGAAGGCTGTCACATCAGCTTCCATACTTTTGAAATTTGGGGACTCAACTGGCTTCCTTGCTTCTCAGTTTGTGGACACCCTGTGATTGTGTGAGTCAGTACTCCTTAATAAACTCCTCTTCACATCTATCTATCTATCTATCTATCTATCTATCTATCTATCTATCTATCTATCTATATCCATCATCTATATCTCGTATTAGTTCTGTTGCTCTACAGAACCCTGTCTAATACAGCTGGTTACTGAGATTTCTGTAGAACAATTTTCTTCTTCAATTGCTTTATGTTAGGGTAAATTAAAAATAGTAATGGTAACCTGTTCAATCAGTAACTTATTATCACAAGGGACTTAAAAGATTTATTTTAAATCTCTATAATGATAAGAATATAGCTCTTGGAAGTATATTAGTTAAGAATAATAAGATTCCAGTATTCTATGATTTAAAAATATTTTAAGTGACTGAGGTGATTTGGCTCTGTGTCCCTGCCCAAACCTCATGTTGAATTGTAATTCCTAGTGTTGAAGGAGGGGCCTGGTGGGAGCTGATTGGATCATGAGGGTGGATTTTCCCCTTTGCTGTTCTCATGATAGTGAGTGAGTTCTCCTGAGATCTGGCTGTTTAAAAGTGTGTAGCACTTCCCACTTTGAGCTTTCTCTCCTGCTCCACCATGTGAAGATTGAGCCTGCTTCCCCTTCATGTTCTGTCAGGATTGTAAGTTTCCTGAGGCCTCCAGCCATGTCTTCTGTACAGCCTGTGGAACTGTGAGTCAATTAAACCTCTTTTCTCCATAAATTACCCCACCTCAGGTATGTCTTTATAGCAGTGTGACAATGGACTAATACAGTGACAGAGGGATAATATTAAGCACTACTCTCTTCAGAGACAGCCCAACTTCAGAAATATTTCCGAGGAATGAATATAAAATAATCTTACTTTGATCAGTCATACCCAGATATTTTTCTTTAGGTCTGGGCACCAGGATATAAAAACATAGACCACTAGCAATCTGGAAGACATTGAAAAGAAAATGATCAGAAAGAGAATGGACTTACATCATATTATTTGGACATCACTGAATGAACTAGATATGTTAGTCTGAAATGGAGGAATTTTAAGTAAGAAACACAGACTGCCTTCCTGTATTTTACGTATTATAATTGGAAATAGAAAGTACACTTAGTATGTATGACTCTAGAGGGTACAAATACAGTTAAAAGATAAAAGTTTCCAAGAAACAAAATTCAATGTTATACAAAAAATCTTTTAGATAATTAGCAAAATCTTAAAATATAATTAGTGAAATCATTTATTGGTACTGAACTTTAGTGAGGTATTAGACTATATGACATCTATGGTGCCTTCTAACACTTTTATTCTGTAACTTCATGATCTCTAATGTGGTATCAATCACTCTTTGGTGCTCCTAATCTATGTAAGCATAGGAAGCCTATCTATCTATCTATCTATCTATCTATCTATCTGTCTATCTATCTATCCATTTTTCTAACAATCTATATACTTACCTAATCTATATATCTATAAAACTACATTCAGTTTTTAATTAACATCATAGTAGATTTTTAAAATTTTTATGTAACACTGTTCAGAGTGTGAATTCAATGCCTATTTGTTGAATTAAAGTGAAATGGCAAAATCCCACATAAAAAATATAATTCTTTTTGAGAGTCATAGAATTTTCACATTTTCAAACAGATTGTTAATCTATATTTCTTACAATGAATTATTTGATTCAGGAAAGTTTTTACTTAAACTATATTAATCCATGAAAAATTATTGGTTTTTCCATAGGATGTTTGCATACATCACCCTTCTCTCTCCAAAAAGGCCTCAGCAGCTATTAAACTAAAAATGGTATCAATATGTGTCTCCTGGGAAGTGTACTTTCAAATAAGTTTAGAAAAGTAAGATAAAAATAAATCCTTTCCAGAGTTTATTAATCTAAATCTAAATTAATTCTGCTCTACATCTGGGATTATTGGAGACTATATTTAAAAAGCTGAAAGATAACTGGAGAGACAAGGGGGTATTTTGAAAATGAGTGAAGACAAGGAAATAAATGTTACAAATAATATTTTTCTGTAATTTGTCTGTAAATATGTCGATAAAATGACAGCTAAATTAATGTTGAGAATATTTAAATATTCATGGTTTTAAACCATAATAAACAAAATAATAAACACAATTATTTTGAGCTTAAAGACTGTATCACATTTCTTTGTTAAGGTGATTCTCTATTCAGCTTAATGTGCTACCACATTTTGAGTTATTAAAGTGTGCTTAGAAATCTTTGGTTGGTGTTTCTTAGTACATTCGAGTTTGATGTTTGGTACAAACTGGATAGACATACACATTTGCATTTCGATCAAAGTTTGGCAGTGCTTTTCCCTCACATTTATAATCTATAATGCATGAATTTACGTAGGGGTGGAGAAAACACTTACTGAAGAGGAAATAGAAATAAGACCCCAATCTCTCTCACGCCAAACCCAGACTATTTCAATTCAAAATATTCCAGCATTTCTCTTTAATCAGTACAGCTGAAGTCCATATTATAAGGAAGAACAGATATAGCTTCAGAGATAAAATTCTATAGAAGACACTAGAATGAATAATTTGCTACTCCTGGAAAACAAACAAAATGACAAAAAACTCCATAAATAATCAAACAAACTAAATTTTGCTGACTTCACTCTCAAAAGTCAAGAACAACTGAAATTGGCTGAGGCATATGAGAAGAGCAACGCAGAAGGTGAAGGGTATTCAGAGGCAACAGATTATAGAAGATGACCCCAGAATAGGCACCTTGGTTGTGAAAGGTTTACTCTAAAGAGCAAAAGCAATATTTTGAATTTATAACACCCATAGTGAGAGCTGTGGTGAGCAAGAATGAGATATAGTTGAAACAAAGTGTAGGAGAATTACAGATTTAGGTGCAAAGAGAATGTGGAGAAACCAGTATCAGCAAACATCCAAAAACACAACAAGAGGCACATACATGTCCTGAAGCTCAAGGATTTACCATGAGGGTTCACAGGTTGTGTCCATTTGACAAGGCTATTCAGATACTTGGGGTTGACAAGGTTAGTAGCAAAGTGTACCCTGAATATGGTTAGAATCAGAGGAGGTGAGTTAAACACCACCTCTGTGGAAACAGTAAAGACAGGAGCCTCTGTTTTAGGTAACCTGGACAAAGAATCAGAACTTTTCCTTCACTGATGCATAGCAATGTCCTGTAAATAGCTGACCCAGAAAAATCTAATTTATTGACAAGTGAGTAGAAAAAGAAAACTGCTACTTTATCCACAGAAAGGCTTTTAAAATCTTTAGAAAAGAAACAGAATGCATAAACAGATTTTTAAAACCCACTTATCAGAAAATGCATTGCTTAAAATAGAAAAAAATATGACCTATCCTTTTCATACAAATTAAAAAAAAATAATGAAACAATTGCTTCTGAGAAGAAGTGCATGAAGTGCAAATTAAAAAGCCTGGGGAAAAATTGGTGAGACAACTTAAGGAAATGTGAATAGTCTAAATATGCCAACTGAAAATGTCAAAGTTCTAAATATACCAATTAAAAGACAGGGATGATCAG
Source organism: Macaca nemestrina (assembly GCF_043159975.1). Lineage (NCBI taxonomy): Eukaryota > Metazoa > Chordata > Mammalia > Primates > Cercopithecidae > Macaca > Macaca nemestrina. The sequence continues at coordinate 160,937,239 of NC_092127.1, forward strand.
ATCCAAATATATGTTCTTTACAGGAAACCCACATTAAATATAGAGACTCAGATTAAAAGTAAAGAAATGGAGACAGATATATCATGTTACTACTAATCAAAAGACAACTGGAGTTAGTCACATAAAGCAGACTTAAGACCAAGGAAGATTATTAAGGTAAAGAGAGGCATTGCATAATGATACAGAGACTGATTCTCCAAAGAGACATAATTCCAATGCGCCCAACAAAAGAACATCAAAATAGGTGAGGCAAAATCTGATAGAACTGTAGGATGAAATAGGCAAATCCACTGCTATAGCTCAAGGGTTCAATACCTTTCTTTCAGTAATTCATAAATCATTGCAGGCAGAAAATCAGTAAGGATATAGTTGATATGAACATCGCTATCAGTCAACTTAATCTCGTTAACATTCACAGAATAATTCATTCAACAACCATAAAATAAACATCCTTCTCAAGCTCTCATGGAGTATTGACTAAGACAGATCACACTCTGGACTCTAAAAATACCTGAAGAAATTTAAAAGAGTATAAATTATACAAAGAATGTTCTCACACTACAATGTAATTAAGCTGGAAATAAATTACAGGAAAATCCTTTAGCGTTTGGAAATTAATGACATACATTTAAATAACACAAGTCAGAAAAATTTAAAACTATTTTGAATTATATAATATCAAAATTTGTAAAGTACAAAATATTATACGACTTATCAAAGTTTGTGGAGTTAAGTGAGTGCAATTCTTAGAAAGGCATATGTAGTATTGGCCGGGCGAGGTGGCTCACACTTGTAATACCAGCACTTTGGGAGGCCGTGGTGGGCAGATCACAAGGTCAAGAGATCGAGATCATCATGGCCAACATGGTGAAACCCCATCTCTACGAAAAATACAGAAATTAGCCGGGCATGGTGACAAGCACCTGTAGTCCCACTACTTGGAAGGCTGAGGCAGGAGAATCACTTGAACCCAGGAAGCAGAGGTTGCAGTGAGCCAAGACTGCGCCACTGCACTCCAGCCTGGTGATAAAATGAGACTCCATCTCAAAAAAAAAAAAGAAAAAGAAAAAAAGACATATGTAGTATTAAAAGCGTATATTAGAAAAGAAGAAAGTAAACCAATAAGATGAGCTTCTATCTTAGGAAACTAGAGAAAAACAATTTAAGCCTAAAATAAAACAGAAAAAGAAAAAATAAAAATTAGAACAGCCATCAGTGAAATTGTAAATAGTAAAATAATAGAGAAAATCAGCAAAACCAACAACTGGTTATTTGAAAAATTACTAACATTGATAAACTTATAGCCAGGTTTACCAAGAACAATGAAATAAAGACACAAATTACCCATATCACAAATGAAGGAGGGGTCATCACTAGTGATTCTGCACACACTAAAAAGGTAATTTTAAAATACTAGAAACCACTCTGTTCCTACAAATTTGATAAATTGAATGAAATGAACCAATTCCTTTAAAAAACACAAACTACTCAAACTCACACAAGGGAAAATAGATAACGTGAATAAGCCTGAATCTGTTTTAAAAGAGAATAAATAATAACCTTCCAAAAAAGAAAGCACCAGTCCCAGATGGTTTCACTGGTGAATTCTACCAAACATTTAAGAAAGAAATCACAGCAATTCTCCATAAAGTTACCTGGAAAACAGAAGTAGAGGGAATACTTTCTAATTCACTTAACGAGACCAGTATTACCCTAATATCAAAATCAGATAAAGACATTGGATAAATGGAAGACATTAGAAAAATGGAAGCTACAGATCAATATCTCTCATGAACAACATAGATGCAAAATTATCCAGAAAATATTAACAAATCAAATCCAAAAAGGTATTGAAAGAAAGTATACTACAACCAAATGGGATTTATTCCAGGAACACCAGGCAGGGTAAACATTAGAAAATCAATCAATGTAATTACCTCTTTGACAAGCTGAAAAGAAAAATCACATGATTACATCAGTTGCTACAGAAAAATAAATTGACAAAATCCAGCACCCATTTACGACTTTAAAAAAAAGTATCAGAAAACCAAGAACAAAAGGAAACTTCCTCAATTCAGAAAGGAAAGATACAATAAATGTTGTTGGAACAACTGGGTAAATATCTAGAGAAATTAATTCTGGTCTATACCTCACACTACAGACCAGAATACACCTCAAATAGTTCAAATATTCAAAATTTTAAAAATTAAATATTACAGCATTGAAAAATATTTTTAAAACTTGGATTAGTGAAGACCTTCAATTTATGTTCAAAGCCTAGAAATTAACTCCTGTGTTGTGAAAACTGATATTAAAAAATTTTCAAGAAAATATATAGCTCATATCACAAAGGCTCATATATGTAAGGAACTCTTAGAAATCAATTAGAAAAATACTTATAGTTCAAAGAATATAAGTAGCTAATGAAAATAAACTAAAATTAAAAAGGCTTTTAAACATATAAACGGTGCTTAACTTTGTTTCTAAGAAAGGAAATATGAATTAAAATTACACTGACATATTGCTTTCTACCTGTCGCATTGGAAAAAATAAAATGGAAAGATATAAAGACAAAAACTTTCATTTTTTGATGATCTTAATGTGAGTTTGTATGATTTCTGTAGGGGTACATTGGGCAGTTATATACAATTTAAAAATGTATTAAATCTTTAATCCAGTCACCACAATTCAGTTAATTAATTTTCCTATGGACACAATTGCACAACTGTAAAATAATTTATGGTCAAGTAAGAATTGAGGCATTGTTTATTATATCAATGGATTGAAAACCTAAATGTCTATCAATGGGTCAGTTGGTTAAACACATTTTAATATATTATTTAATGTAATATTTAATAACTGTAAAAGAATAAAAAAGTATCTGTAGATTAGTATAAAAAGATCTTCAAAATATAAAAAGTAAAAAACAAAAACAATCTGCATAGAATTATGCATAATAAAGCTTTTATTAAAAAGGTAATATGCTTTTTATTTTTAAAAGGGAAAATAGCACTATATATTCATAACTTTTGGTATTTTATTTTTAAAAACTCTGGAGAAATATGCAAGAAACCAATAATGGTAGTTGCATATTTGGGGTAATAAGGAAGCAAGGTAGCACCAATTTTATTGAATTTACAAATGTATTACCAAAATCACAAAAAGGTGTTAAATGTCTCCATAAAGGAAGGTACAATGTCTGATGGAATCCCTCTTTCTACATTAACACCCAGGCCTTTGGGTCCAGGTGCAAACACAGTTACTGATGTTCCCCCCAGCCTGCCCACCACAGTTCCATGGATTTATCTCAGTGGAACATGGCTGAGCATGGTAAATAAAAAGAGCTACCTATTTAAAAATTCATAATACTTAGTCCATGTAGTTTTATTTGGCAATGTCCCTGTGATGGTTAATTTTAAGTGTCAACTTGACTGAATTAAGCAATACCCAGAGAAGCGGGGCACAGTGGCTCATGCCTGTAATCCCCATATTTTTGGGAGGTCAAGGCAGGTGGATCACTTGAGCCCAGGTGTTTGAGACCAGTCTAGACAACATGGCAAAACCCCTCTCTACAAAAAAATACTAAAATTGGCCAGGCATGCTGTCACATGCCTGGAGTCTCAGCTGCTGGGGTCTGAGGTGGGAGGATTGCTTTAGCTCAGGAACTTAAGGCTTCAATGAGCCATGATCACACCTCACACCTCTGTACTCCAACCTGGGTGACAGAGTGAGAGCCTGTCTAAAAAATAAATAAATAAATAAAATAAAATACACACACACAGAGACAGAGAGAGAGACAGAGAGAGAGAGAGAGAGAGAGAGAGAGAGAGAGAGAGAGAGAGAGAGAGAGAGAGGAGAGAGAAATACCCAGAGAACTGGTAAGGCGTTCCTTCTGTATGTGTCTGGAAGGGTGTTTTTAGAGGAGATTGGCATGTTAGTCAGTGGACTGAGTGGAAGATCTGTCCTCAATGTGAGCTGGCACCATTCAATCAACAGGTGGCCCAGATAAAACAAAAAGGGCAGACAAAAGATTATTTTCTTTCTCTTTCTCTCTCTCTCTCTCTCTCCTGGAGTGGGGATGCTTTTCTTCTCATGCTCTTAGACATCAGACCTCTAGGCTCTCTGGCCTTTGAACTATAGGACTTACAACAGCAGTCCCCTGGTCTTAAGGTCTTAAGGCTTAGTCTGAGAATTACACCAACAGCTTCCTTGGTTCTTTGGATTTGGGACTTGGACTGAGCCATGCTACCAGCATCCCAAGGCCTCCAGCTTGCACACGACCTGTCCTGGGACTTCTAAGTCTCCATAATCATGTGTGCCAATTTCCCTAATAGATTCCATCTCATGTATCTTTCTGTATCTATATCTATTATCTATTATATTGGTTCTGTTTTCCTAAAGAACACTGACTGTTATAGCACCCAACTGAATACAACATTAGAAGGAAGAAAATCCTAATACTCCTTTCTGACTCAAAAACCCACCTTGGCCTGCCTGGCAGAAAGTTCGAGAGACCTAGTGGGATGTATGAAGCAGAAGAAAACTAGGAACAACTAGATCCACAGATATGGTAAAGGCCATATCTCTGTAGCTTGCTGCACATCAGTCTAATCTACAAAGTCTAGCTTCAAGGTCTATAAAAGAAAGTGGCCATGGGCTGGTCCCTTTGTGTCCAGCGGCAGTGAATAAGTGTTCAGAGAAATTTCCACTGCATCGATTTCACAGAACTCTGACCACTGAAAACGATTACATGCAGGAAGCCTTGGCACTCAAAGCAGCCAGGACAAGCCTATCTATGGAAATACCCTGAGGTGCAGAGGGGTGAATATCAATCTGGAAGGGGAACATGAATAATCATATATCCCCCAGAGTACATACAACAACAAAAATATACTGATGGACTCATACCAGTTTAATTGTGTAACAAAATGGAGGAATATGCCTGAAACCAAAGGACACCTCAGCCAAAGACTGACTTACTGTTTAAAGTAGATAGGAGATTACAGCCAAGAAAGATAATTGACAAATGTGTATACACTAACTGCAGAAGCCTGAGAGATTGGTTGCAAAAATGCCCTCAGTTCTCCACCCCTCCATGATTCCCACCCTTTGCAACATGACTTTGCAAATCCACTTTTCAAAATGAGATCTACCCCTTTAATCTCAGCTGGTCTCTTGACTTGCTTTTGTTCAACAGGGTGTAACAGAAGTGACTGTCAGTTTCAAGTCTAGATATCAACAGGTTTTGTATACTTTCACTCTCTTTTGAATTTCTATGCCTGCCAAGAGAATAAGTACAGGCTAAACTGCTAGAAGAAAGAAACCACCTAGAGTAGTGCCAAGGCACTCTTTCTGAATCCATGCCAGACCAGCCAGCTTTCAGTCCACCTACAAGTTATCAGCTAGATCAGCAGAACTGCTCAGGCACCACATCAACTCATGAGACATAATAAATGGTTGCCATTTAAAACTACCAATGGTTGGAGTTGTTGGTTCCCCAGCAATTGCATTTATATATGAAATTTGAATACTGAGAATAAGAAGGAATTAAGGAAAAGAGGGAGGGAGGGAGGAAGAAAGGGACACCAACATCGATTCATATTTACTTAATGTGTTTGTCTTAGCGAATTTTATTTCCCCACTCCCCAGTGGTTAAAACCTGATAGTAACGTAAGAGTTAAGTTAATCTTCTCTTCAGTTTGAGCTGCACTAATTAATTTAAAGGGTAGAGTGTCATCATGCCTATTGCCTCTGACTGTTAACAGTTTCAGACTTCAGATTACTAAAGGTTTTTATAACTATTGGTTCATCTTCCCCTCACGATAAACCTGATAAATTGGTCATTTCAATTATGAGAAAACTGGTTTAGGATATTGAACAGATTTATTAAGTGCCAAAGTTTGACCAGAGTTTGTGCGTGTAAGTTTCAGAATTTGACCAAGACTCCTATTTTGTGAATTCAAATTCTGCAAGTAGAAAAGGTAATTAAATTGGCAAATGACGTATGTGATATGGTTTGGCTGTGTTCCCAACCAAATCTCATCTTGAACTGTAGCTCCCATAATTCCCATGAATTCCCATGTATTGTGGGAGAGGCGTGGTGGGAGGCAATTGAATCATGGGGGTGGGTCTTTTGCTTGCTGTTATCGAGGTAGTGACTAAGTCTTACAAGATCTTTTTGGTTTTATAAAAGATGGTTTTATAAGGGAGTTCCCTCGCACAAATTCTCTCTTGCCTGCTGCCATGTAAGATGTGTCTTGCCTCCCCTTTGCTTTCTGCCATGATTGGGTGGCCTCCCCAGCCATGTGGAACTGTGAGTCCATTAAACCTCTTTCCTTTATAAATTACCCAGTGTCACGTATGTCTCTATTAGCAGCATGAGAACACACTAATACAATATGTCAAACTCTTGTTATCCTGAACACTTCTAAAGGTTAATAGCAGTATCTCACTTATCTATGACACATTTATAATAGCTTTACCTTTTACTTGTTTTGTAAGATTGGGAATATCATTTAAATACTTGTACTTTGGTTCTCTTAACTATAAAATGATTATCATTGCAACTGACTTACAGTGAGCATTAAAAGACATGATACATGTAGAACCATTGCTCAATGTCTGTCACAAAGTCAGCACATAGCACTAAATGAATAGTACCATAATATTAGTTGTACAACACAGTTGATGATTAGTAAATGATAATTAAATATTATTGAAACAAGTAATAATAAAAATACATTGTTTTCCCTTTAATTGTATTAACTTAAACTTCTGCTGTGAGACACTTCTGGTGACTTCTTTTTAAGCATAGGTGCTAAATTCTATTAAAAATTTGGCCAAAACAAGCCTATTCATTCCCCCTAGTAATTTAGTATCTGCTTTAGCAATTCAAATTATTTGAAGACTTGAAAAATGGATGAAAACAAGGATTGTCTTTTATAATTCAAAGTAAATAAATACATGCAATAAACAGTACCTGTTTGCTAACATAATTGTTACTTCTCACCCTGAAATAGATCAGAAACAAAATATTAAAGATAATCTTAATTAGAAATAAATTGTAAAAGTAGATTATGTCATGAAAATGTCAAAACAAGTCAAGCAACTTAACAAAAATTTCAGACATAGGGATGTCATTTCAGCTTGTTTTTAAATATCCAGACAGACTCAGATTTCCACTGACAGGGCTCTCTCTTCACTGAATTTGCCAGACTTTTGGCATTACAGACACATCCTCATAATCACTAACCTCTATATGTAGACACAGGAAAATCTAGAATCATGCTCCTTACCGCAAGAATGAAATTGACTATTGCCACATCTTAAACTAGAAATTAAAAGATAATCTACCGTGATTTATTAATGACAGTTAATTAAACCATTCCCTGAGTAATAAAATTTTCTTTAAATTAGAAAAATATGATTTTATTTGTTTACTTTCATAAAACATAATATGGGCTCAGATTCTGGACATTTTACCATAATTTCCATTTAATTCATATCAAAGTATCAAATATTATTTTAGTACTATCTTATTTTGGATAGAGCAAAAGCAGAACAGTACTAGATACATTATTATAGGAATATAAGGAAATATATGTCTGACAACTCTGTGAGAGGTGTGTATTTGATCCCTCAGCACTAAGGCTTCTACTAGTAACTACTACCATATTAGCTTTTTGAAAAGCAGCTTTATATAATAGATAAACAAACGGAGGAAAGCAGGACATTCCTACGAGACAGCTAGGCTCCACTATTCTTGGGTTGTGTTATTTAGGAGCACACCTTGGATCTTCTTCAGCACATGGCTATGCTTTTCCTTTTCCCTGACTTCTGCAGTAAGGTGTGCTGCACAAAATAAGATTTCTCAAGTATGCCACCATTGATGTTTCATGCTGGGTAATTCCTTGGGGGAAGTTTGGACTGTTCTCTGCATTTTAAGTTGTTTCATTCTTTCATTTAGCAGGCTGTCCAAAGGCCAGCCCACCTGGCATCCTTGTCCCAAGCAAAGCTTCATCACAACCTCCACTAACAACCACAGCCTAAGCCACTGAGGAAGTTATAGACACAACTAACATTGATTACAGCAGAAGAAATCATATGCAGACTATACTACTGCACCTACCAGAAACAAAGCCAAAGCACACTAGCTAACTAACACTATAAATATATCTATTGGAAAAAGCTTTTCCTTACAAAAAGTCTTTCCCCTTCCAGTCCATAAAAATTGGAAGAAGTAATTGTTACACCAGGCATGCAGATATCAAAGTAAGGACACAAGAAACATAAAAAAGCCAGGAAACAGGACATCCCCAAAGGAATACAATAATTCTCCAGTAACAGATCCTACCAAAAAGGAAGTATATTACATGCCTGAAAAAGAATTCAAAATAATAATATTAAAGAAACTCAGAGAGATACAAAAGAGCACACATAAACAACACAAAGAAATCAGGAAAACAATTAATGATTTAATGAGAAATTCAATAAAGAGATAGGTACTATAAAAAAGAACAAAACAGAAATCCTGGAAGTAATTCAGTGAATAAAATAAAAATACAATTGAGCACTTTAACAACAGAGTAGATCAAAAAGAAGAAGGAATTTCTGAATTTGAAGATAGGTCTTTTGAAATAACCCAGTAGGAGGAAAAACAAAGAATAAAGAAAGTCTACATGAATTTTCATGAATTTTGAATTTCTACTGCTGTCATGTGAATAAGTACAGTCTAAACTGCTAGAAGAAAATAAATCACCTACAGTAGTGCCAAGGCACTCTTTCTGAATCTATGACAGAACAGCCAACTTTAAGACTACCTAAAAGCTGTCAGCTAGATCCTCGAAGCTACTCAGGCACCCCATGAACTCGTGAGACATAATAAATGGTTGTCATATATAGGCCATCATAAAGTGAAAATATTCAAATTTGGGGAATTCTAGAAGTAGAAGAGACAGGTAATGCTTAGAAAACCTATTTAAAAAAATAATAGATGAAAACTTCCCAAATCTAGCAAGAGATATAAACATCCAGATACAAGAAGCTAGAAAATTCACAAATAGGTGAAACCTTAAAGGTCTTCTCCAAAGCACATTATAGTCAAACTGTCAAATATCAAAGAAAGATTTCTAAAAACCACCAGAGAAAAGGGTCAAGTCATATATAAGGGAAGCCCAAACAGATTAACAGCAAATTCCTCAGAAGAAACTTTACAGGCCAAGACAGAATGACATGAAATATTTAAAGTGCTGAAAAAAACCCTGTCAGTCAGGACTATTACACCCAGTAACATTATTATTCAAAAATGAAGGAGAAATAAAGCCTTTTGCAGACCATCAACAACTGAGGGAATTTATTACCATTAGATTGGCCCTTCGAGAAATACTTATGGAAGTCCTACATCTGGAAATGAAAGGATGATATCTACCAGCATGAAGGACGAATGGATATACAAAATATACAAAAGGATAAAACTCAGTTGTAGAGCAAATATACAAATGAGAAAGAGGAAGGAGTCAAGCATTACCACCACATAAAACCATGAAACCACAATGAGAACAAGTGATAAAGAAAGAAACAAAGGTTATACAAAACAAACAGAAAACCATTAACAAAATCACAGGAATAAGTCCTCATCTATCAATAATACCCTTGAATGTGAATGGAATAAATTCCCCAATTAAAAGATACAAACTTGCTGAATGAATGAAAAATATAACCCAATTATACAATGCCTACAAGAAACTCACTTCACTTGCTAAGACACATATAGGCTCAAAGTGAAGGGATGGAGAAAAAAATATTTCACACAAACAGAAACCAAAAGGAAGCAGGAATACCTATATTTATATGAGATAAAACAGACTTTAAGTCAAAAACTGTAAAAAGAGACAAAGTATTTCATTATATAATAGTAAAGGGTAAGATAATATAACAATTATGAATGCATATTTACCCAACACTAGAGTACCCAGATGTAAAGCAAATATTAGGTCAAATGGAGAGACAGACTTCAATAAAATAATAGTTGGTGATTTTAGCACCCTACTCTCCACATCAGACAGATCATCTATATAGGAAGTAATGAAACATTGGACATAAAATGCACTTTAGACCAACTGACATTCACAGAACAGTTTTTGCAACATCTGCAGAGTACCCATTCTTCTCATCAGCATATGGAACATTTTCTAGGACAGACCTTATGTGAACCCACAAAACAAGTCTTAACAAATTTTTAAAAGTGCAAATTATATCAAGGATCTTCTCAGAACACAATAGAACAAAACTGAAAATCAATAACAAGAAGAATTTTAGAAACTGTACAAGCACCTAAAAATTGAACAGCATGCTCCTGAGTGACCAGTGGGCCAATGAAGAAATTAGGAGGAAAAATTTTAAAAATCTTTTAAAATAAAAGAGAAACATAAAATACTGAAACCAATGGACACAGCAAAAACATTGCCAAGAGTGAAGTTTGTATCAGTAAGTGTCTACCTTAAAAAGTAGAAAGATTTCAAATAAACAACTTAATGATGCCCCTCAAAGAATCAGAAAAGCAAGAACAAATAAAAATCCAAATTAATAGAAGGAAAAAAATAATAAAGATGGGCTGGGCATTGTGGCTCACACCTGTAATCCCAGCACATTGGGAGGCCAAGATGGGCAGATCAATTGGGCTCAGGAGTTTGAGATCAACCTGGGGAACATGGCCAACCCTCATCTCTACAAAAACTACAAAAGTTATCTGGGTGTGGTGACATGTGTCTGTAGTCCTAGCTATTCAGGAGGCTGAAGTGAGAGGATCGCTTGAGCTCAGGAAGTCAAGGCTACAGTGAACTGTGATCATGCCACTGCACCACTCCAACCTGAGAAACAAAGCAAGACCTTGTCCCCAAAAATAAAAAATAAAAAAAATAAAAATAAATAAATAATAAAGATAAAAGGAGAAATCAATAAAATAGAGACTAAAAAACCACAAAGGGTCAACAAAGTGAAAAGTTGGATTCTTGAAAAGAGAAATAAAATTGATAAACTACTAGTGAGTCCAACCAATAAACGGAGAAGCCCCAAGTAAAGAAAATCAGAAACCAAAGAGAAGAAATTACAACTGATACGACAGAAATACAATGAATCATTAGTGACTATTATGAACAATTATATGCCAACAAATTGGAAAATTTAGAAGAAATGGATAAATTCCTGGATATATAAAATTTACCAAGATCGAACTATGAAAATATTTTTTAAAAGCCTCACCAAACCAAAAATGATTAATAAAATTGAAACTGTAATAAAAAGTTTCTCATCAAAGAAAAGCCCAGGAACTAATAGCTTCACTGTTGAATTCTACTAAACATTTAAAGAAGAACTAATACCAATTCTACTCAAATTCTTCAGCTACTATGGAAAACAGAAGGATCCTCAAAAATAGAGCTACTGTATGATTCAGCAGTTCCACCACTGGGTACTTGTCCAGAGCAAAATAAATTAGTATATTAAAGGATACCTGCACCCCCATGTTTACTGCATGCTATTCACAATGGAAAAGATACAGAATCAATCTAACGGTCCTCAAGGATGAAGGGATAAAGAGAATATGATATACATATACAATGGAATAGTGCTCAGCCATAAAAAAGGACAAAATCTGCCAGGCGCAGTGGCTCATGTCTGTAATCCCATTTTGAGAGGCCAAGGCGGGTGAATCACAAGGTCAAGAGATCAAGACTATCCTGGCCAGTGTGGTGAAACTCCGTCTCTACTAAAAATACAAAAATTATCTGGGTTTGGTATTGTGTGCCTGTAGTCCCAGCTACTTGGGAAGCTAAGGCAGGAGAATTGCTTGAACCTGGGAGGCGGAGGTTGCAGTGAGCCAAGATCGGATCATAGCACTTCAGCCTGGTGACAGAGTGAGACTCCATCGCAAAAATTAAAAAAAAAAATTAAAAACAATTTTTAAAAAGGATAAAATCCTGTCATTTATAGCCACATGGATTGAATTGGAGGTCATTGTGTTAAGTGAAATAATCCAAGCCCAGAAAGACAAATATTGCATGTTCTCAATCATATGGGGGTGCTTAAAAAAAAAAAAAGTTGATCTCATGAAGGCAAGGAGCTGAAATATAGTTACTAGAGGCTGGGAAGGGGATAGAGGGCTGTAAGAAGCAGTTGAATAACGGGTATTAACATACAGTTAGATGGAAGAAATAAGTTCTAGTGTTTGACAGAACAATAATCTGAGTACAGCTAACAGGAATTTATTATATATTGCAAAATAGCTAGAAGGGGATATTCAAACGTTCCCAATGCAAAGAAATGATGCATGTTTGAGATGATGTATGTCCCCTGATTTGATAATTACATATTGTATGCACATATCAAAATCTCATATGTACCCAAAAAATATGCACAATTTTTTTGTATCAATCAATAAATAAATGTTTATGTAAGAGGCAACACTAAAAGGTAGATGTTAGAATGGTCCTTTAGATCTTGAATTTACAAAAAAAGTTTTATTCTATTAATCCATGTTGTCTATATTACCATCTATTAGTACTCTGTTTTAGTATTCTAACTTATTCCAGTATATATATCTTGAGATACAAGAGTGCAAAGGATAGTGAGATGAAGGATTTAGATTTGCATACCCAAACTTAGCATACAAATGGACATTCTATGTAATCAGAACATATTAAGTGGGCTTATTTATACGTACAGGTACACACATGCACACACACACGCTATATTTATTACAGTCAAAGTCCCAAAATCAAAACTTGTAACTGGCAGAAGTATTCAAATGAGAAAACGAACAGTGGTTTATACTAAAGAAACAGAGAAAATGGCCCTTTAATATAGGCCTTTACCAAAAGTTAGATGAGAAAATACAATGTTGGGAAATGTGTATATATGGAACTAGAAAAAATGATCTTTGAGTTTCCAGTTGCTGGAAGTCTGTCCAATTCTCACCAACAGGGATTCTGGGAAATCTTCATCTTAGCTGAGATCCATGGCTCTCAGGCCTCTTTGGACCTAGAGCTAGATGAAAGTTATTACTTCTCAATTTCAAGACCCAGTTAATTTCCAACCACAGAAGGATTGATAGTGGGACTAGACATTGCTTTCCTTGGAAGCAGAAAAGCTGCTGAGAGAAGAAAATCATATGACAGGACAATTTTAAATTCTGAGAGAGTCATTCAAAATGAGCATCATGAATAACATTCCAGCATTCTGGTCCACCTTCTTTTTCCCAGCTTGTTTTGGGAACCATGAGACATGTAGCATCACGTCTATCTACACAGACATGGGCTGTTCATAAAATGTCTTTGAGAAAATGATTGGACTAACACAACAGCCATATTGTAAAAATAGGACCGAAAGAAAGAAGGAAGGAAGAAAGGAGGGAAGAAAGGAACTGAGAGAGGGAGAGAGAGAGGGAGGGAGGGAGGAAGGGAGGACGGGAGGAAGGAGAGAGGAGTTCAGAAAATGTTAGGAATTCAGAGAGTTCAGAGAGTGTTTGGCATTTATATCATCTAGAGAAACATTCTTAAAACTTCAAGGGCACAGTTCTGCTAAATGTATATCATATTTAAATGACTAAGGAAAACTCTTCCATATTTTCCATTTCAACCAACTGCCTTCAGAGTAGTTTTGACTTTATAATTCTTTCTAAGAACAAGGCAACATTGCTTTTTTAACATTATTGTAAATAAAATACCCATTTTAATGATTTTCCCAAAGTCAAGGAGGTTTTATTTTCCAAATGTAAGTTGGTACTACTATTCCTATAACCAGAAATCTGTGAAAAATTTAAATGCCCTTTCTCTGGCTTCAAAACATTATTTCTACTAGAAAAGTCATTTGAAAGAGAAAATCACCCTGTACACAAAAGCATGCAGTGTGTAATGCCTCTCAGCAGCAGATCCCCAGAAGCTTTTGCTTTGTAGCACTGGATGGCTTAACAATAGACTTCAACAGCAGCGGAAACATTGAAAAGATTTTAAAGACTCAAAGAGGTGCTTGCAGGTAAGAGTTACAATTATACACAAACAGAAGCAGCAACCAAGCCAGCAGGACAGAAAAGCGCTCAAACATAGAGAAAATGTGTAGAAAAGAACAAAGATGTCTGAGATAAAGTTGTAGAAGGGAAGCAAAGGCGATTGAGAGTATTAAAAAATGTACTTCAAGTTTTGAAATGTAAAGGTGAAGGTAGGGGCCATTAGAATAGGGCTTCAAACTCACTTTTCTACTCGTCTTAAATTTAAAGCAAGCCTTTACTTATCATTGCTCAATTCTTTTAGTATGCTAAATATTATATTTTTACATAATAGTTTCAACCAACATTAAAGATGGTTTTGATTATTTTGCTAAAGTAAAGGATATTTGGTTCAAAGATGAACTGGTGAGAAATCTGTGAGAAATTCTTAAATGCCCTTTCCTCAGCTGTAAAGGACCTATTGGTGGGTAAAAGAATATCCTCGGCAGACCAAAATATGAGGACCATAATTGACTTTGAGATAAAACTTCTGAGCTTTAAAATCCATTACCTGGTGTGCCCAGAGGACATGCCACTCATGGTGCTACTACCAGTCAATAAGGCGGGAGGTAGGGGGTAGGAAGAGAAACTAGTACCGACCAGGGTTCCTCTGATGGCTCAGAACCTCTCCTCTATAGCAGTAAAGGACACTTCCCTCAACTGTTTCTCTCTTCCTCATGTGTTAGACCTAAATGTTGGTCACATTGGCCCTACCAGCCTTTTCCAGTTCCCTCTCTAGTTTCTCTCATTAAGACATCTCAATTAATATTATCCTCGAATGTTAATTCAATCTTGATGTTTGACCAAAACTAAGAACCTATTCTTAAACATATTCTTATTCTTCAGCTTCATGGTTTGATGCTTCTGAAATTCTAGGGAAAACCCAAGCACTGATACCCTAGGAAAATTCTGTCCTAGAATTTGTTTCTAAAAATTCTCCTCAAGGGAAAGCCTTCCATAAAGTGAAATAAAAAAACAAAATGTTTATAATATATTGTTTAGTGAAATATGATTTTTTTTAATTTTATTTTTTATTTCTATAGGCTTTTAGGGAACAGGTGGTGTTTGGTTACATGAAAAAGTCCTTTAGTGTTGATTTCTGAGATTTTGGTGCACCCATTACCCAAGAAGCATACATTGTACCCAATGTGTAGTCTTTTATCTCTCACCCTCTCCCTCACTTTCCCCTAAGTCCCCAAAGCCCAATGTATCATTCTTATGTCTTGGAGTTCTCATAGCTTAGCACCAACTTATAAATGAGAACATACAATGTTTGCTTTCCATTTCTGAGATGCTTCACTTAAAAAATTAGTCTTCAATTCTATCCAGATTGTTGCAAATGCCATTATTTTGTTCCTTTTTATAGCTGAGTAGTATTCCATGGTATATAAATATATACCACATTTTCTCTATCTACTCATTGATTGATGGACATTTGGGCTGGTTCCATATTCTTGCAACTGCAAATTGTGCTACTATAAACATGCATGTACAAGTATCTTTTTTGCATAATGACTTATTTTTCCTCTGGGTAGATACCTAACAGTGGGATTGCTGGATCAAATGGTAGATCTACTTTTAGTTTTTAAAGGAAACTCCACAGTGTTTTCCACAGTGGTTGCACTAGTTTACATTCTGACCAACAGGGTAAAATGTTCTCTCTTCACCACATTCACGCCAATATCTACTTTTTAAAATTTTTTTGATTATGGTCATTATTGCAGGAGTAAGGTGGTATTGCATTGTGGTTTTGATTAGCAGTGAAATGCGACTTTAAAATGGCATAACAATTACTAAAAATTATGATCTCAGTTATGAAAAATAGAATTCATGGAATGAGGAATGAGGATGCCCTGATCCACTTAATGTTGTCATAAAAGAATACCTGAGGCTGGGTAACGTATAAAGAAAAAAGGCTTGTTTGACTCATAGTTCTAATGATTGAAAAGTTCAAGGTTGACATCTGCATTTGGTGAGGGCTTCAAGCTTCTTCCACTCATGGCCAAAGGTGAAGAGCAGCTGGTGTGTGTGTGCAGGAGACACATGCTGAGAAAGGAAGCAAAATAGAAATCAGGGAGGTGCCAGGCTCTTTTTAACAACAAGCTTTTGCAGGAAATAATAATCACCCCTGATGGAGGAATTTAACCTATCCCTGAGGGATCCAGCTCCATGACCAAACACCTTCCATTAATCCCCACCTCCAATACTGGGGATCAAATTTTAATATCCAAATGGTTTAACATCCAAATCATAGCATAAAATAATGAATAATACTTGGTGTTTTTTACTCTGTTTACTCTTCTTTTATTATATTCTAAGTTTGCTAAGTGGAGTGTGTTATCATTTGATTTTGTATTTGGAAGAAAAATAAAAATACATATGAAATATATTAAATAAGTTGAGGGCTTGGAGGGAAGTGAGACAAAAATCAAACAATGCAGAATATCTCGTGGATCCTTGTGTGTCTTCTTTCCCCAAGAAATAGTGAGAGCTAGACTCTTAACTGATTCCTAGTATGTGCATACTATGGTTTAAATGCCCTCTCCCAAACTCATGTTGAAACTTAATCTCCAATGTAGTAAGACTGAGCATTAGGGCTTTTAAGAGATAACATCACACACCGGGGCCTATCATGGGGAGGGGGGCGGGGGGAGGGATTGCATTGGGAGTTATACCTGATGTAAATGACGAGTTGATGGGTGCAGCACACCAACATGGCACAAGTATACATATGTAACAAACCTGCACTTTATGCACATGTACCCTACAACTTAAAGTATAATAATAATAAATAAATTTTTAAAAAAAGAGATAATTGGGTTATGAGGTCTCTGCCCTCATGAATTAATTCATTCATAGTTAATGGATTAATAAATTAATGGGTTGCTATGGGAGTAGAATTGGTGACCTTATGAGGAAAGGAAGAGAGACCTGAGCTAGAATGTTAGCATACTCAGCCCCCTTTTCATGTAATGCCCTGTGCTACCAGGGTGTGCTGCAGAAAGTCCCTACCACAGCCGGGCGTGGTGGCTCACGCCTGTAATCCCAGCACTTTGGGTGGCTGAGGCGGGCAGATCACGAGGTCAAGAGATCGAGACCATCCTGGCTAACACGGTGAAACCCTGTCTCTACTAAAAAATACAAAACATTAGCCAGGGTGGGGTGGCGGGCACCTGTAGTCCCAGCTAATCGGGAGACTGGACAGGAGAATGGCGTGAACCTAGGAGGTGGAGCTTGCAGTGAGCCGAGATTGTGCGCCACTGCACTCCAGTCTGGGTCACGAAGCGAGACTCTGTCTAAAAAAAGAAAAAAGAAAAAAGAAAAAAAAGGCCCTACCAGCAAGAAGGCTGTCACCAGATGCACATCCTCAACCTTGGACTTCATAGCCTCCAAAAATGTAAAAAATTAATTCATTTTCTTTATAAATTACCCAGTTTCAGATATCATGTTATAAGCAATACAAAGTACACTAAGATAGTACCTACCCATTGTACCCTCTCACCAAAGAAGTCTGCCCAATCTGACAGCCTTGCTTTTCTGTTAGAGGAGGTGCAGTCCTGATCTTTGTGTGCTAGATTTCTTCAAAGTGCTCCATCGTCTCATTAACAATATGTAAGACACTCAGGAAGCACCCAGAGATTCTCATTCCACCTCACTGGGGCTTGCTGCAGTGACCAGTGCAGCTGGAGAGCCCAGCCAGCCCTCCAAAGTGTGCGTTTGTGTCAATCTCCTGCACTCTAAGTTCCTGACCAAGAGACTCCTCTTTCCATATTGGGTATTTTTATTTTTATTTTATTTATTTGTTTATTTTTGAGACGTAGTCTCGCTCTGTTGTCCAGACCGTAGTGCAATGGCGCAATCTCAGCTCACTGCAAGCTCCACCTCCAGGGTTCACATCATTCTCCTGCCTCAGCTTCCCGAGTAGCTGGGACTACAGGCGCCCGCCATGGCACCCGGCTAATTTTTTGTATTTTTAGTAGAGACGGGGTTTCACCATGTTAACCAGTATGGTCTCGATCTCCTGACCTTGTGATCCTCCCACCTCGGCCTCCCAAAGTGCTGAGATTACAGGCATGAGCCACTGGGACTGGCCCCATATTGGGTATTTTTAAAAACATTTATCATGAAAATGAGTAAGATAAACTAGAAGTGAATGCAATTTTATTGACTTTTCATCATCCATCTCCTTTTGTGCTAGAACTTCAATTTCTTAATGGACAAAATGTACTTAAAATTTCTAACTAAACATGACTCTATCACATGCAGTTTACAACAGTTTCTTTCCAGTAAATATTCAGTCATCTCAAAATTGAAACTCCTTATCAGGCTTATTTTTCCTCTCTTGAGGGTTGCCTCATCTCATCCTCATTTACAAAGTCATGTGTCTGGATATAGGGAGAAGTATGTATAACTTCATAGCATTGGGTACGGGGCTGACATCTGTGTGCCATCTTCCACTACCTGAGGAGACTTGGCATGTCTCTGTTATTTAGCCTCTGTTGTTAATGCGCTTTCTGCTGAAGTGTCCATGAATCATTTACTCATGGTCTGCTCTCTTTGAGAAGAGCAAGACGTGGTGCTTTTCCAGGGAACTTGGCCTCTCTCTCTGACTAGGCACCCCACTTTTGCTTTGACTGGTACTTCGGATGCCCCAAGTTACGGCAATGACTCTCTTGCAATCCAAGTTTGGGAAGCGTGATGGCCTTTGCTCCAGGATCACTTCGTATTTCATGGTGGTTATCTCTGACGAGTTTTCCAGTCAGCACACTAAAGCCCCCTAGGGAGGACTCAGTAACTTCTGGATACTATTATTCCATGAAGAATCTGAGAAGACTGGCACTCAACACCTATGTAGTCACCTCCTGCAGCCATTTCTAACTTACTTCCCTGTGTCTTTTTGGATGTGGCACCAGGCTGACCATGTAGTTTCATGGTGGACTTTCCAGGTAAATACCCTCAATGAATGAATAGCAAGTTTGTTACCCTGGAGTTTTTTCTTCAAAAAAATGTAATGATTCCTTTATTTGTAATACACCTTAAGGAATTCCAAACTTTTACTCAAAGAAAGAAACCAGTTAACTAGTGTCTATTTTTTTTAACTACACTATAGATTTCTCCATGGATATCTTTACACAGTAGAGGAAAGGCTGTCAATTTCCTCTTCGTGATGGTTGAATATTTCTCCATGTGGTATTCTCTTCTGCTTTATGATGCTACCGTCCCTTTCCTTGGTCAATAATCCTCATGGTCTTGCTTTATTGCAAAGGGGCTGCTGAAGAAGGAAAATAAATAAACTGGATTACTGAAACAGAAGATGCACTGGGAATTATTCCAACACCATTTGCTCATACTTGAGTGTCTTTTATGATTATAACTTCTTTAGCAAGATAGTATCTTCCATATATTTATTTAAAATGTCAAGTAATGATTAAGCAGCCTAAAGTTACTATTATCATCCTCATTTTATGTATATTAAAAGTGAGGCACAGAGGTGAAATTATTTATCCCAAATTTCTTAGCTAGGAAGTGTTATGTCTAATATTCTAACCCAGGCTTATCTGAATTTGCAGCCTTAGTTCTTGACTTCGTGCATACAGAATCTTCATGCCTTATTATGTGTTCTATTTCCTCTATTTCTTCTACACATAACCTAGTCTTCTGGTTAAGAAAATGGTGAAAGGGATGAGGGAAAGTAATTTTAATGCCCTAACCCCCATAATCAACTCATTTCTTCAGCCACATCTCCCAGAGATAGAGAGGCAAATAATCCCAAGGCATTTGTTCATGACCTTGACATGCTTTTCCCCCAGATGATAGTTATATTTACTCCTTCTTTGCAGAATGTAAATCCTTCAACTCTTAAGGAGACCTGTATATATTCCTTCCATAAAACCTCTGGGTAGGTGTTCAAGTTTTTGGCTTATACAAAGATTTGCTTTAAAGCCTCCATAGTAGAAACAATAATTAATTAGCACGGCTTGTTGCAGAAACAGTATGAAAGACCTCACTCATCCTTTCTCCCGTCCTCCTCTAATGCACAAAACAGGAAACAAAACTATAAAAAAAGATGGAAAAGATGTGAAGAAAAAAGGAAAACAGCAGAAATGGAACGGTAACCAAGTCACCTATTTGAACCCGTTTTCCTCAACACTCTGGTTAAGGAGAAGTTGATATTGAAAGTTAATCTCTACATATAGAGTCTACATATAGATATAATTTATGGTCTAATGGTAGGTCAATTTAGCAAATTTTTATAAGTAAGTCTGGTCAGGACAAAGTTGATATGTTATTCTTCAAAATAAGTCTTTTGTCTCCAAGTTTAAATAATATTTCTCACCAACTCTGCTGCATAATTTTTTTCCTAATTAGTACACAGGTTATAATGTCCATTCTCTTAAAATTAAGGTGTGTTTATAAACCAGAAGCCAGTGTTAAGTGGGAGCAAGAAAGATCTAAATGATGTGGCATAAAGTAGGCATAACATCAGGACTTTCGCATTGCAAAATAGCCTAAAGCCATATTTTACTGAGTGTATTTTAAACACTTCTACGTTACTCAGCAAAGTAAGAAGTAGGCCGTTAGGTGATGTCACCTTATAGTGACATTTTGAAAACTATGTTCTAGTGAAAGTAGAAAGAAATTTCCTGCTTTCATACTGTGCAATTTGAAATACCCTAAATCAATAACTTGAACTTCTTAACTTGCAACATCATAAGAAAGGACACTTAACTGATTATTTCTCAAAATAATACAAGTGGGGTCACTTTGTCCAAAGCACTCAATAGTCCCTTCCTACTTCAGCTAAGGTAGGATTTGATTGCCACGCAGAGGAAAAGCACTGCCTTTAGGGAGTGCCACATCGTAATGTATCTTTTCTTTCTGGAACCCATTTACTTCACACTTTGGAACCCATTTCTGTATTGCAAGACCAGACATAATCAAGTTTCACTTGGCTTTGAGTCTAACCTTGACAATTGTATGTTCATATTGATTTTTAACTTTACCTTCACTTGGTCATATTCTGATATTGCCATCTAGAAAAGTGTCTTGTTATAATTTAGGTTATATTTGCTTCCTGGTACCAATAGAAGATCCAATTTTATATTAACCACTTTGAAGCTCCCAGCACTTAATTTCCATGAATATTCTATATAATCACCTTTTGGGCTATACAGAGGATACAAAGAAAAATGTAGAATCTCTTCCCTCAGAGATAAATCACATTAATAGTAGAATTAAGATTAAAATGTCTGAGTTTATAGTTTTTGAAGAAACAATATTTATCTGTTTTGAGCAGGATATCAGATACCCTTCCTAATTTCCTGAGATGCCAAGGTTGGGGGCTGTGAAACCAGAAACTGTGCCGCACATCACACTGAAGTATTGTTTGTGTGGAGACGCTACTGCTACCACAGGGCTAGACACTGGCTTGTGGCTAAAGTCCTGAGGGTGATGGGCTCTGGATTCTCCAGTCTGAACCTCTTGCACTATTTCTCTGGAAACTAGATGGGTTGCCATCAGCTTCACTGGAATGGCTCCCACACAGAGCTTCCATTTGAACCTCATTATCTTCTGATTCAAAATTCAGCACAGATGCATCTGATGGGCAGAGCCTAAACCATGTGCCTTCACCTTAGCAGAAAAAGAGACTGGAAATTTCACACAGAAATACCTTTCTTGGCAGAATTCCTTCCATGGTGACTTCCTACCATGGAAGTCCAGGTATTCCCTACTATTCTGGAAAAGAGTTTCTGAAGAGGAATGACTAATATTCAGTAGACAACACTAAAGCAAATTAAATGCAATCACCCAGTATATTACAGTATAAAATGAAATGAATTATGTGACTCAAATTATTTGTTCTCTGTGGTTTCAAACAACAACAGCAGCAAGATTCTTAAAATAGTAATATTACCTTAAAAAAGAAGGAAACTCAGTCACTTTTGGAACATGAATTAACCTGGAGGAGATTGCAATAAGTGAAATAAACCAGACACAGAAAGACAAATACTGCACGAGCTCACTTACATAAGGAATCTGATATTGTTGAACTCATAGAAATAGAGAGTAGAATGTCGGTTACCAGGGACTGGAGCCAGGGTGGTGGGAGCAATTGGTCAAAATTTTAGTTAGATAGGAGGAAGAAGTTCAAGAGATCTATTGTAAAACATGGTGACTACCATTAATAACAACATATTGTAGTCTTCAAAGTTTTTGCTTAGAAAGTAGATTTTAATTGTTCTTAACTACCAAAAAATAAGTATGCAAAGTAATGTAAGTTAATTAGCTCAACTTAGCCATTCCACAATGTATACATATTTCAAAACAATATGTTGTGCACAGTAAATTTATGCAATTTTACTTGTCAATTAAAAAATAAATTAAGAAAGTTAAAATGATAATATTAATTGAGCAATTACTATGTTATACACTTCTTTTAGGCACTATTTCATTTAACCTTTATAATAAGCATATAAATGATACTATAATAATGCTCATTTTAGGCTAACCCCTAAAGAAGTCCACAATCTAATCACCAAAATCTGTAAATATGGTGGTTTTCTCCCCCACGGCAAAAAGGAACATTGTTAGTATGATTAAATTAAGAACTGAAAATGGGGAGATTGTCCTGAATTATCCGGATGGGTCTAAGGTAATCATAAGGGTCCTTATAAGAAAGAAGGTCAAAGTTTAAAACAGGAGATGTGATAATAAAAGTGGAGGTTGGAATAATGAGCTTTGAAGGAGGGAGGGGCCGGTAGTCGAGGAAGACAGATGGTCTCCAGAAGCCAGAAAAAGCAAGGAAACCAATCCTCTCCCAGAGCCTCTGGAAGAAATGCAGCTCTGTCCATTCTTTGGTTTCTGTATGTGAGATTCATTTGAGATTTCTGACCTCTAGAACTGCTAAGACAATAAATTGTATTGTCTTAAGCCCCTAAATTTGTGGCTATTTGTAATAGGATCAAAGAAAATGAATACAACTCTATTTTACAGATGAGGAAAGCAGAGCTTAAATTTTAAATTTATTTATCTCATTTTTCATAGCTAATGAGTGGCAGGGCCAGGATTTGCAGTCCTGTTTGCCTGATGCCAAAGTCTGCTCATCCACTTCTGGCTCCATGCCCTTGACTGCGCTATCGACATTTGTTTTGGTGAAGCAGAGATTCTTGGGGACAGGATGAAGGAGAGAGTGTCTCATGCAATTTAGATGGCAGAACATTAAAGAATTCATCAAGTTTCAATAAATGAAAAGGGTTTTCCAAGTGAAGTTATGGAAGTTATAGAAAGAGCTCATTACAATAGTCTTTTAAATAGTCAGAAAAACCCCAGAATCCCGCCTAGTGGCTGTGATAACAGAATATACCAGAGTATAAACCTTTGGGGAGGAAGAGGAGCTGCCTTTCCCCTGAGATGCTTCCACGTGAAGGTACACCTCTTGGAGTAACATTCTTGGCATCTCTATGCTTCGGAGAGAGGAGTAGCTTCCTTGCTTCAGAAGCTGAGAAATAGCTTATTTTATTAGTAAGTTTGGTAGAGGAAATGTGGATGTGCAGCTCATACACTTCTTTTTTGGGGACCCTGCCTACCCGAAGATAGTGGTGGTGTCAGCATCTCCATGACATAACTTTTTTTTTTCTTTCTTTCTTTCTTTGAGACGGGGTCTTGCTCTGTCATCCAGGCTACAGTGCAGTGGCATCATCTCGGCTCACGGCTCACTGCAACCTCTGCCTCCCGGGTTCAAGCGATTCTCCTGCCCCAGTAGCTGGGACTACATGCGCGAGCCACTGAGCCTGGCTAATTTTTAGTATTTTAGTAGAAACAGGCTGCTGTCAAACTCCTGAGCTCAGGCAGTCCGCCCACCTGAGCCTCCCAAAGCGCCAGGATTACAGGCCTAATGCACCGCACCCTGCCAACATAACTTTCATAGGATCCAGCTTCCACATAGAAGGCATCCATTGTTTAATGCTGCCTGAGACTGAGGGGAAAGTTGTCCTTAGACTGACGTGTGATGTTTATGAATCCACTTCTATCACAGATGTGAAGGAATGTTCTCCAATATAGCCTTTCTCATTGATAAAGGTGATATTTCCTCCTTTCCCTTTTGATTAAGAAATCCATCTTTAAGTGTTTTTCTCTCTTCTCATTCTTTACTGTTAGCATTCAAGAGAAGCCAAACTGCACCTTAAATAATTTGCTTAGAAGTTTCTTCAACCAGGCTGGGTACGGTGGCTCATGCCGGTAATCCCAACACTTTGGGAGGCTGAGCCGGGCAGATTACCTGAGGTCAGGAGTTCGAGACCAGCCTGGCCAACATGGTGAAATCCCATCTCTACTAAAAATACAAAAATTAGCTGGGTATGGTGGTGGGTGCCTGTAATCCCAGCAACTGGAGAGGCTAAAGCAGGAGAATTGCTTGAGCCTGGGAGGCGGAGGTTGCAGTGAGCTGAGATCCTGCCACTGCACTCCAGCCTGGCCGCCAGAGGGAGACTCTTTGTCTCAAAAAAAAAAAAAAAAAAAAAAAAAACCAGAAGTTTCTTCAGCCAAATATTGTGTCTGTCACAAGTTATTCTTTCATAAAACATTACAACATGAACACAATTCAGCCAAATTCTTTGACAATTTATAACAAGAATGACCTTTCCTTAAGTTTCCAATATGTTCCTCATTTCCTTCTGAAACCTCATCAGAATGGTTTTCATTAGTTGAAAGAGTATGTTCTAGATATAATTATTGGAACTTGTTCCACTTAATTCTAATGCCCATGCTTTCAAGTGCTAAGCTATTCTGTTTATTATGAAATTGTCTTCAAATGTTTCCTTCTGTGTAAATGTTTTCCTAATACACCTCCCCCGCCATCTCAGGGGGCTAGGTAGTGACATACTGATGTAGGGTACTGTCCAGTGGACAGGAAAAATAATAATTATACATTCTGAATGTAATTTAATATATTAAGCCTCATTACATAAAAATAATATTCCTCAGAAAGTTACTTGGTATCATCTGGCACAATGTAGATGACAGCTGTTTATAAAACCCTGTTTAGTGAGCTTATTAGTACTTAAACAACTCACAGTTTCATGGTTTGTTAACTGTAGAATTTCCTTAGAAAGAGGAAGAATTCCTACAACTGCTATAGAAATATAGTTAACACACTACAAATAGGATCAAACTGAAAAGTATTTAGTTTATATTAAGCAGTTACTAAATATATTTTGAGCAAACACATACCTGAAATCTTTTAGTGTGCTAGAAATTTAGTGTATTACAAATTTTAAAGGGAAAACGTTGACCTTTCAGTAGAATTGTGTTGCACTGCTACACTGTGCTCTTTCTTACTGTCATAGCAGTAACAATAAAATGAAATTAGAAACATTAACTTATGTTTGCTCGGTGTAATTATTTAAAATGGTTTTTAATCTTCTCTACTTTTTCTAACATGTTCTGAAATTGAGAAGGTAAGCATTTATTATCCACAATGTTCAGAATGTCTAATTCCTGAAGTAAAAAAAAAAAAATTCAGATCCCTTGAAATTTCTTTTTTTATGATTATTATTCTTTAAGTATTGGGATACATGTGCAGAATGTGCAGGTTTGTGTAGACATGTGCCATGGTGGCTTGCTGCAACCGTGAACCCATCATCTACATTAGGTGTTTCTCCTAACGCTATCCCTCCCCTGCCCTCACATCCTCAGACAGGCCCTGGAGTGTGATGTTTCCCTCCCTGTGTCCATGTATTCTCATTGTTCAACTCCCACTTATGAGTGAGAACATGTGGTGTTTGGTTTTCTGTTCCTGTGTTAGTTTGTTGAGAATGAAGGTTTCCAGCTCCATCTATGTCCCTGCAAAGGACATGAACTCATCCTTTTTTATGGTGTCATAGTATGTGAAAACATGGTGTGTATGTGCCACATTTTCTTTATCCAGTCTATCATTGATGGGCATTTGGGTTGGTTCCAAGTCTTTGCTATTGTGAATAGTGCTACAATAAACATACATGTGCATGTGTCTTTATGTAGTAGAATGGCTTATAATCCTTTGGGTATATACCCAATAATGGGATTGCTGGGTCAAATGGTATTTCTGGTTCTAGATCATTAACATATTGGTGATCAGGCCATCAATAACGTCATTAGAATGGCTGAGACTACCTAAGAATACAGTATTAAGAAGGTAGAGAAGATGGCCAAAGAGATAAAGATGAATAATACCAACGCTTCAAAGGTGATGGGCTTCTGGAAGAGAATAGATTACTTGATAAAACAGTGAAAAGAAAATATGGTAACCATCGGAGAGTTTTAAGGAGGTCATGCTAAACTTCAAGAAGATAAAATAAATTAATGACTAAAAAGTAACCACTGGATTTATCCATTAGATAAATAGGAGACCTTAACAATAATAAATTATTATAAACAGAGGGCTATTGTATAATCCTGACTCCACTGGGTTGACTGGTAGATGGGTGATGAGAGTGGTTTTACTCAGTACAGATTACTCTTCTGAAAAGTGGAGATAATAAAGAAAGAAAGGAAAGATAGAGTCAAAAGATAGTGGCAGAAAAGTCAAGCAAATTGAGAGGAACAAGTAAGTAGAGAGAAAGTGAAGACAGAAGAATGAAGGTATAATTAATTAGCAATGTTCTAGATGGAGACAGGAGAAAATGAGGTCATGGTCATGGTTGGAAGAAAAAAACCATCTCTGAGACTGGATAAAATAGAATAAAGATGATGTATTTGTTTGCTAGGGCTGCCATACCACAGTACAATTAGCTGAATGGCTTAAAGAACAGAAATTTCTATTTTCACCATTCTAGAGGCTAGAAGTCTAAGATTAAGATTTGGGCAGGGTTGGTTTCTTCTGTGGCCTTTCTCCTTGACTTATAGATGGCCATCTTCTCCCAGTGTCTTCTAGTCTTACCTCTATACATGCTGTGTCCACATTTCCTCTTCTTATAAGGATATCAATCATATTACGTCATTAGTCATATTCCTAGTAACTTCATTTTAATTTAATTACTCCTTTAAAGAACTTATCTCCAGATATGGTCACATTCAGAGATAATGGGAGTTGTGACTTTAGCATATGAATTTTGCGGAGATGCAATTTAGTCCATAAAGATGGATAGATACTTCTAATAATTAAATAAAAGTCATATTGAATATCTAACCAAATGTTTAACACATATTTATATTGCAAAATGGAGGTTGCACAATTGTAATCATATGAGCAGGAAGACTATGGAAAGTAGGTCCTACAGCTAATGAATATTCAAAACAAAGTTTCTGCATTTGGAGGACACAAGAGATTAAACCCTGAACATCTCTGCTGTTCTGCTTTCAACCATATTTCAAATCTGCTTTCTGGCAATAGACACTGATTGTCATGGAGGTCACGCTTCAGGGTACATAGTATAGAGTCATTGACAAATTGCTTCTGTGCTGTAAGGTGAAAATGATGAAATATTCTGCTGTATCTCAAGCATTGTCTCTTCCACTTACATCATCTTTGAAAACATCAAAAAGCCTAAACAGTTGCTAAGAAGAATATATCCAATCTTCTATATGTCTATAGGGATTGTCAAATTTAATGATTTATTTATCTTTCACTCTTCATCAGATTTACTGAGCTTCACTCTGTAAGAAAAATATACACATTTAAGGGAATGCTTATTAAGAACAGAGTAAATGCAAACTCAGTCAAAAAATGGCATTTTATCAACTGTTGGAAGATATGAGCAATCTTTCAAATTATCTGCCTTCATTAAAATCAATTTTTAAATTAAGTTGTATAAACATATGATATAAGGTTATTCCTTTAGGAAATGTCATTTTATTTCCTCCATGTATAAACCTTTGCATACAATTTCAATGTTCCTTATGCATCTTCTGTATACCAAACTGAGGCAGCACCTCCAAACTTCATGACTCGAGTCCTTGGGGAACACAGCAGACACTCAAATAACACTGTTTTGTTCAATGTTGCTTCCTTATAACATTGATGACGAAACTAAATAAATCGATTACCATTGAGGCCACTGGCTATATGGTGTGTACATTCTTCCCATGTCTGGAGGGTTTTCTCTGAGTAGTCTAGTTTCCTCCTACATCTCAAAGCTGTACATGTTACACTCATTAGTGTGTCTCAGTGGTCCCTGTCTGAGTGAATGTGGGTGAGTGTGAGTGCACCCTGTGATAAGATGGCATCTTGTCCAGGGTAAATTCCCACTTTGTACCCTGGGCTACAGTGAAAGACTCCAGCCACCTGCAACTCTAAACTGAAGTAAGTGGGTATAATAATTACCTTGCTTGTTTTTATTAATCTGTCTTAAATGTCTGTATAGCTCACACTTACTTTAATGTTTAATATTAGAAGTGTTTTGTTCTTCATTTAGAAATTTGGTGATGTTTTTGTGACCAGAAATATGCTGTAGGAACTCAACTCTTGCTTACATCAATTAGTCCATGGTAAAATTTGCTTCATTGCACTTCATTTTGTTTAAAGTCACAGTTTCCAAGAACTTATCAAGACAGTAAGTGAGGATTTACTGTACTCTGGCTGCTGGATAACCCTGGCTGGTATCCACTTTCTGCCACAATTGCTGGAAAGTAGAAGGAACCAATCAAATGTAGTTATTTCAATATGCTCTGCATTAACAACATATTGGATGCAAACTGCCACCACTTACTCATGACCATTTTCATGGGCTAGGTCTTAGTAATTTCTTCTCCTATTATTTTAATACAAAAATCTACAGATACTTTCCTTCAAGGAGCATGGATGGTGTTTGCTTCATCATTTTCCATTTCATATTAGGCAAAGCTGTTGGACTCTGCAGCTGTAGTGACCTCAGCCAGGAAGCTCCAACCACAGCACCTTCTAAATATAAATTTTTCGTCCCCAGGGGTACACAGGACCACTGAAAGGGAAGCGATCTTCATTTTAAGTGGCTTCATGGAAGTGTTCATACTTAACGAATACTTGATTGATGCTTTCTATTGTGTCTATTCAGCTGCAAATCCACTCTTTGTTCCAGATATTGGGAGGGTTACTGAATTTATGGATAATACAGATATGACAGACAGGGGTAGAGACCACTAAATAGCTTCTGCTCCAAAGGTAGTGCGTTTACCTGCTACATTGGGCATAGGTATATGATGATTTCTTTCAGGAGGCATCCTTAGTATCTAGTCTAATATCTAATCCATATTTAGTTTTTTGTATCGTACATGGTCACATTAATTTACAATTGATGCATTTTCTGTTTTTAGATGTTTCAGTAACTTGTGCCTGATCATATGAATGAACATCATGTTGGAACAGTTTTTAAGCACTAGATCTGTGACTTCATAGTTTGTCATAATTATTTCAACTAGATTTTTGGATTTTAATACAAAGACCTGCACATGGTCACCCTTTATCACAGGATCACCGATACTGATGGGGTTATCTGCCATCCACTTCGGTTTCATGGCATGGTGTGACTTTGTTTTGGCGACCTCTAACAATTCTCTGGACTACACTGACTCTCTGATTCAAGCACCCTTCTTAAGAGTCCAGACTTCTTGGAGTTCTAGATTGTCTTTTTCATCATCACTCTGAATAATGAACAGTAACTGGTGTTGGTTTTACTCCATACTGAAGACTACTGGGTCCTGCTTATTTCTCATTAGTATTCACAAAATTAACTTCCTATGAGCTGGAGTATCACTTCCACTCTCAGCCACTACCTCTCCACCTTCTTGCACTTGTCTTCCATCTCATTCAACGTGTCAGCTGCAAACTGCTGCTGTTCTGGTTGCAGGTCTTGCTGAAAGTCACTGTCCTCATTTGAGTTATCTTTGTGATGGTGATTGTTTTCTTGGGATATTGGCATTTTTATTCTGGGCATTGTTGTCATTGTTATTGTTGGAGATCTATTTGCTAACGAGGGCCAAGGAAACCCAAATTCCTATGCCTGCACTAAAACAAATTCAAGTATAGCCCTTGAGTGGTTGACAAAACAATGTAGTCCAGTGAAATAAGCTCCACTGGGCAACAATTCAATAAACTGGCCAAAGGAACCAGGCTTCAGTATGTGGCACCGAACTAGGCTGATATTAACCAATCAACTCCATCTCAAGTGGTCTGAGATCCAGATATTTGATATAGGAAATAACTTCATTGATTGCCTTTATTCCTATAATGATGATGATACCAAGATATTCTACCACATCAGCCAAACCATACTTTACCAGATCTGCATCAGTCACTCTGCTCTGCAGCTAAAACTCATCTACATATCCCAGACAGTGGGTTTCACACCGGTAGAACTTCAACTCTGACATCTTAATAAAAAAAAAAAGATATACTTGTTGGTTCAGGAATGCTGGATTCAAACTTTATATAAGCTGCGGGGCAGTGAGGGTGAAGAACTAAGATATTTTTCAAGAGCATTTTTGCAAACGGGGTACCCAAACAATACTGCACAAATTTCTAAACTCATGTGATCTCTGTCTCCAATTACATATCAGATGAGACCTACAATGAAAGGAACTGGAACCATTTCTAGGTGTTCCTAGTTTCAGGAAGAGGCTAAGTACGTTACTAAAAAGTTATATTTTCAGGAATTTAAGGGTCCTGCACATTTCCTCATGATGAAAGATCTTAAGCTGATGCACAGAAAGCTTTTAAACAACTGTGGTTTAGTAACTTTTAACTACTACAAATAGAGGTGTCTGAGGATTGAACTATAAGGAATTTCAGGAACATTTACCCCGACTAAACATGAAGTTTTTATTCTGGATCTCATATAAATTTTCAGTTTATTTTCAAGAGGAGTCAGAAATGATTCATCATTCATTACAAGAATTTCCCCAAAATATAACCCACAGCAGCAGTAGGTTATGCTGTAGGTAACCTACAGAACATGTGCCATATTTGTCCAAATGGATTCTGCCAACTACAAATGAGAGGTTTCCATACCCAGTAACTTTGAATATGCCTTCAAAGCTTCTAGGACTCCTAGAAAGCTAAATGTCTCATGGTCTTGTACTCTTCACCTCTCAAGATATCTATGGTGAAGGCCGTGTATTTGTTTGATGTCTGACATCTTATTAAAGTGTTACAAAACTGGAAATCTGTAAAGCCACTTGGGATGTATTTTCACCACCACTCTGCACAGGATCCACAACCTTCACAACTCTCAGATGCAAGGACATTGCTTCCTTTAGCTTTCTGAAGACATTCCATACACATGATATCTTACAGAAGGAGGTAATTAAAAATAAGGCAATGCACATCAGATGAAACATGATTTAC
This sequence comes from Macaca nemestrina, assembly GCF_043159975.1. Lineage (NCBI taxonomy): Eukaryota > Metazoa > Chordata > Mammalia > Primates > Cercopithecidae > Macaca > Macaca nemestrina. The sequence goes on from NC_092127.1 coordinate 160,968,573, forward strand.
ATAGTCCCTTAGTTCATCTGACGTTATTTCCAGGGGGATTTCATTATTCACGAGACACCTTTTAACACTCTTCTTTCATGGCCCTCTTGCTGTCTTGTCTGTTGTATCAAAGAGCGCATCTCCTCTCTTGGTTACTTGAGTTCAAAACACCTACACAGGCCTTCACAGTCTGTTACTGTGGTTGAGAGGGAGGGAGAAATGTGACAGACACTTCTGGTAGTGCTCACCACCTTGACTCCAGGGATTGGAAACTCTAATATAACTAGAAGGCACATAAATTTTAAGGACTAGTAATATATAATTTTGTCAAAGAACAAATCTATGCACAAAACTGTGGAGGGCAGTATTTTAGAAATAAGATTGGATTGGTTAAAGGAGTAAATATTCAAAATATTTCCCCTTTTCTTACCTATATTTACATGAATGTTTCAAACAAAATGTTTCATTGCTGTCATAAAACACGTCTCTTCAAATATTGTGTGTAAATTTGGTTCTAAAAATTCATTTTAAGTCATTTAAGCCACTAGCAATCTATGCTAAGATGTTCTTAAAAGAAATTGGGCATATTTTCAGTACTTGGGGGAGAAAATTAATAGCAAATTTTTAAACAACCAACACAAAATTCCAGATTCTCATAACAGTTATATTAACCTTTATTTTTTCTTCTTAAAAAAGCTTTATATACATTTTACATGCATTAGAACATTTACTCCATGAACATAGATTTCCTCTGTCTAGTTTATTGCTAATTCTCATTGCTAGACCAGTTTCTGGCATTCAATAGTCACTCAACAAATATTAGTTACACAAATGTTCACCAAGGAAATAGAATTGCTGGATAATGACTTAGAGTCAATTTTTTAAAAGTGATGACTTGGGATTATAATGAATGCTGCTATAGTATTTAGCCAGAAAGCAGTCTTGCTTAAAGTGCTTGGGATGTAGGAGAATTTCCTCCCACATTCAGTGGTGCCAACTTGCAATATTTTATCTTCTATATTTGAGATTTTGTCTGTCTGTTTTGTTTTATCCCTTGATATAGAATCTTAGATACCAATTCTTGATGTTCTCAGCAACATTTCTGGCAATGTCAATAATGATCTTTGTGGTCCTAAAATCTCTTCTAGAAGCCATAAAAGCAGGCACTGAGCCTTTCTTTCCTCCCCTAATCTCTAGTGCCAAGCCCAGCACCTAGATGATGGTAGACAATTCATAAATATAGTTGAACTAAGTAACAAGAAGTGTATCTTTGGAGGACAAAGACTACCACTAGCATCAGTCATCCTTCCTTTCATTTAGAGAAATCCTCTGATATTCCCTTTGTTTCATTTTGAATCCTTTGCAAAAGTCTTTTTTTTTTTTTTTTTTTTTTTTTTTTTTTTAAATTTGTCGATACTAGGCATTTGAAAGAATCGGGGGATGGATTTTTTCCCTGTATTTCTACAAACAAATGAAGCTGTTCTAAAAATTTTCAAATGTGATTAGAAAGGACATTAGATTTATAATGATATTTCTATTTAGAATTGGCATAGATGAAATAACACATAATCCTTGTTTTGAGTAAATGCATTTTATGAAAAGGATAATTAGACATGCAGCCACCGAGAAAATGTCTTCTTAACCCATAATAGAGTTTATTTCTTTATTTTTAAGTACTTAAACTTGACACTATTATCCTATTTGACAAAAATGAAAATATCTGCAAAAAAATAAAAAATAACTCATAAAAATAATTTATGAATAATTTTATTTAAAATTATTAATAGCCACTTATTTCCTGGAAAAAACATTTAAATTTCCATGCAAAAATTTAATTCCAAATTCAAACTTTACAACTTAAAAGTCAATTTTGATATTTTACAAGATAATTACTAATTATTAAGATTTAATCAAACTGCCTTTATAATGAGTGACAAAATCTATGATCTGGTCCCTTATTTGTTTCTTTCCTACATTTCACAAATGTCACTTGGCCTGGTTTTCTAGAACACAAATATTTTCCTATATTAATTAATATGATTGTTAGAACATATTTCTAACTTGGCCAATTTCAAAAGTATTTTGAAGTATTCCAAATAGAACTAATTAGTAGCTTATGAGGTAAAAGTACCGCCATATAACTACATCTTGTACACTGAACTATAAAATAGAGTAATTACTGAATCAGTTAAATAGCACATACAGTCTGTATGCATTGTTTCTTTCAATTGCAAAGGACAGCAATTTCATTGAGCTAACTAACACACAATCCCCAAAACTGAGAATTTATTTGAATCATGCTGGGGGAATACCATTAAAGCCAAGGAAAAAATTAAACAATGATGGTATTGTGGTAGGAGCTCCCAAGACCTCAACAGCAGAACTTCTGAAACCTCCAACTGGACCTTTATTGACATAAGTTAGCTTCCAATTCTTAGCATTGTCTTTTCCCCTTCCTCTGAGATGAAATTTGTGAGCACAAAAGAAAGAGGGAAAGACAGACAGAGAGACAGAAAGAGATGGAGATTTGAATGGTCCACATTATTCACCTGTCTACATCTCAGTCAGTCAACTCTTGTCTTGGGGTGGAGTCGCAGAGTGAAACATGTGGTCTGGTAATTAAAGCTAACATTTGTTGACCATGTACTGGGCACTAAATACTGTTCTCAGCACTATCTATGTTCTAACTCATTTAAGCCTTCCAATGACTCTAGGATCTCTTTACTATTAACCTATTTTACATATATACAAGCATATACAACAATAAGTATCTTAAAATGTCCTTTCTTGCCTAGGAAAATGAGAAGTATTCAAAATCTCAGATTTATGTAACATCTTAGGTTCATCTGTGATGATCTTAGACATGTCTAATCGTCATTCAGGTCAGATTATACTGCATGAGTATCTTTGTTTCACACATGAAGTCACTGAGCCAAAACAATTGTGTGATCAACAATGGTCACAAAATTAATGCATAATAGAACAGAGAGTAGGGGACTCAGGACCCCTTAGGAGAGGTCTGGAAAACACTCAAAGCATGTGGCCTGGGCCTTTCTTTTCACAGACTAGTAAATTCATTTTTATTTTGACAAGATCTTCTATAGTTTATTTATAAAATTAGGAAAAACACATTAAATATATGAAAGAATAAGCACTTGACACATTAACAATTAAGTATAATACTTTTATTTCTGGGGTTTTCTGATACAGATTTACATACATTCAATCAGAAGGCTTCTATCTGAAAACAAAGAAAATTATAATTTTGGACAAAAATTCGAGGAAATAAACATATCATAATAGTACCCTAGGTCTGATATACTCATTTCTTGCAGCCAATCCCAGCCCAAATGTTAGTTTCCTATTAAGTAGACCAGACCATATTTACTAGGTCAATATGTAAATATTAATAGCAAAAGTTTCAAAGTGAAACCTAAACCTTACTGTGGGCATTGGAAAACAGCATAACTCTAGGCCCTGATGAATGACTGACCATATAGTAAGGAAGAAAAATAAGGTTGAAAGAAAGTGGAGAGAAATACATACTACTATAGAATGTATGTCTCGGAGATTAGAACTCTGATAAGCCTCTTAACTGAGACCTGAAGGAGACCGACCCATAGCAAGAACATGGAGAACCTCCTTTCACTAAATGTGATTCACTGAAAGCTCAATTGTGAATCATAAGCAGCATCACTTTTATGTCTTTGTGACAAAGGCTAAATTTAAGAGAGACTGAGCATAGAATATATTTCCATTTCTTTGTGTCTTCTTCAATTTCTTTCATCAATGTTACAGTTTTCAGTGTAGAGATTTTTAACCTGCTTGATTAAATTTATTTCTAAGTATTTTTTGTAGCTACTGTAAATGAGGCTCTCTTATTTTTCAGATAGTTTTCTACTTCTGTATAGAAATGTTGTAGATTTTTGTATGTTTATTTTGTCTCCTAAAACTTTACTGAATTTGATTATTAGTTCTAGGAATGTTTTTAGTAAAATATTTAGGGTTTTCTATATACAAGATCATGTCATCTGTGAACAGGGCAATTTTGCTCATGGATTGGAATAATTCATATTGTTAAAATGTCTAAAGTGATCTGCAGATTTGATGTAAGCGATATCAAAATACCAATGATATTCTTCCACAGAAATAGAAAAGTACAAATCCTAAAATTTGTATGGAACCACAAAAGACTTCAAATAGTCAAAGCAATCTTGAGCAAAAAACCAAAGCTTGATGCACTACACTTCCAGACTTCAAAATATGCTACAAAGTTATAATAAACGAACAACATGGTAGTAGCATAACAATAGACACATAAACCAAAGGAAGAGAATAGAGAACCCAGAAATAAATCCATGCACTTATGGCCAACTGATTTTTGACAAATTGCCAAGCACACACAAGGGAGAAAGGACAATCTCTTCTATAAATGGTGTTGGGAAAAGTGGATATCCACATACAGAAGAATCCGAAGAATAAAACTAAATTTTTATCACTCACCATATTAAAAAATCAACCCAACCAGGCACCATGGCTCACGCCCGTAATCCTAGCATGTTGGAAGGCTGAAGGGGGCAGATCATCTGAGGTCAGGTGTTTGAAAGCAGCCTGGCCAACATGGTGAAACCCCATCTGTACTGAAAACACAAAAATTAGCTGGGTATATTGGTGCGTGCTTGTAATCCCAGGTGCCCAGGAGGCTGAGGCAGGAGAATCACTGGAATATGGGAGGAGGAGGCTGCAGGGAGCCAAGATCATGCCACTGCACTCCAGCCTGGATGACAGAGCAAGATTTCATCTCAAAAACAAACAAACAAACAAACAAACAAACAAGAACAAAGTCAACTCAAAATGAATTAAAGACATAAATGTAAGACCTGAAATGATATAACTGTTAGAAGAAAACATAGAGGAAACACTTTATCATATTGGTCTGGGCAAGGAATTTTGGGGTGAGATAAAAAGCATAGGCAATGAAAGCAAATGTAGAGAAATAGAATTATATCAAACCAAAAATCTTTTGCACAGCAAAGGATATAACCAATAGAGTAAAAAGACAACTTACAAAATGATTTTAAAAAATTATAAACTATGTATCTGGCAAAGGGTTAATATTCATAATTAGTAAGAAACTCAAACAACTTAATAGGAAAAAATAATATAATAATCCAACTTAAAAATGGATAAAAGACCTGAATAGACATTTCTCAATAGGAGACTTACAAATGGCCATAAGGTATATGAAGAAATGTTCAGCTTTATTTATTTATTTATTTATTTATTTATTTATTTATTTGAGATGGTGTCTTGCTCTGTCACCAGGCTGGAGTGCAGTGGCACCATCTCAGCTCACTGCAAACTCTGCCTTTCAGGTTCAAGCGATTCTCCTACCTCAGTCTCCTGAGTAGCTGGGACTACAGGCATGCGTCCCGACACCCAGCTACTTTTTGTATTTTTAGTAGAGACAGGCTTTCACCCTGTTGGCCAGGATGGTCTCCATCTCTTGACCTCGTGATCCGCCCTCCTCGACCTCCCAAAGTGCTGGGATTATAGGCATGATCCACCATGCCCCGCCTAAGAAATGTTCAGTATTATTAATCAGTAGTAAAATACAAATCAAAACTTTAGGGAAAAAAAATCACCCCACACTTGTTAGAATGGCTATTATCAAAAACATATAAAATAACAAATGTTGGCAAGAATGTGGAGAAAGAGGGACTCATACATAGGTGGGAAAATAAATTAGTCCAGCCATTATGGAAAACAGTATGCAGATTCCACAAAATATATGAATAGAACTACCATATATTCTAAAAATCCCACAACTGGGTTCATAGCCAAAGGAAATGCAAGCAGTATGCTGAAGAGATATCTACAGTCTCATGTTTATTGCTACACTCTTCACAATAGACAATAAATGGAATCAACTTAAGTATCCATCAATAGATGAATGAATAAAGAAAATGTGGTATATTTATACAATGAAATACTATTCAGTCATAGAAAAGAATAAAATCCTGTCATTTGTGGCAGCATGGGTGAACCTGAAGGACATTAGTGTAGGTGAAATAAGCCAGGCACAAAAAGACAAAACCGGATGATCTTATTCATATGTGTTATCTAAAGAAGTTGATCTCACAATGTTAGAGAGTAGAATAGTAGCTATTGGGACCTGGGGAGAGGAGGCGAGATAAGAGGATAGGGAAAGACTGGTCAATGGGTACTGCATTACAGATAGGAAAAATAAGTTTTGGTGTTCTATTGAAGAGTAGGTTGACTAGAGATAACAATATTATGTTGTATATTTCAAAAGAGCTAGAAGAGAATATTTTGAATATTCTCACCCCAAAGAAATAAATCTATGAGGTGATAGATATGCTAAATGGTCTGATTTGATTTTACATATTGTATACACGTAACACAATATCACACTGTACTCCACAAATATGTATAATTACTGTATGTCCACTAAAATAATTTTTTAAATTAAAACAATAAAAAGGTTAAGGAGAGTATATTCTCTTTATTTATACTAGACACAGCCTATCTTTGGGGAAACTTAGGTCTAGGAGAATATACACCTGATGGGTTGAAGAAGGTTTTTTATTAGTTGCAGTTAGGTCTATCATTGGGTAGTTACAGTAACAGCAGGAAACTAAGATAGTTACCAAGAAAACAAAGTGAGAAGAAAAACCTTAGACACCTGGCATGCATTGAGACCCTGCCATATGGGCATTCCCAGTATCATCACGGGGCTAAAGTCTTGGTTTGGCAGATGAGGTCACAAGTCCTATAAACGTCAATTTACATATGGCCATTTTCACTTTGCAGGATTTTCTCTTTCAACCACTCCAGAAATTTTACATTCAATATCAAGTAATTTATCTTATTTATTCATAAGAATTGTCTTGTTACCTACATAATAATGATTAATATTCAGGAATTTTATTGCATTAAGGGACTGGTATGCAAAATATATGATTGGAAACATGTATGGCAAAATCTACCCCAATGTGGTCTCTAAATTATATTTTAAAGAGCAAATCTCCACCCAATCTCCTTCCTTCCTTTTCGTGTATCATATTGTTTTAAAATGTTGTGATTAAATCTAGAAAAATGAAACATTATTTCTGCAATGTAAATGTTGACAATGATCTTTCTTATTGAAATCGCTGCAATTTCAGATTAACGCTACAGTTAATAATATCTTTGGGTAGAAGAAAAGATTCTTGGAGAATGGAGCTTCCGAAGGTTACATGTATTATTTTTTAATATGTCTCAGCCTTTCTGAATTCTCCTGGCAATCACTGTAATATAAAATACGGATTTAACAAACAGAAACAGAAGCTGAAACTCATTTTTTCTTTTTATATTAGTTCTGCCAAGTCCTTGATGCCTGCTATAGGAAAAAATCTGTATGTTTTTCTTATAAAAGCTAGCAGTTCAGTCCATTCCCTCAGAAGCCTTTGTTACTCTGTAGACACATTTTCTCATAGGATAAAAGATGAAACTAATATTTCATCACAATATTACAACATAATTTTAATCATTCTAAATAGGTTGGTGGTGCTGGAGAATGGAAGAATAAAAGCTTAAAAGTTAAAGAATTTTGTACCTTAACCTCTTGTTCCTTGAAAATTGAATGCATCTTTTTTTTGCCTCATTAGGGTTTCATCCATTCATCCATTTATTCACTTGTTCTTACTTTCTGAGAAACATTGATTGAACATCTTCTACATGTCATCTCCACCCTGGATGCTCCAGAAACAAAGAAGGTAAGTACTTAACTACAAAGAGCTCAATGCAATCTTTTCTAATAAAGAACTATGAAAAAAAATTGCTGCCACAACCTGGAAGTGCCATAAAGCAGGCCTTGTGGATGGCGCCAGATTTTCCTATATGGTAACAAAAGAGCTACAAAAGCTTCTCTTTCCTATGTGCAACTACCATCCCTATTCAGTAAAGACACTTAATTGTCTAATGGTGCAAGCTCTCAAAGTGAATATGAAGAAGTCATTAACAATAGAGATTAGAATAAACTAAAAACAAAAATAGTAAATTCAGAAATATTTCTTTAATCCTTGCATGAAAGCATATTTGATATTATAATCATGAAATAAATCAAATCATATTTCCCCACAACCTACATTATGTTCCTTCAGTTAGATACTTAGTAGATGTGGTCATTAACAGTTATTACTTTAAAAACATACTACATTTGCATTTAACAGATACTTAGTGAGTGCCAAGTGTTGAAGATATCATTTCGAAAATTAACATTTATGACTGGAGATTCATAAATTGTTGTTTCAGTTAGAAAGTGAATCTCTTCTAGATAATTGATAAAGCTTAGAAAACACATATGTGACTTTTGTACCCAAAGATCAAATTGGGTTTTCTTCTATTTTCTATTTCTTGTGCCTACGTAATATTTCTCCCTAAACTTCATGGTATTGACATAGGATATTTCAGCCTTTAGGTGTTCATAGACTCTCGAACTAATGAGACTTAACTTGGTAAACTGGCCTTTTATTTTTTCAAGCTGATACTCTTCACCATAACGTACTCAGTAGAATAGAGGTGCAAATCCACCTAAAGATAATAAAAGTAACTGTTCTTTTGCACATTTTTGCATAAACAAATATGGTGATTAAAAATAAACATGGTGATTATAAACACACAAGCCCACATTAAGAGACTATGAATAAGGCTGATATATTTCACACTGTGCTATGTTGTAATATTTTAAAATTGTCTTTAGGGGCTCTGGGGCCAGAGCACATCCTTGTAAGTTAGTCCGCTGATATTTTTCCCTAAGGGATTTGATGTTCCTGCTGTCATTCATCCTAGACAACTAAGACCTTGAGTTGGCAAGCTTTTTTAAAAGCTGGAGGGTAAACTTGCTCTATGGGTCTTGGTGGAAGCGGGAGATAGAGAAGAGAATGGAAACCTTCCAGACTCTAAGTGGTTTTAGATGTTAAGGGGTGGGAGGGATACTGTGGTCTTCCCTAAGCGACATAGAACTGATAGAACCCAAAGAACTGGTCTAGTAAGAGATCCTAAGGCAGATCTGGAATTGGCAGTAGTTTTTGCTTAATTTATTATTCTCCCACACTATTTTACCCACCTTCTGTTTCCTTAAAGTCAACACTAGCTTCAGTTTGACTGTGGAAAGCTGGAAATGCGATGGTTCCCATGCACTGAATTTCTGCTCCAGACACCAGATGGGGGCATGACAATTGTGACTGGAGAGGGTGCAGGGGTCATCTTATCCACCACATCAGAAGCTAGATTAGGATTGTCAGGCCTCTGAGCCAAGCCTGCGTACACATCCAGATGGCCTGAAGTAACTGAAGAATCACAAAAGAAGTGAAAATGGTTGGTTCCTGCCTTAACTGATGACATTACCTTGTGAAATTCCATCTCCTGGCTCAGAAGCTCCCCCCTGAGCACCTTGTGGCCCCCACACTTGCCCTCCAGAGAACCCCCTTTGCCTGTAATTTTCCATTACCTACACACATCCTATAAAACGGCCCCACCCCATCTCCCTTCGCTGACTCTTTTTTTGGACTCAGCCGGCCTGCACCCAGGTGAAATAAACAGCCTTGTTGCTCACACAAAACCTGTTTGGTGATCTCTTCACAAGGACGCGTGTGACAAGGATACTGTGGCAAGAGATGAAAAGTGAAGTGATGTGAAGAAACTTCATCCTGAATTCAACTAAAGCCCTGGAGTACTTGTTCAAATAACCAGGAGACAACTTGGGGTTAAGCTATCTTGAATTTAACCTGTTTAGCTCAGCCAATACAATTATGAAATAAAAAGTTAACAGTCTACTATTTTGTAGTCCCTGGATAAAGAGGGTATCCTCTAAAGTTATGTGGAGTACTATCTGCATAGATCTAGTCAATGACCTTGCCAAGTAGCAGCATTAGGTTTCCAGCCTTATGTACATCAATTCTTCTTTATATGCAGTAGTTAATTTAATGCACTATATATCTTATTGCTAACTCCTTGGGAAACATTTGAATTTAGTTATTTTCCATTCTACTATTGACAATCTGTCTTCACAAGTCACATAGAGCTGTTACAAACACAAATCACTTGGCATATACAATCCAAATTAAGTATACATTTGGCCTGTGTTGCTATTTCATGGTATATTTTATTTTCCATTTTCTTATTTTCATTTTCTCTTTTATTACCTTCTGATGGCACTGAAATGCCTAAAGAAGTAGATAAATATCTTGTTCTAACTTTGCTGATTAAAAAGAAAACAGTTAAGCCTTGTACATTTCACAGTAATGAAGAAAGGTTCATACACATTTTATCAGGTCTGAAAATTTGTCACCAGATGTATGTGGAACCTGTCTTGGTGAACCTGCCTTCGTGCAAATTTGAAATGTCTTATTAAACTTAAAAATAAACATTGTCTGTTTCTTATTTATTAATAGTGAATGTAGTTTTGTTTTATGATTCAAGTTTTCTTTAGAAAGGGGCTTTCTAATTGCACAGGAGACAAGAATTAATTCTACTGGGACTTTATATCAAAATGCTTCATTTCTGAGTGGATGATGTTTTTTGTGTGTGCATCTTGTGCCTATTTTTTACGTTAGTGTTGTAATCTATCTTTTCCTGAATTTGATAGAGGAAGCTGGCAATTAAGAATCTAATTTTGTATTTGCTTTTGCCAAAGCTTCCTTCCATTTCAACCCGTGAATTTTTTTTTTTTTTTTTTTTTTTTTTTTTTTTTTTTTTTTGAGATGGAGTCTCTGTCACCCAGGCTGGAGTGCAGCGGCATGATCTCGGTTCACTGCAACCTCCACCCTCCGAGTTCAAGCAATTCTCCTGGTTCAGTCTCCCAAGTAGCTGGGATTACATGCGCCTGCCACCGCGCCCGGCTAATTTTTTGTATTTTTAATAGAGATGGGGTTTCACCATCTTGGCTAGGTTGGTCTTGAACTCCTGACCCTGTGATCCACCCACCTTGGCCTCACAAAGTGCTGGATTACAGGTGTGAGCCACTGCACCCAGCCGAAGTTTTTAACTTAACACACCCCAACCCACAACCCCATCCCAAACATTTTTATTTCTCTAGGTTTTCTTAGCCTTAGCATGTTTAAATGAGTAACCATGCATGTTCATTATACAAAACTTGTACCCCTTCTGGTAGATGTCCAAATGGAAGCTGGATATTCCTATCTTTTGCTTGTCAGGGTAACTTCCAGATGACTGATCGCTTCATATTTTCTTCCTTGAACACTTGTTTTTTTTTTTCCTAATTTAAAATTATTTTGACCTTTTGAAAGTCTAATTTGCTTACTCTAAAAAAATAAACAATTCTGCCTTGGGCTTTGAACTGCTTTTAATTGTACCTTTTGATTTTTCCATTAATGTTTTTTAATCCTCCTCAACTCCAAATACTTAACAAAATTGTAATAACCTAGATATTGTTAACCATCAAAGCCCTATTTAATTATTCATTTGACCTCCACTTCCCTCTGTCTTTACCATTCACCCATTCTAAAGTACATTTTAGACACTTCAGAATTTAGAGTCCGCTCATTTCAATCTGTTTATATTCTTCCTACACTGTCTACATACAGCTAGAAACTAATGACATAACCTTGCAAATGAGAAAACTACATAATGAAAACTAAAATGTCCTGTCACATCCTCTGGTGAATTATTCACCTAGATAGCTATAAATAGCATTGTTAAAATGACCTATGGTATTTCCTTCTATTGGGAGCTCTAGAGGCTTTTCGTGTATGCAATTGAAAAATAATTGTGTTCTTTACAATTCTACATTCCAGATTGTTCTGACTGCTAATATTAGAAAGAAAATAAAATTTCTTGGTAATGCACTTCTCAAAAACATGAATTCAGAATATAGCATGGGTTAGCAATTAACAATTTGGCCATCCACTTTCTTTAATATTAAAATAACAGAACCCCTCATTTTGCATGAGTAAAATATTTTTGTACACTGCCTGTAGTATTAAGGTTTCATCTTTACTTAGAGCACAGTTAACTCGCTGTAAATGTGCAATTACATGCATCATTCTCATTTTTTAAAGTTTCAAAATGATTACGATAAAGTTGTAACATAAGTTGTAAATGAAGTAGAAAAAGAAAGATATACTACAGGTCAATCTCTCAGTCCATAAAATTGATACAATTTACTTTTAAATCTTGCCTTTTACCCTAGACTCTTATTATTTGTAAAGGAAAAATATTCTAAAATATCAGATGAAGGCCCTTTGATATTTCTATGATGGCAGTCTCATAATTATCACCCCCACTGGCACCCAAACAGTACCACCAAAGGCCAGTGTTGCTTCAGGGAAACGCGGCTCCTGCCCAGACTGAAGTCATCATTGCTTAGTGTGGTGCCTGAAAGCTGACCTCATAGAGTCATCAGCAAAACAAGCAAAACAATATTTTTGAAAGTCATGCTTTCTTAAGAAAGAAGTCTTCTAAACTCCAAAAGTTCCTCTTTAATATATCTAGTCAAACATACTTTACTTTAATCACACAGTCTCACCATAGGTAGCGTGATGACAAGGGCAGTCTTGATTTCAGTCAAAATTTTGTTCAGTCGTTCATTCAGTTTAGCATTTGCCCTTCTTTATACTTTCAACGCTATTCCGTTTTCAAGACTAATTTATATATTTACTTTAACTATACGGATGGATAAGGAAGATAATGTAAATGAAGATTCTATGAAACATGAATTCATGATTAAAAGCTCTTCTATTGTTCAAAAGAAGAGTAAAAAATGGCAGAACAAAAGGTCAGATGTGGGTGTCCCCGGTGTCAACCTCACCTGGTGATCAGCCTGATTGGAGAGAATGGTAGACATAGTCAAATAGGTTTAATGTAAAAAATTAATGTATGTGTGTTTTGAGGTGGAAAAAAAATAAAAATAAATAATTTTTTTTTTTAAAGCCTCCAGGCTTGCTCCTTGCTTTATTTCCCATATCCTGGGAAAGTTGCTAAACCTTTGGAAAACTTATTTACTCAGCATGATGCCACAGTCCCCCCGGTGTCCATCCTGTGTTAGATTCACAGTGACTGAGAGAGTGTCCTAGATTCCCTACAACCTACATATGATGTAATGCATTCTCATATGCCTAATGATACATTTAGAAATGACATAATATTTTCTTTTTTTAGTAGAGAGGGGGTTTCACCGTGTTAGCCAGGATGGTCTCGATCTCCTGACCTCGTGATCCATCCGTCTCGGCCTCTCAAAGTGCTGGGATTACAGGCTTGAGCCACCGCGCTGGAGGCTGAGGCAGGAGAATGGCGTAAACCTGGGAGGCGGAGCTTGCAGTGAGCTGAGATGGGGCCACTGCACTCCAGCCTGGGCGACAGAGCGAGACTCCGTCATAATAAACCAACGGGCTGAGTAAGTACAGTGTCAAAGCAAGGAAGTCTCCAAAACTAATTGAGGGATGACCAATGTTGGCAGTAGAGACCAAAGTCATTCAACCACACAAGAGACTTAAATATGGTTCCAGGATTCTTCCTGCCACCATGAAAACATCCAATGCTATCTTGAAAACAACCAAAACAGAGACTTAAAAGAGAGACAGCACTAGTAGGAAATTTGGTTTTTGATTAGACTAACATCCTAGCATTTGGTTGGAGATTTTTTTCCTGTACTATTCATTTTATCATATCAATATCATACATGTACACATAAACACACACACAAACACACATCCATCTTAACAGAGGCTTAGTTGGTTTTAAAATACAAACAAATAATGTTCATGGTATAAAGAAATTTTAGAAAATATCTGGTCCAGCTTGCATTTTTTTTACTATACATGGACAATTGAAGATGATCTAGAAGATAAAGGAATTGCTAAAGGTCACATAATTAGTAAACAAACAACCAAAATCCTAAGAGTTTATCACAGCCATGTGATAACTAGGTCAGTGTTTTTTTACACACAAAAGAGTTCATTAAAGTCACTTGTTTTTCATCATTTCAAATACAGAACTAATTGATTCGTTGTCTTGTCTACCAGAAAAAATATTTAATTACATGATGAGTCAGCATTATTATGAGTAATTTGGATGGAAAGTTAAATACATCCATGTTCTTTGCCATTGAGTTTACAATTGTTAGAAATGTAAATGTAAAACAAATAAGAACACATTATTTTCATAAAAGAAAGGGAGAAAATGCATGTATAAATGATTAGAATCCAAAATTGCTTATCAATTTATTACGGATTACAGTATAACTGGGGTGTCACAGGCCCTGCCAATTGTTGAGTACAACTCTGTAAATTTACAATCTAAAACTCAATTTGACTAAAAGATTCCCCTCACTTCTGATGTTCTTTATCCCAAATACTCCTGAGAATCTTCAGTGATACTTAGATAAATTAATTAAATGAAGAGACTTTAAACTTTCCCAGTAGAAGATCCTAGGTAAAACCATTTTCTCTCTTAAAATTGCTGGGCCAGAGATGGGGCATTGAGAATGTCTCATGGAATCAGAGCTGCCTCCTGCTGCACTGCAGTCCTTTTCTCCAGGATCACTGCTCTTGTCAACCCTCTGCTGTCTTTCCTGCTTTGCTGTGTGGTGTCAATGCATTGCCCAGGCTGCTGCCATCCCCATCAAAAGAGATATGACCTCTAGACTGTCGTCTCCACTGGTCTAGTGTTCTGCTATGCATCCGGGGAAAAAGCTTTTCTGCTTCGTGTCTAGCCTTCTACAAGCAAGGCCTTTTGTTTATATTAGAATTCATGCATTAAAAGAATATAGAAATACATCAAACATACATCCAACTTCTTGCTTAAGTCTAATAAAAATTGTTTTGTGATTTTATTTTTGCATTGTTTTATACTTTCACTCCTTTTATTTGTGTCTTATCGTGTACATTTTCTAATCACTTTGTGCAGAAGCAAGGAATGGTTTTATTCTTGTTTTGTAAAGGATGACATTTCGAATGAGAGTGCTCTAGTTCACAGTGTTAGTGACAAGGTTGAAATGAGAATACAAGTCTCCTGGCTTTAATTTTCTGGCATTTTCATAACTATGCATCATTTAATACTTTCAATCAGCATTATGGGCAAAGACTCTTGACAAATGTCTTCATGTATATGTAATACTAAATAATTTAAACACAATTTCTTCCCCAAATAGACTTTTTAAAATAAAAAAGTATTCATTCATTCAAGTAACAAATCATGGGCACCCTCCATCTTAACAGGAGGGTATAGAGCAGGTTTGGGTCATTTGTGACCCAGAAATGCCCTACATTTACACAGACATAGTGCCCTTAAGCCCTATACTGTTGCACTGATGAACCTGCTTCCAAAGGTCTTACTCATCTGTCAGGATTTTCTCTCAAGAGTCCTATATTTTTTCCTACACCCATGGAGGAGGAAGTGTAAATTAAGGCATCCAGATTGGGATCAGGAAAATCTTTTCCTCTCCAGTTCTAATATAGTGTTATGCATACAGTAGGTTCAAAATATCGATTGAAAAAATAATGCAGAAAGTTGATCAAACATAACTTCACACAAATTATGGATAAGATTTGATTTTTTTTTTCCAAATGATCTTCTGGGAGCCAGGAAATTCAGGAGATATTCTTGTAAGTTAAGAAATTTTTTCTCTGGGTTTACAAATATAAAATTATTCTACCTAGAGAAAATAGATTAAATCCAGGTGAGGGTGGGGATAGAATTATTTTATTACCCGGTATCCTATTACAATCTTAACGTATTTCCAGGAAGACTAGATTGTTTTATATGAAATGTACACAGAGCTAGAATAGTTTTATAGAAAATGGCAATTACTTTTCTAATACCCCTGAAACCAGATGTCATTCAGAATGTAAAATTTTCAGGTTTGTAAAAAATAATAAGGTTCATACATTAAACATACATGGTACCTGCTGAACGGTCTAAGATAGCAATGCCAAAATCAAATCCAGAAATATTTTTGGAAGCAAAATGTATCACCATCTCCTATAAGCAGGAAGTGAAGATTATAAATTGTCTCATATCATTTCAAACAGTCTTTGCTACTAAAAGAGCAAAGGACAGATGAAGTTGTTACCAAGTGAATGGCAAATCTTTTTGGTTTTCAAAACTTTTAGGATTTTGGAAAAGAATAAGTGATTGTGGCAGACAAGTAATTGCAGCAGATAGCAGATAAAGCACCGGTGTTGCTTTATCTGTTATCTCTGAAGATAACTGAGAATTATAAGAACTCCATTCTGACCTCCAGATTAGGAACAGATACAGGTACCTATGGCCAACATGAGTAATATTGGCAGAAGTTGCCAAATACAGTTGGATTAGAATGCACAGCTGGGTAAATAATCATAAATATTTCTTCTTTGATTGACTCCTAACATGTGATGTTGTCTCAGTTTTACGGCAATGTCACCAGCTGCTCCTTCACATTCTCCCTTGCTCTTGCCTCATTTTCTTAACTGCTCAGTACTGAAGAGCTGCAGTACTTGGACATATCCCTTTTTGGAATGCACCTGCTCTATTGATAATCTCATTCAGTCTGAAGGCTTTAAAGCCATATACATGCTTTCTAATTTATTCTGTACCTGAGACTTCTCTGAACTACAGACCCATTAATACCGCTGTCTTCTCTACATCTCCACTTGAATGATGTATGAGCATCTTCAGGCATAACATGTTCAAAACTGAATATTTATTATCCCACAAAATCCACTCCCTCTTGCAGCCTTCCAAAATGTTTTCATAGTTGTTCCAGATACAAATAGTTACTCCATTCTTTTAGCCATCTTATTATTCACACATCACTATCATCTTATACTATAATTTGTTTGTATCTTTCTCCTATTAGAATATGTGCTTCATGAAGATTGGAAGTATGACTTGCAATGTTGGAATTTAATTTGGTTCAACATTATTTAAGATAGATTATTTGATGATCAAACTGCTATTCTTAACAATGGCATGTCTTAACATTATTGCTTGCCAAGATTAGAGGATCTGTAGCCACACAGAAGAAAGATCCAACACATATCATGGCATCATTAGAACAGTATTCTTATTTTGATTTTCTCAAAATATGTTCCCCATAAATATAGTCCTATGAGCCTCTCCCACCAAAAATATTTTATAGTCATTCAAGTATGTGACAGGTGGCACATATAGAACAGTCTCTTCTTTGAGGTTCACAATCTCAGTTTCTGACAATCTTTCAGTAAAGTTGTTTTATCTAGAATTTTCCAGTTATTCAACGATGGAACACTTTTTTTTGCATAATGTCTATTAGCACATTATTAAAACTAGTATTTTTTTCTTATAGTTTTTGGAGATGCTTCTCTAACCTACTTAAACCTATGTAAAAAGATAAAGACCTAAAGGGATACTCCCTGAACTAAACAGAGGCCTAGTTAAATATTGTCATTCATATCTTTCCTTTGAATGTTTAGGCAAGCTGTCCAGACCTGATATAGGGATGACATCTAGCAGGCCTATGTGCAACTTCCTAGAAGTCTTTTTAAGGGGAAATATCTGTGTCTACTTCAAATAAATAGATACCAAATGGCTGCTGTCCATAACTATACTAGCTGCTGGCTGAGCTAGAGAACCTAGAGAAACATGAGATTCCAAGATTCCTCTTGATAGAGTTGTACAGAATGACTAAAATTAAAAGCAGCAGCAGGCCAAGCACTTAACTCCAGTGCAGGTCCAGGGAAGGCATATTTATCTGGACTGCAAGTGACTCCAGGGTATTTAGAGATCTCCTCCTGCTCAAGTCAATAGGACAGATGCTTTGGGTGTCAATTTAGAGCTGGTTGCCTGAAAGCTCCAGGTAGACTGAGAGCATACTCATAAAAATAGGTGCTATAATTGGAATGTATTTGTTTCCTGCAAAATTCATACTGAAACTTAATCACCAAAGCAACAGTATCGAGACGCTGGTCTGCCCTCATGAACAGAATAAGTTGCTCTTATAAAAGGGCTTGGTGGATAGAGTTCACTGTTTTCCACCCCTTCTGTCTCTTCAGCCACGTGAGGACACAGCATTCCACCCCTCCAGAGGATGCAGCAATAAGGAACCATCCTAGAAGCGGAGACCAGCCCCTCATCAGACACCAAACCAACTAGTGCCTTTATTTTAAACTCATGGCCTCCAGCTCTGAGATACATAAATTTCTGTCCTTTATAAATTGCCCATTCTGTGGTATTTTTATAGAAGTACAAACTGACTAAGGCAATAGGAGAAGATATCTTCCCTGTCTATTGTCAGTGCAACAAAAGCACATTCAAAGGTTTAGTGTCATAATACTTCATACAAGCAACATTCAGGAAGCCCCATTATAAGACAAAAATGTCATGTTTCATCCTGGTGAGTCTAAGGAGAACTTTTTATTATCATCAGCTCATTATAAAAGTCGAAAAGATTACACTGCCAAAACCACACGTGTTGAGCTAAGTACCCCAAGTCAACTTTTTCACTTATGTAATATCATCTGGTTCAAAGGAATATTACTTAACAACTTTGATGTGTTACTGAACTAAATAGAAATGGGCAAAGTTTAAGAAAACTGATCATGTACAGATGATGTTAATTACATGCACTCTTCCAGAAGGCGCTTTTTCTTATTTACCCATTAAATTGCTAATATTTGACTCTCAGAATTACAGCCTTTTTTTCCAAGAGGCCTTATTGCTTCCAACGCCTGGTACAAGGCCAGCATCATTATTTTGCACCTTTCTAGTCTCAGACTGGATGTTTTCTTCAAGTCCTAGATTTACCTTTTTTCAGCACCTATAAATAAGGACTATCTTTGTAGCTACGTTTACCATCCCTCAAGTGGCTGTTCCTCTGGACTCTTGCTTTAGAAAGTTTGCTGTGACTTTGTACAGTCTTAAATCTACTATTCTTAACCTTTTGTTTCCTGTTTTTCCTCAGTCCCAACATTCTGAATTCTTTGTCTTTGTCTTTGTCACCGTATTTAAGAATCTCTTTGTTTTGAAAGGACTCTTCTCCCAGCACCAAATCTGAATCACTGATTTCTGACTTCATGCATTCCAGTTCCTTCTCTACCCTTGTTCCTCTTAATAATTCATGATTTGAATACAAAATATACTCTTTTCTATTGACATCAATAAAATGCTATTTTCTAGAACATCTCATGTAGATCCTTTTCCTCATTACAATATGGAATTTAATATGAGTACATATTTGTATGTTAGGACTATCATTTCTCCTTCCTTTATATTTGTTGACATAAATAAGCATCCTATGGAAAAAGATCTGTAATATATGACCTTTCAGAAGCAACAATTATAAATTCTTCTATATGTATCTTGATCTGCAACTGACATTTAGTTAATTGACATACTGAAATTAAAAATGCATTAGTAAAATTAAAAATATTCAAGATAGGTAGATTAACTAAGATAGTATGGAGATGCTACAAGCTCTTTAATAAACATATTATTTTTTAAAACAGTGAGGTCTGTAATCTGGATTTTTAAGGAGGTTTGATCCTTAATTGGGTCTGTGACCAACACTGGTTTAGGAGGCTTTCTAATAGCATGATTACCAATTAATGAATTTAAAATCCTGCCTGTAGAACGTTATTGGGTTTGCCCCAATTGAACAATTCTATATAATCCATCATCAGATGACCTAAAAAGGAAGACAGAGAGAGAGAAAGAGTGTGTGTGTTAAGACTTCATTGAACTCACAGAACAGGTTGAGTGACCAGGTTGAATGCTTGCTTACCAATAAAATGTGTACTAAATAGCTTTGTGATTGATGCAATTGTGTATTAAATGGCTTAGTGATTGAGGAATTTGCTCTTGCACCTTGCTCTTATACCTGGAATGAGGTTTGAGGGAAGAAGCTAATCCTTTCCTTAAACATCTTTGGGAGTTTGTCATTATCTGCCAAAAATAACATAAGTGTTGTGAAGGCCAAACTATCTTAAGTTGGTTTACAACACCTTACTTTTATATTTTATACATAAAACAAAAGAATACAAAATTGGGATATTGTCTGTAGTCCATTCTCTAGCTATCATCACATTTTCTTGGTGGGTGAAAAAAGGAGGAGAAATATTTTCACAAGCACAGTTTCAAAGTTTCTAATTTATGTAAGGGCTCTAAAGTTTTCCAAACTATGTAAAAATTTTAATACCAAAATAGTTTTTAAAATAAATAAATTATGCAAAAAATATATTCCTGGCATGCAACTAGTAACTGGTAAGCTTTTTAAAATTAAGCTTTTCATTTGAAAGTGATTACACATTTACATGAAGTTGTAATAAATCATAGAGAGAGATACTATGTACTCGTGTCTAGTTTCTCGCAGTGGTAACATCTTGCAAAACTGTAGTATAATATCACAACCAGGATACTGACATTGATACTAATGTAGTCAAGATACAGAACAATCTCATCACCACAAGTATTCTTCCAGTCACCTTTTTATAATCACAACCACTTCCCCACCACACCCCTTTTTCCATTTTTAACCCCTGAAAGTCACTAATACGTTTTCATTCCTGTATATTGTCATTTTAAGAAAGTTATATAAATGGACTCATGCAGTATGTAACCTTTCGATATTGGCATTTTTCACTCATCATAATTCTTTGGAGACTCATCCAAGTTGTTGAGTGTATCGAATAGTTTGTTTCTTTCTTTTACTGCTGAGTAAGTATTCCATATGGATATACTACCGTGTTTTCAAATTTTCACCTGCTGAAATGACATCTGGGTTGCATAAAGCTAAACATATGCATGCAGGTTTTTGCATGAACATAAGTCTTAATTTCTCTGGGATAAATTCCCAAGAGCATAATTGCTAAGTCATATGGTAGTTGTATGTTTAGTTTATTAAGAAATTGCCAACTGTTTTCCAGAGAAGCTGTACCATTTACATTCCTACCAGCAATGCATGAGTGATCTAGTTTCTCCAGATCCTGACCACCATTTATTTCTGTCAGTATTCTTTATTTTAGTCAAACTGATATGTATGTAGTGAGAATTCAGTGGTTTGAGTCTTCACTTTTCTAACGATGTCAAACACCTTTACATTTGCTTATTTGATATCTGTATATCCTCTTCAATAAATTGTCAGGTCACGTCTTCTTTCCATTTTTTAATTGCATTATTTAATTTTTACTCTTAAGATGAGTAAGTTATTTACATTTTCTGGATAACAGTCATGTGCAAATATAATCGTATTATAATTATGATTATATTGTGATATTGTCATTAAGGTTTTTTCATCAGGTCATAATTAAGTGAATGAGTGGTAAATTTTCTCAGGTCTTTTTTCTGCATTTATTGATATGATCATATATAATTATCATGCATCAGGTCAGTAGTAATATTTTCCTCTTAGCCATTAATATAGTGAATTGCACTAATAAATTTTCAAATATTGCTCCAGACTTGCATCCCTGGAATAAACTCCATTTAGTTAATACACACACACACACACACACACACACACACACACACATATATACACGTTTTGTGTGTGTGTGTGTGACAGAGTCTTGCTCTTGTCACTCAGGCTGGAGTGCAATGGCGTGATCTCAGCTCACTGCATCTCTGCCTTCCAGGTTCAAGCAATTCTCCCGCCTCAGTCTCCCAAGTAGCTGGGATTACACCATCATGGTTGGCTAAAAATTTTTTTTTTTTTTTTTTTTTGAGACAGAGTCTCGCTTTGTCGCCCAGGCTGGAGTGCAGTGGCACGATCTCGGCTCACTGAAAGCTCCGCCTCCTGGGTTCACACCATTCTCCTGCCTCAGCCTCCCGAGTAGCTGGGACTATGCCTGGCTAATTTTTGTATTTTTAGTAGAGACGGGGTTTCACTATGTTGGCCAGACAGGTCTCTAACTCCTGACCTCTAGTGATCCTCCTGCCTCGGCCTCCCAAAGTGCTGGGATTACAGGTGTGAGCCACCACACCCGCCAATGGTATATATTTTTTATATACTTTGCTGAATTATATTTGCTTAGATTTTTTTAGGGATCTTCATATTCATGGGGAATATGATAAATTGGGATGCACATAATTGTGTGTTAATATAGACTCATGTTAGTCATCTTTCATCATAGGATACTCATAATTTAGACAGTCAAGGATTTGAATGACAGTCTCATTTTTTGACTCTTACCTCTCACCTGGCTTTGTTACTTAGAATACAAATGCATGTTCTTTTCTTTGCTGTCACTTTTTGAAATGTTTCCTCTAGATAGCTACAGTTGTTATTCTTTATTAATTACTGATACCATCACCACTGCAGGTTACTTTAGAATCACTGTCCTCCACACCATTGTGTTTGAAGTCCTCCTCCATTCCTTTTCTCATATTGACCCTAAAGCTCAAGGGATATCATATCTCCCAATTGAATATTGGCATTCAATTAGTGTAAGAAATTCTTTTCATTGAGATATTCTACTTATGTTAAACCCTACATTTATCTGTTTTTTGTTTGTTTGTTTGTTTTTGTTGTTGTTTTGAAAAAAGAATTAAGCTGTGCCAAAGGACATTTGAGTGGCTCACTACATGCTCAAACAAAAAGAGAATATGCATTACAAATCCTATGGAGACAGCTTAGAGAGGGCTCCCTGCCTTCCAGAGAGGCAGTATTACCAGTAACAAACAAACAAACAAACAAAAACAGCAAAATGAGACTGCCAAGTTACCGTTTCTGTTTGTACATAGTTTATAACATAATTGGTACCTTTTGGAGCTGATGCATCAAGCAGCACATATATTTCAGCCCTGGATTGCAATTCATCAGGTCATCATAACTAAATTGAATCTTCTTTTAAGTTTTTTGTGCTAGAAAGAATAAGGAAAATTTGGTAATGAAAAGTAAATGTCTTCCCAATAGTTTAATGGGTTAAAAAATTGTGAGAATTACTAAATGAATTAGACTAGCATGAATTGACTTAAAAGAAGAAATCAAATCACCAACAGTAAAATTGGAAAACTTTAGAAACTACTTAAAGAAATAAATAAGACTAATATATTTTAATGTCTACCAGTGACATATGATCTTTTTATGAGTTTTTTTGTAAGAAGAAAAAAGATAAAAGAATTTGTATTATTAGAGTAAGTAAATTATATTTTTAATAGATATTGAATAAATGTTAGCTGAAATTACTCCAGAGACATGGAATCATAGCGGGAAATGGCATTCTGTGATTTTCTTTGCCCGATTTTCAATTAGGAAACACAAGTTTGTATTTCTCCTCTGCATAGCTCTCTCTGGGCTTCCTGTGTGAGGCAAGCAGAAAAGGATTCTGAAATTGTCTACTCAGAGGTCATCGAAATAGTCCTCCTTTTATTTATTTCATATGTTGGTTTTAACTATTTTTTATTTGAAGAGACTGCCGTCCTACAATTTTTGCTGATATGTATCAGGTAGGTTGAAATTACAACTGAAATTGAATTAAAAATACATTATAAGCCTTACTTCCCCATGATTTTTTGCCATAGAACATGATAAAAGTGGTCTAGCACAGTGCTCTTCACATAGTTATGAGAAACTAGAGTGTGGACTTTCATTATGTATTCTCCAAGTATCTGCTCTAGCAAAGAAGTGTATTAAATCTCTAGGAAAGTCATTGAAGTTTACATTTATGGGCAGACTTAGCCCATAAAATTGGGATGATACACAAACATATTTAGTCATACTGCCAAATCAACCAACACTATGAAGTAATTCAACATGCCTTTAAAAACACATTTCTTTCACCGCAGAGTAAATGTATCTACGACTTACAGCCTAACAAATAATGGGACTTTAAAATATTTATATACGTCATCTTGGATGTGAAATACACTACATCAGACCTGATCCATGCAGTGGACTTTTTCACTGAATATGGATCCAGGCACAATTTTTCTTGTCCTTAATTTATATGTAAAATCACGATCTGGAACTAATATATTAAAATATATTTTTAAGTTCTTCTGAATAACTTAATGTATTTTAACTCGATTCTGTACTCTCTGATTTTATTGTAGCAATATCATTTGCATTACCTACTTTTCCATGAGTGGTAGCATATCATGTGAAATAGATGCAGCAAGAAGGTTCATTATAGTTATATCTAACAAGATATGATGTATATAAGGTAGATATTTTTATAATTATAAAATTCAACAGGGAACGTGTATTGAAATCCATGATCTTTCTGTAATTTGCAAAACTAAATATTGTAAAATAATATGTGTGATAAAAAGTGAATTAATTTTGAGTGCATATTCTGTACCAGACTCTGGGATAAATGCTTTAAATATGAACTCACTTAAATCACTTAACCAGCCACTACCATAAAAATTATTATCCCCATTTTAGAAAGAAGAAAATTGGGATTTCAATAGGTTAAATAATTGACCCAACAACAACATTTAGCATCTTATACCTGCCGTTTAGAACTCATTATTTACTTTAAAGTGGTTTGTGAGTTCTACGGGCACACCACCCTGCTCAATCTTGTCTGAAATGGTTTATGAGATTGCACATGTAGAGAGATGAAAAAGAGTCTTCATGAAATTTTCTGGTATGGTTTAGATCCTGAGTAGAGAGACTGGTCTACACTGGTGATTTGGCTCAGAAATGTGCCTCTATGCAGATACAAGATTCAAAGATGGGCATGGAGAGATGGACTCTGCTTGAACTTAAATTGATAGTGAAGGGCTGTAGAACACTCTATTTACCCTATTTCCAAACACTGGATAAGCCTAGGTCTTTCTGATAAGAATTTTTAAATGGACATAATCGTGCATAGGTCTGCAAATAATAAACTAGCAATATCTTAAGGAAGTGTGGTCTTAACTATGCAAAAGAAAAGACGTAGTTTTAAAGTATATATTATTTAAAAACAAACAAAATTTTGGAAAACATTTAAAGTAAACTTAGTCTCCAAACTAACAGATGAAAGATTAAAAGAAAGAGAAACAGACAGAGATGGGAAGGAGAAAACTTAAAGAGAAAAAGAAATAATGAAATAAAATGAAATATCAAGAAGCAAAACTTGCAATGATGGTAAAAACAAAACGGCATTTAGAAATCTAAGTCAGTGATGCATATCACATTGAGGCAAAAATAAAGAAGAAAACTATGAGAATTATGATAGGGGTAGAGAATAAAAAGATATAGATATGATGGACATTCCTGAAGAGAAAAAACAGAACAAGTGAAAAAGTAGCAACTATCAAAATCAAAATATCCTAGTCCACTGATCAAAATTTCTTCCCATTCACAAAGCAAAATCAATGGAAGAGATTAATGTCTAAATCC
Organism: Macaca nemestrina; assembly: GCF_043159975.1. Lineage (NCBI taxonomy): Eukaryota > Metazoa > Chordata > Mammalia > Primates > Cercopithecidae > Macaca > Macaca nemestrina. The sequence continues at coordinate 160,993,861 of NC_092127.1, forward strand.
ATCCTACATCTTGTCTTCTGCTGTTATTTAAGGGATAAATATCCCTTCATCTAGGCAGATAAAAATGATGCAATAATATGTTTAATTGCATGATTTTCATTAATGCTAAATTCAAGAAGGAAAGTTTTAAACTCTGAAGAGTACTGAAAGAAAAATTTGTGATCCAACAATTCTATACCCAATCAACTTTTATTCATGTACATGACTAAGAAGATTTAAATCCTAAATGGCTAAATAGAATCTTTCATAAAATAAATATTTTATGAATGGTGATAAACTTAATTGAGCCAGAATACAGCTGACTAGATTATCCTCTTCATCAAAATGTTTAGCAGATTTTTTTTTAGGAGAGAGGCAATTTCTAAAAACATAAATTGATATTTTAAATGAATTTGTGACAACGATCTCAAAATTAAAGTTCATTCTGCTTAATAAACTCCTGGGTTCATAGTACCAGTGTTTTACCTCTGCCAACACTACTAGAGCTATGAAAACTTAACAAAAGATTAAGAGAATGAGAAGACAGGCCACACACTAGTAGAAAATATTTGCAAAAGACATTTGGTAAAGAACTATTATCCAAAATATACAAAAAAAACTCCTAAAACTCCACAATAAGAAAACAAATAACACGATTTAAAAATGGGAAAAAGACCTGAACAACCAACTCACCAAGGAAGAAATGCAGATGTCAAATAAGCACATGAAAAGATGCTCAACACTACATATCATTAGAGAATTGCAAATAATTAAACAGCAATTAACTACCACTACAACCGATTAGAATGGCCAATATCCAAAACACTGGTTAACACCAATGCTAATAAGAATGTGAAGCAACTTCGGGAACTCTCATTCATTGCTGGTGGGAATGAAAACTGGTGCAGCAACATAGAAAGACAGCTTGGCAATTTCTTTCAAAACTAAATGTACTCTTACCATGCAATCCAGCAATCAATCATACTCCGTGGTATTTACCTAAAGGAGTTGAAAACATGTCCATACAAAAACCTGCAGATGATGTTTATACAGCAGCTTTATTCGTAATTGCCAATACTTGGAAGCAACAAGTATGTCCTTCAGTAAGTGACTGGATAAATTGTAGTACATGCTGACAATGGGATATTATTCTGAAAAACCTCCATTCTACATGATTCCAACTACATGACATTCTGGAAAAGGCAGAACTGTGTAGACAATGAAAAGATCAATGATTCCCAGGGGCTGGAGAGAAGGAGTGACAAATAGGCCAAATACAGAGGATTTTTAGGACATTGTCCTAAAAACTTATAGAAGGTAGAACCGAAGAGTGAACTCTAATGTCAAAACTCATAGAAGGTGCAACACCAACAGTGAACTGTAATGTAAATGGTGGACTTTCAGTGATAAAGCCATATCAGTGTAGGTTTATCAATTATAACAAATGTGCTACTCTAGTATGGGATGTTGATAATGGAAGAAGTTATGCATGTGAACAGGCAAGTGCTATATGGGAAATCTGTGCTTTCTGCTCAATTTTGCTGTGAATCTATTAATATAACTGCTCAAAAATTAGCTTATTTTTAAAATTAATTAGGCAATTAATTAATAAAGGATTAGTTTGACATTGAAACAGATGTCATCTCTGTTATCTGACTACCTTTCTGTGGAATATAAAGGAGAAATTAACCTTTTTAAAGAGGCTTTCTGGAATAAAATGAGAATCAAAAAGTCCTCTAATCCTGGAACTTATCTCTCAATCCCAGGGTAGTTGAAAACTAGCTGTATTTAATTATAAATCAACATGACACTCTACTCCCAGAATAAGTGCTTATATTTGATCCACAAAGCAGTGGGTAATAGTAAGTGTACAGAATTTTTATAATAATTAGAAAAATAGAAATAACAACAATCATTATTTTCTGTAACATGCATTTATTGGAAGTGCTTTAACTATATTTTAATTTATTTATTTCCTACAATGACATTTTGATATAGGTATTACCATTCCCATCTTGGAGTTGGGGAAATTAGTAACAAATGACTTATTCAATATCACACAACTAGGAAATGATGGAACTGGAATTTAAACGCAAGATTTTATTTATTTATCCATTTATTTATTTATTTGCTCATGCTGCCATCTAAAAAGTCCATCTATTTCTTATTTTGTCACTCTTAAGTCTGAGTCTCAGAGTAGGTTATTTTCTTTTTTCAAGTTAAACATTTGTCTTAGTCTGTTTGTGAGGCTACAGCAAAATACCCTAGACCAGGGGGCTTATAAATGACAGAAATTTATTTCTCACAGTCAAGAGGCTGGAAAGTCCAAGACCAAAGTCCAGCAGTTCACTTCCTCATAGAATGCCATCTTCTTCCTCTTACCTCACATGGCAGAAGAGGCAAGCAAGCTCTCTCCATCTTCTTATAAGGACCCTAATCCTATTCATGAGGGCTTTGCCCCCTACCTAATCACTTTCTAAAGGCCCCACCTCCTAATATCATCATGTTGGAGGTTAGGATTTTAACATATGAATTTGGGGCAGGGAACATCAACATTCAGATCATAGCAACATTTATAAATTGATTGTTAAACTTTATTGATATCTGTTGCTGCTTGATCTCTAGCAATCTTTTTCTGAAATTTATCTAACCTTATTAGGGACTAAAGAATGGCATTCAATACCAACTAATGCTGAAAAGTCAGAAATTATAATCATTTGTAGCTCACATGCTTCTACAAGTTCATGATGAAGGTGTTTTGCTCCATGAAATAAATATTAAAAATTACTTTGATCTGATAAATAGATAGTCAGAAGCCATGGTTGAATGCTGAGCCTGAATAATGCCTTATGCCAGCACCTTATTAAAAACCTTATTCAAATTGGATTCAGCTTTTACGTACACACATTTGTGCCTTGGAAATAAAACCATGGCTGCATTCCAATAATCAAGAACAAATGGATTTAGGCATAAAATGGTTCTTCTTTCCTCCCTCTTTGGCCTTAGCTTGTTACTGAGATTTTCAGTAATCTTGAGACTCTAACTTGCCTTCCTGCCAATTCCTTCTTTATCCATCTGTTCACCTAAAATAACAAGATAACAAAAAAGTACCCAGTTCAATAGAGTTAGTCATGGGTTCATTCATTCTTTCAACACTCACTGAGTGACTATATTGTAAATGCTGTGCCGGGTGCTTGTCTACTTTTATCATGTGTAGATAAAAGTCAGTAATACAACTTTGTTGATGAGATATCCAGTTTATTTGCAATCTAATTTAATATGATTATATAAATTTGGAACTCATTCTTGGGTGAGTTTTTAAATTTTAATTCTATTACTTTTTCTATGAAAGTTATTTTTAACTCTGAATTATCTTCACTCTTTATTTTCACTCTTTGCCTCAGATCTATTTGTCAGATGGGTAAACTTGGAATAAGAAATACCTCACAGAAATGACATAAGAATTAAATGAATATTCACTATCATAGGGTACCCTGCACATAGTACATGCCAACATATGTTTTGATCTCTGTTTTCTTCTTCTCATTGGCCTGTGACTGGATCAGCACTTACAGTTGTTAAGTATCTTAAGCCCACTCTTTATATAAATCAGAAAACTGAAAGTTAAGATAGAATTCCAGTTTCCTAAATGTCACTGCAATGCTTATCAACAACCCTTGATATGACTTTTATTCAGAGTTTTTATAGCATAGCCCAGTATGCTTCTCCCACTGTCATAATTTGTGATATTTATAAAACTTTGTTGGTTTGCCTCCTAATTTTAACTGATGTGTAAAAGGTAGTCTTAACACAATAAGCATACGTGCATATGGAATGTCATCAAACAGAAAACTAGTTGTGTAGGCCATGAAGCGTTGTTTAAGGCACGGTTGCTGGCAATGAATAAGAATTAAGTTTGTGTGTTACAGACTTATAAAGCCTTTTCTTCATGAATATGCAAGGGAAAAATATGAGCAGAAAACCATTATATTCACAAGGCCAAACGATGCAAATTGTTGGGTTAAGGAAATAATAATGATGTGAGAATCTGAAAATAATAAAGTAGCTAATTTTTATTGAACATCAAATTGTACTGGGCATTGTACAAAGTATGTTAGATAGATTATCTCATATAAATTTCCAAGAATGCCAAAAGTGTAAAAAGTCATGGACCTTGACTGAAATTACTCAGCTAGCGAATAGTGAAGACTAAGTTTAGATCCAGGCAGTCTGTGGATGCTTTTAGAGTTTTTGCAAGACATTGCTATAGTTAAGTAGTAATTATGTAATAATGATTGATGACTCATTCTGTGAAGTTGTATTCCTTCAAACACGCTGCCAAAATATTTAGCATTCAAATGTATGAGCATTCAAATGTTCCTAGAGTAAGAACTAGGAAAATACCAAGTAGAGATTTTGAGACCCCAAAGGGATCTCTACAGGATCAATTACATGATGGTTTTCTATATGCAGGCTGGAGATTCAGTTAGAACCACAGAAACCTGTACTAAAAGGGGCTCTATAAGGAAGAATCCTGGCAACTTTTTCATATCAATGTTGCGAGACCTAGAGTTCCCTAGAGAGTAAGCCAAAGTAGGCTGGCGGATAAGAATCAGCCAGAGTACCGACCTCTCTTTGAAGGGCTTTCCAGTTGGAACAATGAGACAGCCACACTGCAGAGACAATGACATTAACAGCAGTGGGGAAGAGTTAATGGCATGTGAAAATGGCCAAAAAGAGGAAAAACAAATGCTGAAAATCACTTTGAGTCTCTGAGCACAGAGTAGACCACGCCAGAGAATAGCGAGTATTCATCCCAACTCTTTTGGATTTTTGTTGTTGTTGTTGTTGTGTTTTCTGAGATGGAGTTTCACTCCATCACCCAGAATACGATAAAGCCCATGACTCTTTCTCTTTAGATGACTAAAATTATTAGGAACTCTGATGTTTCAGGATACTGTCAGTCAAAGTTCTCTTGTAGGAGTGCAGTGGTGCGATGTCAGCTCACTGCAACCTCCATCTCCCTGGTTCAAGCAATTGCCCTGCCTCAGTCTCGCGAGTAGCTGGGATTACAAGCACATGCCACCACCCCCAGCTAATATTTTTGTGTTTTTAGTAAAGACGGAGTTTCACCATGTTGGCCAGACTGGTCTTGAACCCCTGACCTCAGTTAATCCCCACGCCTTGGCCTCCCAAAGTGCTGGGATTACAGACATGTGCCACCATGTCCAGCAACCTCTTTGTTTTAATACCATTTCAGTTTCTGTAGAATCCATTGCTGCCTTCCCAGCCACTTTCTGTAGGACACATCCAATCTCATTCATGTGTGGGCTCCATCTATTATTCTTCATATTTTATAATAGAACGTTTTATCCTTTATACTTTTAAAAATAAGATTGGTGGTCAAACTCAATTTTTATGCAGACGCCCAAAATAAAGACAAGTGAAAGAAAAGTGAAAATGGTTTAAGTAAAAACCTACATCCCTATCAGTTTCACTTCTAACTTCCTTTTGCCCTGGCTCACATCCTTGAATTATCAATGGCCCTGGAGATCCTCCAAAGATCATTAAGACTCCAAGAAGTACCATTTGAAAACTAATGATCTAAAAGAAAATGTCAGAACTTCTCATCAAGATGCAGGAAACTCACTGAGTTCCTGTGGCCCTATTTCTGATCTTTCCCCTTCAAACGTGTGGTTCAAACAATTCCAAACAGCATGCAGTCCCTGATTAGCCCAGGCAGTTTCCTACCATTGTGGATTTATAGGTGCTATTCCCATTGCATAGAAAGTGTTACCACCACACATTTTTCTCTGTCAGAAAAGAATCCAGAACTAGTACATAACATCTCTGTAAAGCCTTTATTAACTTTCCTTTTAGGCAAATCACTCTCTTCCCTCTGTTCTCAAGAACTTTTCACTAGTTAATTAAGAGCTAATATCAATGCTATTATAGTTAAGCATTTATTACTCTTCAAGCTCCTTTAGCTTAGGGATAGTGCCTTATTTTTCTTTTAATTTAAATGCCCTAGTTTGGCATCTTGTATATGAAAATGATAAATTAGTTATTTCATTTGAAAATTAAAATTTGGGATACTGTCAGTGATACGGAACTTGTCAATTATTATACAGCTAATTGCCAGCAAAGGCAGTATCGCAATTCAGATCTCCCTGTAAACCACTGCAATTACTTGGACACAGCACAACATAGCCTCTAAACCTCTGCTGTGGTTAGAAGGTCTGTGTACTTTCAAAACTTTTGTGTTGCAACTTAATTACCAATGTGATAGTATGAAGAGGTGGGGACTTTAAAGATGATTAACTCCTAAGGGCAGAGCCTTGTAAATTGGATTAGTGACCTTATGAAAGAGGTGCACGTTTGTCTCTTTTGTCCTTCTATGTCCTCTGCCATATGAGGACACAGAAATCATTCATTTCGCCCATGTGAGGATGCACCAAGATGATGCAAGTTCTCACCAAACATCAGATCTGCTGGTGCCATGATCTTGGACTTCCCAGCCTCCAGGATGGTGAGAAATAGATTTCTCTTATTTATAAATTACCCAGTCTGTAGTATTTTGTCATAGAAGCAGAAATCGACTAAGACACATTCCAAAGAAATTTAGGACTTTCCTACCATTCTCCAAGTTTGTGCCTCACAATTTACTGTCCCAACTGGATTTCTCCTACAGTTAAATTTAGAGAGAGTAATAAAAGGTTCAAGAATTCGAAAGTGAATTCGATTGTAACGATGCTGACAGATCAATTAGTAACGTCAACATTACTATTCAACTATGTACATCCTCTGCCTAGGCATCATGGGTTAAACAAAGGAAATTAAGAGTTCACCCTTGTTTTCTAATAGATTACTGTCTATTGTGGGAGATAAAATGCAGGCCTAAATTACTATATATTATGTATATAATACACACTGTTAAAGTGATACCAACTGATCGTCACAGGAGAAGATAGTTCTTTCGAAGCTAAACTCATTTCCTAAGGAGATTTTCTGGAAGAATTGGAATTTGAGGAGCTGAAAGTTGGCCTTCAACAAACACCCAAAACAGGTGTTAAATATGATCTTTAGGTGGTGCATGAAAAGGCCAGATATGATAAAAAGAGCAAAAAAGAACCAATCAGGTAAAGTGTGTTTAGGAAGAACTATGATCAGACTAGGTATAAAATCCTGGAAAGGAGGTTGGGGCTAGATTGGCAAATAGTATAATTCCACTATGTATAAAAATATAGATTTTAAAACATAATCTAAATATCCATTTTAAAAATCTCTTTTTAGTAACCTGCATTACTTTCTTCTTCACTCCGAGCAAAATAATATTTCCCATTAAGGAATCCTCTGCTGTACGCATTTTCAAAAGAAGATTTGACCTTTGTGTTATCCCAAGGGCAAATGTTTGTAGCACCAATGATCCGGAGATAGTGCCTTGTTGTAGTTGAGTTACTCAGTGAATTAGGTGTCACTTCTCTGCTTCACTAACTCTTTTTTTACTTGGTCCTCTAATCAGACCCTAAAATTGCAGCATTAGGGATAAAAGTCATTTATCATGATTTGATCTTAAGTTAGGAGGATTCCAAATTTGCCCTTCTTTACAATGGGTCATTTCTGGTGCTACTCTTTCATATTGGTTGAGATGTGATTAACTTTGATTGATTCAATGATACTGATTTAAATAAACCATTTTTGCCTTACTGATTTGCAATCAATTGACATTCACACTCTTATTAGCTATAATGAGTCAGAAATGGCTAATTTTAATTCCAAACAGCAAAATAATTTTTCACATTGATTTCATGGTGTTTTTTTCTAGCTCCATTTTTAGTTAATTTCTGTCAATTAAGAAATATTGTTAGTGTGGAAGCAATGTATTCAACAAAATTGCAACATGTTCCACTGTGCTGTATATGGAATTTTTTTTTTTTTTTTTTTTTTTTTTTAGAAGGAGCTTCACTCTTGTTGCCCAGGCTAGAGTGCAATGGTGGGATCTCAGCTCACTGCAACGTCTGGCTCCCAGGTTCAAGTGATTCTCATGCCTCAGCCTCCTGAGTAGCTGGGATTACAGACATGTGCTACCACACCCGGATAATTTTTGTATTTTAGTAGAGACAGGGTTTCATCATGTTGGCCAGGCTGGTCTCAAACTCCTGACCTCAGGTGATCCACCTGTCTCAGGCTTCCAAAGTGCTGAGATTACGGGTATGAGTCACCATGTCCAGCCATATATGGAAATTGATCATTGTATTTGTAAAATGACTTAACTGTTTCAAAGCCATTTATTTTTCTTATACTTTTTCAAAGAATTCTGTTGTCATGCACCCTATATCTTTATTATGTGCACGTATGTGAACTTCCCTTTTCTCCACACACCCACACAACATACTCCTCATTTAATGAGCAGTCAGGATATTCTCATTTGGAGAGTCCTTGCTACTTACTAACGAGACACAAGAGAAATTTCCTCCTGTAATAGGCTAAAGAATTGGCACATTGTAGCTGAAAGAACTTTTAAGAAGTCCCCTGATTCTAACTTAAATTTGAAACAGTAAGGAAGTATCATAGAAAATACAATTTTCTGAGTTTCTTTTTATATTTTTTACCAAAGCGAATAACGGAACTGAACAATATTGACTCTAGAAATACTTCCCTGAAAAGAAAACTAAAGCAGCTTGTGGTATTGTTTTCATTAAGAATTTTAAGCAAAAATTGCAAGACGGAGGTTTAGGTTCAGGTTAATATTATATATTCTGGGAAATGTGAAGACAAAACAAACCTATGTCATATAGATTATGACAAAAAAGAGATGTTATACATAAACATGTATTACTACCACACCAATTAATTTCTCAATTTCCACTCTTTCCCCACCACTGCCTTATTCATTCATTTAACGAGTAGATTAAGGGGAGGGAAAGGCAAGAATAATAGACATTGACTGCTCTTTTTTGGGAAGAAAATGTAGTCTTTTGGGGAATACATACAATCATGTAAATTTAGGAGTCTGATATTCAGCCCATAGCTCAGCATACAGTAATAATAATAATAATAGCTTTTATCAGTTTATCTGTTATTCAATTTACTTTCTAGCTTGAACTCCATTATACTAGGGGGCAGAAATTAAAGCTCAGCCAATTCTGTTAATTTTAGCTGATTCAGGGTAATCTCCTTTGTAGTTTTCCCTTATCTTTTCCTTGGATATATTTTAAATCAGTGGCAAGAAGATTAGATATTTATGTAGTGCCATGGTGTCATGTAGGGGTCCTTGACTGGCATCTGTCCACTTTGTCACCTGGTGAGACATCTTGTCCCATGTGGTCTTGATGATTGGTAGAGAAAAATTGCTACTGTATCTACTTTGACCCTCATCAAGGCCTCTTGGCCCCACTGGCTCTTTGTGTGAGATGCTGTTCCTTTTCTGCAGCTGACTACATCATGCTGCTATTCATGTGACCACCCTAGAATGGATGGAGACTTTGTCTGTCTGTGCTGCTGTAACAAAATACCAGTACCTGGGCAACTTATAAAAAACAGAAATGTATTCCTTACCTGTCTGAAGGCTGAAAAGGCCAAGATCAGGGCACTGGCAGGTTCAGTGTCTGGTGAGGGCCCAATGTTTCTGCTTCCAGGATGGCACCTTGTTGCTGTGTCCTCACATGGCAGAAGGGATGAAACAGCAACAATGGGACAAACACTGAGTCTTCATATGGCAGAAGAACAGAAGCTCCTTTATAAGGGCCCTACTCTCATCTATGAGTGCTCCACTCTCACAGTTTAATCACCTCCTAGACACCTGATCTCTTAATACTTTCATCAAGTGTCATCAAGTTTTAACAAATGAATTTAGGGGGACACATTTGGACCATAGCAGAGACTCTGTGAACCTATCTGATGAATTTGCCCGGACACTATGCATGACTACGCATTCACCACGACCCTATGAGGCTGGGTGCCTTCTCAGTTATGATCAAGAAAGCGAAGCACAAGCGTTCTCTGTTGTCAGTGCTCTTCACCTATCTGGAGTTTCATTAATCCAAATTCATTCCATTGAAGGACCCTTTTATTAAGGACAGAGAAAATTCTAAGTTTTTCTTTCTCTAGAAATTCTCATTTTTGTCCCAGAAATAATTATCTTTGTTTATTTGGATAAAGAGAGGAAGGAATCAGAAATGTGGCTCCCTCCTAAATAGTCTAAAAATCTGTTGTCTATGGTTTTCAACTAAAACTCTAAAAGATCCTAAGGTCTTAGATCCTTAGAGCCTTGGAGTTTTATATTCAATACCAGGATTTTTGAATACAAAACACATTTTAAAAAATTCAACCTTATTTTTGTTTCTCTCAGCATTCTTAGTTGACATTGAGGATACAGATGTCAGAATATAGTTTAATGGGGAAGAGCCATATGGTCAAAACAAATGCCCAGAGCAAAAATAAATATTAATTAATGTCAAAATATTATAATGTCACACAAGTAACTATAGAATGTAATAAATGTTATAGTACAGGGCATTGTGGCAACAGAGAAGAAAGTAACATTGCCCAAGTATTAATATTATAAATTTTATATATTTGCTATTTTTATAGGAATAATAGGTTTAATATTTTTCCTCTGATCTCAACTCCACCTAGAGTTTTTCTCACAGGAAATGCCTACATTTATGGATTGTAGTGTATGTGAAATATGCATATCTAGGATTAGATTTTACTTAGATTTTCATATTTGTTAATTTTGTCATGAATGAATACATAAGGTTTTTGAATCAGAGACAGATTATCACTCTTCATTTAAAACCGATTATTAACCATTTCGTTCCCCACATCACAATTCTTACCCCTGGGGAGATATAATAAAATTGGGTCAAGTGCTCTATACATAAAGAAATGCTTAAAAAATAAATCTGGATATGTATTATTTATGTAGAAGAGAGATGCAACTGTTTCAATTTTCTACTATTAAAAAAAGGAGATAAACCTTTACTCCTCAGAGATGGGATGAAAAGGATGCTGCATTCTCATTTTCATCTTTCGAAATATAAATAAATCAAAGGGCCCGACAATCTCAATGTCTTTAATTTTGCAGCCTATAGATGTTTCCAAACTCCTAAACCTCATTACCCATTTGAAATGTAAATGCACAACTCTACAGTCGGTAGTTTTTTTTTTTTTTGAGTTCTCACTATCTATACAGTTGTAAATTATTTCTAGGGTTTGCTTTTAGTCCAAGATCCAAAATTTCAGTAAAATTTTAATTTAAAACATCAGTAACTGTGCAAAAGCACAAAGATATTTTATCTGCATCATACATCTCAGTTGCAAATACACAGAAGATGCATGAATTCCATTGGATATTAGGAATTTATTCCATTCAAGTGTATCAACCATCCTCAGCTTCTGTAAATCTCAGTTGAAATGAGCTAATATTTATTTTTCACAATCTATAAAAATCCCTTTTATTTTTAATAAGAATTTATTACAAAATCCCTTTTATTTTTCTGCCCAATATCTGTCTCTGGCCTTAGTGTCAGCTTGAACTATTATTCAGTTGAACACAAGGTGTAAGAGGATTCTTGATAACCAGAGATGATATAATTTTGGAAGACCAAGAGTGGACTTTGACGAAACTAATTTTACTGTATTTCTTACTGTATGTAACTCTCAGATAAACTTTATGAATAAAATATAACATTTGCTAAAAATTAAGTCAAAGTTCACAAATAAATATAGATCTCTAATTTTTGGATCAATGGCACTGTAAATATTCTGATGATAGACTTAAATGTTCACTGTCCAGACAGACTTATGTGCTATTTAATTAAAGTTTTTCTTTTTGGTACAAGAAGTAAATCATTTTTCCTTTACCCACCCATTATATTTTCTATAGGCACTTACTCAATTATGTACTGTTTCAGGACCAAAGACCAAATTGTTAAAATAAGCAACATTTATTTTTGAAGAACTCTAAAAATATTTTTAATCCTTTGAATTAATATAGAAGATATTTGTTAATATGAAATTGACCAAAAATTGAAAACTGAATTAAAAATTAAAAAATTTTCCTTGTTAAATACTGTTTAGCTCCAAAAAATTTTAGTCTTAAAAGCTCTGAAACATTGAAATCAATATTTCTTTGTCTTTGAACAGATCTCATAACTTAGTAGCAACACTGTGACACAACCAAGACCTCTGTACAACCACCATTTATGAATATATTCACCAATTGAGACTGTAGTAAAATGGCTTGAATAAGACATTAAGCATTAGGAACATTAAATGTTCATCTTAATGCTGAGTTAAAAGAATTTTAATAAGTTTGAATTTGCATTTTCTCATTACTTCTAGGCAGTTAATAACACCTCATCCACTTCATCAGACTATTGTGTAAATGATAACAGCAAAGGTATTCAAAAACTAAAGAGTTATATTAACTCAAATTGGAAAAAATATCCATTATGTTAATTAACTGAGTGTTTCTAAATTGCTTCGTGACATTTTCAACGTAACAATATGTGACTATCTTTTGCACATTTCTAATGTGAAGGTGTGATTCGTGGACTATATGACTGCTTTGAGTTCATTTATAAAGTGCTCATAAAATATGAATATAATAGAGCATACTTCAAATCATCTGCACTTTCTGAGCTGAATCCTGTTTAATGTTTGATTGCAGGTGCACCAAATTGTTTTATGTGAAGATATCTACTTATGCTAATTTGTTCAATCAAAAATATATAAACATAATCTGATGCAGCAAGCTGCACAAAGAGATCAAATTCAGTTTTCCCCTAGATTTTGTTTTCTTGAGCAAGCTATTTTAATGTGTATAATTTTTTTAATCTAGGAAATCTACATTTCCAAGAGCAGGAAACATCAGGGATTTACAATTGTGCCTAAGACCATAACTTGATTTTCATATGAAATAGGTGTTTTTCATTCATATATGCTCTCTTTTGTTAAAGAAAGTGCTGAGGCAATTATCCACCAATACCAGGACAGGCAGGTTCACATAATTTTGCTAGCATTGGGCAGTAAGTAAATAAGCACAGATTGGTGGACAAGGTCACTGTTAGCTGGGAGTGAGGAGTAAAGAGACAGAGACTCTTTGGTGGATGATAGCACATTTGCGAGTCAGGCTTTGAAGGAAACACATGGGTAAGTAGAAGTAAAAGAAACAGGATATGAAAAGGCAGAGGGACAGGAAACTGCTGGATCTCTTTGTAGTATCATGAGTAGCTGTGTTTTGCAGGACTTGTGCAGGAAAGTGAACAGTGAAGCCGAATCATGGAGTGTAACCGCATCACAAACATAACAAGGGAAAGTTCCGATTTTATCCCACAAATCATGGAAACTCGATGACAATTTTTAATCATGGAAATAGTGTAAGTAAAGCTATTCAGGAAGTAGGAAATCTAACCTGTCAACATTCTAGAAGACAGCTTGGCTGGTGGAGAGATTAGAAACAGTTGAGAAGCTCTCAGGCATCATCCATGGAATGGCATCAGGAAGATAAATATGGGAAATAAGGTAGTTAAATCCAGAGGACTTGTTGACTACATAGGAGAGGTGAAGGAGAAGGAGAAAGTTAATATTATTTTTTACAACTGTGGGTGGTAAAAAATAATATTAACAACCATAGGGAAATCAGGAGAGTCGTGACCAAGGGCAGCCATACAAGTCTGCGATGAAGGAGGCAATGGCCTGCAAGAGATCACATTTCATGTTTTTATTATTCCATTCGATTCTTTCTTTCCTTTTTTATTTTCATCACAAATGAGGAAACAAACATAGTGACTAAGTAATGGCAGTTAAGGTCAGGCTAAAATGGTTTGAATGTCATCCATGCCACTTTCTAGGTGGGTGCAATTGAACAAATGTTTAGGTTCTCTGAACCTTGATTTTCTTATGTTGTTAAAAGGAAAATAATACCTACTTGTTATGAAACTTAAATGTGACAATGTACATAAGATAGCTGGTGGGACATACAGTCATCACACAACCCAACAAATGCTAGGAAAGTGTATATATAATGTGATGATAACACTAGAAAATGTAATTTTCCTGAAGAAGAGAATCTGGAAAACATGGTAAACTGATTGTGGCTTGGTTCCCATTCCCTCAACTACCAATACAAAACTTCTTGTCCTGCCACAGCCAAGCAACTGCTGGAACCCACTGGTAATAGGATGTGTAATAACTAAAGCCTCAGACTATGTTGGAGGGTGGAGGAAGGTCAGATAGGGAGAAATTTCTCAGGCAGAACGTTCTCCTCTCTAGCAGGCTGGATACATGAATGGAAAGTATACAGTGTATATGGATACAAAAAGAGAATAAAAATGGAAAATCTGAAACATTTAAAGGAAACTTAAAAGGTAATAAGGAATAGTAAAAGGGGTTAGAAAATTGTATCTAAGACAGAGGATGCTGGTGATTTTAATGAACAAGTGCATTGAACTCTAGAGTTTTAACAGCAAAAGACATAAATGAATGAGCATTTTGAGGGACTTCTTTATCTGATGAAAGGAAGTATATTTGATCCTCTGGAGACATGAGCTTTCTCAGTGAGTCCTATACTACTGTCTAAACTCACAAAAAGGAAGCAATATCATATGACAATGTTTTCAAGAATCTTGCAAAAATGCAAACGCATCCTGAAACGTTCATAGTTATAATGGAAGCCAAGTCTTCTGAAAATGTAAGAGTGGGTGATAAAGAAGTTAAATATTCTCTAGAATATTTGATATTAAAAAGGAGAGAGAGAGAGAGAAGAGTTCAGGACTGTGGCAGAATTGAGGGAAAACTGTGCATATACTTGTTTGTCTTTAAAGCATAGGGAGACCTGGATGTGTTTGCAAGCTGCAGTAAATAGTTTACTGAAAACAGAAGCAATGAAAATATACATTAAATATGTAAGAAATAAAGGAAGCAGAAAATCATGGAAAAGTTATAGGAGCTATGTGGAACCTGGCTTAATATTGTGCATAATAATAATAATCTAAATATTGGTGTATATTCTTGTTGTCTCTGTGACAACAGGGGCCACATCTACCTTAGTCATAAATCTATAGATCCCAGTCTTCATTTAGGACTATAATAACCTCAAATAAGTATTTAAAGATCTAATAAATGAGTACATAAGATAAAAAACATATTCAGAAACATTAGCCTTATAAGGAAGGGAAAGTACAATACATATAAAGTTAGAGTGGATGGCTGAAGTCTTTGCAATGAATCAGTCGAAAAGAAAAACTTCCAAGCAGAAAGATGAGATTGTCTTTGATGTTACTAAGAAGGAAGAAAAGATTGGTATATGTGAATGGTTTGTGCTTCATAAGAAATGTTACTTTTCTTTGATAGAGTAGAGGCAAAAAGTAAACACTTTGGAGTCAGGCAGATGTAAGTGTGAATCCAAGATCTAGTCTTTATACCTTACATGATGTTAAACAAATTAACAATTTCAAAGTGTATCAATTTTATCATTTATTAATGATAAAATAATAATTAACTCACAGAGTAGATTTGAGGACTAAATGTGATACTAGAAATAAATCATCAGCCCAAGTCTGTCACTTAGCAAGCACTACACCCACTGTAAGGTTTGAGTTTCATTGACTGATTGTGGAGGACAGTGACCTGAACTGGGGAGCCAAAAAGCAGCCAAAGACGGGCACAAGTCCACTCTTTTGTGACTTCCAGGGAAGGGCTTTGAGGGAAGTCTTGTCATCGTCGGTGAGGCCCAAATCTGAACCCGACAGCCTGATTTCAGTAGCTGGCTCTGCCACTTACGAGCTATGTGGTCTTTGGAAATTCACTTAACTTGTCTATGCCTCCGTTTACTCATCTTAAAAATGATGTCTTCCTCACTGGGCTGCTTTGAAGACTGGATGAGTTAACGTATGTTAAAAAATTTAAAACAGTATCTGGCACATAACAAGTTTGTAAACAACGTTAATGTTAGGAGGAAAGAATACTCAGGAAATGGGGATTTGGATACAAGATGTTTTCTTTAGAGAGAATACAGGTAGAGTGGGACACAGAGAAATGGAAAGGGTAGTGATGAGGTGCAAGACAAGAAGGGACAGAAGTAAAGTGTGGCAAATGAACATAAAAACACTGAAAGAAAAACAGAAACGTGAAAGCTCATTTTAAGACTGGCTCAAACTGGGCACACATCATAGGAAACCAAATAGTAAAATATAATTCCATTGTTCTGAAAATTATGTTAAAATGCAAACAAAGCATCTTCACTTTATTTTTTTTTCATTTTTCTAGCACATCCCTTGTTCTAGTTAATTCTTAACAGATGTTTTTAGGGGAAAACATGGTTTTTTTGTTTGATCTGTTATATTCTTATTGGCACCTGTGATTAAAATACATACTGTTAATTTAAAACTTGAAGGATGGACAACACATTTTTTCTACATGTCTCAACTAGAACTTTATAATATTGTAAGAATTAAAGTGACAGAAACCTTGAAGGTGTTGGATTCTAGTCAAATTTTAAAACAACACAATTAACATGAAATACTGAAAAGTTGAAATACTACTGTATGTATATGTGACTGGAAGGGCTCTATTCTCTGAAAAAATGCAGAGTTCAAGAAAGTGAAATTCTTCATTTTTATATTCAACTCTTATTCATGTGGAAATTTATATAGTCTAGAAATATAAAGAGAAAATGACAGAAGCAAGGCACAGGGTGAGTTATAAGCTGGAGACCCATGAGAGCCAATGGTGAGTTGCAGTCCAAGTCAGAAGGTCTAAGAAGCAGGAGAACTGATGGTGTGGTTGAGTTTGAAGGACAGCAGACCTGAGACACAGGAGGAACTGATGTGTCGGTTTCAGTTCAAAGGCAAGGAAAAGATAACATCCTGGTTCAAAGGTAGAAGAATTCTCTCTTACTTGGGGGAGGGTGAGCATTTTTATTCTCTTCAGTCCTTTAACCAACTGGATGAGGTCCACTCACTTTAAAAGGGCAATTTGCTTTACTCAGTCTACTATCATCTCATTCAAAACCTCCCTTGCAGGAATACCCAGAATAATGTTTGACTAGACATCTGGGCACCCCGTGGCCCAGTCAAGTTGACATATAAAATTAACCATTACATATGTGTTAATTTATATATACTCACAAAGATATATATCTCTCTGTGATAGATATGATATATATTTCACAGGGATAGTTGTGGGTACTTAAATCCTTGATACCAGTCTGTTTTGCTCATCTTATGCTGAGTCTTTGAAGTCAGAAGCATGCTTCTCTATGTTTCCCAGTTCATTCTTCTCTAATTAGTTTTATTCCTAGCAATGACCCTTCATCAGGCAGACGAATGCTATCTGTCAGATCCCTTTGACTATCCATAGCCCCAATCTTGGCCCTGATATTAAAACTAGGATATTTATGTAGGTGACATTTCCTAAAAATGATCTTAACAAATAGTTTTACTTGAATGATGATTTTTTTTTTTTTTTTGGGAGATGGAGTCTTGCTCTATTACCCAGGCTGGAGTTCAGTGGCGCAATCTCGGCTCACTGTAAGCTCCGCCTCCTGGGTTCATGCCATTCTCCTGCCTCAGCCTCCTGAGTAGCTGGGATTACAGATGTCCACCACCATGCCCCGCTAACTTTTTTTATATTTTTAGTAGAGACGAGGTTTCACCGTGTTAGCCAGGATGGCCTCTATCTCCTGACCTCGTGATCCTCCTGCCTTGGCCTCCCAAAGTGCTAGGATTACAGGTGTGAGTCACCATGCCCAGCCAATGGTGATTAAAAAAAAAAAGAAAAGAAAAGAAAAGAAAAGAAAAAGGAAATGAGCAATTAGCAGTTCTGGATACTTTTACCCAGCAATTTAGGCCCAGGAAAATACAATGTGAAATTACAATTTGTTCCTCCTTAGAATTATATTTATTCTTGTCCATCAGTTACTATACAGAAATTGGATGGTGAATTGAGAAATATTTGATTTTAAGAGGTTTTTGATTATAGCAAACCTAGAGAGAAATGCCACCAAAATTGAACATGGAATCAAATATTCTAAGTAATGGCAACATCTGAAAGCATAAATCAAATATGCGTAACCTACTGAATTTGTTCTCTGAATAGAAGGAAGAACATTTTTTGGCATTACAAAAAGTGGCATTACAAAAAGTGAAATATAACAAATTACATTAGTGGATGGAAATGTGACAAATATCTCCATGTAAAGAAAATACTTTTAAATAAATTTTTTAAAAATATTGAAAGCACAATTGTTCTAGTCACTGTGTCAGGCACTGGAGCACAGACACAAATACAAGAGAGTTATTGACTTTGAAGACTTAAAATCTAGTGAAGAAAAAGAGACACTAAACTTAAGTTTCACATACTAAACTATAGAAAACAAAGGTTGACAAAGTACTATGGAAACACTAGGGAGAAAGAATCTAATTCTGCCTGGAGCATTGAGAAAGTATTCTCAGAGGAGGTAACATTTTATCTGGGTTTTGAAAGATTAGATAGTTTCCAGACAAAGTAGAGAAAGACATTCCCGGTATAAAAGCATTAAAGACATCAAGATCTGGCCAAGCTGAGGTGTTCAGGGAATTTGCTGTAAGTTCAATGTGACTCCAGCTCAGAGCTTAATGGTTTAAAGTTTCAGGATAAGAAGATGTAGAAGTCACGTGGAGACACTTTGTAAGTGCAGCCTTTCAATCCACACTAAGCGCTCAAGCTATCTTTTAGCCAAAGGAAAACTGCAGATATGTTTAATTACTCTATTGTGTTTTATTTTGAATTGCTACCTACTCATAGCAAAAAAATTGAAAACATTCAGAAGATATACCTAAGAAAATGAAAATCACCAGTTTCATAAAACATCCAGAGATAACTATTGATAATACGTAGTGTCAACTTTTCCAGGCTCTTCTATGTAAACAAACACAAGCTCGTGCACACACCCACATACACGCAAAAATAATATGTGTAGTGTTTTATTCCTTGCTTTTCCTATTTACAAATATATAGATTATATCTCTTCAAATTAATGAGTGGAGTTCTAAATTACTGTTTTTTAAAAGATACATGATATGCATTATGGACATTCAGATTATATTGATACTGTAAATTTATAAGAAGAGCAATTATATTATCAAATTGGATTTTTAGAGAGATAACTCTGGCAATAATATGGAAGATCTATTTGGGTAAGTGAAAAATTGGTGGCAGAAGAGCCAGTTGTTGCCTATGAGAATGTACTAGATGATTAAATTTGATGGCTAGAGATCAGAAAATTAGAGAAGAAAAGCTTATTCTAAGAGATATACCAAAGGCAATATTCACTTAATTTGAACATAATTAGATATCAAAATTAGGGCAGACATATTTTTGTATATATGTAATCTGTCTTTTTTATGTTGCTGAGTGCTATTTCTTTGTAAGAATAAATTATAAACAATTAGGTGGTGGGCTAAAGCTTCACCAGTGATGTCTGCATCCTAATACTTAAAACCTATGAATGTTACCTTACATTCAAAAAGGACTTTGCACATGTGATAATGTTAAAGATCTTGATAGGGGGAGATTATTCTGCATTATCCTGTTATTGGGCATTGGGTCCACTGTAATCACAGTGATCCTTATAAGAAGAAAGCAGGAGGTAAAAAGAAGAAAGAAGGCAAATTAATGGCGGAAGTGACCCAGCCAAGAGCCAAGAAATGCCACATCCTCTAAAGCTGGAAGAGACAAGAAAAAGATTCTCCCGTGAAGCCTCCAGAAAGAATCTGCCTATGAACAACTTGTTAGTCCCCTAAGACTTATTTAAGACTCCTGACCTCCTACATTATAAAAGAATAAATCAACATTGTTTTAAGTCACTACATTTTTGGTAATTTGTCATAGCACCAATACAACTCTAGTACAAATTGTTTGCCTATTCTTTTGTTGCTGGGCCTTGCAACTATTTCCATTTTGGAGCATTTATGAATAACACTGCTAGGAACATTTTTGCATAATAATTTTGTGGAAAAATTTACTTATTTTTGAGGTTCTCTGATAATAAAATTTCTAGGTCATAAAATAGTTGCATATTTATAATTTTGAAACTGACAATTTTCCAAAGTGGTTGTACCATTTTACACTCTCACCAGCTTCTTCACATCTCCACACAAATTTAGTATGTTTTAAAATTTTACATATTGTGGTAGATGTGTAGTGCTATCTCTGTATTTTTACTTTGCATTTCTCTAATGGCTAATAGTTTTACATTATGCACATTTTCATATGCATATCGACCATTTGGCTCTCACTTTGAGATTTTGATGAAAATCATAGATTTCCCCAACAAAAATACATATATAAACTAAAAACATCTTCCACATGATTTTAGGGGGTTCACAAGACGCTGAAGCCCTTCTATCCTTAAACCCTTCACCAAGGCTCATCCCCCTCTGCTGCTGTGTTTACAGCCCTGTCTCTGCCCACATCCTGCCTCACACTTCATGCTCTAGTAATCTTTAATACCTGAAAGCTTTCTGCCCAGTTTAACTCTATCTTATGTCCATTACTTTGAAATGTAATTCCTCCTTCAGACCTCAATTCTCATTTTACACTTAGCTCACTATTTGCTTCTCCAGAAACTTTTCCTTGATCCCCCAGCTTTTTCTTTATCAGTTATCTCCTAGTATCCTGTCCCTATTTCTGTTGCCAAACTTACTATACTTATTATATGTTTCTTTGGATATCTCTCTTTATTTTGAACATCTTGAAGTCAGTAATTCTGTCAAATTGTATGTTAAGCGGAATTATGGTTGACACTCAAATATTTGTTGAATTAAAAACTAAAAGACAAAAAAAATTAACTTAAAAATAATATTGCCAGTAGTGATTACTTGAAATGACTTACCAGAAATCAGTGACTTGTGCAGTTGGTATAACCTTAAAGAAACTAATACCCTGGACAGTTTGGAGGGGGAGCTAAAAAGGAATGTTGTGAAAAATTAATTGAAATTCTTTTATAATACTCTGAATTTGATATTAAATAAGATACCTCTGCCTTGTTTTACTTCTGTAGAAACTTTTTAATATTTGTATTATGAACCATGTCCCATATAAATATTACTTTATTTTAAGATGTATATGTGTCTCTGGATAACATAAACTTTTTAAGTTAGGCTTTTTTTAGTGTTGCAAAGTAGGTGTTAAATAAATTCTTGTTACCTGGGATAATTTTGCCAATGCCAGAGTCATATCATTGGCCAGATAAAGCCTAAGTAGAATCTAGCCTGACAAATGTCATCATCTGACATCAACACTTGGGCCAGCTCTGTTTTGTTACACACACACACACACACACACACACAGAGTCAATAGACAAACTGAAGGCACAAATACACCAGGAACTAAACTTTCTAAAGAGCATGTCAACAATTCTTTCATCATCTGTTAAGCTTACGTTTGTTCCATAGAAAGAAAAGGTTAATTCTCACTCACATGTCATGTTCTCCCTCAGCAGGGAGAACATAGGCTGCTGGGTATTATCCTGTCTAACCAAATGCAATTCTGCTCTAAAAAGAAAACAGCAGCTGAGGCTTAAGCATAGTCCTTCCTCGGAGGGGCTAGATTCTTACCACTCCCTACACCAAGGCACAGTACTGTGGTGTTATCCATTTACTCATTCATCAAATCATATGCATTGAAAACTCTGAAGCAAATTCTCTTTTGAACATAGTGACTAAAAAAAAATTTTAAAAAGCATCCATGCCTTTTGGGACATATACTAATAACTAGCATAAAAATAACTGCTTCCAATATTTTCCCTCTAATCATGTAATTTTAACCTATTTATTGTTAATAATTTTACTTTGAGAGTTAGGAAAAGATAAATTTTAAAATAATAAAGACCTCGATATGATTTAGCTGTGTCCTCACTCAACTCTCATTTTGAATTGTAGCTCCCATAATCCCCAGGTGTCGTAGGAGGGACCCAGCGGGAGGTAATTAAATTATGGGGGCGGGGTTATAATCATGCTGCTGTTCTTGTGATAATGAGTGAGTTCTCATGAGATCTGATGGTTTTATAATGAGCTTTTCTCTTTTTTGCTTGGCACTTCTCCTTCCTGCAGTCATGTCAAGGACAGGTTTGCTCTCCCTTCAGCCATGATCGTAAGTTTCCTGAGACCTCCCCAGCCCTGCAGAACTGTGAGTCAATTAAACCACTTTTCTTTATAAATTACCCAGTCTCACGTATTTATTCATAGTGGCATGAGAACGGATTAATACAGATCTAAATTTATCATTTGCTTTTCTTCAAATATGTCCTTATTATTTTTCTCTTCCTGCAAATGTCAGAACGCGGCTGTTTTATTTTCACACATTTACTTCATCAGGAATTCTCTTTCCACCTTTGGCTCTTCAGTACTCTGATCTATTTCCAATATCACTTGCTACTTTTCCTACCTTCATCTTGCTGTGAAAGACTCCTGTCTCTCCTTGAATAGCTCCTTTCCCACTGCTTCAGAACCACTGAGCTAGCTACATCTGAAATAAGTGCTTTAAAATGTTCACTTATTAAATCTATTCTGCTGTTTCTAAATGATTAGTGTGACTGAGTTAAAAAAATTTAAAGAAAGCCAGCCAGTGATATTTTTCCCAATCTAGGCCAATTAATAAGCATTTCTAACAAGAGAATTGAACTTTAAAAAATAAAAATATAAACGTCTTAATTCCCACTGCTGGCAGAGTCTGAATGTTAAATGAGAATATGGAAAGATTTTGTCACAATTCTGCTATTCAAGGTTTTTAGCATGCTAGAGTTAA
Source organism: Macaca nemestrina (assembly GCF_043159975.1). Classification (NCBI taxonomy): domain Eukaryota; kingdom Metazoa; phylum Chordata; class Mammalia; order Primates; family Cercopithecidae; genus Macaca; species Macaca nemestrina. The sequence continues at coordinate 161,016,634 of NC_092127.1, forward strand.
AGCTTAGTGTTTCTAATATTACTTTTTTTCTAGATTTTGCCCTAGAACACTAACAATGCAGAATTTTTATGTATCACAAAAAATGTTTAATATAAAAATATGATTTGCATTTGTTATCTATCACAAACCAATCATATTTATCCTGGTATTATTAAAATATTGGGGGGATGTTTCTAAATGCTTAGGCATGAATTCACTCTCAAACAATACAATAAATATGTAGGATACTTGTTGAGTGCCTAATTTAATCCAGGCACTTTGATAAATGCACATAGCAGCACAGAGGAAAGAAAAAGATAGACATAGGTAGTTTTATGTAAGTAACAGAATATGTGCCCCAACGAAAGTTTGGCACATAGCTTCCTGAAATGTTTTCATAGATTTTCTCCAAAATCAATACATCAGTGACATCTGATATATAGTTTAAGAAGTGTTATGTATGTCCTAACACTGTTAGGGAATATTCCATTAATAATAAGCATTACAGTCATTAATTCTACTGTATAAACTATTTTGAACAATATTTTGATTTATGATTATAGTTATTAAGCATAAAGTCAATAAGTGAATTAATATGAAATCAGAAAAGACCCCAAATAGTCACACAATCTAGAGAAAGAACAAAGCTTGAGGCCTCATATTCTCTGATTAAAACATATTACAAAACTACAATAATCAAAACAATATGCAACAGGCATGAAGATAGACATATAGAACAATTGAACAGAATTAAGAGCCCAGAAATAAATCCATGCATATACGGCCATCTGATCTTCAACAAGAGTACCAGGATATAAATGGGAAAAGGATAACCTCTTCAACAAATAATGTTGGGAAAACTCGATTTTCATATGCCAAAGAATGAAATTAGATCCTTACATTACACTATACATAAAAATCAACTCAAAATATATTAAATATTTTTAATTTAAGACCTCAAATTGTAATATAAGAAAGAATCAGAGAAAAGTTTCTTAACATTGGTCTGGACAATGACTTTTGTGTATGACCATATAAGCACAGGCAACAAAAGCAAAAAATAGACAAGTGGGACTACATCAAGCTAAAAAGCTTCTGAATAGCAAAGGAAACAATCAATAGAATGAAGGAAATAATCAACAGAATGAAGAAGCAACCTGCAGAATGGGAGAAATTAATTCACATATTCGATAAGAGAATAATGTCTGAAATATAAGAAACTCCTATGACTCTATAGCAAACAAACAAACAAAAACAAAAACAAAACCAAAAAACAAAAAAAACCCCACAAATAAGCTGATTTTTTAAATTGGCAAAGGTCTTGCATAGACAACTCTCCAAAGACATACACGTGGCCGATGGATACATAAAAACATGCTCAACTTCAGTTATCATCAGGGAATTGCAAATCAAAACCACCATGAGGTATCACCTCACACTTATTACAAGGAGTATTATCAAAAAGATGAATGATTAAAAACTGTTGGCTGGGACGTGGAAAAATGGAAACCTTTGTGCACTGTCAATAGGCATGTAAATTAGTATAGGCATTAAAATAGAGCTACCACATGATCCAGTAATCCTCCACTGGATATTTTACTCAAAAAAATTGAAATTAGGTTCTCAAACAGATATTTGCACTTTCATATTCAGTCAAGAGATGGAAACAGCCATTCTGCATAGATAGAAGAATGGATGAGGAAAATGTGACACATAAATACAATAGAATATTATTCACCCATAAAAATAAGGAAATCCTGACATAAGGTACAACATAAATAAACCTGGAGAATATTAGGCTAAATGAAATAAGCCAATCATAGAAGGACAAATACTACATGATTCCACTTTTATGAAGTGTCTGAAGTAGCCAAACTCATAGAAACAGAAAGTAGAGTGGAGGTTTCCAGGGAGTGTAGGGGGTTGCTATTCAATAGGTGGAGAGTTTCAGTTAAGGGGAATGAAGAAGTACTAGAGATAGATCTGCTGTGCATTATTATGCTTATGGTGAAGAGTACTGCAGTTTTACACTAAAAATTTTGTTAAAAGGGTAGATCTTATGCACTGTGTGATTTTACCACAATAAAAAAGAACTTGAGCAGCACTAAGCTCTGTATAACAGACTTCATGGAGATACTCCGCCTCAGCAGATCTCAGTGCTACAGTAATTATTCTTGAATTATTGAAGAAAGTAACTGAAGTGAAGCATAGCCTACAGCAGTTTTTAACACTCATAATTCAGTTCTGTTTTGGAATGCCTTTAAAACTATACCTTTGATAGTCACACACTGTATTTGTGTGTGTTGCATTTATGGGCTTGTATTGTGGATCTCCACAGATTTCTTTTTGTCTTGGTCCACTTGTGTTGGATATCCATTCTCTGAGGAGAGAAAATAAAATCCACTTAAGTAAGATTCTCGTTTTTAAAATGTTTAGATCTGTGATTTGCAAACATTGTCATCTCAGGCCCCTCTTTACACTCTCAAAAATTATTGGGGTCTGCATTCAAGGTTTGTGTAGAAAAAAAACAAACAAAGAAAAAGAAAAAAATTGGGAATTCCAATTGAGTTTTTATAGATATTAATTATATCTATAAATATTTACCATATTAGGAATTAAATTCATAATTTAAATCAGTATTTATTAATTCATTTTAAATGACAATAAACTATTGCATGATATATGATTAACATATTTTATGAAAAATATATTTCAAAAAAGAAAACATAGCAAATAGAATATAATAGTTATATACATTTTATCAAACTTAAATTTTTTTATTGCAATACTTTTGGGTTACATTGATAAATTATATAGTGGTGAAGTCTGGTATTTTAATGTACCCATCACCCTAAATAGTGTACATTGCACCCAATAGGTAGTTTTTCATCTCTCACTCCCTTCCAACTCTCCCTTTTTCTAAATTTCCAATATCCATATACCACTCTATATGCCTTTGCTTAGCCATAGCTTAGCTCCTACTTCTAAGTGAACATGCAATATTTGGTTTTCCACTCTTGCATTACTTAGGATAATTGCCTAAAGTTCCAATCCAAGTTGCTGCAAAAGACATTATTTCATTTGTTTTTACAGCTGAATAATATTCCATGGTATGAGTGTATGTATGTATATACACACACTTCATTTCCTTTATTCACTCATCAATTGATGGGCACTTAGATTGGTTCCATATGTTTGCAATTGTGAATAGTGCTTTGATGAACATACATGTGCAGGGTTTTTTTTGTTTTTTTAATATAATGACTTATTTTCCTTTGGGTAAATACCCAGTAGTAGAATTGCTGGATTGAATTGTAGATCTACTTTTGGTTCTTTGATAAACCTTTATACTGTTTTCCATAGAGGTTGTACTAATTTACGTTCCCACTAGCAGAGTTTTAGCAGATCTTTTTTAGAAACTAGAGAAAGAAGGAGTGAAAAAGTCACCTCTCACATAGTTTCTTAGAAGTATTTTGAAAATAACTTTCATATCACTGATACTCAGAAAAGGTCTTAAATATAATACTTTGTGAACTGGTGGGTTAGCATATGAAAAGTACTTTCGGCTCCCTGAGAGGCTGGATGGAGGTGGAGGCTATGTCCTTGCGGTAATGGTAGAGGTCCTACAATAGAATGTAATTTACTATGGTGCTGAGGTCACCCTAGTTAATGCTGCCTGCATGAAGAGGACAAATGTATAGAAAGTCTCACGAGAGAGGGACAAAATCAGATTAACAAAAGAGTGGAAGACTTCTGGACTGTACAAATCAGAGGAGCTTTTTTTTTCTGGCTTCATAATGCCGTGGAAGAAAAAAAGAACAAGACATTTTCATAAAAGTTCACAATCACTGCTTGGCCTCCCCAAATCTTGGAAAAATTAGATCAAAGCTCAAATCCACGCTGTGGCAGCAATTCTTTGTAACTATATGGAGCTCCCTATTTGGAATACAAGAAAATAAGACTTTATAAGTAGTATAAAATCCTTTATCCTTTTTTTCAACTAAGTATATTATATTTGTCTTCATCTTGACAATCATATCTTTGTTTCACTTTTGATATGTCTGACAACTCTGTTTAAGAGTGATGATTCCAGTCCTTGATATTAGAGTCTACATAGTGGATTTGGAGCTATGAAATACAAGTTGAGGTCATAACTTGGCAACCTAACAGATGATCTTGGGCAAATAGATTAATTTCATTACCTTTCTTTTATTATCCATGAACTGAATATAATAACATTTGTCCTTCAAGGTTATAGTTAGAACCAAATGAAATCTGTATTTGTTAATCTAAAGAACTCAACAAAGACAATAAATATAGCATTAATGCAATCAATTTTTATGATTATAAGTTTATCCTGATTATTTTTAATATAGTCTTTTATTAGTTATTAAAATAATCTACTTAGGTCTTTGAAGATTTACTCATTTTCATTGCTAATTTTAAAATAAGTATTCTGTGATTAAAATCTAAAATAAAAACAAAATTTTAGGAGTTAAAAATTGATCAGTGGTATGTATTTAAATTATTTTGCATGTGTAACTTTAAAAATCAAACAATATGAAATAATCATAAAGCCACTTTTTTAGAAAGGCACAGTATGCAAAGTATGATTTTAAGTTCAAGGCCAGTTTCAGAAAAGACCAATTAAGGAATGTCAGTAATGTGTATACCAGTTATAATAGTTTTCTAATATTGGACAAAGCATAGAATTCCAAGTGATACCAGGGCACAATTCTAACATAAAAAATCTTTTTTTGCATGCTGTGCAGACAGATTTACTGATTTTGGGTGCATCTAACGTAAGATGTCTTGCATACTCTTCAGTTAGGCGGCCTGGATTGGAGAGCACAATCAGCTATTAAATAACTGCTTCCATGGAAAAGTTACTTAACTTTTTTGATACTTGATTTTCCATCTGTAAAATTGTGGAATGATAATTGGCAAGTCAAAAACTTTTTTTTTTTTTTTTTTTTTTTTTAAGACAGTCTTGCTCTGTCACCCAGGCTGGAGTGCAGTGGTGCGATCTCGGTTCACTGCAACCTCTGACTCCCAGGTTCAAGCGATTCTTCTGCTTCAGCCTCCCAAGTAGCTGGGATTACAGGCATGCACCACCATGCCAGGCTAATTTTTGTATTTTTAGTAGAGACAGAGTTTCACCACATTGGCCAGGCTGGTCTCGAACGCATGTCCTTGTGATCTGCCTGCCTCGGCCTCCCAAAGTGCTGGGATTACGGCGTGAGCCACCACACCCAGACCAGAAACTTTTTTCAAGCTGTATTAAACTAAAAGATACACAAACATGTCCACAGTCATTTGATCACATAAACAGATTTTTATTTTACCTTGTGGTAAGAATGCAACATGAGATCTACTTCTTTCATGTGTTTTTAAGTGCATAATACAGTATTGTTATCTATAGGCAAAATGCTGTACAGCAGATCTCTGGAACTTCATTTGCATAACTCAAATGTTATACCTGTTGATAAGCAATTTACCCTTCCCCTCTTCCACTGGTCCCTGCCAGCCACCACTCTATTCTTTGCTCTTATGCTTTTGACTATTTCGATACCTCCTATGAGTGGAATTATGCAGTAATTGACCTTTTCTGACTGACTACTTTCTCTCTATCAGGACTTTTTTTGTCTGGCTGTCACCCAGGTAGAAAACGCTTTACTCTCACACCTCTTTTATGTGCATGGATGTGTTTACTGCATAACTGAGAAAGGGGAAGCAGTTTTAGAAATGATGGAACAAAGATGACAAAGCAGAAATGAAGAGGGGAGCCAAAATTTTGTCTGTTTCCTCAGGCCTAATTTTTAATGACTGTGTGAAACTCTGGGCTCAAACCCAACTACTTCAGAGAACATAGTGACCAAGTGTGGCACAGAGAAAAGGAAACTTTCTCCTCGCCTCTGCTCACACCTACCATTATTCCAGCACACAATGTTTTTGATTATGTTTTTGTTTTGTTTTTTTGCTGTGGGAATATCTTGTAATACCTAAGGCAAGCTATTCATCTCAACATGGCTAAAACAATGCAGAACATAGATTGGTTTGTGCAACCGCCCAAGCCAGGGCGGACAGAGCTGGCTTCGCTCTGCCTTTCTCAGTCCTGTTTCTTCAGTATTGGCCCCATTTTATCAGACTCTTTCCTCATCACTGCAAGACGGCTGGCAGCTGAAGAAAAGTCTTGTTGCACAATCAGCAGCACCAAGAATCTCTTCCAATGTTCTCCACAGAAGGAGAAATAAGTTCTGTTTTATTTTTTTCCCAGAAGCCTCAGCAAACATAACTTGGTGTCTCACTGGTTCTGACTGGGTTACACATCCATCTCAGAACGTATCCGTAAGAGCCAAGATACAGGACACAAAGACAAGCTCTAAGCCAGGAGTCAAGAGTGGTCCTACCTGAAGCTTAAGGAGAAGGAGAGAACCTCTCCTAAAACCTCCTGACTGAGAAGGAAGCAAGAGTGTTATGAAATGAAGTTAGGATAGGATATATGAAGGATGGGAGAATAAATGCAATGACAAGACCTAAAAGTTCCCAGATTAGTCACTTTTGTGTCGGCAATGGTGTCCTGAGGGACTGTTTCAGCCAGCAGGTTTGCAGAAATAGCATGTGAAAATCCAGAGGATGGAAAGGGAGAGAGGACATTCTACTACCCTTTCATGATGACTCTAGTCTATCGACCGGTATGTGGCACACTAAAGACATCCTTTGTGAACTCTCAGAAGCAAGGAGGAAATATTTTTAGTGTCTGAAGAGGTGGGTACTTTGTGGTGAGATGTTTAAGTCCTCCAGAGAGAGTTTGTCTTCACAGGCTGTGGCTTTATGAGAAAAATATCTAAGAACGTTTTATTCTCCCCTCCATTATCTCCCAGCATCTTTTGTCATTTCCTACCTGATGTTGCTTTTCAGGGCTATCCAGTAGAAATACAATGTAAGCACAAATGCAAGCCACATACACTGTTTAAAATATTGTAATAGTCACATTGTAAATAGTAAAAAGAGAAAAACTTAATTTTAATAGGAGACTTTATTTACCTCAATATACTCAAAGAATTATCACTTGAACATGTAATCACTTTTAAAACATTATTTAGGAGATATTTCACTTCCTTTTTGTTGCACTTGGTCTTTGAAATCCAATACACAGCCATATTATAAGTGCTGCATACCCACCTGTGGCCAGGAGCTGCCATCTGGGACTGTGTAGCTCCATTCTCCAGCCGTATTAAACTAGTTCCTCTTCCCTGGTGTTTTCAGGTTTCTCTAACTTCATTTCTTAGGAGAATGTTTCTGGACTGGAATATCCTTCTTTCATTCTTCCTGTTCCCAAATTCATGACTATTGATCTTGGTCAATATATTTTGTCCTGTCTTTGGCTATTAACACATTCGGAAACCCTTCATCATACCTGGGGCAAGTTATCTGGCTCTCCCGTGGTCCGTGATTATCCAGTCACCCACATGTTAATGAGCATGACAGGGTTTTTGCCGTAAAGAATCCAAAGATCTAGTGAGAATGAGATCATAAACCATAAGTCTCTTTAGGGCAAAGATCGTGTCTTGTTCATTATTGTATGCACAGAAATAAGCCCAGTGACTGAAACAGAGTGAATATATAATAAATATTAATGGAATAAAAAAGAGAGGAAAGGATCACAACTTTTAAACATCTTGAACTCTCCTGTAGTGTTTCTGAGGCTTCCATAACATTGAACTTTTCTACTGGTAAATTTTATTGTCTCCTAAATGATGAACAAATTGAAGTCCACCAATATCTACCTTCCTCAAATTCAGGAATGACTCACAATATATGGTAAACACAATGTAGATAATCTTTGACAATCTCTGTCAAGTTCATTTATAAGAGTATTTTCAAATAGTTATATCTGGCTATGTGATAAACAACTAAATATCAGATGATTTTCTTTTTCATTTATCACGTGCCAGGCATTGTGCTAAGTGTTCTATACGCATTATATCACTTAAATTTAATACATTATTAAATTTCAATAACACCCCGTTATTCCATCCTGGATGGAATTTTTTAAATTTCCAGTTGTAATAAGGTATAGTATAGTGGTAAGAACAGGTTAAGATACCAACAACTTGAGTTTATACCTGAGCTTATGATTAGGCTTTTTAGTACGGTGGATTATTGCTCAGAAATATTAACTTCTCTCTACCTCTGATTCCTCTGATTAAAAGAGTGAGGTATATTTCACCACCACTTAACTTTGGACCTGGCCTTGTATCTTGCATTGGCAAGTGAGATGTTAGCAGATGTGGCACAGCAGAGGCTTGACAGCACTTGTAAATTATTCTTATCTTCCAACTCTGCCATTTCCATGATAAAATATTACCAGGTTAGCCCTTAAAAATAAAAGAGGAAGAAAAACTTTGGAGTAGAGCCCAGTTGCCCATCCCAGCTGACTTCCAAAGAACCAATAGCAAAGACTTCCAATCCAACCCAGCCAAGGGAGCCGCCCGTTGGCTCATTTACATCATCAAGAAAATTTATGATTGCTGATTTAAGCCATTAAATTTAGGGCTGATTTTTATGAAAAATTTTTTACGGCAATAGTGGTTTCAACATTCACGAAACAAGTATAACTACATATACCTCACAGTGGTATTATAAATATTAATAGGTTGTGTTATGTAAAGGCTTGGAAGAATGGCATCCTGAAAGCACAATATATGTTATTATTTTTTATTATTAGATTTATTTCTTTAATGAAATATAATATGTAGCCAAGAGAGTTTTAAGTAACTTGCTTAGGGTTAACGAACAGTAAATGATGGCAAATGACTGAAATTTGATTCTGATTTTACTAAATTACCTCAAATATCTAAAACATCGACATTTGTGCATTTAAATCGGAAGCCAACACTATAGAAACTATTCTTGGGAAATGAAAGATTATAGTATAAACAGCAAGGGTTTTTGAGTCAGATAATTAAAGTAATTCACTGAATAAACACTTGAGTGTTCTTTTGTAGCCAGTCACGGCTGGGCATGAATAATTGATATAGTAGTTAAGAAGAAAGTACTTAGGCAGATAGCGACAGTATGGGAGTCCTTGGTAAGGTTTTCCTTTCAATGAAAAGCAGTCCCCAAATCATTTTCTTTTCTAACAAAGAGCAGCTTGTAAAATATAGCTGCAGGCAGACAAGCAAGCTGGAAGCTTGCATGGGTGAATGCTGCAGTTGTGCCAATAGGGAAAGGCTACCTGTGACTAGACATGATCAAAATGGCGGCTCTGTCTTCCCTTCTCTTTGCCAGCCACTTGTGCAGTAAGCAGCAGAGGAGATGGCCCAATGGAAAGGCCATTTGCATAATAAAATTAGGGTGGTGCAACCAGCTTCCCTACATGCTATTTAATGTCACACCTGGTTGAACCAATCTGTAGGCCCTAGGTAAATTAGATACGGCCTCCTCAAGCCCGCCTATAAAACCTGCTGCAGTCTGAAGGCTGGCTTTCCTTTTCAAATGCCTCTCTCTCAGGGGAGAGCGAGCGAGTGAGCTGCTCTCCTGTCTCTTTTCTTCTGCCTATTAAACTTTCAGCTCCTTAACCCACCCACGTGTCCGTGTCCTTAATCTTCTTGACAGGAGATGATGAAACCCAGGTATTTACCCCAGACAATGATGCTGATTCAGAACGTGAAGGTAAATTCAAGAAAATTTCTGTCTTGAAACAGCAGAGAGAGGATGAAGCTCTTTTTCTACCATTTACTGTGAGGGTGATCTTGAGTAACTGACTTAATGTTTCTAAGCCTCAGTTTTCTCATCTGTAAAATTGGGACATATTACTTCCCTTTAACAGAGTTTCATAAAGATTTATCGAAATAACTTATGTAACAGGAGCTGATGTGTGCCACGCAGTTAGAAAATACTGTTTTCTCTTCTCTAGTCTTTTTGTTTCTTTCTTATGAGAGCACTCTCACAGCTATTTATGTATCTCATGAAGATGAAATAAAATTAGATTTTCTCAGAAGACCTCATAAGAGAAGAGAATTAATTACAAAGATGCTTTGAGAGAATTACTTAAGTACTCTCAATCATAATTATGGAACTCAAATCACAAGTAAATAAAAACAATTTAACCAAAATTAAATCGTGTGATGGAATCAGAGGTGGCTCCATCAAACTGTAAGAAAAGTTATCTGCCTTTAGACTTCAAAGTTTCTAGTTGGGTATCTGCAGTTGTGCCAATAGGGAAACTGTTCTTGCTTTCTTCCCACCCTCCTGTCCTCCAACCTTAAGGACTTGAGAGTAAACTGAAGGTTATCACTTAAATAATCCATTTGAATATTTTCAAGTGCTTTTCTCTAGTTCTGTAACAGATATTATTGGTTGAATTACCCAATATCCATACTCAACCCCCTATTCCATAACTTTCTCCACTCTAAAGAAAAGAAAAATTACATAAGCATTTTCCAGTCTTCCTTGCAATGTCTTTGCATTGGACACAGACCTATCCAGTGAGATATGAGGGGAAGTCTGCTGACGCATTTCTGATAATTTTGTTGTTCTGTCAAAAATGAGCCATTTTTACCCCTTCTCCTGCCCTGAACATAATTCTGACCTCTGGAGTTTCCTTAACCATTTTAAGCCAAAATGAAATGGATAGGAAGGGAGACAATTTGTTTACCGGGTGATATTGAGGTATATGTAAAATTCTAAATATGCCTTAGTAAATACTGCATAGGAGTCAACCACTTAGAAAAGAGATTGGAATCAACTGAAATGGAGGATGGCAATTTCACCATATCTTGAAAACCATTGAGCCTCTGCTTTGAGATCACTGATATATTACAAATATTTGGACTAATTCTCCAAACTTCTGAAGCAACTCTTAGGTATTCTGTTGCTTATAACCAAAAGCATTCTTAATAGACCCAAATTCACAGCAAGAATCCTCAAGTGATGCAGCACTATATAAAAAATATATATATTTATTTGACTCCCTGTCTGTCTCTCTCTCTTTCTTTCTCTTGCCCTCTCTTTTACCCTTTTCACTCTCTCTCTCTTTTCTCTCTTTCTTTCTCTCTCTCCCTTTTCTCTCTTTCTCTCTCTCTCTCTTTCTTTCTTTCTCTTTTCTCTCTCTCTGCCTCTCTGTCTCTCTCTTTCTTGGTAGATGGCTTTTAGGAACACAGAGGAAGGACGTTTGCTCATTGCCCCCATTTGATACTATAGGAATATACACCTCCCTTTAATTTACTCAATTCGCGTACATCCTCATCTATTATGTTGTCATAGACCCCGTCCAGTTGTTAAAGTACTGGGTCATCAGTTCTAAGGCCCTGGCAAAGGTGGTAGGAAATGGGTCCCTCATAACTGCCCATGTTGAGAGCTGTATACCTAAATTGAGAGGAATACCAGGGGCAAGACTCATTAGGTTCATAGCCTACATGCCCAAGGATGCAGCATAGAGTTTCATAAGATCCCTTTGGAGATACAACTTGCTTTAATACTTGGGAGAGTAAATGAAAGTCTGACGCATTAGTACCTAGGAGGCAGGGATTGGAGGTATGTGGACGATTTACTTTTAGCTGCTGGTTCAGAAACCTTGTGCTATCAAGCCACCCAAGAGCTCTTAAACTTCCTCACCACCTGTGGCTATAAGGTTTCCAAACCAAAGACTCAGCTCTGCTTACAGCAGGTTAAATACTTAGGGTTAAAATTATCCAAAGGCACCAGGGCCCTCAGTGAGGAACGTATTCAGCCTCTACTGGCTTATCATCATCCCATAACCCTGAAGCAATTAAGAGGGTTCCTTGGAATAACAGGCTTCTGCCGAATATGGATTCCCAGATGTGGTAAAATAGCGAGGCCTTTACACACACTAATTTAGGAAACTCAGAAAGCCACTATTCATTTAGTAGAACGGACACCTGAAGCAGAAGCGGCTTTCTAGACCCTAAAGAAGGCTGTAACCCAAGCCCCAGTGTTAAGCTTGCTAACGGGGCAAGATTTTTCTTTATATGTCACAGAAAAAAACCGGAATACTTCTAGGAGTCTTACACAGGTCTAAGGGACCAGCTTGCAACCCACAGCATACCTGAGTAATGAAATTGATGTAATGGCAAAGGGTTGGCCTCATTGTTCATGGGTAGTGGCAGCAGTGGCAGTCTTAGTATCTGAATAAGTTAAAATGATACAGGGAAGAGATCTTACTGTGTGGACCTCTCATGATGTGAATGGCATACTCACTGCTAAAGGAGACTTGTGGCTGTCAGACAACTGTTTGCTTAAATATCAATCTCTCGTACTTGAAGGGCCAGTGCTGCAAGTGTGCACTTGTGCAACTCTTAATCCAGCCACATTTCTTCCAGACAATGAAGAAAAGATAGAACGTAACTGTCAACAAGTAATTGCTCAAGCCTATGCCACTCAAGGGGACCTTCTACAGGTTCCCTTGATTGATCCCAACCTCAGCTTGTACACTGATGGAACCTCCTTTGTAGAAAAAGCACTTTGAAAGCCAGGGTATGCAGTGATAAGTGATAATGGAATACTTGAAAATAATCCCCTCACTCCAGGAACTAGTGCTCAGCTGGCAGAACTAATAGCCCTCACTCGGGCACTAGAATTAGTGAAGGAAAAAGGGTAAATATATATACAGACTCTAAGTATGCTTACCTCATCCTCATGGCTACACAGCAATATGGAAAGAAAGGGAATTCTTAATTTTCGAGGGAATGCCTATCAAATATCAGGAAGTCATTAGGAGATTATTATTGGCTGTACAGAAACCTAAAGAGGTGGCAGTCTTACACTGCTGGGGTCATCAGAAAGGAAAGGAAAAGGAAACAGAAAGGAACCGCCAAGTGGATATTGAAGCCAAAAGAGCCGCAAGGTGGGACCCTCGATTAGAAATGCTTATGAAAGGACGGCTAGTATGGGGTAATCCCCTCCAGGGAACCAGGCCCCAGTACTCAGCAGAAGAAACAGAATGGGGAACCTCACGAGGACATAGTTTCCTCCCCTCAGGATGTCTAGCCACTGAAGAAGGAAAAATACTTTTGCCTGCAGCTAACCAATGGAAATTACTTAAAACCCTTCACCAGACCATTCACTTAGGCATTGATAGCACCCATCAGATGGCCAAATCATTACTTACTGGACCAGGCCTTTTCAAAATTATCAAGCAGATAGTCAGGGTCTATGAAGTGTGCCAAAGAAATAATCCCCTACCTTATCGCCAAGGTCCTTCAGGAGAGCAAAGAACAGGCCATTACTCAGGAGAAGAGTGACAACTAGATTTTACCCACATGCCCAAATCTCAGGGATTTCAGTATCTACTAGTCTGGGTAGATACTTTCACTGGTTGGGTGAAAGCTTTTCCTTGTAGGACAGAAAAGGCCCAAGAGGTAATAAAGGCACTAATTTGTGAAATAATTCCCAGATTCAGACTTTCCCAAGGCTTACAGAGTGACAATGGCCCCGCTTTCAAGGCTGCAATAACCCAGGGAGTATCCCAGGCGTTAGGCATGCAATATCACTTACACTGTGCCTGGAGGCCACAATCCTCAGGAAAAGCCGAGAAAATGAATGAAACACTCAAACAACATCTAAAAAAGCTAACCCAAGACCCTCACCTTTTATGGCCTGCTCTGTTGCCTATAGCCTTATTAAGAATCTGAAACTCTCCCCAAAAAGTGGGACTTAGCCCATACAAGATGCTGTATGGATGGCCCTTCCTAACCAATAACCTTGTGCTTGACTGAGAGACGGCCAACTAGTTGCAGACATCACCTCTTTAGCCAAATATCAACAAGTTCTTAAAACATTACAAGGAACCTGTCCCTGAGAGGAGGGAAAGGAATTATTCCACCCTGGTGACATGGTATTGGTCAAGTCCCTTCCCTCTAAGTCCCCATCCCTAGACACATCCTGGGAAAGACCCTACCCAGTCATTTTATGTGCCCCAACTGCAGTTAAAGTGGCTGGAGTGGAGTCTTGGATATATCACACTCAAGTCAAACCCTGGATACTGCCAAAGGAACCCGAAAATCCAGGAGACAATGCTAGCTATTCCTGTGAACCTCTAGAGGATCTGTGCCTGCTTTTCAAGCAACAAACAAGAGGAAAGTAACTAGAATCATAGATCCCTATGGCCCTCACTTGTCATATTTTTCTTTTTACTGTTCTTTTACCCCCTTTCACACTCACTGCACCCCCTCCATGCCAATGTACTACCAGTAGCTCCCTTTATGAAGAGCTTCTATGGAGAATACAGCTTCCCAGAAATATTGATGCCCCATCATATAGGAATTTTTCTAAAGGAAACCCCACTTTCACCGGCCACACCCATATGTCCCTGCACTTCAGGTCATACATTTCAATCCCTGTATCTTTAGCCTCCTTGTTAAGTTTGTCTTTTCCAGAATCAAAGGTGTAAAACTACAAATAGTTCCTCAAATGGAGCCCCAGATGCAGTCCATGACTAAGATTTACCATGGACTCCTAAAGCAGCCTTCTAGCCCATGCTCCAATGTTGATGACATCGAAGGCACCCTTCCCAAGGAAATCTCAACTGCACGACCCCTACTACGCCCCAGTGCAGCAGGAAGCAGTTAGAGTGGTCATCAGCCAACCTCTCCAACAGCACTTGGGTTTTCCTTTTGAGAAGGGGGAATGAGAGAGGACTAGCTGGATTTCCTAGGCCGACTAAGAATTCCTAAGCTTAGTTAGAGAAGGTGACAGCACCTACCTTTAAACACAGGGCTTGTAAGTCAGCTCAAACCCAACCAATCAGGTAGTAAAGAGGGCTCACTAAAATACAAATTAAGCTAAAAGCAGGAGGTAAAGAAATAGTCAAATCATATATCACCTGAGAGCACAGGGGGAGGGACAATGATCAAGATATAAACCCAGGCATTTAAGCAGGGCGTGGCAACCCCCTTTGGGTCCCCTCCCCTTGTATGGGAACTCTACTTTCACTCTATTAAATCTTGCACCTGAAAAAAAAAAAATTACCGTTTTAAAGACAGAATTTTTTTTTTTCCTTAAGAAAACATCTACTCCGACTAACAGCCATTAAGAAAATTGAAATGCCTCATAGGAACACATCACCTGAAAAAGGTAAATTAAATTAATATTGAAAACACCATTACTTTATGAAATATTTTGAATGTGTTGATATTTTCAAAATCACAAATAAAAAGAAAGCAAAGAGATATGCTATACAACATTGTGTTTAATTAACAATGCTCCATTTTACACTTAAAACTTTGTTAGGTCACTTCCAAGATGGCCAAATAGGAACAACTCTGCTCTGCAGCTCCCAGCGAGATCAATGCAGAAGACAGGTGATTTCTGCATTTCCAACTGAGGTACCTGATTCCTCTCACTGGGAGTCGTTGGACAGTGGGAACAGCCCATGGAGGGCAAGCTGAAGCAGGACAGGGTGTCACTTCACCCAGGAAGCACAAGTGGTAGGGGGATTTCCCTTTCCTAGCCAAGGGAAGCCATGACAGACTGTACCTGGAGAAATGGTACACTTCTGACCAAGTATTGAACTTTTCCCACAGACTTAGCAACTGCCATACCAGGAGATACCTTCCTGTGCCTGGTCTTGGTGGGACCCACGCCCATAGAGCCTTGCTTACTGCTAGTGCAGCAGTTTGAGATTGACTTGCAACTCTGCAGCCTGATGAATGGAGGGGCATCCACCATTGCTGAGGCTTAAGTAGCTCACAGTGTAAACAAAGGCTTGGCAACACAAACTGGGTGGAACCCACTGCAGCTTAGCAAGGCCTATTGCCTCTATTGATTCCACCTCTGGAGGCAGGGCATAGTAGAACAAAAGGCAGCAGACAGCTTCTGCAGACTTAAACGTCCCTGTCTGACAGCTCTGAAGAGAGCAGTGGTTCTCTCAGCATGGCGTTTGAGCTCTGAGAATGGACAGACGCCTCCTCAAGGGGGTCCCTGACCCCCACATAACCTGACTGGGAAACACCTCCCAGTAGGGGTCGACAAACACCTCAAACAGGCAGGTGCCCCTCTGGGACAAAGCTTGCAGAGGAAGGATCAAGCAGTAATATTTGCTGTTCTGCAGCCTCTGCCGATGATACTCAGGCAAACAGGGTCTGGAGTGGACCTCCAGCAAATTCCAACAGACCTGCAGCTGAGGTATCTGACTGTTAGAAGGAAAACTAACAAACAGAAAAGAATAGTATCCACATCAACAAAAAGGACATCCACACCAAAAACCCATCTGTAGGTCACCAACATCAAAGATCAAATGTAGATAAAACCACAAAGATGGGGAGAAACCAGAGCAGAAAAGTTGAAAATTCCAAAAAACAGAGTGCTTCTTCTCTTCAAAGGATCACAGCTCCTTGCCAGCAAGGGAACAAAACTGGATGGAGAATGATTTTGATGAGTTGACAGAAGTAGGCATAAGAAAGTCGGTAATAATAAACTTCTTTGAGCTAAAGGAGCATGTTCTCACCCATCGCAAGGAAGCTAAAAACCTTGAGAAAAGGTTAGATGAATGGCTAACTAGAATGAACAGTGTAGAGAAGACCTTAAATGACCTGACAGAGTTGAAAACCATGGCACAAGAAATTTATGATGCATGCACAAGCTTCAACAGCCAATTTGATCAAGGGGAAGAAAGGATATCAGTGACTGAAGATCAAATCAATCAAATAAAGTTAGAAGACAAGATTAGAGAAAAAAGCGTGAAAAGAAATGAACAAAATCTCCAAGAAATATGGGACTATGTGAAAAGACAAAATATATGTTTGATTGGTGTCTGGAAAGTGATAGCGAGAATGGAACCAAGTTAGAAAGCACTCTTCATGAAATTATCCAGGAGAACTTCCCCAACCTAGCAAGGCAGGCCAACATTCAAATTCAGGAAATACGAGAACACCACAAAGATATTCCTCAAGAAGAGCAACCCCAAGACACATAATTGTCAGATTCACCAAGGGTGAAATGAGGGAATAAATGTTAAGGGCAGCCAGAGATAAAGGTCGGGTTACCCACAAAGGGAAACCCATCAGAGTAACAGCATATCTCTTCGTAGAAGCCCTACAAGCCAAAAGAGAGTGGGAGCCAATATTCAACATTCTTAAAGAAAAGAATTTTCAACCCAGAATCTCATATCCAACCAAACTCAGCTTCATAATTGAAGGAGAAATAAAATCCTTCATAGACAAGCAAATGCTGAGAGATTTTGTCACCACCAGGCCTGCCTTACAAGAGCTCCTGAAGGAAGCATTAAACATGGAAACGAACAAACAGTACCAGCCACAGAAAAAACATGCCAAATGGTAATGACCATTGATGCTATGAAGAAATTGGATTATTAACGGGCAAAATAAACAGCAAACATCATAATGAAAGGATCAAATTCAAACATACCAATATTAA
Organism: Macaca nemestrina; assembly: GCF_043159975.1. Classification (NCBI taxonomy): domain Eukaryota; kingdom Metazoa; phylum Chordata; class Mammalia; order Primates; family Cercopithecidae; genus Macaca; species Macaca nemestrina. The sequence goes on from NC_092127.1 coordinate 161,034,013, forward strand.
TCTTAAATGTAAATGGCTGAAATGCCCCAATTAATAGACACTGACTGACAAATTGGATTAAGAGTCAAGACCCATCAGTGTGCTGTATTCAGGAGAGCCATCTCATGTGCAAAGATGCACATAGGCTGAAAACAAAGGGATGGAGGAAGATCTAGCAAGGAAATGGAAAGAAAAAAAAACAGGGATTGTAATCCTAGTTTCTGATAAAACAGACTTTAAACCAACGAAGATCAAAAGAGACAAAGAAGGCCACTACAGAATGGTAAAGGGATCAATTCAATAAGAAGAGCTAACTATCCTAAATATATATGCATCCAATACAGGAGCACACAGATTCATAAAGCAAGTCCTTAGAGACCTACAAAGAGACTTAGACTACCACACATTAATAATGAGAAACTTTAACACCCCACTGTCAATATTAGACAGATCAATGAGACAGAAGGTTAGCAAGGATATCCAGGAGTTGGACTCAGTTCTGCACCAAGTGGACCTAATAGACATCTACAGAACTCTACACCCCAAATCAACAGAATATACATACTTCTCAGCACCACATTGCACTTATTCTAAAATTGACCACATAATTGGTAGTAAAACACTCTTCGGCAAATGTAAAAGAACAGAAATCACAATAAACTGTTTCTCAGACCACAGTGCAATCAAATTAGAACTCAGCATTAAGAAACTCATTCAAAACCACACAACTACATGGAAACTGAACAATCTGATCCTGAATGACTACTGGGTAAACAATGAAATGAAGGCAGAAATAAAGATGTTGTTTGAAACCAATGGGAACAAAGACACAGTGTACCAGAATCTCTTGGACATATTTAAAGCAGTGTGTAGAGGGAAATTTACAACACTAAATACCTACAAGAGAAAGCAGGAAAGAGCTAAAATTGACATCCTAACATCACAATTAAAATAACTAGAGAGGCAAGAGTAAACAAATTCAAAAGCTCTCAGGAGGCAAAAATAACTAAGGTCAGAGCAGAAATGAAGGAGATAGAGACACAAAAAAAGCCTTCAAAAAATCAATGAATCCAGGAGCTGGTTTTTTGAAAGAGATCAACAAAAGCAAGACTAATAAAGAAGAAAAGAGAGAAGAATCAAATACACACCACAAAAAAATGATACAGGGGATCCCACAAAAATACAAATGACCATCAGAGAATACTATAAACACTTCTATGCAAATAAACTAGAAAATTTAGAAGAAATGGATAAATTTCTGGACATATACACCCTCCCAAGATTAAATCAAGAAGCAGTTGAATCTTTAAATAGACTAATAACAGGTTTTGAAATAGAGGCAATAATTAATAGCATACCATCCAAAAAGTCCAGGACCAGACAGATTCACAGTAAAATTCTACCAAAGGTACAAAGAGGAGCTGGTACCAATCCTTCTGAAACTATTTCAATCAATAGAAAAAGAGGGAATCCTCCCTAACTCATTTTATGAGGCCAGCATCAGCCTGATACCAAAGCCAGGTACAGACACAACAAAAAAGGAGAGTTTTAGGCTAATATCCCTGATGAACATCGATAAGAAAATCCTCAATAAAATACTGGCAAACCAAATCCAGCAGCACATCAAAAAGCTTATCCACCACAATCAAGTTGGCTTCATACCTGGAATGCAAGGCTGGTTCAATATACACGAATCAATAAACATAATCCATCACATAAACAGAACCAACAACAAAAACCACATGATATCTCAATAGATGCAGAAAAGGCCTTTGGCAAAATTCAAGACCTCTTCATACTAATATCTCTCAATAAACAAGGTATTGATGGAATGTACCTCAAAATAATAAGAGCTATTTATGACAAACCTACAACCAATAGCATACTGAATGGGCAAAAACTGGAAGCATTCCCTTTGAGAACCAGCACAAGACAAGAATGCTCTCTCTCACCACTCATATTCAACATAGTGTTGGAAGTTCTGGCTAGTGCAATCAGTCAAGAGAAAGAAATAAAGTGTATTCAATTAGGAAAAGAGGAAGTCAAATTATCTCTGCTTGCAGATAACATGATTGTATATTTAGAAAACCCCATTGTTTCAGGCCCAAATCTCCTTAAGCTGATAAGCAACTTCAGCAAAGTCTCAGGATACAAAATCAATGCGCAGAAGTCACAAGAATTCCTATATATCAATAATAGATGAACAGAGAGTCAAATCATGAGTGAACTCCCATTCACAATTACTACAAAGAGAATAAAATACCTAGGAATTCAACTTACAAGGGATGTGAAGGACCTCTTCAAGGAGAACTACAAACCACTACTCAACGAAATAAAAGAGGACACAAATAAATGGAAGAACACTTCATGCTCATGAAAAGGAAGAATCAATATCGTGTAAATGGCCACACTGCCCAAGGTAGTTTATAGATTCAATGCTATCCCCATCAAGCTACCACTGACTTTCTTCACAGAATTGAAAAAGTCTACTTTAAAGTTCATATGAAACCAAAAAGAGCCCACATAGCCAAGAGAATCCTAAGCAAAAAGAACACAGCTGGAGGTCACATGCTACCTGACTTCAAATTCTACTACAAGGCTACAGTAACCAAAACAGCATGGTACTGGTACTAAAACAGAGATATAGACCAATGGAACAGAACAGAGGCATCAGAAATAACACCACACATCTACAGCCATCTGATCTTTGACAAATCTGACAACAACAAGCAATGGGGAAAGGATTCCCTATTTAATAAATGGTGTTGGCAAAATTGGCTAGCCATATGTAGAAAGCTAAAACTGGATCACTTCCTTATACCATATACAAAAATTAATTCAAGATGCATTAAAGACTTAAATGTAAGACCTAACACCATAAAAACCCTAGAAGAAAACCTAGACAATACCATTCAGGACATAGGCATGCGCAAAGACTTCATGACTAAAACACCAAAGGCAATGGCAACAAAAGCCAAAATAGACAAATGGGATCCAATTAAACTAAAGAGCTTCTGCACAGCAAAAGAAACAGTCATCAGAGTGAACAGGCAACCTATAGAATGGGAGAAAATATTTGCAATCTACCCATCTGACAAAGGGCTAATATCTAGAATCCACAAAGAACTTAAACAAATTTACAAGAAAAAAAAAGCCCTGTCAAAAAATGGGTATATTATATGAACAGACACTTAAAAGAAGACATTTATGCAGCCAACAGACATGAAAAAATGCTCATCTTCACTGGTCATCAGAGAAATGCAAATCAAAACCACAATGAGATATCATCTCACGCCAGTTAGAATGGTGATCATTAAAAAGTCCGGAAACAACAGATGCTGGAGAGGATGTGGAGAAATAGGAATGCTTTTACACTGTTGGTGGGAGTGTAAATTAGTTCAGCCATTATGGAAGACAGTGTGGTGATTCCTCAAGGATCTAGAAGTACCATTTGACTCAGCGATGCTATTACTGGGTATATTCCCAAACAATTATAAATCATGCTACTTTAAAGACACATGCACAGGTATGTTTATTGAGGCACTATTCACAATAGCAAAGACTTGGAACCAACCCAATGTCCATCAATGATAGAATTGATTAAGAAAATGTAGCACATGTACACCATGGAATACTATGTGGCCATAAAAAATGATGAGTTCATGGCCTTTGCAGGGACATGGATGAAGCTAGAAACTATCATTCTAAGCAAACTATCACAAGGAAAGGAAAGCAAACACCTCATGTTCTCACTCATAGGTAGGAGCTGAACAACAAGAACACATGGACACAGGGCAGGGAATATCACACACCGGGGCCTGTCGGGAGGTTGGGGGTTGGGGGATGGAGAGCATTAAGAGAAATACCTAATGTAAATCACAAGTTGATGAGTGCAGCAAACAAACATGGTACATGTATACCTATGTAACAAACCTACACGTTGTGCACATGTACCTTAGAACTTAGAGTATAATAAAAAAATTAAATTTTGTTAAAAGGTAGATCTCATTTTGTTTTTTAACACAATAAAAAAGTAAGTGTTTAATTCAAAGTCAAGGTGAGAAATTTTCTCAGTCTTTTTGACACAACGAGTCCACATTGACCTCTCCCTTACAGAATTTATTTACCATCCCTCTAATTCTGCATAATAGGCATGTAGTCTACGTTGTACTGTAGCCCATGTACTGGAAGAATGTTTAAATTCAGCCAAACATTGGCATAATAATCAATGATTACTAATCAGTTCCCTAAAAATTAAAATTCAAGCTTCTCAAAGTCTGCCACCAATTCCTCTGTCTTTACACCTTGATCCTCTTCATCAAGAATATTCTGCTTCAGCCAAAATTCAGGATCAAACTCCCTACCACATATATCATACCCTTTTCTAATTACTCAGACCATTCTGTTTGTATCTTTAAGAGCAGAGATGGTGCCCACAGAACCAGGTTTTGGAAAAAGACAAACCTGGCCCTGGCTCCCATCTTGAATTACTTACTTAATATTTGTCTTTGGAAAATCTTTCTTCAACTTTTCTGATCATCAAATTTCCCCACTTTCAGATCAAAGATACTGATTTCTTCTTTGTCTTAAATAAAACTACTCATTTTAAGAACGATGAGCAGTGCCTCAACTATAGGAAGAACTCCATGAGTCTTAACTTCCTTTCATTTCCAATTTGACTTGCCAATGACATGAATGTCTGCTGAATGGTATTGACTCTTGCATTTCAAAGTCCAGATGACGAGAAATTTTCTCACAGTCTTTTTGATGGAGCGATTCCCCAGCGATCTCTCTTTTATAGAACTTATTTACCATGATGGCTAATATTGAGTGTCAGCTTGATTGTACTGAAGGGTGCAAAGTATTGTTCCTAAGTAAATCCGTTAAGGTGTTGCTGAAGATCAACATTTGAGTCAGTGGACTGGGAGAGGCAGACCCATTCTCAGTCTGGGTGGGCACTATCTAATCAGCTCCCAGTGCAGCCTGCATAAATGCAGGCAGAGGAATGTGGAAAGACTAGACCGGCTGAGTTTTCCGGCCTCCATCTTTCTCCCGTGCTAGTTACTTCCTGCCCTCAAACATTAGACTCCAAGTTCTTCAGCTTTAAGACTCGTGATCTGCCAGGAGCTCTCTGGCCTTCAGCCACAGACTGAAGGCTGAACTATCGGCTTCCCTACTTTTGAGGTTTTGGGACTGGGACTGGCTTCCTGGCTCCTCAGCTTACAGAAGGCCAATTCTTGTCATCGTATGAGTCAATTCTCCTAATAAACTCTTCATGTATTCATCTCTCCTATTAGTTCTGTCCTTTTAGAGAACCCTGACTAATACACTTACCATCTCCCTAATACAGCATCATAGGCATGTAGCCCATGTTATACTGTGTATGACGTTTTTGGTATGTCCTATTACAGAGTATACTCTCCTTGCAAGTGATTATTATTCATCCTCTTGGTATCTCTATTATTTTGCACAAATAATTTAAATATTTTTTACGAAATGTGTTTGGTTGTAGAGACAGATCTCATAGTTCTAAATACAGACATACCTCATTTTATGACACTTTGTTCCATTACACCTCACAGATACTCCTGTTTTTCACAAACTGAAGATCTGTGGCAAAGCTGCCTCTACCAAGTCTATTGGTACCATTTTTCTAATAGCATATTCTCACTCTGTGTCTGCATGTCACATTTTGGTAATTCTCACATTTCAAACTTACCATGATTATTATTATTATTATTATATCTATCATAGAGATGTGTAGTCAATGATCTTTGATTTTCCTATTGTAATTTTGGGGGGACACCATGAAAGGTGCCTGCAGCAACCTTAATTGACGCATGCTGTGTGTTTTCTGACTGCTCCATGAACCAGCCATTTCCCAGTCTATCTCTTTGTTCTCAAGCTTCCCTATTTCCTGAGACACAACAATATTAAAATTAGGCCAATTAATAATCCTACATTGGCAGAGAAAGTGAAAAAGAGTTGCATGTCTCTCACTTTAAATCAGAAGCTAGAAGGACATGTCAAAGTTGAGATAAGCCAAAAGCTAGACCTCTAGCTTTTGTCTTTGCTATTGTGAATAGTGCTGCAAGGAACATATGCATGCATGTGTCTTTATGGTGGAATAATTTATATTCCTCTGGGTATATACTCAATAATGGAACTGCTAGGTAGAATGGTATTTCTGTTTCGAGTTCTTTGAGGAATTGCCACACTACTTTCCACAATGGTTGAACTAATTTACATTCTGACAAGCAGTGTGTAAGCATATAAGTGTATAATTTACATTCTGACAAGCAGTGTACGACCTTTTCTTTGTAAAACTGACACTGTCTGTTACTTTTTGACTTTTTAGTGTAGCCTTTCTTACTGGTGTGAGATAGCATATCATGGTGGTTTTGATTCGCATTTCTCTAATGACTATAATGTTCAGCATTTTTTCATGTGCTTGTTGGCCACATGTATGTCTTCTTTTGGGAAGTGTCTGTTCAAGTCCTTTGCCCACTATTTAATGCGGTTGTTTTTGTTTTGCTTGTAAATTTGTTTCTTTATAAATTTTGGCTATTGAACCTTCATCAGATTGCAATATTTGCAATTTGCAAATATTTCCCCCATTCTATAGGTTGTCTGTTTATTCTGTGGATAGTTTAGTTTGCTGTGAAACAGCTCTTAAGCTTAATTAGATCCCATTTGTCAATTTTGTTGTTGTTGTTGTTGTTTTAATTGCTTTTGGAGTCTTTGTCATGAAATCTTTACCAAGCCTTGTGTCCAGAATGATATTTCCTAGGTTATATTTCAGGGTTTTTATATTTATACGTTTTACATTTAAGTCTGTAATCTATCTTGAATTGATTTTTGTAAGGAAGGGGTTCAGGATTAATCTTCCATATGGGTAGCCAGTTATCCCAGCACCACTTATTGACTTATTGAATAGGGAATTGTTTATTTCTCCATTGCTTGTTTTTTGTTTGTTTGTTTGTTTGTTTTTTTCTCTGAGATGGAGTCTTGCTCTGTCACCCAGGCTGGAATGCAGTGGTGCGATATCTGTAACTTCCACCTCCCGGGTACAAGCAGTTCTGCTTCAGCCTCCCGAGTAGCTGGGACCACAGGCACGCATCACTACGCCCAGCTAATTTTTTGTATTTTTAGTAGAGATGGGGTTTCTTGTTAGCCAGGATGGTCTCAATCTCCTGATCTCATGATCCACCTGCCTCTGCCTCCCAAAGTGCTGGGATTACACATGTAAGCCACTGTGCCCGGCCCCCCATTGCTTGTTTTTGTTAGCTTTGTCAAAGATCAGATGGTTGTAGGTGTGCAACATTATTTCTCCACTCTATTACGTTCCATTGGTGCATATATTTGTTTTGGTACCAGTATCACGCTGTTTGGGTTACTGTAGCTTTGTAGTAGGGTTTGAAGTTGTGTAACGGGTTGCCTCCAGGTTTGTTCTTTCTTCTCAGGAGTGTCTTGGCTATTCAAGCTCTTTTTTTGGTTCCATATGAATTTGAAAATAGTTTTTCTAGTTCTATGAAAAACATAATTGGTAGTTTGATAGGAATAGCATTTTATGTTTAAATTGCTCTGGGCAGTGTGGCCATGTTAACAACATTTATTCTTCCTATCCATGATCATGGAATGTTTTTCCATTTGTGTGATCATCTCTAATTTCTTTGAGCAGTGTTTTGTAATTCTCCTTGTAGAGAATTTTTACCTTCCTGGTTAACTGTACTCCTAGGTATTTTATTCTTTCTGTGGCAATTGTGAATGGGATTGCATTCCTGATTTATCCCTCAGCTTGGATGTTGTCTGTGAATAGTAATTCTCCTAATTCTCGTACGTTGATTTTGTATCCAGAAACTCTGCTGAAGTTGCTTCTTAGACCACAGAGCTTTTGGGCAGAGACTATGGAGTTTTCTAGATACAGAATCATACTGTCTGCAAACAGGGATGGCTTGACTTCCTCTCTTCCTATTTGGATGTCTTTTATTTCTTTCTCTTGACTGATTGCTCTGGCCAGGACTTCCAATACTATACTGAATAGGAGTGCTGAATGATGACATCCTTGTTTTGTGCCTGTTTTCAAGGGGAATTCTTGAAGCTTTTGCCTGTTCTGTCATTGGTGGCTTTTATTATTTTGATGTGTGTTCCTTCATTCCCTAGTTTTGTTTGTTTGTTTGTTTGTTTGTTTTGAGATGGAGTCTGCCTCTGTCACTCAGGCTGGAGTGCAGTGGAGCCAGCTCAGCTCACTGCAACCTCCGCCTGCCAGGTTCACGTCATTCTCCTGCCTCAGCCTCCCGAGTAGCTGGGACCACAGACACCTGCCACCAAGCCTGGCTAATTTCTTTTATTAATATTATTTTTAGTAGAGACAGGGTTTCACCATGTTAGCCAGGATGGTCTCGATCTCCTGACCTCGTGATCCATCCGCCTCGGCCTCCCAAAGTGCTGGGATTACAGGTGTGAGCCACTGCACCCGGCCCATTCCCTAGTTTTTAACATGAAGGAATGTCAAATTTTATCAAAAGCCTTTTCTGCATCTGTCGAGATGCTCATGTGTTTTTTGGTTTTAGTTATGTTTATGTGATGAATCGCACTTATTGATTTGTGTATGTTGTGCCTCAACCTTGCATCCCAGGGATAGTGCCTAATAGAGTGTGGTAGATTAGTTTTTTGACGTGCTGCTGGATTTGGTTTGCTTGTATTTTGTGGAGGATTTTTGTAGCTATGTTTCTCAAGGATATTTGCCTTAAGTTTTGTTGTTGTTGTTGTTGTTGTTGTTGTGTCTGCCAGGTTTTTATATCAGGATGATGCTGGCCCCTTAGAATGAGCTGAGGAGGGAGGAGCTCCTCCTTCTCAGACTTTTGGAATAATTTCAGTAGGAATGATACAATCTCTTCTTAAATCTGGTAGAATTCAACTGTGAATATGTCTAATCCTGGACTTTTTTGTTGGTGGTGGTAGGCTTTTATTACTGATTCAATTTTGGAACTCTTTATTGGTCTGTTCAGGGATTCAATTTTTTCCTGGTTCAATCTTAGGAGGTTGTATGTGTCCAGGAATTTACCCATTTCTTATAGGTTTTGTAGTTTGTGTGGATAGAGCTTTTCATAGTAGTTTCTGGTGGTTTTTTGTATTTCTGTGAAGTCAGTGGTCACATCTCCTTTATCATTTCGAATTGTGTTTATTTGGATCTTCTCTGTTTTTCACCTTATTAGTCTAGCCAGAAGTCTCTCTCTCTTATTCATTTTTTTAAAGAACCAACTCCTGGATTTGTTGATCTTTTGTATGGCTTTTGTATCTGAATTTCCTTCAGTTCAGCTCTGATATTGGTTATTTCTTGTCTTTCAGTAGATTGAAGTTGATTTGCTCTGGCTACTCTAATTTTTCTAGTTGTAATGTTAGGTTGTTCATTTGAGATCGAACATTTTGATGCAGGTGTTTTGTGCTATAAGCTTCCCTCCTAACACTATGTTAGGTGTGTCCCAGAGATTTTGGTGTGTTGTATCTTTATTCTTATCACTTTTGAAGATTTCTTGATTTCTGCCTTAATTTCATTGTTTACCCAAAGTCATTCAGGAGCAGGTTGTTTAATTTTTGTATAATTGTATGATTTTGAATGACTTTCTAGTATTGATTTATATTTTTATTGTACTGTGTTCCCAGAGTGTGGTTAGTTTATTTCAGTTTTTATGAAATTGCCAAGGATTGTTTTATGTGTGGTCGATTTTGGAGTATGTACCATGTGGTGATGAGAAGAATGTACATTCCATTGTTTTGGGGTGGAGCATTCTGTAGATGTCTATTAGCTCCATTTGATCAAGTATAGCATTCAGGTCCTGAACACCTTTGTTAATTTGCTGCCTCAGTGATCTGTCTCATACTGTCAGTGGGACATTGAAGTCTCCCACTATTATTGTGTGAGATTCCAAGTCTCTTTGAAAGTCTCTAAGAACTTGCTTTATAAATTTGGGTGCTCCTGTGTTGGGTGCATGTATATTTGGACTACAAGAGGCTAGGGGTGAGTGGAATTACCTGCCCTGTCACCTTGGTGCAGAAGTAGGCCCACTGGACTGGAAGCTCTAGCAGGCATGCCTCACTTGGCTACCAGTGAGGGAGGTGGGTGGGGTCACTTGCTCTGCCTTCTGGGTGGGAAAACAAGAAGATGCATCCTCTAGATGAGTTTACACAGAAGTGGGCCACTGGACCAGAAACCTTAACAGGCCATTGTTCAGCTAGCTAGAAGGGGTGGAGATGAGTGACATCACCTGATCTGTTGTCCTGTTGTTTCCCAAGACAACAAGTGACTGTGCCCTCCAGTTGAGTTCCCACAGAAGCTGGACCACTGGACCACAAGCTCTTGCAAGTATTGCCTATCAACTATCATTGGTGGGAGTGGGTGGAGTTGCCTGCCCTGCTGTCTGGGTGCCTCCAGGGACATCAGGAGGCTGTACCCTCTGACTAAGCTCACACAGAAGTGGAGCCACTGGACAGGAAACTCTAACAGACGTTACCCACAAAGTTATCAGGGAAGGGGTAGATGAGGTCACAGGCCCCACCATCTGGGTGTTTTCCAGGACAATAGGAGGCTGTGCCCTCTGACTGAGTTCATACAGAAGCAAGGCTGCTGGGCAAGAAGCTCAAGCAAGCGTTGCCTGCCTGGCTACCCGTGGCAGAGGTGGGTGAGGTCACGTGCTGTCCTGTACAGGTGTTTCCCAGGACAACAGGAAGCTGTGTCCTCCAGCTGAGTTCACACAGAAGCAGGACCCCTGGGCCAGAAGCTCTAGCAAGTGTTGTCCTCTGGGCAATCAGTGGCAGGGGTGGGTGAGTCTACAGGCCCTGCCATCTAGGTGTTTCCCAGGATATCTGGAGGACGTGTCCTCCAGATGAGCTCGCAAAAAAGTGGGACTGCTGGACCAGAAGCTCGAGCAAGCATTGCCCACCTAGTTACCGGTGGTGGGAGTGAGTGGACTGGCTGGTCGAGTTCAGGCCAAAGCAGAACTCCTAGGCTGAAAGCTGGTGCCAAGCTCTGTCCAGCAAGGGGGCGTAGAGCAATGTTACTGCTCCCAGACACCACAACTATGGCTTCTATTGGGGCTAAGATGATGATGCACTAGCATATTGGTCTGCTGTGGGGTCAAGGATTGTAGAGGTACCCTTAGACTGGAGAGTTGCTCCTGCAAAATGTCTGGGTAGCTCTCTGCCTCAGTCTAGAAGCATGGTGGGGAGATGTGGGGTGTGGGCAGGAGTCTCCCATTCCCAGTCTTGCTCAGGTCACTGTGAAGATCATGAATCCCCCTGGGGGCGCTCACTCATTCACCCTTTCTCATATTGGAGAGGTTTTTCTGGCTCTGTGTTGAGCTCCGACAAGCTAGTGTCCAGCTTCGCTCTTTGCTTTCTGTAGTCCCTTGCTGCCTTATGGATCCTAATGTGGTTTCTCAGATGGTCTGCCTGCAGGGTCAGTGTTCACTAACCCTTTTGTTTCCTTTCTAAGAGAGCGGTGCACATGACGTGCTTCTAGTCCACCATCTTGGCCTAAATTGCTCAGGATATTCATGTTGTTTTTGTGTCTGCTAACACAACGTCTATTCTGCAGCCCACAGATCAAGGAGTATTTTTCAAACTTCAAGCCTTACTATTTAGTAAATACACTGCATAAGGCTATAGCTTCTAGAGACAGTGATTCCTCTGATGGATCTGGGCAAAGTAAGTTGAAAAATCTTCTGCAAAGGTTTCACCATTCTATATGAAATTAGGAACATTTGTAATTTATGGGAGGAGGTCAAATTATCACAATTACCAGGAGTTTGGAAGAAGGGGAGTCCAACACTCATAGATAACTTTGAGGGATTCAAGACTTCAGTGGAGAAAATAACTGAAGATGTGGTAGAAATGGCAAAAGAATTAGAATAAGTGGGGCCCGAGGATGATACTGAACTGCTGCAATCTCATGATAAAACTTTAAGGGACGAGAAGTTTTTCCTTATGGATGAGCAAAGCGAGTGGTTTCTAAAAATGGAATCTACCTCCTTGTGAAGATGCTGCGAACATTGTTGAAATGACAACAAAGGATTTAGAATATTTCATAAACTTAGCTGATAAAGCAGCAACAGGGTTTGAGAGGGCTGACTTCCATTTACAAAGAAGTTCTACTCTGTGTCAAATGCTGTCAAATAGCATTGTGTGCTACAGAGAAATATTTTGCGAAAATGTCCATTGATGTGGCAAGCTTCACTGTTATTTTATTTTAAGAAATCGCTACAGCCACACCAACCTTCAGCAACCACCACCATGATCAGACAGGAGCCATCAACATTGAGGCAAAATTGTCCATCAGCAAAAAGATTACTACTTAACTGACAGCTCAGATGATCATTAGCTATTTTTAGCAACACAGTATTTTTAACTAAGCAATGTACATTTTTAGACATGATGCTATTGCACTCTTAATAAGACTACAGTATATAAACTAACTTGTATACGCACTGGGAAACTGACAACAAATTGTGTGACTTCCTTTTAATTGTGATATTCCCTTTTTTGTGTTGGTCTGAAACCAAGCCTGAAATACCTTCAAGGTATGCTTGTTTATCAAAGTCACCTACCTTTTTGCTTGAAATAGAGAAGATATTTCAATTGAAATAATATATTAAAGGCCAAGTACATCCCTAAATCTCAGGAGAAAACTACAGCCTGTTTGTAAATTGGGTAACCTATTTTTCTCCTGCAGTAATAAATACGTGTCTCTGCCATGGTTTCTATAACAAGGTTTCAACATGAACTCCTTTTTGAAGAATTGTCACCTAGGAAACAAATTTTAAATTATTTTCAAATGGAAAATCTCCCAAAAAGGACTTACGATTTTGAATTTCATACTTCTTCAAATACATAATCTCAAAAGAGTATTCTTTCACTGACCTGACAAAAATTAATTGGATGAAGTGATACCTAAGTTTTTCATTGTTCTGAAAAATGCTCACAGAAAGCACAAATAAGAGTTTTCTTATTTACTAATTTTCTACAAAATTTCTCATTACTTGTGTCAATTCCAATGTCATTTGAAGATGGAATTTTTACAGCCCAAATTGGCAAAATTAGCAACATTTTAGGAATATGGCAAGATTATCGTGTCTTTTGACATGTAACGTAATGGCCGTTATTTCTTTAGGAAAGAATTTAGCAAAAGGCAAACAAGGCATAAGAACACAATTCTTTCCAAAATCAAGCAGCATAATTCTAAAAGGAAGTAAGCGGGGGGAAAAAAAGAAAATTATTGAGATTGCATGTCACTTAGAAAATATATGGGAAATTAATATTGAACTAGAAACTAATGTGTCTTAATGCCTATTAATGCAATATATACTTCATGTGTTTATATAGAATCATTTAGGTCCTACTATTACTAGTTTATGAAGGTTGATAACAGTTTTCCAGATGATTTTGTCAACCAGTATTTCTCTTCACTCTACTGGATGATTGTCTTAAGTTATTCTTATTCATCACTTAGCATTTTCAAAAGCATTAAATACCAATAATAGTAATAGTAATAGTACCATTTTAAAAGGTCATTATTATCTCTGCTCTTTTTACTTTTTTAAAATGGGTATCCTCTAAAACAGAGGAAGCCCATATCCAGGCATGCATTCTAGAACAGGTTCCATTTGTCAGGACACAAGTAAACTGAACGACCAATCTAGATATTATTTTTAACAGTAAAATGATTAATTGACAATTATTGCAGTCACACTACAGAATAAACCACATCCAGTTTAGGAAATAACTAACTTTAATATGTCTGTGTTAAACAGACTATAAAATAATATACAAATTGAGTTTTAAAAAAAACATACACTTTTTTTTTTCTCTACTAAGTAATTGAGAAAACTCATAGCCGTGAGTGACTAAGCAATTGTTTCTGTTCTGGGTCTATACACTTTCTTGTTATCACCTTTCTTTCACGCACGTGTTTGTTCTCTGTTCGTCTTCAGTTCTAATGATTGTCCCTGTGTCAGGCTCATACAGCTTGGTCTCCTATAATATCTTCTGTTGGTAAAATAAAGTGCATATTTTTATCAAATACTTCTTTTTAACCTTTAACTATTTCTATATCTATTTGCTGTTTGCACAATCTGTGTGAATGCTGAAAGTGTAGCTTTTTTTCCAAATCCTTAAAAGTTCTGGGAATGTCTGCCTCTGAAATGCCTTCTCCACTGTGGGGATGGATGTTTCAAGAATTATTGTGTTTCAGAGGGGAAAGGAAATTATTGAGTGTATTCCCACTGTTCCTTTTCTGTAATCCACTATAATTTTAACTAAATTAATTTCTTCTCTCACCAAATATTTACTAAACATTCCTGTATATAAGACACTGCATCTGATTCTAAAAATATAGCAATAAGTTACACATAAATATTTGCCTTCATGAAGCTTAACTTCTAGTGATGAAGATAGATCATAATAGTAATTAAATAAGTAAAATATGTAGGACAGCAGAGAATGATGAGTGCTGTAGGAAAAGGTAGGGAAATTCATTGAATAGGGTCAGGGTGGAAATTGTTGCAAATTTTAACCAGGTGGCAAGAGCAATGCCCCAATCTTGCAGAAGCAGACAAGTTTGCTTGTTTGTTTTTGTTGCTAATTACTGCCCTGAATGTTTTCTCCATATGCTTCATGTATTAAGCAATAAGCAATATGTTCCTCCCTGACTTGAGGGACGGAAAACAGGAAAAATGGGCTCTTGGCTCCTTTTATATCCTAATATAGTCTATACTTACAGTATGTTTAGTACAGTGAAAAATTGCTCAAGTTGAATCTACCTGCATCAAAATCATCTGGGATATGTGCTCAAATTCATTACGTATATCTCAGCTGCATTCCAAACCTATAAATCAGGATCTCTCGGAGGTGGGCTCATGGTGTCCACATAATGAGGCACCTTACCAGCTGATTCTTTTGCATGCTATTTACAATGAGGTAAATAGCTGCACTAGAATACTAGGAAGAAGCAAGAAGGGCCCTACCCTGGCCCTGCACTTTCAGGTGCCTTGCCCCGCTGGGTAAGGCAGCTCAGTTCTCTGGAAAACAATCTCTGAGACAGAACTTAGGGTGCAGAAGATTTATTAGGGAGAGCCCTTATGATAATTAACTGTGTAAGAAAGGGAAGGAAAGCAAGTTTGGGTAGAAGGGAAGTCAGGTACATGACAGCCTTGGCCCACCACAAAGGAAGCACTGGAGCTTAAATCACTGTTGCTCCCCACAGGGACAAAATAAGCTAGACTTTACATGCTGACCTATATCAGTCATTGGATGTGGGCTCCCAAGGAAGAATGAAATCTTGAGCTAAGTGGCTGTCTCTCACTGAGGCAATTCCTGCAAGTGCTCAAGACCACACTCCAGGTACCCAAGACCCTGGAATTCCCTGCTTAAATAACTCTCAAACCCACATACAAGGTCTGTGTTGGCCTCTTCCCTAGAGCTAACAGCACCACCAGTGGGTGCATTCCAAGCCCAGAGAAGTTGTCAAGGTGCAGCTGTTTGTAGATATAGACAGAGTTCACAAGTGCAACCTAACATTGCTACATGCTTATGTTCAAGGCCACTCACACAGCTGAAGTGGGATGGAAAGAGCATTGAATGGGCTGCCAGCCCAGGAGTCCACAATTTCTCTATTCAAACATGGGCTTTCAGGTTGTCATGTAGAGTTAAATAACAAGGAAGGGTGTCAGGACATATTTTATTGAACAGTTTACTAACTTGACTTATAATTTTGATTATTTACACACACATAGCTTATGGCTCCCACTTGTACTTATTTCTAGGCCATGCAAATATTTTCAGTCCTGTACAGTAGCATTTCCTGTGATGAGAGGAAAATAAAATATTTGGAATTCTTTCTTTTATTTGCACCCTTTAAGTTATTGCTGTTCAGGAAAGTAAGGAACTATAGTAATGTATCATTTACTTTGAAGGAGTAATCTATTAAGCGGAACCATTATCATAGACTTCTGGCTCTTGCCTACTAAAGCAAAGAGATGTTTGTCTTCTCAATATTAATGATGATGATTTAATTTACATTATGAGCTTTACTGTCTGGTAGATTAGAGAAATGAGAGAATCCTATTAGTACATATTTCCAGGTACTTCCTAAGTAATTGTCCACAGAAGCTCCCCTAAAATGTTGGCTTAGGCCGGGCGCGGTGGCTCAAGCCTGTAATCTCAGCACTTTGGGAGGCCGAGACGGGCGGATCACGAGGTCAGGAGATCGAGACCATCCTGGCTAACACGGTGAAACCCCGTCTCTACTAAAAAATACAAAAAACTAGCCGGGCGAGGTGGCGGGCGCCTGTAGTCCCAACTACTCGGGAGGCTGAGGCAGGAGAATGGCGTGAACCCGGGAGGCGGAGCTTGCAGTGAGCTGAGATCCGGCCACTGCACTCCAGCCTGGGTGACAGAGCCAGCCTCAGTCTCAAAAAAAAAAAAAAAAAAAAAAAAGGTTGGCTTAGTATAATATTGCAGGGGTCACATTTAGGTTGAAATTAGAAGAGTAGAAACAGCACGTGTATATTTCCCAGTCAATGCCCAGGATTTGGGGTTGTAAAGACAATGCTGCCTCTGCAGTGGGATGCTCTCTTGAAGAAGGGTGACCTCTTTTTATTTCTTACTGATGATGATTTGAAGTTTGTTTACTTAAACCTCAGTTTTTAGGATAAACCTGCTTGCTTTTTGGACATTTAAAAACACTACATCAGCCAAATACAGAAAAGGATAAGAAAGAACATTTAAATTCCCTAAAACCAATTCTATTGCCCAGTCTATTCACAATTAATATTTTAGTGACTGCTCTTACAAACAAGAATGCACATGTAAAAATATAAAAATATTTTCATTTTAGAAAAGTAAGATGGTACTATATATATTCTTGCGATCTATTCTTTGCTCAAAATGTTATAGATCTCTTTTCATGTAGACCCATATAAACATACATTCTTATTTTGAACCACCACTTAGTATTCCATTATGTAGCTATAGATGTAACTTGTCTTGATCCTTTTCCAAATGCTTTAGAAAATATATTTTGTCTGATCCCAAGTAACTTTTTTTTAATCAGTTTCAGTTAACCACAAAGAAGGGAATAAAACGGCTAAAATTTGGTTTTCAAAGTGTCTTAATTGGTAAGATGCTAGATATTTTTTAACATATTTTATTTACTTATACACGCTTTAATGTGAGAATTCAGAAATTGATTTTTGTTTATAGGCTGGTAGTTTTTATATTCCTTTTTAGAATTACTCTACTGTCTTGAAAATGTGAATTTTTTTAATGTAACAAACTTACTTCTGAACACAAATCTTAGGCTAAAAGGAATTGTTGCTAACTCATCATATTGAATTCTAAAATGAAGAAGTCACTTAAACTTAAATAAACTGAGTAATTTTTTAGTGCACAGACATTGGTGCTTTATGTTCATAGTGGAAAATAAAACAGGTTCTCATAATCAGCGTTTTTGAAGACATGCTCCATCATTAGTCAAGACATTTAGAGTCAAGAAAGTAACTGACTATCTAAATCACTTATTGGGAAAACATAAAAGCAAGAATACACTTAGATTCTGTAAAAATCAGCAAATTACAGTAACTTGTTTGACTTGTAAGTTATTTTTGACTTTTTTCCCTTGTAACCCATTTTTCTTGATTGTGAAAATAGTAACCTTACTGAAAAAAAAGTTAGCACAAGATCACATTCATCAAAAATTTTAAAACCTAGCTGCATAATTGTGCAATTTTAAATACCTCTTATATTTGCCTTTTAATGGCAAAAACTGCAATTACTTTTTCAGCAACCTAAATAGTTGTTTTAGACAATTCATTTATTTCAAATAGAAGACTGTGTGAACGACACTCCATTCCCCAGATAACATACAAACACAGATTCTCTACAACTAATTGGCATATCTGTATTGTCTTCAGTGACAGTATCAACTCATGAACTCACTGTTTGCAGAACCAAGACAGAAAGAACAGAGAATCTGTCTGATGCAGGATTTTTCTCTGCCACTTTGCCAACCAGAGATCTCCAGCTGGCGATACCCCTGCCCAGGCCTTGCTCAGCCTCAGGTTCACCACAGGAGGTGCCCCACCCACCGGGCCTGTGCGTGGTGCCTGGCTTGCACTCCAGGGCAGATCGTGCAGCCACCACCACTGGATGCTCATCCCTGTCAGTGGAGGGGTGGTGTGGGCAGGCGAGTGTGGGGTCTTGCTGGCTGGTCTGAGAGCTAGCACAGGAGTGGGCTCCATGTGAGGCTTGCAGCTGGACTAGGTGTGTCTCAAGCATCTTCTTCAAGGGACTCTGGTGTTCAGATGAGGGCAACATGGTGGCACCCAACCAGGGAAGCCTTCAAACCCGAAGCCCCGGAGGGGGTGTTACAGTATGTTAACAGCTCTTTGAGTCCCACTGCAGCCTGACTAATGGGGGCATGTTAACAGCTCTGTCAGTCAATTGTCCCAGTTTGCCCTGTGGCTCCCAGGTTGGACCAGTCCTGCCATTGCTTCCCATTGCATGGGGCAGCTGCTGGGCACTGGCAGGGGATGGAGGGCTAAAGTGTTACTGCATTCTTTATACCCACATCCAGCGGAATCCCAAGTTCTTGACCTGTGTCCAAGAAGAATTAGATTATTCTGACAATCAAAGGGTGAGGAGGGCAGAGAAGAGTTTTATTGAGTGACAAAGCAGCTCTCAGTGGAGAGGACATGTAAGGATGGTCCCCAACTGAAATCAGATGGACTCTCTCCCAGTGTTGCTGGGTCTGGGGCTTTTATGGGCTGAGAATGGGGGAGTGCATGCTGATTGGTTTGTGAATATGCAAAAAATGGCTAAAACAAAAGCACCACTCAAAGGTGGGCACAACAGTGTAAGAAACCAATTACGGAAGGGTATGTGTATGTACGATAAGTGAAGGGTGACGATCAATCAGAGGAAAGCATGCTAAATGGGAAGACGGGTTCTCAACCAGGTCCATGGATTTATCCAAGACTTGTAGTTTGGTTTCAGGCTTTAAACTGTCTTTGGCTTAAAGGTGGGGTTTCACTGGGGACCCACCCCTATCTCCCTAAGGATTTGTCTGCCTTCTGCTGCTATCATGTCTTCATAGCATATGCACCTTATGATTCTAGTCTAGAATGTCTACAGCCTACACTTTAAGAAATATTCTTGTAGCATTTATAAATAAGAGTGTAACTAATTTCCTCGAAGTGTCTGGATGCTTTCTAGATAAATGAGAGTCTCTGACACATTTCTCTTCTTACCTTCCAATTCATGGCTGATAGAATTGGAGGCTTGCTCTGCTCTTCATCTGTGTGCATGAAGCCCTGACACACAACCTAACAGTTAATGGCTTCTCTGACTCTCATCACTGTGGCATTCCATTCCCTGGCTGCCAAATGGATAGAGCACCGGATCCACAGTAAAGACATCTGCCTCACCTGGTGTATCCCCATCTGCCATCTGTGATTTCTTCTCAGACACGCCTTTTGGATAGAATGAATGCCCAAACTCTGCAACATTCCCTAATCTTACCACATCAAACACTAACCTAAACTCTGCTTGAGTTTACTTCATCCCTTTCCAGGTATTGGATTATTCATTCAATTAAAGAGAGGCTTGCAACTGCCATTTCTACAATCTCTGTTTCTATTGAGTCTCTGTTGGCAAATGTTACTTAAGTTCAGCATCTGTATGCCTGAATTCCCTCATGTTATGAACAATATCTAAGCAATGATAAGCATAATAGATAAAATGAAGTAGTTTATTAAATTCATGAGTTATCAAACTGAGAATAGGACTCTGAAATAAAAGAAATCATGTCTTTTTCTGCTTATTTGGGTTAAGTTGTTGTTGCTATTGTTGTTTTGTCTTTAGGATAATGAGGAACAGTTTCCTGGGAATCTGCCTAGAATGCGAAAATATGGGTAAAGAAAAATTGAGTGCTTGGGCAATCTGGTGGTGGCATGAAGCCAGGGGTATATGTAGGAACAGATATAGATATGCTGACAAGATAAAAAAGAGTTGATACAATGAACAATATTGGGTATCTATTCTTGAACTCTTTCCCAAAGTTTCTTGGTTGTTTATTCAAAGCTCTGAATAAAGCTACTTTAAAAATCCATTGTATTCCAGTAAGAAGTCTTCCACTCTCTCTGCAACTGGGCGACTGCTGACTCACTTCTAGTAGACTAGAATTTATTCCATAAAGAAGGCATTAATGATACTCGGAACTGAAGGACACTAGGTTACAGGTGCAAGCAGGACTCTGGTACTGGAAGGAAAAACATGGAGGTAAACAATTGCATACTCAATAATGACACTTTCACTTGTCTTGACCAACTAGGCTCGTACGACTCATTTCTCCCCTGACCTGAAAGTTCTACTCTGAAGGCTCTGACCAGTTGAGGGGAAAAAGCTGATTATGCATGTGTGTTGGTTAGTGAAGCATGGTTATCTCCGGGTCATCCACTGCTTCTCTCCTTTATACTTTTTTGTATCTTCCCTTTTTATGTAATAAGCATGTGTTTCTTCATTTGGAAGCATAAAAATTAAAATTCATTGAGAAGTACTTATACTAGGCACTACACTAAGCAATTCAAATATATTATCTCATTTAATTCTCACAGTAATTTTATAAATTAGGCATTGTTTAATCTTAATAATTGAGGAGATAGGGCTTTAAATAAATTGTTCAAGATCAGATAACTAATAAGTGACAGGGTTGGACTTGAACCCAGTCCATCTGGTCCCAAGTCTCATTAAGTACCCTAAAATACCCCAAATAATTTTAAAGCATTGGTTTTAAAGGAAGAGCTTTTAGATCTCTCAAATTGTTCATTCTAACACTTCTACTAAGTGGAAGTATGAAAACACCTGATGTTTGACACCTGACTCTGCTTTGATTGATATAAATGGGTAGAAGTGCTATGGGGTGCTGGTGATACTGTTGAGGTGATGTCTGGAGAAACTTCGGTTAGAATATGGTGAGTCTAGGTAGAGAAATGCAAGCTGAGAAAGGCGCTGCAAGTTGTTTACTTTCCTCTGCGCCTGACTCACCTTTAAAAGTGTATACATCTAGTTCATAAAATGAGATACTACAGAGCCATTAACCAGATATTTCCAAATAATATCTGAACAGTATTGATAGAGGCAGGAGGCAGAGAACTCTCCTAGGCAGATATGGGAGGGTCTTCCCAGATGGTCTGACCCACCAAGGACGTTGTGCCCAGGGGGCTTCCTTAAACATGCCCGTGGTGAAAAATTCCGTCCCTTAACACATGCACAGTAAGGGATATAAATCAATGTGGAGTGGCTCAGACTAAGGGCCGGCAAGCACAACTGGAAGGACAAGGTGCGGCTGCCAGGAATTGGCACTTTATAAACATAGAGAACCCAGCCCCATCAGTGGATATATAAAAGCCCTTGAATTCAACCTGCTTTCAGGACCCCTCTTTTTGCTGAGAGCTTACCTTTTAGCTTAATAAATTCTACTCCACTCACTTTTCAGTATCTGCATGCCTAAATTTTCCTGGTTGTGAGACAAGAACCCAGATTTAGCCTAGCTAAGGAGTGTAAAGTCCTGCATCAGTATTAAAAATTATCGTAATGTAATGTTACTATGGAACATGCAAGGGAAAATTTTAATATGACAGATAAAAATAGAACAAACCAACAGAAAAATCTATTGAAAAAGAGAAAAAAAGAAAATACTAACCAGGGAGAATAAAATAACAAAAAATAAAAGAAAAGGAAAACAAAGACACTATGCATACTATTCCTATTCTGAGAGAAATGAGAGATGTTACATTCATGAAAAGAACAAAGTAAAATAAAAAGGATAGATTCAGAGAACAAAAGAAGCCTTGAATGCTGAAAATACAATGGTACACAAGAAAGAATCAATAAGACGTTGAAAGATAAAGTTGGGGAAAACTGCCAGAAAGTAGAACCGAAGATGAAAAAAGAGAAGAAAAGAAAAGGAAAGATCATTAGAGAAAAACTCCAGAAAATCCCTCATAGGGTTACCAGAAATAAAGAACTGAAAAATAGAGAGCATGAAGTAATCAAAAAAGTTTCAGGATTGTTTCTGAGGACTGAAGAATACGAATTTTCTATTTTAAAGCACTCATAAAAATCACCATAAAAATGGAAGTAAAGCAGACTTAACCCAAGCCACTTTTAAAAACGTAAGAAAAATGAGTCAAGATGAGATTCCACAAACTTGGATAAAGAGAGAGAGCAGAAAGTGTCAGATAAAAAGGGAAAGAAATAGAAGCTACAGGGAGACCTTTAGCATCTCAGGACAAATTAAAGGAGTTTTTCAGACATGCAAGTCCAGAACAGTCAACCTCCCATGTACCATTTCATAAGAAACTTTGTTTGAGGAAACCACACAAAAACAAAGGGGGAAATCAAGTAAGTGGAAGACATGAGATTTGAAAAAGAGGGGATACATCAGAGAAGCAAAGAAAATTTTCACGATGGTGAAAAATGTGACATCCTATGTTGAAATTGTATTTCCAGCATCGACGCTACCAGTCCAGTTTCAGACAAGTCAATAAACAGTCTCCAAGAGTGATTTCTAAACTGTATAAAATCTAAAGAATGCTTGACGCATCTGAATGTATTAAAAATGTTTTGGTGAACTAGAGAGAATTTCTAATGAATCAGGATACTAGCCCTTGAGTTCAAGTGTTTGCTACTGGCAGGGAAGTAGAAAAGTTAGATTAAAATTACAAATGACTCTAATATATAGCATTATATTAAAATATAATAAAAAGAAATAATAAAAACAAAAGAAAAATAACCTGAGAAGAGAAAAAAAGTTTACAAAGAATAAGAGATTAAAGAATTCATAAATTCTGTTTGCCATATTTGACTCTGAAGCAATATGAAGCCTTTTAAAAATTAAATTTATTCTCAGAGTTCTTCCATGTCAAAATTTCCAAAACAACTTGCTCTATTTTTTAATAAATTTTAAGAGTGTTGGGCATGCTTTGAACAATATTCGCATTGTTAGAATAAATATATATAAGACTGTTCCAATGAAGAAAAAACATCTGGATAAATTAGAATATGTATGTTTGTTTAAGAAATTGTCTTACTAATTCATAGTAAGTAATAGAAAATTAATGCAATCCCCAAATTTTTGAGTCAGTATTTAATAGATTAATTTTCTCATTTTGTTGAAGGTGAACATGTTTCCACAACCTGTATAATTCACTCAAAATTCTGAAGAACATACATGGAAGATTCTCAATTAAGATTAAAAACTCACATTTCACACATGTACCCTAGAAAAATAAAATAAAAACTCTCATTTCTTCTGTTTTCCTGCCTCCAAATTTAAGAGCGGGGAGAGACGAGGTGGGACTATATCTTAGAAAAAATAAAAGGTATGTATTTTACATTTGAAAGATTTGCTACAGGGCAGAACAGGTTACTGAGTTGTACAAATCACAGTAGGTATATCAACAAGTAATTATACATCAATTATTCAGTAAAAAATGTAATACCACTGACATTTACCGAATCAGAGAGATAACAAAATAATGAAGAAAACATAATCTCCCTCTAGAACTGATGAGATGATCATGAAGATTTTTTGTATCAGTAAAGTAAGTGATAATATTTTTTTGCTCCATATTATGGCTAGAAATGAGTACATAAATACCTATAAGGAAAGCAACTATTTGATGACCTTTCTGCTTTTAGAGATAGCCCATAACTTTGCCAGTCTAAGGATAGTGTTCCTTTCATGTAAGTTGATATTCGGAGTTAGAGAATTCTTTGTATTTGCCAAGAAAACACTCAAACTTCTCATATTTTCCTCAAGAGGTATCTACTAACTAAAATATTTTAGATAATGTGGGAAATTCAAGTGCTTACATGAATATTAGCTCTTGGTTGCTCTTCTAGATTTTCTAAGTAATTGAAGAATAAATGGAAAAGAAAAAACAACTGAACACAAGCCAGATTTCTTCTTTGTGCAGTATTTCTTGAGCCAGCAGAAGAAAAAATAGAAAGGCAGAGCTTGTGTGTTTTCAAAAGATAGCATTTCTGCCCCCTAACAATAAGAAAAAAATGTGCTATAGTTATTTTTCTTTCTTTCTTTCTCCAAAAAAAAATTTTTTTTTAATACTGGGGATTAATACAGACATCCGCAATCATTCCAGTCCCAAATAACAAATTAAGATTTGAGCAAGTGCAGAGAACTGTTTCTGAGTTTACAAGTGCCCCCGTGTGGAAATGAGCAATTATTACTCTTTCACAATTTCATTCTATTTGCTTGCTATCACACCTGCTACCTTGAGATTTATGAAGATTTCTGATGAAAGTCGTTCAATTAATCATCCCAACAAGATCATTGTGAATTTTTTAGCCACTCAGATATATTTGATGGCACCATTGATAGATGTGAGCCAAAGATACAAACAAGCATCATTTTGTTTCTCGTATCTCTAATGCTTACTGTAGTTCCTGGCACAAAACAGAAGACAAAGACATATTTCTTGAATTAATAAAATTATGATTGTGCAGTCACATAAGCGAGAAATCAAACGACACGTTCATTCTTCTTCATACTCATTCGGATGGTGATTATGAAGTAATCAAGTTCCATTGATTGCAATTCTGAAATTTCACTCAAATTCAGACCTACTCTGTTTTGCTATCCAAGTTTAAGTCCAAAAAGTTTCTTCTCTGATCATTGGTAAACTTCCCCTAAATGACCTGGTTTGACCCAATGTTCACGACTAGCAGAGGTATTCTACAATCGAACACTGATTAACTGTCCTTCTGGCCTTTAAGAAAACTGAAGTCGAATCTCTAGTTTGTCTGAGTGAGAAGACTGGTACATTTCGTCCTCAAAAAAATAGCTGTAAAACCAAACAAAATGTTTAAAAACAAACTTTTTCAAAGCCCTAGAAATTGATGCATGGTAACAAGCAGAAATAATGTCTTTTCTGTAGCGGTCAATACTTAATACTCTAGTTGTCCATGTGGGTAATCATCCTTTGAAGTCATTAAAGGAATAATGCATGATTGAATTAAAATTAAAATTTCAGGTTCCAATTCACATTTGTAAAGAGCTTGCTTATCTGAATATATTTGCCAATGTTTTCATTAGATATTGCTTTGATATTTTTTAAAAGATATAAATACTTTGTTGAATTTTTTTTATCTTCAAGATCTAAATTGTTAGTAGTGCATTTAAATTAATAAAATTATTTGATAGTAGAATAATTCTAATAATAAAATAATGTTAGATTTTTTACTAAACTAATGCTTGTATGTACCTTTGTGTAGCCCATTTTAATTAAAACAAACAAAAGCAATAATAATTTTGAGCTAAAATCCTATTAGAATTAATTATATTTATTCAGATTTTATTCATGAAGGAAAGAAGGAGGCATATGTATTTGACATTGAGAATTCAGAGTGCATTATCTTACAAGAGATTCTTTTAAAACTTCTCATTTTATCAAAATTATGAATAATTAGTTTTAAATATGGGTCATGAGAATTGACAATTGAGTAAAGAGGAATAAAACTTGTATTATTGCAATAATATAAAAAATTATTTTACTTATCTCTTTTCTGATCCCTGTTTCGTTTCTCAGTTAATTTATAATTATTATACAAAGGTTGAAATAAAATGATTTCCAGCATATTAGGGCTATGATCTATGTTGTCATTAATATGACATTTAGCAAAAATTAATTTGAAGAGTTTTCATATTAATATGCCAGTGCTGCAACACACATATGCATGTTGTGCAGTGGCATCATGCTGCTAGCTGGTAGGGATATTTTTCTCCCCATTTCAATGGAATTCCAAAAATTAAATTGATTCTAAGTGGACTTTCTACCTTTTGAATATAGGAATAATTTTCATCTAGTAAACTTAGTTGTTTCATGTTTTCTCATGGAAAAAACATGTTAATAATTCAGAACTTTTCACTTTAAAAAATGTTTACTACATATATTTGTAATATACATTTCATAAAATCCTAATTATATCAATCAATACAGAAATCTAACTCCTTGTCTTATATACTCAAAAATATTGATATAAATAAGAACCATATATGTTGAAATCTTAAAATTACTGTTACAACTCCAAACAAAGAGATAACTTCAGTGAAAATACTTTTTATAAGCCTCATGACACACATTATTGTACAATGATCCCATTTTCTCTAAGGCTCTAACCCTCATTGTGATGCCCATATCATCTTTTCTTGTTTCCCCAACATGTATGTCCGTGGATACTACAAATGTGATGACATCATTGCTCTGTTTAAACCCCATCAGGGGTTTTCTGTTGACTGCAGAGAATAGTCAGAGCTGTTTGTTTACCTTCGTAATCGTACTCCTGTTTCTCTCTCTCTGGCGAGAATAACTTATTATTACTTTCTCTCAATTATTATATCGGTAGTAATTGAGTATTTCCAGTTACCCAACCAAACCATGATGCTTCATGCCTCTTCCCATTTACTCAAGCTGTTTCTCTCTCAAGAATTCCCTCCTTTAAATATCATTAGACTTTCTCCACCTTCTTTCTGCCAAACTTGTCAGATTATTAGTCAATCCCTAGATTCTCACCTCCAAGAGATGGCTAATCACACCTACACTGTGCTACTTGTGTTTCTTACCCATGATTCTATGTTGTATTTGTAACTAATGAGATTTGCTCATTTCTCTATCTCATCAGACAGGCTGTGTGCATCTCAAAATCAGGTACTACATCACCAACATTTAATAATGTTGAATCCACACAGTGCATTCCAAATAAATGTTTGCTCAAAGTATAAAAGAGCAAAACTGGGGACCCAGAGAACCACACAGGAACTTGAGCCCAAGAACTACGCAGGAACTCTGTTCTTGTGGAAACAAGTCTACGATCGGAGATTGAACCAAGGAGAATGACTTCCTGTTAGGGGAGGTGCACATCTCTGAGCACCAAAGCCTTGGAAGCCACGCTACCAGTCATTTAATATCAACTATTTCATTTTTGTGTTTTCCAGACTTCAGTCAATGGTATATTCTTTAATGCCTTTTGCTATTTTTGCCTAAGTTGTATACATAATGTTTACTTAATATCTTTGTTTAAATTGACTCACATTTTACTCACTAAATGTATTTTAATGAAAATCTTGCATTACTATAAATAGAAAATTCAGTGTTATGCTCCAAATTCACAAATTACACTTAAAAATAAATGTAACAGGAAGTTAGCTTTGGCTGATGGCACAGTAGGTAATTAGGAAAAATCTTCCCACTAAAAACAACAAAAAATCTAAACAAGATATTTTTAAAAGTTTGTTTCAATGCACTGGAGATCTACCAAGGCGAGGAAGAATTTCTTTAGAATTTAATTAGAATTTAAAAGCAAGATCTGGGAGAATATAGGAAACCAGAGGGTGGAGTTTCACACTTTAGAATCACCTTTCTTCCTACAGGTACTTGTTCTGTGATTCTTAGGAATCAATCAGAGCTTTCAAAATATTTGCATGTCTAAAGAGGAAAAAAAATAATTTCAGGGCTCAAAAAAGAGGGAGGCTAGTAAAACTATAGGCTTTTATAAACTGAAATCTCTGCCCCTAGAGAAATGGCACAGTTGTGATCATCTCAAAGCATTAAATTTTGTCTGGCCATGGTACTTTCTTCTCTTGTCTGTATTTGTTCATCCTCATCTAAGCCTCATCCACCTCCAGAAAAGACTCCCACTTTCCATTTTTCCCACATTATACCCGCAGTGCCTGTGTCTAACTTGTTAAGTGGTAGTCCTTCACTAAAGATAGTTTAACGTTGCAGTGGTCATGTTAGGGAAGTTTTGATTCTAACAAAGTTTTATGGCTCTTCAGAGCTCTAGGACAAAAGGGAAACAATGATCTATTGGACAATGGTCAGCCTTTTGAGTTGTTATGAAATCCGTCATGATGTGCGCACTCTGGAAATATCTCACCCAGATAAGTAGATCCTAGGGAGACTCAGCTGTGTTTTGTGAAACAGCTAACTGAGGGGAGTCCATTGAGGTTTCCTTAGGTAAAGGAGGGCTAATCTCCTCAAGCAGGGATATAAGTATTATTTTTCTGGCACAGAAGACTTGGTAGAACTTAAAGAATTCAGTATCCCCAGCTATATCAGAAACTGTCTAAATGTCCTATTTCAATTTTTAGGATCCCATTTCTTCCCAATCAATGCCCTGACTTTAATAGAAGGCACCCGGAGAGGTCAATTCAATTTGTCTTGTAATTAAGCCACTTGCAGGATGGAGCTCTGGATTTAGTTTTCAGAAATCTTGGCCGTATAACTGTAGTAAACAATGATTTTCTTTCAGGGAAGATATAGAAACTTTCAAATAGCTTATGTAGAACTTGACTTGGGGATTTCAAGTCCTGAGTTCATCAACTTATTTCTCCCTTTTTTCCAGCACAGTTAGAAGCAGCCAGCCAATTCCATTGAATTACTTAGTTCAATGAAAATGTTGTAAGGTAGCAAATACATAGTCTCCCAGAAGCTTGCCTGCTATAGATATTTGACTAGGAGTATCCAATAGCAATCAATACTTTGCTTATCTCTATTGCCACATCATGCCATGAACTATCAGTGCTCTCTTTACTACTGAAAATAGAGCTTTAAGTGCCTTTAAATCTAAACAGATTTGGTCTACTCAATTCCAGAAAACCCAAAGTCAATTCGTAACACTCCTCCTTCTGCTTCTGTTCCTCTAATCTACCAAAATTTGTATCATTCAGAGTTCAACCAAAGAAGCAGAACCAGTGGAAATTATATAAGAAAAGATTTATTGTAAAGAATTGGCTCTTGAGATTTTCGGGACTGGCTAGGCAAGTCCAAAAACCATAGATCATTCGGTCAGAAAGGGCCAATTGGAATTCTTGGGCACATGCAGATGCTGCTGTCCATAGGTGGAACTTTTTCTTCAGAGAAGCCTCAGTTCTGCTTTTAAAGACCTTTCAACAGATTAAATTGGGCTCACTCATATTGTCCAGAATACTCTGTCTTACTTAAAATTGATTATAACTTTAATCACTTATATAAAATACCTTCAGAGCAGTACTTAGATTCCTATTTGGTGAGTAATGGAATTGTAGCCTAGCCAAGCTGACATATTAAAAGATGATCACGCCAGGCATGGTGACTCACGCCTGTAATCCCAGGACTTTGGGAGGCCAAGGCGGGTGGATCACCTGAGGTCGGGAGTTCGAGACCAGCATGACCAAAATGGAGAAACCTCATCTGTACTAAAAATACAAAATTAGCCTGGTATGGTGGCACATGCTTGTAATCCCAGCTACTTGGGAGGCTGAGGCAAGAGAATCACTTGAACCCGGGAGGCGGAGGTTGCAGTGAGCAGAGATTGTGCCATTGCATTCCAGCCTGGGCAGTAAGAGTGAAACTCCATTTCAAAAAAAAAGGTGATCACATGCTTCTATATGTTGTTTAATATTTAACAGGAATTATTTCTGAAATTTAAAAATAATAAAATACATGATCGAAAGTTTTTTCAGTGAAATGACAGGGGATGCATTTTGAAGGTTGTTTTCTTCTTTGTACTTCACTTAGGCAATCACATTCTTGGGATCCATTTCCCTTCCCTCACTGACCTTCCTTCAGACTTGGCCCACCATCCCTGTGTTTGAAGTATCAAAGACTGGTGACATAGCACATATGATAGTTGTTGGATGGTAGTCCAAACGAATACAGCTTCCAAAGATAATTTTCTTTCCCTGAAATGATAGGTTACATCCCAAGATAATTTTACTTTTAAATCCCAGGAGCTCTATCATCTCTTATTACATCAAAGCTACCAGTTATTCTTTATAACAGACTAAATTCTGAACTTCAGATGAATAAAAATGCACAATGACTATTAATCAATTTTAAAAGTCACATTAACTTGAAAAACTAAAGATGAGACACTTTGGCATTGTGACTATAACAGCACAAAGAGAATCCAATCCCACAGAGTTTGGTATTCAGTCGCTTGGCTGGCATGGGCTATTATCACAGGAGATTCAATTATGTTAAAGACAAAATATGACATTCTTTTAACACATTTTATATCAATTCATTTTGTTCTGTAATCTTGTTTGGTCTCTGTCATGTTCTAAACAGTTCAGCAGAAAGATGTTACAAACCACTATCCCCATTTACACTGACTCATTTTCCAGGAAATCTCCATGCTGTCTCTTTTCATTAGAAAAGAAATGACTAACCATTCAACCAGATATTTTTCGTGCCCTTGGCAACAAAACAGGGTGACTTCTTTTTAATAAAGTCCCGTGGAAAAGTCATCTGTGTTCTGAAAACATTTATCTCAATTAATTTTTTAAAGAAAGAAAAAATTAATGTCATATCCTAATTAAAATACACTAGACAGAACCCTGTTAAAATATGATGAGAACAAAATCATATTTATAAGTGATTTAAAAGTAGAAGAAAGATGCTGCATAGAAAGTAACATACAGGACCCACTTATTTGTTATTCATGAATTATTAAACAGATAACATTTTTCTTCTTATCTCAACTTTTCAGAGTATTCCTCTACTTTGTCCTTTATCATCTTCATCAAGAACAGAATGAGAGGAAACCAAAAAAAAAAAAAAAAAAACTAAGAAGAAGAACTGAATGAGAAAGTTGTCCCTAAATATAATTGGTTCCAAAGAATTGCTGGTTTATAAGGAAAATATTTCATACATGTGACCTCTAAGGAGTTGTGGAATAAAATTGTTTATATTCAATTGAAGTATTTGTCTTTTCAGTTTGAAAGACTTGGGTGGCCTTTCCCGCCCAAGAAATAGACTGATGATACCTGAGCTGGTGTCAGTAAAGAGATACTGTATTTGTCTCTCTGAAACAGAAGATTCCCAGGATGGGTGGGGTGAACCAGGATGTTTATGTAATTCTTTACCGTTAAGACATCTTTTCTTAAAATTGTTTTAATCTTTTAATCTTCACAATTATCTCATAAACTAGGTACTATTGTTTCAGTTTTTAAAAAGAAGAACTTGAATCTTTGAAAAATTGAGTTCCTTTCCCAACTTCACAAAGCAGTTAGCCGACTCTGAATCCCATAGATCTTTCTGTTAGAATACCCTTCCATCTCAGAGGGTGTATCTTAGGCTGTGCTTCCTTCCAGAGAGATAAGAATTAGTATGTTTCATATAGGCTCAAAGATTTTAACAGTCGGAAAGGAATTCATTTTATAGAAAAATAGAGGCCCAGAAAGATAAATTAACGTATTAATAAAAACTACCAAATAATGGTAGAATTAGGATCAGAACTTCATCTTCTGATTTTCACAGCAGTACTCTTACCACTAAACAAAACAACTTTACGTCTTATGATTTTATTGTTCATAGATAGTCTTGCTATGGTACCTACATGGCAGAAGGTAGAGTCAAAGTTACCAATCTGGAAGAGACTTCCAAGGAAACCAAGCGAAATTGATCCAACTTGTAAAATAGTCTGAGCCAATATGGCCCCTCAAAATTACTGGCTTCATTTTAGTATCATAGCAGCCAATCTTCACAGGCAAGTGAGCACTAAGGACTCTCTTCTAGACACCTACTGCCAGGTATCAAAACAATCATTAGAGTGAATTCCATACACATACAATTGTTTATAACAAACAGGAGTTAAGCAAGTCATGCAACCTGTTCCCTAAGCTCAATGAAATCCCAGCTCTCTGTCATTTAAAATGATTTGATCATGATTCGCACAAAATCTTTCCTTGATACAAATGTGACAATATGCTAAAGACACAAATCTGCTTATCTACTTGTAAGCAACAGACAACCAGATTCTTTCAAATTAGTGACTGAGTATCAGACTCCTTGGGAGTAAAAACCCAGGAACCACCAGAGACATAGACTGCAGGGCTTAGTGTTCCTGTAATGACCAGTGCCTCTACAGTATTTCTAGTCAAGTCACAATCTTGTTTACTACTCATTTTATCAATAGAGTTCTTTTTGCAACATGAGTTATCCTAGTTAAATATCCTCTAATGTTGATAAGAGATAAATAAAACTGAAGTCCTGTAATAGTCATTTCTCATGTATGAGCAGGGTCTTGCAAATTGTACCAAGGTCACCTGTAGAGTATGTTACTTGTGATGGTAATTAACCATATCTCCAGAGAGAGAATTAACAGATACATCACAATGTCTCTAATGAAATATTTTAAAGTAAACTACATAGCAAAGGGATAAAACATTGTTCTGGGTGGAAACATACATATTCTGATTTGTGCAATCCAATACGTTGCCCCCATCTGAGTCTTTCTGTATTGCGTTTCCTCGCCTTCCTAAAAATTATTCTCAGAAAGTTCTACAGTCTACATTTTCAGACATGCAAAAATCTGTTCAAAATATGTTTAAAATTATTTTTAAAGATTTATTTAGTCATACAGCATTCATTTATTATCATTCTAATAAAAACTTA
The DNA here is from genome assembly GCF_043159975.1 of Macaca nemestrina. Classification (NCBI taxonomy): domain Eukaryota; kingdom Metazoa; phylum Chordata; class Mammalia; order Primates; family Cercopithecidae; genus Macaca; species Macaca nemestrina. The sequence goes on from NC_092127.1 coordinate 161,066,502, forward strand.
CGTGGGAGTCTTAACTATGATGGCAGTCCATGTGGCAATATATCATTTGTTATAAAAAGACTGCTTACGTTAAATAGTTATCACTTTATTCACCATTACCATTAGACTTTATAGAAGAAGGCAGTAGTGATGAGGCCAGGTTATTTTTAACATCACAGACACCAGTGTAAAAATCAGCAGCTGGGAATTTGGGAGGCAGGTTGGATCCCAGAGCTACTTATAATCAGGATTCCTTAGATGAGGGCCGTTAATTCATATATTTATGTAGCTGATTTCAATATATACTCCAAGTATGGAGACTACCATTAAAAATATTTCTGCTTCTTGGATAATTTTCCCTAGATGCCATCATATACTTAAATACAAATATAAGAAAAAAAATGCTCAATCCCTACTGATAATACTTTCAGAGCCCCTTTATTATGTTTTATTGCAGAATAGAAACATTTTTGCACCAACAGAAGGAAACAATTGACAATAAATAAATGCACTACATAAAATGAATTACATAGATCTAACCAAAGAGTTAGGAAGACGTCCTAACTGGCTGTATTCTCAACACATGACTGATTTATTTGAACTACGAGTGTTTTGTCTCAGTTTTTCAGTTAAAATAGTTTCAAGCATTTCAGGGTAACACACAAAGTATGTACTTCCATTTTCCTTTGAACAGAACTTGACATGATTCCACCAGGTCCACTTTCTCAAATGGCCACAGCAGACATGTCTGAGCCGCAGCTGTCCCACTGAGAATGGCATATCCATGCCATGTTCCTAGAGTTTCTAGTCCTTCCCAAGCCTAGGTTCAGTGCTGCGCGTGGGGATTTGATTTTATGACCTATGAGTTCATGAATCACAGACATACAATCAGTTAGCTAATGCATAATGTGAGGTAATTAGGGCTATGCATAGCTAGATATTGAAGTCTCCGAAGTGTAATCATCAGAGAAAAATAAAACTACCCGAAAATGAGTATATAATGATAGCAGTTATGCAAATTTTAAAACAAAAAAAGCAATATTTTACTTTTAAAAAATATATAACAGTTGTATTGTTTATAGATACAGGCATAAGTAATAAAAAATTTAAAAAGTGGAATAAACACACACAGTGGCAGGATCATAAATGTTTCTAGTTAGAGAGAGAGAATATAGAAGAATGACCACATTCTATCTCTGTCTGTTTATTTTCTCTAAAAGATAGAGACAGAAAGGGAGAGAATCAAATGCAATAAAATGCTATCATTTGATAAATCTAGGAGATAGTATTTTTCATTACATTTTCTGTAATGTTCTGTATATTTGAAATATTTAATAGTTACAATTAAAGTATATAGAGTTATAATTCTAGAATAAATTCATTCTTTGTCATAAAAAATAGTAAAATCCATTTCCAATTGTGAGTAAACAAGTGTCAGGATCCCTTCTGTTTCCAAGCGGATACTGTGTCATCACAGAGTCTGTCTGTGATCTGTGTCCCTGTCATTTGTGACCCAAGCTAAGTTGTGCTGAAAGATGTATTTTTTTTTTCCTATTCTAGAGTTATTTGGTTAAGTTTTCATTTGGAAACTCAAATCAAAAGTGCATGCTCCAGAGAAGACATCAACTCATAAGCCTCATCTATTTTTACCTTTTATCAACACCAGAATTTTGGTTAACATAATGGATATTAGAAATGACTAGTTGTGGTGGGTTGTCCTGTTTCTGGAAGGAATAATGAGCTTGTGGATTTTAGGTTGCTAATGAACTAAGATGTTATATGTTTTACTAAACAATAAAGAATTACAACCTTTAGTTGCTAGTCTGGCATGTAAGGAACTTAGAGGTCACCACTCTGTCATAACAACAAGTAAAAAACTGAAAAATGTGGAAAATCATACATTCTTCTTAAATCTATAAGAGAAGTGAGGTCACAGGAAAAATCACTGTCCCTGAAATAAGGGAGACAGAAGGGCAAATATAGAGACTCACAAGCTACTGGAGCAGAAATCTGAGTGGGAACCAGTACTGAAGTAGGAAACCTTAAAATGTAATTGACTAATTAGGAGTTAAGAAAGGGTAAAACTGGGAGTAAATACTCCAGTAGGGTCCCATCATAGAGGACACTATTAGTCCATTTTCACACTGCTGATAAGGACATACCCAAGACTGGGCAATTTACAAAAGAAAGAGGTGTATTGGACTCACAGTTCCACGTGTCTGCAGAGGCCTCACAATCATGGCGGAAGGTGAAAGGCAGTTCTCACATGTGCAGAGCTTGTGAAGGGGAACTCCCCTTTTTAAAAACCATTAGATCTGGTGAGACTTATTCACTATCATGAGAAGAGCATGGGAAAGACTTGCCCCTATGATTCAATTACCTCCCACTGGGTCTCTCCCACAACACGTGGGAATTTGAGATGAGATTTGGGTGCGGACACAGCCAAACCATATCAGGTACCCCCACACTTTTTTGGCTTTACCTACAGGAGATGAAGTTCATTCTCCACAGTAAACATGAGAGATAAATCTCCAGCTTCCAGCAGGAGAAAGATTCTGTTTTTTACATAGCCTGTCCCTGAGAGAAACTATTTTATCAGATCCTGATCTGAAGGGGTTTTATAGGAGCCTAACGTACCTGGGAAAGTGAAAAACCCAACCCTAACCCTCTCTAGCTTTTCACATGGGGGATGAAAAATACTTGACTCCATCACCCTGTAGCCATCCTCTACTGGTCGATAAAACTGAGGGACACCTGTGAAGTTCACAGTCCAGGGACATAAGCTCATTAAAATACTGAGACATAATCATAGGACTCTAGAATGCTTGCTAAATGCCCACACCTTACCAGCACATCACTAAAGGCCTATTTACTAGAGTTTATTTTACCCACTACATCATGTCCAGCTTTCAATAAGAAATTACAAGGCATACTCATAAAAAAGCATGAAATCATGTCCTTCACAGCAACGTGGATGCAGCTAGAGGCCATTATCCTAAGCAAATTAATGCAAGAATAGAAAACCAAATACCACATGTTCTCACTTATAAGTGGGAGCTAAACATTGAGTTCACATTGACATAAAGAGAATAATAGACATCAGGGACTACTTGAGTGTGGAGGGTGGGAGAAGAATGACGGTCAAAAAATGACCTACCAAGTGCTATGATTACAACATATGTGATAAAATCATTTCTACACCAAACCTCAGTGACACGCAGCTTACCCATGTAACAAGCTTGCATATGTACCCTGTGAACCTAAAATAAAAAGATGAAGAAAAGGAAAGTAAAAATGCCCTAAGGCTAAAAAAAAAACAATTACAAGGCATACTAAAAGACAAAAAACACGGTGTAAACAAGGAAGGCATCAGAACCACTCTCAGACATGGCAGGGATATTGGAACCATCACACTGGGAATTTAAAATGATAATGATTAATGCGCAAAAGTGTCTAATGGACAAAGTACACAACTTGTAAGAAAATATAGGTCAGGTAAACAGAGAGATGGAAATGCTAAGAAAGAACAAAAGGAAATGCTAGAGATCAAGAACACTTTAACAAAATGAAGAATTCTTTGATGTGTTCATTAGGAGACTGGACATGGCTGAGGAACGAATCTCTGCGCATGAGAATATGTCAATAGAAAATTATAAAACCAAAATATGAAGAGAAAAATGATTGAATGAATGGAACAGAATATCTAATAACTATGAGGCAATGACAAAAGATGTAACACATGTATAATGAGAAAGCTAGAAAGAAAAGAGTCATGAACAGAAGAAACATTTGAAATAACAACAACTGAGAATTTCCCTCAAATTAATGTCAGACGCCAAACCACAGATCCAGGAAGTGCAGAGAAAAACAAGCAGGATAAATACCCAATAATTTGCACCTAACCTGAAAATAAAAGGTCAAGAAAAACCTTGAAATGAGTCAGAGGAAAAAAAAACAATTTACCTATACAGGAGCAAGACAAAAATTCCATCTGACATCTCAAAACTCATGCAACCAAGAAGAGAGTGGAGGGAAATATTTAAAGTGTTGAAAGAAAAAAATACATCAACCTAGAATTCACTCTCCTGCAAAGTTATCCTTGAAAGTCAAGGAGAATGAAATCTTTCTCAGACAAACAAAATTGAGGGAATTTGTTAAAAGTAGATCAGCCTTACAAGAAGTTATTTAGAGAGAAGAAACATGATAGAGCTCAGGAATTCAGATCTGCATGATAAACAGAAGAGGATTAAAGAAGGAATAAGGGAAGATAAGAAAATTTTCATTTTTCTTATTCTCAATTGATCTAACAGATAATGATTTGTTTAAAATAATAATAGCAACAATGTATTTGATGATTATAGCTTATGCATTAGTGAAATAAATGACATCAATGATACAAGGATGATGCGAGGGAGGAATTAGGAATATTTTGTTATTGTAAAATACTTGCACCACACACAAAGTAAAATAATTTTATTTGGAAATAATAATGAATTACTCTTACCACTCTTGTTCAACCTCTTCCCTCTGCTCAGAACGTCCTCCCAGCCTCTGGTCTAAATGAAAAACCTCTCCTCTTCCCCTAAAACCCTAAGAAACATTACCTCTTCTATAAAATCTTTCCTGGTCTTCCTTCCCAGCCATCTATTATGTGGAAATATTTTGATTTATTTCTTTCCATTGATTTTTCCACATTGTATGTAGATGTCTACATTAGTGCATATTTCTCTGTGTTGTATTTTTTTCTGTTAGGAATAAAGTCTACATATTACTAATCTTTATACCCTAAGACTTTAGAAAACTGTGAAGTCACATACATATAGAAGTTATTATTCATATACTGCTAAGACTGAACTAGGGTTTCTTGAGTATATCTCTTTGGGACAGCCCCCACTTATATTTTCCTATGAAATGCTAGACACAAAAGAGAAGTTCAAAGTTCAATTGCCTGAATTAAGAAAAGTGCTGCAATGATGACTTTTGTCACCAGAGGGCATCACTGACTCAGCAGCTGCTTCTCTAATGCTAAGACATTTTAAAACTTTGTATTTAAGTTTCCTTGACTAAGTCAAAAAAGTATTTATTGAACACATACCTTGTGTCAAGCAATGTTCTAGGTCTGGGGAAATACAGCAGTAAATAAAAGTGACGAGGTTTCTTTCTTTGATCTTGTTTATATTTCACTCAAAACTGATGGTTGGAAACAGCCTAAATTCTGTCAGCCTTAGGAATCTAAACTTGCCTAGATTTTGTTTCCAGTATGGGAAACCGGGTTAGTTTCGAGTTCTCCTTCTGTCACTCAGTCAATAAATACTTACTAAAAGCCTACTATGTGCTATATTTGGATTGAGTACTCAACAGACAAGACAAAGTGGCCTTAACTTTCATGGAAATTACAATATAATCGAGAACACAAACACTAATTTTAAAATGTACAATTGTGGTCAGTGATAAAAAGGTAAATAAATTACAAGGTGATTTCACAGTATACAAGAGGGTAAGCTAATTATTTTTTAGAGTTTAGGGAAAGTATTTTTGAGGAAAGAGAACATAACTCCACCACCATCACCACCAAGATGAAGCATGGGTAGAAATAACTTAGGGAAGAATTTCTATGAGGATGTTCTAGAAAGAAGTAACCAGAAAGAGTCTAATAAAACATGACATGATGCCCGAACAAGGGAAGAACTGTCTAATCACAAAGACAGTTTGATATAGAATAGTAGCTACATAGGAAGCTGTACTAACTTTTCTTTTGATGATCTGGGATATGTCTGCTAATCTGGCTCTTTACCTAATGTAATCTCAGCCGTACAACAGCCTCATGACAAATCTAGAGCCGTAAGAGTTTGGGACAAGACTGAGAGTGTTGCTTAATAAAATACAGCAAATCTCATTGAGTTTAAATAGAAGACTAGCTTCTATAGTAACAAGATATGGAATAAACAGCCAATAAAATAAAAAATATACAAAAAGTTTACAACAAAAGATGCATTATAACACCAGATAATTCAAATTAGTTCCACTTTAAGTAAGAATGGTAATTAATCATCTCAAAGGTACTGGAAATTAAGGATAAGGCCCACAAGAAACCAAAGTAGTCTCATGTATATGAAGAATAAGGCATGACATTTTAGGTATATTTAGCTAGCTTCACGAATGAAAAAAATAAATTTGTTATATTTTTGCTTTTTAAAAAAAAAAAATAGACCCAAGAGATCACCCTCTTCCAAACAGGGAAATCTCTGTTCTAAATAAAATACATTATTAAGCTGGCATGTTTTTTTCTCATTGACTTCCTTGGAAAGTGATTTGAGAATTCTATAATCCAGGAAAGTATAATATCAGGTAGCTGTAAGGAGAGACTGAAATGAAGAGATATACTATTATTACTTTTGTCTGTTTAGTATTTCTTTTCCATTCTTTCTCTGGCAACCAAGCTAATTTTATCTGGGGTGAAACAATTTCATGTGGTTCTATGGAGCCTAAGACGAGACAAACAGGGCTTTGAAGAGCTCTTGTGACAGTAATTAGTTCAATGATGATCATGTGATCCAAGTCACATGAATTTGCTTTTTTGTGAACTTTTCTTCAATTGATATCTTAAAGACTATTTTTCCACTGAGGTTTTAAGTTTGAAAGATATGAGTATACGGCTTGATGATGAGAGGGACAGGATGTGAAGTAGCTCCAGGATCTAGTCATGACTGAAATTTGCCATACTCCATAACTTCCAAGAAATTTGGTGTGAAATATTCTTACCCCACTTGCAAGTGAAAATAATTCTTACTTATACAGAATATATTACAATCTATTCTTGTTATATACATTTTTTTTAAATCTTGAATTTCAAACTTGAAATGTTTTTAAAGATAATAAAGTCGTAATTTCTGCATTAAATAGGCCATTGAATCCTGATATTTTGCATTGTTCATTAACAAAACTATCGTTAACTAAAAATCGTTCAAAAATATAAAAAAGCAAAGCAAGTTTATGAGATATTAGACTACGAGACTTCTGGGATTAGACAAACAACACAACGGCTTACGTCAGATTCTGAGGTCATGAATTTCTCATGCAGATAAAAATACATATAGGAAATGAGGTGGATTAGTGAGTGAGTGCAGAGAAAGAGTCTAATTTAAAACTCATTATAAAATTTACCTACTAACAATGTAGGATGCTACACATGCAGTTATAAATGTACCTTAACAGGCTACAAAATGAAATAGAATTTTTGAAGTGTTTAGCTCCAAGCAGAAAGCTGCTGGAGTTGACAAGTCCATTTTTAATATTTGATTTGAAAATCTTGGGCACAGCAGTAACAACTTAAGATGCAAATTAAATTTTTCAGGAAACAGGAGAGACAGATATTTTAATTGCATTTCCCATGAATAAAATGTTATAAAGTTCCCCACTGGAAGGGAAGCAGCTTTGTTTCACAGTCTAAATTTCACTTTGGATGGTTTGGGAGGAAGTCTTAATGTTATTCTCTTTTTTAATTTTCTCCTCCAGTTTGTATTAAGATTCCTCCCATACCCTGATGTCTTAGGATGTTGTCAGAAGAACTACCAGGACATAAGCTTTATTTTAAAAGGAGTTAGTTACAAATGAGACCAAGTGAATGGGCTACATGTGACCTAGGATTAGAAGTGAATGCCTTGGAAAGGCAGTTCCCTCCAGGTCTACCTGCCCAGCTAACAATGAACTTGGGTTTGCATTTCAACACAATTTGCAATTTTTTTGCTTTAAGAGATATCAGTGAGCCTAAACTAAAAATTAAGTCCCTTGTTCCTTGACCAACCGAGGGTAACCAGCCTTTTCTCCAGATGTACATGTAGCTTGTCACAGCTTCATGTTCAACTCTTAAGACTAATGAGATGGTCTGAATGTTTGCCTCCCCTCCAAATGCATATGTTGAATTCCTAATCCCTAAGATGATGGTAATAGGAAGTAGAGACTTTGGGAGGTGATTAAGTCATGAGGGTGGAGTCCACATGAACGAGATTATTGTCCTTATAAAAGAGGGCCTTGAGAGGTCCTTTGCCCCTTCCAACATGTGAGGTTACACTGAGAATATGGCCATCTATGAACCAGAAAGTGGGCCCTCTTTAGACACTAAATCTGCTGGCACCTAGATCTTGGACTTTCCAGGTTCTAGAACTGTGAGAAATAAATTTCTGTTGTTTATAAGGTATCTAGTCTGTTTTTTTTTATAGCAGCCTGAACAGATAAATAAAGAAGGTTTAAAAATGTTATTACTAACTCTATTAGTGCTGTAAGGAATTACTGTATTATCTCGCTGATAGATCCAGAGGCTCACACATGGGGGACTGCTACTTGATGTTCAATGCTTTCCCCATAATACAGTAAACATAGAGATACATAAGGGCTTGCAAAGAAAATAGCAGTAGAAGAAAAAAAATGACCTTAGGAATTACATTTTCAGAGGCAGTAAATTGTCATGTTCCTGTATTGACTGACAGTGACCAGATTGCAGACTTCAGGACCCAAAGCAATGTCAACAGATGAAGAAGTTACAGGATCAGAGGTGAGAGCATGTGGCTTTAGCCCAGGGCCTGGGACTGTCATGTGACACTTGTGTAAAGTCAGTTCAAGCCCATGTTAAGCTGGTCATCACAGTGGCAGCTGGGATAAGAGACAGGTGAGGCCAAGAGGCTCTGACATGGTGCATAAGAGGTGTCTAATACACAGAGACTGATAGAAAACTTAGTTCCAAATTTGCATACAACCACTGACCAGTGCAGCGAGTTTACACATGCATTTTGTGTATTAACTCCATTTTTTTTTTTTTTTTTTTTTTTTTTTTTGAGACGGAGTCTCGCTCTGTCGCCCAGGCTGGAGTGCAGTGGCCGGATCTCAGCTCACTGCAAGCTCCGCCTCCCGGGTTTACGCCATTCTCCTGCCTCAGCCTCCCGAGTAGCTGGGACCACAGGCGCCGCCACCTCGCCCGGCTAATTTTTTGTGTTTTTAGTAGAGACGGGGTTTCGCCGTGTTAGCCAGGATGGTCTCGATCTCCTGACCTTGTGATCCGCCCGTCTCGGCCTCCCAAAGTGCTGGGATTACAGGCTTGAGCCACCACACCCGGCCTTAACTCCATTTCTTTTAGACATTTCCAAAACTTAATCAATTTTTTTTTTGTCTTGAAACAAGCAAGACTCTGCAATTTTAACCAAAGGTATAACCAAAAAGAAAAAGTGCTATTGATAATACTGAACTATATAAAATACATAAGGGGAAGGCAAGATTCAATGTCATATATGATGGAGAAAATTTTACATTTTGACATATTTGAGATAGTTGGAATCCTACCAATACAAATCTGGCATCAGGGGCTTCTTTTCCCTCTCATGATCCAAGACATTTAGTGTATTGAAAATATCTTTCAGTTTTATTTTTATATCTATTTTATATAATCTTAACTCAATAATTACTTCACAAATTTTTAAATGTTTATAATGAAGTTTTTATTGTGTATTTATAACTGTATGTAGAGTATATATGTACATATCTATAATTTACATATATAGATAACATATAAGCAGATATATATGCATATGTATGTTATGTTTATGTATGTTATCTATAGACATAAATTATGGAGGTATACTATGTGTATGCATATATGTGTTATCAATACACATAAGTTATAGATATATACAGCAATATAGAGAGAGAAAAAGAGGGAAAAAGCAAAAACAATTATGTAAACTTTATAATTTGCTACTCTGAGGAAAACACGAAGCTGATGTTTGTATCATTTATTCTAATTGGTCTAATGCATATCTTAACATATTATATTAAACAGAAAGTCAATTGCACCTCACTGATGATACTGTCCTCATTAACAATGATCCAAAGAAGAAATTATACTTCAATTAGTTTATAGCTATTCTTGGGAAATGTAAACCATTACTCTGGAATTTTTGCATATTTAAATATTTATGATTGGTTTACACATATTTATACTTTAATAATTCCGTATATTAAAAGTAAATGAAAACTGCTCTAAATGTGTAGTGGAATTGAGTAAATAGATGGCAGGTGGTAGGTGCCAGATATGACTGGCATCTATAGAAAAGGGAAATTTGAACACAGACAAACACACTGAGAACACCATGTGAAGGTAGAAATCGGGATGGCACATCTACAAACCCAAGAACTTCAAAGGGTGCCAGCAAACTACCAGCAGCCAGGAGAAAGACATGAAACAGATTCTCCTCACTGACCTCAGAAGGAACCAACCCTGCCAATGCATGATCTTGGACTTCCAGCCTCCAGAACTATGAGACAATACATTTCTGTTTGTTTAAGCCACTCAGCTAGGGGTACTTTGTTATGTCAGCCCTAGCAAACTAATATAGTGATTTGGTTCCAAAGAGTGCAGAATGGAAAGAGAGAGAAAAGAAGAATAACTTTAAAGTAGATAAAATTTACAATGATCTCAGCCAGGTGATCCAGGTGACATCAACAGTGATGAGTCATAATGATGGTAGGAACCCTTGGCATGATGTGGTGACAAAAGCACTTTACCTCTGTGACCTTCCTTGCAAAACCCCTAGCCCCAGTCTGGTCATAAGAGAAAGTATCAGACAAATCCCAACTAAGCAGCGTTCTACAAAATGCTGACTAGTGCTCCCCCAAACTGTCAAGGTCATCTAAATCAAGTAAAGTCTGAGGAACTGTCGCAGCCAAGAGGAGCAATGGAGACATGATGACTAAATAGAATGGAATTTTGAATGGGAGTAAGGAATAGAATATTTACTTAAAAGGAAGAAAATCTAAAAAACATTATGAACCTGAGTTAATAATAATGTATCAATATTGGTAAGTTAATCATAAAAGATGTGCAATATTAATATATTAATAACAGGAAAAATGGGTATGGAATATATGAAAATTCTCTGTACTATCTAGTACATTTTTATGTAAATCTAAAACTTAGTTCTAAAATGAAAAATGTATTTAAAAAATAAATGAAAATTTGATCAGCTGTATGTTTTGTGATGTGTTTAGAGTACATAAAACAAAGAACTGTGAAACACAGGTATGTTTAACATAAAATGCAGTTTGCAGTAACCCCCATGTGCTCATAAAAGTTAATGTACACATTAAATAAAAATAGTACTATCATAGGCCATTTATGTAAATAATGTAGTTCAGTGAGGCAGAATATAAATTTCAAATATTATCTACAGCACTTTTTAACCTTTTAAAAGTGTAATTAATAAATTATTTTCCCCTGTCAGGTTGCTAAGAATCATAATAATTTTTGACATAGTATCCTTAGACAGTTACATAAACAACCTGTGGTTCATTTATTTTCAGTGAAACAATAATTTTTGGTTCTACAGTAATAACTTAAGAGAAAATAAAGGAACAGATTGAAAGATTTATTGTAGATTTTATCTTCTGTATTATGTGCAAAATCAGATTGTCTGGGGATTTGCACAGAATTGTTCTGTCATTCTTCGCCTTGTCAGTTTCAGGCCGCTGCTTCTTAACATCAACACAAGACAAGATAGACCATTTACAAAAACATCTGAGGCACTAAGATACCAACTCATGTATGGTATATTAACTTTCCCAATAGAATAACACTTCTTAAGAAGACATTAGAAATGCTTTTACTGAGAATTCTGTATCTGGGAATAATTAATTAATGTCTTGCTTTCTATTTGACTAATGATTAGCATTTATCATTGCTTCGGGAATCAACGCAGTTTTATCTGGTGGAGAACTGTCAGTCTGAGAGTCTTCGAATCAGGGATTATTGTAGAAAATAAGCCTTACTACACCATTGTAGGAAACACAGTTCCAGATGAAAGATTGAATCAGAGATTAAGTCACCAAGCAGTCAATTAGAGAAGCCAGGTCCTTCCAGCTAGAGACCTGAAGAGGTGTTTGTGGAGAAACCTATGAAATGCTCTTGCTTCTGCGTAGCTACTGCCTCTGTTGGTCAGCAGGACCAAGAGTAGGAAGAATGAACACAGAAGAGGCATCTTTATGAACGTCTGTCACTGTATAGAGTTGGGATAAGGCCTTTGGAGAATCATGGCCACTGCTTTATTTCTGTCTTCAGAGTTCACAGAAGTACCTTTTACCACTCTAACTGGAAACCATACAGGAAAATGTAGCTCTCAGTATAATCAGTTTAGCCACAGTGGGTGTCATATGTATACTCTGTCCTTCTAAAAATCAGATAAAGCTATGAAGTATGTCTGTGCTTGAAATATTTTCGTCTACACATATGCAGGACTTTGTTAGAACACTGATTTGACCATTTGATTCCCAGAGTATACCCTTTATTAGAAAACTTAATGGGCTTAGATAATGACATTTTAGTGAGGATACTGTAAGTTAGGGTTTCACAATGATGCTGCTGGTAAATGCTTTCTTCAGAAATTTAAGAAAGAGGCCGGGCGCGGTGGCTCAAGCCTGTAATCCCAGCACTTTGGGAGGCCGAGACGGGCGGATCACGAGGTCAGGAGATCGAGACCATCCTGGCTAACACGGTGAAACCCCGTCTCTACTAAGAAATACAAAAACTAGCCGGAGGAGGTGGCAGCGCCTGTAGTCCCAGCTACTCGGGAGGCTGAGGCCGGAGAATGGCGTAAACCCGGGAGGCGGAGCTTGCAGTGAGCTGAGATCCGGCCACTGCACTCCAGCCTGGGCTACAGAGCGAGACTCCGTCTCAAAAAAAAAAAAAAAAAAAAAAAAAAAAAAAAAAAAAAAGAAATTTAAGAAAGAAAATAAGAGATACCAATGGTACAGCTGTGATTACATCTATGTCTGGATGCAGTCATCAAATATATTACACCTAGAGACCAAATCTATTCTGGAGTGAAATTCTGCTGGAAGAGATAGGGAGACGAAGCCCTTAAAGGGTCAAAGAATTCACAGAACAAAAAGCAAACAGTAGGAGATAGCACAAATAATATTTAAAAGCAAGCATTAGACCATTAAACTTCTGAGTCAGATGTCAGACAAGCCTGGGTCTGAGGCTCAGCTCTCTCACTTACTAGTCACTGGACCCTGATCAGTGATTCACTCCCTCTAAACCTCACCTTTATCATTCTAAGCTTGTATAATCCTTGCCAAAAGAGAAACTGCTTCAAAATTTTATCATGAAGAATAACAATAATAACTGCCTATGAAAACTCAACTGTACATAGTGCCTGACACACGTGAGTACTCCATAAACAGTTCTAGGAAGGCAGGGATTTTATCTATTTTGTTATCATGAAATCATCAGCTCTTGGCCCTGCTTACTAGCCCCTCATTACATTAATTAATTGAGTAACTAATGACAGCTATTTGTATTGCTATTCTTGCATTTGTTGGTGTCATACACTGAGGTGTACAGTATTCATAAGGAGATATATCATGATTGGTTTGTTTGTCTCTCTCAAAACCACATAAGCATGTGCTGCTTTCAAAATGTTGAAAGAAGACAGATTCGCCATTGGGTTTCCAGTATACCAGGAGTCTCTAAATTCTGAGTGTAGCCATGATAATCAGTCTTTTCTAACATCACCATTGCTCAACAGCCTTTTTCCCCATAAAATTCTTCACATGAATGCTTTTTTAAAGGCTGGTGGTGATCACTTTTGATTTTTACTTCTGGCCTCAGGCACTATAGCGTATCTTTGCTGAACAAAATGCTGTTATTTCCCAGAACTACTTTCTAACATTTGAAGTCATATGTCATGCTGTCTCTCTTTTTTTCTTCTCAGCTCCTAGGAGTAGCAAATGCCATTGTTGTTTCATAAAATCTTTACAGAGTCTTGCATATAAAGTGGGGATCAAAATGTGCCATTTTAAAGCCTACAGCCATTTCCAAACTTCAGGGTAAATGCCAACATTCTCCCTTTGTACCTACTGGAGACGTTTGGGTGACCCTATTAGCCATGCAGATATAAGGCAGTGGAGAAATGAAAATGAATGTGCTTCAGACCAAGCTTTTGAGAATTCTGTTTAATCATTTAATCATGTAAAAGGCTCGATTTACTTTGAGTTGACTTAGTCTTTGCAGAGATAATTATGTGGTTAGGATATATAAGTTTCCTCTGGCTGAGTCAGGTAGGCAGAGTGAATAAAAAGCTGAGAAAGGATGAATTTGTCCACCAAAAGAGAATTTGGTTATATCCCAATAATATGTATATAATTTTTATTATACTATGGGAATATAATTATTTTCAATAATATGGAAATAAGCCAGCAGCTTAGAAAACATGTCCAATGTCCAGAGAACTTGAATCAAAGAGAATATCCAAAAATAGAGAAAGTTATGAGATAACCAGTTTTAATGTTTTCATTTTTACATTGTAATTCCTTCCCCTTTAAGAGAATACACTCTACAGGCAGACTGCATGGGCTGAAATCCTGAGTTAATCGCATATTAGAAACATGTCCTTGGGAAATTTATATATCCTCTCAGTGCTTTAGAGTCTTATCTATAAAATGGAGAAAATAATACCTATATCCCAGGATTGGTAGGATAATTAAATGAATATATAAGTATACATAATAGAAATGATATTGTTAAAGCAGTGTGTAGTTCATAGCAAGTACTGAGTAGGTGATTGTTATTTTACCAACCATATTATTGTCCCCAAAGGTAAGAACATTGCAATAGCTGTGTTTAGGAACTTATGACGATGCTTTGGGATGCTCAGGAATAAGATGTGGTCATGAGACGGCTGGAGATAACCTGTAACAGCAGAAAACAGGTCATGTGGAAAACAGGATGGATTTCAAGGACTTGTCGGGAGTGATCTCAGAAATCCTTGGGAAGAGACCTAGACTTCCAGCAATTATCCAGTATGGGGGCTTAGATTATTGGAGTGTGTACATTAAAAGTACAGATTGAGTATTCCTTATGTGAAATGCTCAGAACCACAAGTGTTTTTGAGTTTTGATTTTTTGGGATTTTAAAATATTTATATATACATAATGAGAGATCTTGGAAATGAAACCCAAATCTAAACATCAAAATTCATTTATGTTTTATATAGTCATCTATATATCTTTACCTATATATCTATCTACATATATCTATATGTCTTTACACATAGACTGAAGGTAATTTTATACGTTTTAAATAATTTTGAGCATGAAACAAAATTTGTGTATATTGAGCCATTAGAAATTGTCACTGCTTATTAGAATACCCCCTGGAAATTCTTTCCTCATTGGCTTCCAGGATGCTACATTCTCTTAGTGTGACTCCTGTTTTTCTGGATGATTCTCAGTCCCTTAATGGCTTCTCGTCTCAAAGCTGCTGGTTGGCATATACTGGCCTTCATCTCTACTCTACCTATACTTTCTAGATGATTTTCTCTAGTCTCATGGCTTTAAATATCATCTATATTATAAAGTCTCTCAAATGTATATCTTCATCGTGTACATCTACATTAAACTTCAGATCCACATGTACAGCTATCTGGTGGCACCACAGATGTCTAAGAGCTATCTGAGAGTTAACATGTTGAAAACATAGCTCCTGTTCATTTCTCACCACCTCGCCCCGCCAGAGAAACAACCTCACTCTTTTAGTAGCAGTTTCATTAGTTCAATTGTACAACAAAACCTTGAGGTCATTTTGACTCATTTCCTCTTCTTTCATCCTAGACCCAATTTATTTCCTGGTTGATTCCAACATCAAAATATGATAGAACTACTTAGTGTTATTTCCACTGCTAATACCCCAGGAAAACCATCATAGCTGGCTTGGATGAATGCAATTGGCTCTTAACTGGTATCTCCATTTTTACTTTTATTTCCCTAAATGTATTCTACATATAGCAGCCACTAGTGCTACTTCAAAAAAAATAAACCTATCATCTTCCAGCCTCCGGAACTGCGAGAAAACTTATCATCACACTTCTCTTTAAACTGCTCAATGTCTTCTCTTTGCAGTTGCAATGAAAGACACATCTTTCTCTGTAATTTATTGGGCCCTGCTACCTTTTTGACATTATTTTCAAATACTTGCTTCTCATTCACTTTGCATCAACCACATCGCCCCCTTAGTTGTTTCTCAAATAGTGCTCTGTGCTCATTCTTCCCATTTCCTGGACAATTCTTCATCTAGACATTCACAAGGCTAGTTCACTAGTGCCCAACAGGCTATCAGCCAGGACACAGAAACTACATTAGGTATTTCAGGGGAGAAGATTGGATGTGGAATTGGTTAAGCAGGTACTGAAGGACAGGAACACCAAAGTCAACATTGAGGCTAACACGACATAGTAAATGCAGGAGGCAGCTACCACTGCTCCAACTGGGACAAAAAAAGGGGAGGGTTTTAGATGATCAGAGCCTTGCCACTCAGAGGGGTGTCCATGGAGTTGTTACTCAGATATCTGATAGTGGGCTGGCCATCTGGCATTGGGAGCTTGGAAAATCAAAGGAGGAGTTCTATGAGGTTTGGTCTCATACCTCAGAGGAAAAAAACTGAATGGTGTCCCTCCTCCCACCCCAAATCTATGTATTGCAGCCTTAATTCTCAGTGTGACTGTATGTGGAGGCAGGAAATTTAAAGAGGCAGTTAAGGCTAAATATGATTATAAGAGTTAGGGGCCCTAATGCAATATGGCTGATGTCCTTACAAGAAGAGGAAAAGGCACCAGGGATGCATGCACACAGAGAAAAACCATGTAAAGACACACAGTCAGAAGGCAGCTGTCTGCAAGCCAAGGAGAGAGTCCTCAGGAGAAACTTTGATCTTAGAATTTCTGCCTCAAGAACTGAGAAAAAAAATACCACAGACCCAGCCTGTGGTATTTTATTATGGCAGCCAGAGCAGACTGACACAGACCACTACCTGTGTGTACTGATGCTCAGGGATTCGAATGGAGAGTGAGGATTCTGAGTCGGGAACTCTAAGGAGTCAGAATGTGACTGGTTCAGAAAGTGCCTGAAAACTAAGATCATTTATTTCTTCCAGAGTGAAAGGATCATTTCTAGAGTGATGCTGTCAGGAACAGAATAGGAAGGAACAAATCATTTCTTCCTTCTGCACTCCAGTCTCCCTCTAGTGAATTCTACTGGAAGAACTTATGAAATCATCTGACAATGGAGAAACAATTTGCAGAGTCCCAACTGCCAGCAAGCAGAATACAGCATCGGAATCACGTGATCCCTGACTCTATTCATAGGGAGAAAATACGGTCTCATAAGTCTTAAGTAAGCACTGAAAATCTGTGTTTTTAAGGTGTCCAGTTGATTTTGAAGTTCAGCTTCATTTGAAAGCTCCTGACCTAAAACAAATCTCTTGTTTTGTGGTGAGGAAACTGAACAAAGGGCAGTGAAGTGTCTTATGGTCTGTAACTCTGAGGTTCTGGCTACATGTAAGGAAAAAATTAGCACTGAACATCCTAAGCATTTGCCATTAACAACCACTGCCTGCTTAGCTTGGTTGATTTGTTTTTCCGTAATTGGGTTTATTCATTCACTGGGTGTAAATGGTGTGTTTCGCATTAGCTTGAATTAAAAGAGAATCCCATATATTAGATCATAATAATATATTGTATTTTTTCTAAATAGGAGATGGCCAATAGGGTACCATAAAACACAGCACTTAGCCCAGTGATGTCTAACAAATTGTTAGATATTTAGAAAAGAAGTATAATAGAAAATCAGTAAAACATATGGGATGGTGGATAAGACAGTAAATGATATAGCTGACAATAAAGAGGAAAGTGGAGTTAATAGATCTGCAGTGGCTTTTGTTTATATAGAATGAACAAAGTGGGAATTCATATGACAAAATTCTCTTGTCAATGTAGTATGAAATGAAAAAATATTCTAGTAAGGTATGAGCAGTGTTAGACTAGGGTGTAGCTATCATTTTTGTGTAAGTGGAGAAACAACTCTTTTTGTCTTTAATAAGCAGATTTGGTGGTGAATAGCATTACCTCAGTCTAGGGCACTGAATCATAAATCTTTACAATTTAGTTTTTTCTTTAAAAAAAAAATCCAGATCTTTTGTCAAAGGAAAAAAATCAACGTCAGTGGAAGGCACTCTAAATGTATCCTGTCCTCCATACATTTTAAAACAGCACTATTATTAGACAGTACACTGCAAAAATCAAATGAAGAATAATTATAGGATTTTATGTTTAAGATTAAAATACAAACCTGGCAATATCTGATTACTTGGCTTGTCTTTTCCCAATTGTATGAAAATATAAAATGATTTGTATTAAACTTGCTACTTCTCAAAGACAAAGGAGATAGTTCTTGGTGTTAGAATCCTGTGAGAATTTTTTCCCTGAATTTCATACACTGTTCTTCCACTGACAACAATAAGCAGAGAAACACATGCATAGGACTTTGCATGACATCTACTGGTTAAGTGTGTACATGATACAAAAGCTCATTTTTCTTTGTTCCAAATATATCAGTGGATAACCTCCCCAAGGCTCCCTGTGGAAGGACAATGCCCACAGGGCTGAAAGACTTCCTTTCTCCCAAAGGGTTCCATAGATCCATTCTGTAACCCATGGGATTTCATTTTACACAAATAAAAACTAATAAATTAGACAATAAAAGATACTCTAGTTGCAACATCTGGGCTTCCTCATCTCCTATATCTGATTATTTCCTTAAACTCTAGAGTTTTCTCCCTGAAATATATTAACTTGATAAATTAGCAAATGGAACTGGCTTAGAAGTTTGTGAATGACTGAAAGCAGCAGCATGTTCTAGTAACACAGGAAGCGTACGGTAGGGTTGGTACCTTGTCACACATTGGTAGTGATCTGAGGGTCAGGCGGAAGTCTTCAGCATCCAAAAATACTTTTTAACATTACCTTAAATTTCACTATTAGAAGGTTATATATTTAAACCCCTGCAAACACGTATATCCCTTTTTTAACATGAAAATAATGCAGTGTGTCTATTTTTGCGCTGACAGCTCTCCACTGTATTTGCCTCCTATCCAGATCCTTCCTTTGACCTTCTCTATGCCCCAGGTGTTGACCACCGCAGACTGAATCGCCCATGTTCCCTTCTTGGCTGGCTTCTAGTTGAGATGGCTAGTGAAAAGCACTAGCAGGAGATCGATCAAAAGGCCGAAGGAGTGAGATATTGTGTCGTGGTGTTTTTTTCTCACTTCCTCATTGCTTTGGTGCTGTGTCTCTTGCAAGAGCTGTGACTGTCCATGAACACAGTTCCTGTATATGGCCCTTCCTTCAGAGTACAAAAACTCAGTATTGTCAATTTCTAAGTGCCCCACCACCTCCCTATATCCTTTGTTTTGTAGCTCTGCCTATACTCTTTAAGTAGTGACTTCAATAGAGACTCTATTTGAACCTTCGACTTATGTGCCAAAAACTTTAACAATACCTTTCTAGATGAGACTCAGTTTACATAAAAGTACATAAAAGAGAAGAAACAGAAGAAGGGGAGGGGTAGCATGCGAAGAAAGAAAAGCAGTGAAAGGCCAGGAAGCTGAAAAAAGGGACCTCAAACTCTCTTATTTGGCTAAGGACTTTTCCAAAATGGTACATGTATTTATATGAAAGGGTTTACCTCCTCATCTCCAAATTAACATTCTGTGCCTAGGGGTAATTTTGTGCTTTGTTGCATTAGAACTTAAGCTCTATGAGAGAATGGTAGTTTTGGGGTTTTGTTGTTGCTTTCTGCCCGCATCTACTGATAACCAAATATCTAGAATTGATTAGACTTCCTTGTTATTGCAAATATTAAAAACATGTTTATATATTAATTACAACAAATAGTTTTTGTAAAGACAATTGAATCTCTACTCTGTCCTTTAGAGAAGTTATTTAACCTTTTCATGCTTGCACTTTCTCATCTATTTAATAGGATACAGCGTAATATAATGGTTAAGAACAGTGATGTACTGGTAAGTGTTTATCAACTGTCTCTCCAGGAAAAAAAAAATTATAACATTTGCTGATCTCTTTAGAGTAAATAGTCCCACTAAACTCCTTAGTTTTCTATTGCTGCCATAACTATTTCCTTCTTATGCTGCATCTCTCTGACCCTACTTCTGTTTTCACTTCGTTTTCTCTGACCACAGGTGGGACAGGATCTTTACTTCTAAGGAGTCACATGATTATATTGAGTCCACCTGGGTAATCCAGGCTACTCTCCCATCTTAAGGTCCTTAACCTTAATCACATCTACAAAGTCCCTTCCTCCATGTAAAGTAATATCTTCACAAGTTACAGGGATTCAGACATGCATAACTTTGTTCATGGGGACCATCATTCTGGCTACCACACCCACGATGGACAATTTCAAGCAACCAATGTAACATCAACTGGCTCACAACATCCCTGATAATTCATCAGTTCTGTGAGCCAGATGAAATCACTCCTGCTACCAGAACTCAGAGTGTAAGTTTCAAAATTGAAAAGTCTGGGTTTGAATTTTGGCTTGGCAATATGACTTTGACCAAGTTGCTTCTTTCCTATATCTCAATCCTTATCTGTTTAATGTGTTTAATGGTGATAAAAATACTCCAATTTCATTGTTTTTTTTTTTTTTTTTTGAGACGGAGTCTCACGCTGTTGCCCAGGTTGGAGTGCAGTGGCGCGATCTCGGCTCACTGCAAGCTCCGCCTCCCGGGTTCCCGCCATTCTCCTGCCTCAGCCTCCTGAGTAGCTGGGACTACAGGCGCCCGCCACCGCGCCCGGCTAATTTTTTGTATTTTTAGTAGAGACGGGGTTTCACTGTGGTCTCGATCTCCTGACCTTGTGATCCGCCCGCCTCGGCCTCCCAAAGTGCTGGGATTACAGGCTTGAGCCACCGCGCCCGGCCTTCACTGGGTTTTTAATGAGAATTGACAACAGAGATAATGCATGTAATTAGAAAATGTGAGTATTCAATGTATGTTAAGAATTATTTTTATGTTTCTATCATCTTTTCAAACATTTTTATGTTTGATAGTAGGAGTACAAATGTTTCTTATCCCAGCAAGCTAAAACATTAAATACCAATGTATACAGTGATTAAGTAATTAGAAAGTTCAGAGCACTTCTTTTCTTCCCAAGGCATGTGTAATTTATGTTCATAATAATTATTCTAAAATGTATCAAGAGGCTCAAAGACCTTCTGAAACGTCAAAGAAAGACACATTCAATTTGGCAGTGTTAGTGTTACTTCAATTTTGAACTAGCCAAATTCTTAGTTGCTGCTATTAAAATTTTCTAGTAACTACAATATCAATGCTTAAGAACAAAGCACCTTAAGCTAGGTAGGAGTAAAGCTGGAGTAAAATGGTCTTCCAGTATAGTCTTGGAAGAAAAAACATTGTTGTGAATATACTCCTCTCAGTAAAGGTATGGATGAAACAGGAGCGAGGGGCTGGAAAAGGTGGGAAGACTGACAAGAGGTTATCTTGAGTAAAGTCTAGGTTACAATATCTCATGTATTTGAGACATGGGGTTGGAGATGTCACCTTACATCCCTCTTAAGACTTCTGACCAAATAAATGTTCTTCAAAGATTTTTCTCATCTCAAGTATCTAAGATATTTTATAACTTTGGAGCCACAACAAGACTGCCACATGGTACACAATTGTTCATTTATTTAATAATTAAATATTTATTGTGAATATTCAGAAATTATTCATAAAATAAAACAAAATTGGACAAAAGATATGTGAGGTTCAGATGTGATCTGCAAGTTTGCTTATGGCTCCAGCCACTTGTTCAAATTATAGAGAGTAGTTTCTTAGTTACCTAATGTCATGAAGTATTTTAGGTATTGATTCTCTGTCTAGTTCATTTAAATAATATAGAAATATGTGAGGGGAATATCCCTGATCTCAAAAACTTTATGATTGAAGTTAGGAAAAAATGGGATAATGTGTACCAGCAAGAGCTAAGTAATAACAAATGAATAGTCAAAACAAACAAACAAACAAAAACTACAAGAAGCATATGGCTAAACAGAAAAGGGTAATGGGGTGAGGTGTACAATGAGTTCAGAGATCACTGTGAGTTGGAAAAGCCATGAAGAAGAGAAGACTTGAGAACCACATCAACTGATTAGAGGCTTGAAGGGAAGAGTATATTACAAGTAGAAATAATTAGCATGTGCAACAGGCCAGTTCTGTATGTGACATGTTGTGGGACAGTGAGGAGAGTGGCTGCACTGACCTCTCTTTTTATTTGGGAATTTTCTCTTTTAAATCCCAAATAACGAATTTTTATTTCAGCCATCTCACACCAAGATTTGTAGCTTTTCTATGAATAACAAACAGAAAAAGCTATAAAAAACTAACTTCAGTTTTGTGTAATTTTTTTTCTTCTTTTTTTCTCATGCAACTTTTTTGGCATGGCCTCTACTTAAAGCTATTCATCTGTTTATTTTTAAAAATCTCTAGCCTCTATTAGCAGGTGTAAGATCAAAGAAACCTGAATTGTAACCACCTAGCCAGATTTTTAGGGACATCAAATGTCAGAGGACAAGATAGCCTGATGGAGAGAAGGCTGCATATTCAAAACCAGAGTCGTGACACTCTCCTATTCTCTTTCAGGCTGTTCTTGTTCTGTTTCGTGTCATTTCCATGTGAAAATAAAAGTATCCTGAAAACCATATTCTGATAAAAAGAACACTAAATAAAATCAAGGAAGAATAATTATTACTGTTTCTCTACGTTTTTAAATCAGTTTTGTATCTATAATCATACTTCCCAAAATTTATTTTGCATTGACCCTCATCCATGTTTCAGCACAATACACTGATATGAAAAATATGTATCAGATTAAACAGTTTATTTCACAACTTTTATTTCCAAGGCAAAGATTAACTGTGACTACTCCCCCATGAGGTAAATAGAAGAATCTCCCTTCCCTTTCTTTCCCTGATTCTATAGCTAGAAGAGGGTACTCTACTGGAACTACTTAGTCTGCTCCCCCAACCTCAAGCCACAGAGAACCTAATACATTTTATTAGAATTCTGTGAAGAATTGAAATGAAAACTCACAAAGAAAGAGAGCGGAGACTTAGCCATGCCTGGTTTTGTTTACTGTTAGGTCCTCAGAAACTAGCAGAGTGTATGGCACATGGACATTCAGATAGCGTATGCTGAATGAAAGAATTGGTGAATGAAAACTTCTTAAGGAAAGAAACTTTTACAAGTCCTTGAAGTCACAATTCTAGCATTGTATCTGACCCTAAGTTTGATGGTGTTCAATAATTTGTTTAATGAAAAAACTGTTATAAATAATTAAATAAAAGAATAAAATCATCTCCACTGAAAAAAATGCACATCTCTTCAAACGGGATGGCCTCTACATCACATTTTCTTCTTCTTCAGAATTAAAAAGTCTGGGTTTGAATTTTGTCTTGGCAATATGACTTTGACCAACTTGCTTCTTCCACTGAGTTTTTAATCATGGGTTTCTTTAATCATGAAGATACACAAAATTTTAACTTATCTGCTGACTCTACCATCTTGTCATCTTAAATAACAAATAGAGAGAGACTCTTTAATGGAAAAAATATATTTGGAAATAGAGCACTGAAATGGGAATAAGCATGTGTAAACTGTATGCGTATTCCCATTGCAAAGCTCAGTTCCCAAATAAGCATCTTTTCCATTAGAGAGTTTCTCTCTGTTTGTTATTTAGATTTACACATATGGTGACAGAACTGGGATCTGAAAAGTATCACTTGCAAAGAATCAGTGATGCTTGGAACCTGTGTGCAGTACCCATTTGAGCCCTTTGAGCTCTCCACTTTAATGGCTAGGCTTTTCCACCCTGTCAAATCTTCTCCCAGGTTGAGCCTCCCTCCTTTTGTCAGTGGCTTTAAATGGATCTGGTTTGGAAAAAGCCACCTTAATAGAGGACCATACCTTCCTCCTGAGATAACAATTTTTTTTTTTTTTTTTTTTGGTCTTTTCTCGTAAGTCCTTTCTGATATAAACACAAGTATCTTTTTTGACTGAGTGCTTATGATTGCTACAGAATGCACATTCTGTCTATGAAGCATATCTTATCTGATTTGATCACCAAGTTTAATATTTTATCTGATCTGTATGCCTATGTTAATATCTTGTGAACATTTTTATCTTGGCTTCTTTTGATTTAGTTTGATATCCTTGCTTGTTTATGAAAACCTGAGTGTGGTGGCTTATGCCTGTAATCCCAGCACTTTGGGAGGCCAAGGTGGGCGGATCGAGAGGTCAGGAGATGAGACCATCCTGGCCAATACAGTGAAACCCCGTCTCTACTAAAAATACAAAAAAATTAGCCAGGCACAGTGGCAGGCACCTGTAGTCCCAGCTACTCAGCAGGCTGAGGCAAGAGAAAGTCATGAACCCGGGAGGCGGAGCTCACAGTGAGCAGACATCTCGCCACTGCACTCCAGCCTGGGCGACAGAGGGAGACTCTGTTTCAAAAACAAACAAACAAACAAACAAACATTCAAGGCGATAGGTGTAAGATGGCTAACTAAAAGCCACTATGGTGGTTGCAGCCATCTAAAACACGAGTTTAAACTCCTGACATTTCCTGATTGCATTTATAGGATTTTCTTTGCTCCTGGGAGATCATTAAGAAATGAAATGAGATTCTCAAATACTGACATGCCAGGTTTTCTGGGAGTCTAGCCAGCTACATATTAAGGTCTGTTCTTGTGCACATGTTAAACTGATAGACAAATTACATCAGGAAAATTCAGAACTCAAATCGTCATTACTGGAGAAATCTACAGCTACAGATTTAATATGCAGAGTCTTCTAATTTTTCTCTATGCTTTTTTTTTTTTTTTGCTTTTTTTCGATCTGTTGACTTTTCTACTGGTGTTAAGATAAAAGTAACTGCTTATAGCGTTCCAGCTAAAACATGAATATAAATAGATATTCCAGATAGATAGATGATAGAGATGTCTTAAAGGCCTTTCAAATTAATGACTTTGCGAACTAAAATAGCTCCCTGGTTTCCAAAAACCTAGACACCTTTTAGAAATATAAATTTAGGTGTGCTTGACTAGCAATTATCTATGGTGGTAGAAAATTCATTGAAAATTTAATAAGCCAAAAACAGAACTAGATAAATGTTTATAAGTTAGGCTCTCAGATCAAACAGGTCAAAATCTTGAGCTCAAGGTAATATATGGTATATGTCCAGCATAAAAATTGTGATTTTCCTTTCACACAGAGGGCAAAAAGAAAAAGCCAGAAATCAAAAATTTAACACTTGATAAAATTCTTTCCCATCTGCATTTTGCTAATTAAACGCATCTTACTAAAAAACAAAAGACAGATTTTTTATGAGCTTAAGGCTATTTGAAGACTTTGTTTTTCTTCTGTAATTCATCCAGTCCTAGCAAAAATGTAAACATTGAAAATTTAACCCTAAAGTTTATTTGAAAAGGAAAACAAAATGGTAAAAAGGTCTTTAAAAATCATATTGCCATACAAACTGCTTTACCGAAATTTTGATCTGCAGTATTTATTAGATTATCTATCAGGGCAAATGAAGTTTAGCCATATGAGCAGATTCCAATTTTGTTAGAAATATTGTCTTATACAAACTGGTTAGTTGGTATTACTACTTCAGTGCTAAAATTTTAAAATGAAAGTTGTAAAATCTTGTTTGTGTGTGTACATGTGTTTAGATTTGTTTTCCTGTATGTACATCTATTATGTGTTTTATCTACATGGTATGATCTAGCATAGTTGACCAGAAACCCCTTCAAGTTAAGTGAGTCCTCACATAAAATATAAAATTATTGATTAAGCCAAATGCCTCCTAGTTCACATGAGTTAAGTCAATCTTTAATAATATGGTGGTTTTAAAATTATAAGTACAACACAAATTGAAAAGTCTTAAAATAGTCAGCATATATTCTTGCCGGGGTTTACTGGTCAGATAGTTTTTATACTTGCCTTTACCAAATATTTTAAAGTATCAGGTTTTGACAGGAAGGTTATAAAACTATAAACCCAGCCTAAAACGGGGAGATCTTTGTGTGATTTTTAATAATTAAGACTAATTTAATATTATAATCATTAATGTAATGAAACAGCTGTGTATTCTGAGTTATCAGAAAAATATCCATACATTTAAATTTTAGGTTCTTTCTTGGGAGATTATATAGTATTCACAGCTATAAATATAGTTAACAAAGAAATAACTTGAAATGATGACTAGCTTTGTCTGATATCTCAGTTCTCATAAATAATGTAGGTGAACTGTTAAAAATTTAAGTAAGTCTTTTCATGTAATTTGAAAACTTAAAATCATGTTAAGTTAAATAATAGATACTTATTCAATGTCAGAGTCATTTCCAAGTAGGATTAAAAAATTATAGGAAAACATGTTTCTAAAAATTATAAGATAATTATTAATAAAACACTGATACGTTACAGTTAATTCAAAATTTTGCCTTCTAGTTTAGTTTTCACTAAAATTTAAGGCTACAAAGAGTTAGAATTTTTAATTAATAAAGTTCTGTCTACAAAGTGTGCCTTAAAATATATAAGATGTGCTTTTAATTAAAAAAATAGTATAAAAATTATTAAAATATTGTTTATTAAGAAAAATAACAATTTTGTTTAATTTGGAGGTTATTTCAAAGTTGCTTCAAAATGTGAATTAAAAATAGAAACAAGATAGAAAGAAACCAGTAAGTAGAAGAGAGATGTGAAGAAAGTTATGAATATGAAGAGGTATTTTAGGTAAGGAAAGTTAAAAAGAAAGGAAAGTAATTTTGTATGAGAAAGCATCTCACATGGTGAATTTTTTTCCTAAAGTAAGATGACTGATTATTTAAGAAATATAGAACAAAGCAGAAAATACAAGCTTGTCATCAACTACCTGAGTAAAGCTGTGATAAGATTCATGAAAAGAATATATGAAAGGAATTTTGTGTGTGATTGACTATAATTAAAAGGGAATTATTTGTGATAGTCTTTCTAAAGATTGAAATTTGATATTAAAAATACACTAACACAACACTAAAAAATTGTGGTCTTCTATTTTAGAAGAAGATTTCTCTTACAATACGGATTTACTCAGTATACTTGTAAGAGGTTTTGATTTTTGATTCTGAAACCTGCTTGTCTTTGAAACATTCAGATTTAGATCTCAGGAGCTGAAGTTTTGCTTACGTCACTGCCTGTGATTTGCAGGTCATCCATCATTGCCTTCTGGTTTTTCTCCCCTTGAAAAAGCATATATTTTTGCTTGGGTGGGGTGACAACTCTTTCCTTCAACCTTTTTGTCAAATTCTATATGTTTATTTTTAAAATTCCATATGTTATAATGGCCTGGCACTGAAATGTTTATATGAATATCTAGGAAAAGTATATTTTCCTTCAATATAACTTGATTCTATACTCCTGGCTTCTGTTGATACGTCTGAGTTGTTCCACATAACGAGGTAACTTCTCATACCGTTAGTAAGAACCATGTATTCCCCTCCTGAAGGTACTAGTTTACTTGTTTATGTTTCTCTATAATGTAGTGTACCCTTATAATCCCAGATGCACTCTTCCTATCTCTGATTAAATTCAAGCACTTTTATCAGGTTTGACTTCCAGTTTATCAAAATGAGCTTCCCATAAATAGGATCAGTCACACTACAGGAGGTTTTTCTTTACCTTTTAGGTAACCAGCCATAGGAAATGGTTTTGTTTTCTCAAAATAATTTCTGGGTTGTCTTTATTAGATTTTTTATTACTTTGGAAAACTGAGCTTTCAAAGGGTTAAAGTTTTTACATCCATATATATTTCTGTATCATTTTTGAAGTATTTTCATTATTACTCTTGTTAAATAAATAATTATTATTTAGCAATGACCTGTAATTCTGTTTTGATCCAGTGTTTTGAACCTTTTGAAATTTTTGGCAGATTTCTCCAAGATCAAAATACCAAATTAAGTCTTTCTGACCTATAATTAACTCTGAGGTTTTGCAGTTGGACTCCTGGAAAGATATATATATATATATATATATATATTTGATATATATAGTAATTATTTAATATTTATATAGATATTAAATAATTAGACCTATTTAGCAAATTATATGAAAGGCATTTGGAAATAATAAATGATACTAGATCTTTTTTCAGTTACATCTATGAGTATGTTATTGATATAAATTTCTAAAATGAATACAAATTTATAAAAATCTAATGTTATCAATCATAATTTTGATTATATTATATCTTTTCTACGTTTATATTTTTATGTTACTAATGTGAGTACTCTAAAGATTATATGAAATTTATAAAGCTTGATGGTATTAATGCAACACTGTCAGTAATGATTCTGGTTGTTACATGCTGCATGTAATAGAAATAATTAAATTTCCTTGTCATTTGGGAATGTTCATCAGATTTTAACCATGGCTATCTTAAGTTTTTGTCATCCACAGTTATTAAGTTCTTCTTTAAAAGTATTTATAATCAGCTATAGTCCAAAATTGCTTTTAGTGGGAAAACTCTAACAAACACTTTTAAACACAAATTTCTTATAAGATTAAGATGAATAAGCTAAATATAAATTTCTAAAACTCTAAGAAAGAAATGGGTTTATAAAACTGCTAATTAAGATAAAGCAAGCAAATATTAATTACATAAAATTAAATAATTAATGAAGATTATTTTTATTACTTTTATTTAAAATAGCGTGAGTCCTTCACTTAAATGTTTTGTTTTCTAGATTTAAGAAAGTTTTCTCTCATGAGCTATCTATAGTTTTACAACAATTTGGTAAAGTATACTTTCATGAGTGAGGTGTGGATTGGTTGCCCTCTCTGCTTAGGCTGGGAACTCTCCAGGGCAAAGCCCAGAGACTCCAAGGATCATCAGTTCTCACTCTACCCTGAAAGTGATCCTTAGTGGGTCAGAAGCCAAAGTCAGTCCCCTTTTTCTGTGTGCTTTGGGAATACTGAACCTAGGGAAGAAGAGAAATTAATCATCCCTGAATTTTCGCTCAATCCTCCTTTCAGTCCTTCAAGGTGCTTACTATTTTCTCCTTTGGTCGACTGAAAAAGCCACATGAAGGACCAGGAATCAAATGTGCAAGGGTCTTTTTAAAAAACCTGTGTCCATTATTTCTACATTGAGATACCTCCTTCCAAGGCTTATAGAGGAAGCTTCAAGGAAGGAAACAGTCTACCAAGGCTCCCCACTCCTATGTCTTTTCTCATCATTACCAACATTCTACTCCACTCAAAGTAGTTGGCTCTTAAACCCAGTCCTACAATTCACCCCCTCGATTTCATTTATTCTCTCAGCAAAGATTGAACAGGCTTTCTGCTTAGTGCTGAAAATATAGCAATGAACAAGACATACAGGGCCCTGCTGTCTTGGACTTTACAATCTGGTAGGAAAAAGAACAAAGTAAATAGGCCTTGTCATTTTGCTTTTACCCTATAGCTTAATGATAGACTTTTAATTCGCCACTCAATTCTCAGCTCTGCCTCTTCAACTGCCAACTAATCTTTTAAAAATACCATATGGGCTAAAAATACCCTATGGGTAAAAATACCATGTGGGCTATTCTTGCTTAAATCATTTGCTGATCACTCAGACCTAAAAGACTCTATGGTAAGTTCCTTGAGTGTGACAGTCAAGGTACTCCAGAAGCTACCCTTACCCTTCAGTTGTTACCTGCTATTTCTCCCCCATCATAAACACCGCAGTTCCACTGAGTAACTTCTTATCCTCCCAATATGCCATCTCAAATATTTCCAAACAGTTTGACTTAGTTGCCAACATTTTTTTTTGAAATGAGAGATCTCAATGTGAACAGAAATCTGTATCTCTACCTCATCTGTCAGCACTGTCCACATTTCAATGTGGCAACAATTGGCTGAAGCCAAGGAGTGATTGCCTACTTTAGATTGGGCATGGATTTTCTGAAGTGCCAGGTACCCTCCTGATCTGAGTGTGCTTTCCTCATTTATGTTGTCTGCTGTATAGGCGTTTGTGCCGGTCATCCCCGTACTGCATTACCTTTTAAGTAGAACAAGAATGAGAGAGCGTGTATTGTATAATGTTAACAACATAGATATGAGTCAAAACCACCAGATTTTGAATCATGGAGAGGTTTCCTGGGGCAAAAACTTTCCCATAAGGATTATCTTTGGCAGACCAAAGACCAATAACCCAGAGACTACTGAGTTTGAAGTAAGCTTTAATATGACATGACTGTGCTTTACACACCTAGCCAGAAAATAGCATAATAGGTCAAAGAGCTCGTTAAAAAGAGACAAGTTTTTAAATAATACTTTTATGAACAAAAGTAGAGACATTTTCTTTTTATCCCTACCTGATTCCTTCAAAATTCAGAAAGTACTTATGAGTATTCTTATTTTTCTTTATATAAGCTCAGTAAAAATCTGCTTTGTAAGCAGGATACAATTGGAAATATTGTTTATATGACCAAGGCTTTGACTAAAAGTCAAAGAATGCACATTCTTAACTACAGTTAACTTAACTTAGTGCATAAAATCCCTGGCTTCAAAATATCCCAGACATACAATGAATGAATAAAAATTGTCACTTCCTAACAGATCTCAGAACTTAAGACAATTGAACTGGATCTTGAATTCTCTTGATTTCCTCTAACATTTGGCTGTAGCTCTCCAACTCAAAACAAAATCTGCCCTGTTTCTAAAGCCCCGTGAGCTGAAACTAATAGATTGTAAAGAACAAACCTCATGCATGATATATGGACCATGTAAAAAGTTTATAAAGCTGCCTGAGGTCATGACCCAAGACATTAAAATTAAAACCAGCAGTTAATGTTTTCACGCTGTAGACAGCTTCCCCAAAATGATGGAACAAGACATTATATTATAATGAGACTTTTACCACCCTTAATGCTACCTTTTTACTTGCAGAATAATGGTGTAATTGAAATTTCATGGTCAATAGCTTCTTCTGGTAAATTAAACTTAAAAAGAAAATCCTTTAGTATCCATTAGTTATATAAGAAAATGGTCATGCTATTGATAATACCACATGCTATACTTGAATAATTTCCTTGGGAACGTTGAGACCCAGAAACACAAAATAAGTGAACTGGCCACATGGTTACAATAGATCTCACCTAATTCCTTTTGGTCATAGGAATAATTCAATTGTTTGTCTTTAAGCCCAGGTTCATGGCTCAAAGCCATTATGTAAACTGGAATTGTCATATTACTGTTAATTTTACTTTATATTTTTCCTTTTAAAACTTTGTGTCTATCACTTGTTAAGGTTTTGCAGATGCACAAGTCCTAAAAAAATAATGCTGGGCCAGCATTTTAAGATGATCGTTAAAGACACTGAAACAGACAAAATTGAACTTAATATGGACTCCAGTCACTTCCTTCAAACTTCCCTTGTCACTCAAATGTGACTGAAAGGGTTTTAACACTGATTTCTAATCATCAATCACTCCCTGTAGTATGGGACAAGACCAGCAACTAAGATAGAACCATCCCAACATGAGGTCACATCAAAACCTATCTACAGGATTATTGATCAGTGATACTTTTGGAGAAAGATATTGATCAAAAGGGGCAACTGTGAAAGTTGGCGAAATCAAGATGGTATCACTAATATTAAGAAAACCCTGGGCTGGGTGCGGTGACTCATGCCTGTAATCCCAGCACTTTGGGAGGCCGAGGTGGCAGGATCACAAGGTCAAGAGATGGAGACCGTCCTGGCTAACGTGATGAAACCCCATCTCTACTAAAAATACAAAAAAAAAAAAAAAACTAGCCCAGCGTGGTGGTGGGTGTCTGTAGTCCTAGCTACTCGGGAGGCTGAGGCAGGAAAATGGCATTAACCCAGGAGGCAGAGCTTGCAGTGAGCTATCGCGCCACTGCACTCCAGCCTGGGCAACAGAGCAAGACTCTGTCTCAAAAAACAAACAAACAAACAAAAAAGCCTGAAAAATAGAGTTAAGGGAGGCCGTGAAGATAGGGTACTTACATTAGTATGCCTGATAATGAAAAATACTCCACAAAACCACAACCTTGCACAAAGGCCATCTCAACCTTACACAAAGAAAATACTTCCGCAAGTATATCTGTTCAGTAACTGCATATCTAACCTTGAACTAGCATCAGTCACCCTTGTTATTGATTTTTGCAGCCAAAGATAATTATTTAAAAACAATTATCTAATTCTCCTCATTATTTTCTTTTAAAACCTTTTGTCTTCCTTTACCTCTTTGGATATGCACACAGTGTACTACAGCCTGCATATCCCTGTTCTAATACCCTATTCCCAAATGAACATCTTTTCTCTCAGAAAACCTCTCTCTGTTATTTAGGTTGACAGCCCTAATGTAGCCAAATAAATACATTCCCAGTTTGCCTGGCAAACAGAACACCATGGAAGCCCCAGGCTTCAAACTAATGAATAGAGACTTTTCCACTGATGGTTGCAAATGGTGCCTGGAAGGTTTAAATTTTCATCTGTTACTGTCACTCATGATGCAAATGTCACTGCAGGTAGGCTTCTGACTTTTCACCTGCCAAGGAAAGTATCTTTGCAGAGTCCAGGAAGAGATGGATGTGTTTTCAAGCAAGTTTCCTGTGTACAATTGTCAGATTAATGAACAAAGCAGATATTTCAACTAACGAAAGAGTGGGCGTCCTTCTCTAACGCAAGGACCACAATCCATCAGTCTAATGCTTCTGCCAGGGCTCAGGGAGAGGCTTCCTCCTGTTCTTATTTACTTGACCTCAGCATCAATCCAGGTGCTTTCTATTGGATAGAAATCATTCAATTGTAATGCCCTTTAGAGTCAGCCTTAAGTTTCCTGTACTTCAACTCCCAATTTGTATGAAAAGCTTATCCGGAGATGACATTTCTTATAAAAGCATTGACATTTAGTTTTTCTGCTCTTCAAAATTTTTTCTTGAAACCTTGGCAGACACTAATTGCACTTCTGATCTATTTTCAGAAAACTGAACTAGAGAGAGAGCTATGCTCTTATTTCATGCCCAGGCTTTTGTACAGGCCCTTCTCTACCTTTTCTGCCTGGTGGATTTATGGTGCTTGACTCACATTCATTCCATGTACATGATCTACTTGATGCAAAAAGCAACACTACCTTCATTTTTACCCATAGCACCCCTTGTACCTATCTCTATCCTAGCACTTGAGTCCTGGAGCATATAATTCTCCCACACGAGTATCATCTTCTTGAGAACAAAAACTGACTTATTTATCTCTGTATGCTTGATAATAGTAAATGCTCAATAAAATGTTTGTTGATTGGTGTGATGAATGGATAAAGAGATAAATGGGCAGAAGGAAGGAAACTGTATGTATCAGAGTCAGATCACTCTCAATATGAAGACAGAGGAGGAGAAATCTGATTTATTTGCCCCAGGCCCCAGAGATGTAAAGATTAATGAAACATTTATCTAATTCTCAATGTAGCCGATTAGTGATGCAATGTAGGGGTTGCCTACTAATTAGTCTTCTAGAAACACTCCTTATAAGTAGAAATTCTGAAAACCTTTTTAGTAGTTGTAACTGGTTGATAATCACAGTATCATCTTTCTCAGCCAGGAATAATCAGGGTGGCAGATAAGGTGAGATGGGGAGATGTTTGATTGACTTTCTTCCCACTCAGTCTGAGTTGGAAAAAAATTAAGTTGAGGAGACTTACATTGGCATATATGATAAGCCAAAAATGATTCAGAGATTTCCCAGAAATCAGGATAACTAGGAAGCCTTTTTAAAAATTTGAGTGATTGTCTTTTGGCCTCTCTGCTTCCAATAAATAAAATCCTATGCTATAAAATGAAACTTTTTACTTCCCTATGTTCATCTGAATTTATTTTCTTTTTCCATTACAAATGATAATAATGATTTTTTACTCATAATTTTTACCTAAAAACTGAGTTTCAGCTAGTCTCAAAAAGGCTTTTGCTGAAAATATGTGAAAAACTACCCAAAAGAGCAACCTCACAAATAGGAAGATTGACTAACCTTCTTATGGTTGGAACTGAGAGAGGCCAGGAAGGTCCCATGCCCACCTCACCACCTATCACGTGTCACAATGTTTAAATTTGCACATGGAAATGTATACATTTCCGTATTACATTTTTCAAGCTTTTGGAGGCCATTCACGGGAGTGGTA
This sequence comes from Macaca nemestrina, assembly GCF_043159975.1. Classification (NCBI taxonomy): domain Eukaryota; kingdom Metazoa; phylum Chordata; class Mammalia; order Primates; family Cercopithecidae; genus Macaca; species Macaca nemestrina. Next base: position 161,100,597 of record NC_092127.1, read on the forward strand.
ACACTTACTAGTGTCAAATAGTCTTCACCTTGAGTTTGCCAGATATGTGACCCATGGGCTGTCATGCCATCTTCATTCTCCCTCCTTCTCCTACAGGCTGGTCTTGGCACTCATAGCCTCAGGTTCCTCATGACAGATTTCCAGGCAGCTGTCACAAAGGATTGAAATTGACCTTCAAAATGATACCTCTTTGTTAAATGTTAGCTGAACTCTTCCTAAAACTTGCTTGGAAGCCCCGTCTTTCATCTGTGATCTTTCAGGTGAGTCGGAATATGTGGCTTATATATGCCTCCGTAAAAGTACCTGTTTGCAAAATGATACCTGTTCGATCTCCCAGTTCTAAGGAGACTTACTGACAGCTGGCGAATATAAAGAAATTCACCTATCTTGATGTCAATATAAGCTGATGTAAGTGATCATGGAAAAATTCCCCGTGATAATTTTGTGATTATCGGTAATCAAAATGGTAGAATGACTCTAAACGAAAAGAGAATAATCTGGATGGCTCAACACTTGAGGGAAATGAGTGACATGTTTTTTTTGTTTTGTTTTGTTTTGTTTTGTTTATGTACAAGGAAGATTCCATCTTCATCCTAATTGACTTTGTGTATAATTACCCCATATCCATGTTGAATATTGTCATGCAGGACCCCAAGAGAAATAAAGAAAGGCATTTGGTTTTCCCTCAGGAAGTGTTCAGTCTGAGGGAGAGTTATGTTGCTGAGCTAAGAAAGCATAGAGAATCATTAAGGAATTGAATGAGAGTATAAACCCAGGACAGAGAAATCACAATTTTGTCTGTCAGTAAAGCTGGCAAATAGCATGGTATAGTCATTTAACTGTTTTAATTTGATGTTTCTCAAATCTCAATTCTTCTCAAACCATCTTTACAATTTTGTAGCCATTTCCACATACGACTGATATAATTATTTAAATGATATCTAAAAATCAACTTGTTGACTTTTAAACAATCTTTTTATTTGAGTATTTTTAGTCTTAAAAAAATGTGAAGCTAGTGCAGAGAGTTCCCACATACCTCACACTCAATTTTTCTTACTTAACATCTGGTGTCAGGAGAGTGCCTTTACCATGATTAATGACTCAAGACTGATACATTATTCTTAGCTAAAGGCCATAGTTTACTTATAATTCCTTAGTTTTTTTATTAAACTAGTAAAAACATTACTTTTGCCATTACTTTTAATGACAAAAACCACAATTACTTTTGCACCAACTAGTATTTTATATCCTTTTCATCTTCTAGGATCCCATCCAGAATACACATTACATTTAGTCATCATGTCTGCCTAGGATCCTGTTACCTGTGACTAAGACTTTTTTTATTTTTGATGACCTTGACAGTTTGGGAGAGTATGAGTCAGGTATTTTGTAGAATGTTTCTTAACTTGAATTTGTCTAATGTTTTTTGCATGATTAGATGGTGTTATAGGTTTTGTGAGGAAGACTACCGAGGTAAAGTTCCCTTCTCATCACATCCTATCAGGATTGCACACTGTCCAGATGAGTTATCCCTGTTGATGTTAGCTTATTTATTTTTCACATCAGCCTCACTTCACAAGTCAAGATCAGATCACAGTTTTGATGTGCTGTTTGTATCTTCTAACACATTTTTTCACAGTCTTTTATCTTTGTGTTTCAGTTTAGGCAATTTCTGTCAACCAATTTTTAAGTTCACTGATTCTTTCCTCAGCTGTGTCAAGTCTACTGATGAGTTTACAGAAGGCATCAGCTCTGTTCTCTACTTTTATTTCCAGTATTTTCATTTGACATCTTCCTGTAGTTTGCATCTCTCCACTGAATTATATATCTGTTCATCCGTATTGTCCAACTTTTCCACTAGAGCCTTTAACATATCAATCGTGGTCATGTGAAATTGTGGTCAGATAGCTCCAATATCTGGGTCATAGCTGAGTATATCTGTATGTATCACTTTGCCCATTGAGAGTGTAACATGTTGCTTACTTCTGTGTGTGTTTTGTAATTGTACTGAAAGTTTAACATTGTGTGTACGACAGCAGAGACTGAAGTAAATAGCATTCCCGCCTGGAAATGGGTATAGCTCTTCTGCTAGGCTTTTAGTTTATGGGAATGCAGGTAAGTAAGAGTTGAGCTGGATTTGAGTTTAGCTGTTGCGGTGATACCTTCAGTGCCTCACTGGCTTCTATTTTCTCTACTGTCACCTCGTGCTTAGGGGTTGGTTTTCTGGAAGGCTTCTCACCATATTCCTGCTCTACTCTCAGCTCTAGGTTTTGCCTGTGCTCTTGCCCTTCAGAGAGGCTTTCTCTGCAAGGTTTTGGCCCTCCCCAGTCAAAGACAGCCATTGCTTGTTAGGTAGTGCTTGCTAGCTTGCGGATGGTGGGCACCAGGATTTTCTATTGCCCCGATTCAGCCTCGTATCATTGCATCTCAGGGCTCTCACAATGATCCTTCTCCCTCAGTGGTAGAAAATCTCTTGTGGTTTGGCCCAGTAGGTTCTGTGCCCCTACCGAGATGTACATTTTCCTTTCATGACCTACAGTGTGTCCTGACCTGCGACCTGTGTGTGGTAGGGTTTGCTGTTCTTCTCCCCAGTGACATAGACATTTTCTCCCAGAGGGAGCATTCCAATGGAATGTTCTGTCTTTCTCCCAGGTTGTGATCTCTCCCTTTCTCCGGGCCTGAACCACAAGGGAAGTTGTCTGTCTTTTCCCACCTGCCCCCAGTCTTTCTTGTGAACACCCAGTGGAGAACTGTGAATAGCCTGCGTGCAGATACAAATTCCCCTTCTGTTATCAGTTCCCGGGGCTTCTATATTCTCACACTTTTCCACACTCCATTTTTAGCAACTCTTCTTTAAATGTTAGCTGAACTCTTCCTAAAACTTGCTTGGAAGCCCCGCCTTTCATCTGTGATCTTCCAGGTGAGTCAGAATATGTAGCTTGTATTTCCCTCCGTAAAAGTACCTGTTTTCCTTCAACTTTGGGTTAGTTGGTAGACCTGTGACCTCAGCTCTCTGATGCATTCAGGAAACTATATCATTTTGCAGAATACCTTGCTATTTCTGACTGTTAGGGTGTAAGCAATGCTTTTCTCAGTTTTTATAACCTATGCAAAAGCCAGAAGTCCCTGGTGCATTTTGAAATAAACATATAATAACTTGTTAATGTTCATCCTCACCTACCTGGAATTATCTAGTTTACTACCATATTATACATATCAGACTTTGGGAGATTTTCCTGTACTAGAAGAAAAATGGACTGGATATCAAGAACCCTGGATTATACCCATGCTGTACCACTAACTAGGTGTGTAGCCTATGGAAAGTCATTTATACATTTTGGATTTCAGTTTTCTCACCTGCAAAATGAAGGTGTCACATCTCGTTGATCCTGAAGAGTCCTTTCTAGCTCTAACTTTGATTACATTTCATATTTTTAGAAGGAAAACATATTTTCACATGCTTTTGTGTGTACATTCTTTACTGAATAGAGAGTTGAAATTAGAACTTAGACAAATGTTCCCTGTAATTTAAGTACTTCCTAGCAGCAAGTTACATGCTTGATAAATTGCACTGAATGGTAAATGTTACTTTAGGAAGTGAGAATAGTAAATAGCCCATAAAGAAGGCCTGTGCTTTGCTGGCTGAGTAGTTCATTAATTTCAATAATTGATTTAATTATTGGCAAAATATAAATCCAGAGCAGCTGTGACTCTACACATAGAAAAAAAAATGAGATTTTCTGTAAATAGTAGCCATAGAATTGCACCTCAAATTTCCAAAAGGAAGTTCAGTGTACAACTCACATGAAAATCAAATTTTACAGGATCTACATATTTTATAAAATATATGTGTTCACTTTATTATTTACTTTTTACACTAGAGTATCCAAATAAATACTACATTTATTTAAGTGTTAATGTTTGTCTGTTTTTAAGACTTCAAATTACTTGTTGAATTGTTTTACAGTAGAAAAGCACAGGATTTAATATAACTTTTAATAGTGAAAAATACATGCAAGCATATTTATTTTTGGCTTGTCATCTCTCTGCTTGTCCCCAGAAGAGATATTGATTTTTTAACCTATTTGTTTATTCTTATTGTCTAACTTTATTTGATAAATTTGACATGGAATTTGTGAAAATGTCAAGTATTACTTTAGATATATTGCATTTAATGATAAATTATTTAAACTGACCATAGCATTGCCCTGTCATACCGCCATTCCCTGAACCTTGTGAAAGAGCAGTGCTTCTGATTGATCAGCAGGGTTGTTCTAGGTGAAATATGGGGTTCAGAGTCTTTGGTTCCCAAAAGCAGTGTTTGACTCAAGGTGGCCTTTCAGATATATTGTGCCCAAAACTCTACACCTCTTCTCTGCAGTGTTGGGTCAAACTCAAGAAATTTCTCCTGTAATTTATCTTTTTGTCCTTTGAATTAACTTATTACCATTAAATTTGTTGACTGCATATTATGCACAAATGTCACGTGTGATGATGTAGTAAGGCATATACAAACATAAGTAAGGCAATTTTTGCTTTTAATATGCTTACAATTTTAGGAAAAACATAGACAAGTAAATATTCAACATTGTGAGGATGAGCATCAAATCTGATAATCAAACAAGCTCTATAGTTTCTAACATGGTACCATACATTTTTGCAGTGCTTTATAGCAATGTTTGTGAAACCTGATTGTCAGGATTATCTGAGGAACCTACTAAATTAGAATCTCCAGTTTGGGGCCGAGGATTTGAATATTTGGAAAACTCAGCAATGATTCTGATAACCATCCAGGTTTGGCAGCCACGTCTTTTGGGTTTAACAAAGTGAAGAACAGTCTCTTTAATCTATTTTTTTTTTCTGGTAAGATACCCATAATTTTATGGAGGGATGTACTTTAATGCATAGATACTGCTTGGCATTAATGTGGATAAATGTATTGATTGCATTATTCCTTGTCACTATGAGTGTACCAAGTAACCCTGGCATTCTCCTGGTCATCAAGATGTATTTAGGATGGTCCAAATACTGTGAGGTGAAGGTTCTTGGTCATGGGTTTTGCTGTAATCTTTTCTCCTCATAGCCATGCGAAAGAAACTACTGTGCTATAATCATGGGTGAAGGCAGCCTATGGACAGTCAAATGATTGATAATATTGAGTTTGAGAAAATCACTAAGAATTAGTAATAGCGATGAAGGGCTTCCTGTATATCAGAGAATGCTCTAAATCTCTCCCTACCTGTGCTCTTATCAGTTATGTGAACTAAAAGTTCACTCCGTTATCTAATCTAGTTTGAATTAAATTTTGTCCTACTTTCAACCTATATTACCTAATGAATATGTTCATGAAACATTTATTGAGTACCAATTATGTGTTACGCACTTTCTCAGCACTTGGGGCAAATAAACAAACATAACTGAGAATCTCCTTGCATTTTGTTGACTAGATGCTCACAGCTGTATCACAAGTTACTAATAACTGGATATAGTTGCTTCTTTCGGGATGGGGCTGCTACAGTGTTTGTACCTGGCCAGCAAGTCTAGTCATCTGATTAATGTGATCATTTATTCAGTAATGATTTATGAGAGCTTTGTGAGCTAATCATCTGAGTTAATCCACATTAATGTATCTTTTAGGTAATATGCTTCTTTTCCCAGATTATAAACAATTGCAACATCATTCAAGGGCCTCTGCTTCCAAGAGGAATTTAGAACCAGGGTGGAGTTTTCCATATTTTAGTTTCCATCAGAAGACTGCCTGCCATATGCGTAAAAGGACAGATCTTGTTTTTCACCCTTAATCACGATTTTGACTTACCAACTTGCCCAAAACTTTAGTTTGGAGTGGATGAACATTGTGCTGAACTCTGGTTTTTTTTCTCTCATAGTCTACTATATCCTTCGGACCCCATTTGCTCATCTTCTACTCCACTCTCTATTAGAACATCCTCTAAGGAAAGGATTGTACATACATGTTGCCCTATGGAAAGACTTCAGCCAGGATCTCTCTTGCTTGGTCAGCATTCGAATGAAGTCCAATCCAGCTCACAATCCTGCACTCCCCAGCTGTGAGGGCTTTGCACTTTCACATTTCCTGCTTGTCTCCTCAGGTGTTTGGCTTCTCCTGCCCCAACCTGATGTTCTAATAGCAGTTACTCATACTTTCGGTAGAATTTTGCTCCGTGTGTTTACTCTCTGAAATATTCATGCTATCTTATTTCTTCTTGGAATAGCAATGGCAAGCAGGTAAAGGAGACTTGGAAGGGAAACAAAAGCATCTGACTCAACCTGTGTATTCCAACACGGCTTCCATTTTACTCTGTCATCCCCTAAAGCTATTCAATTTTTTTAAAATTAACTTCTTTAAATCACTTGTGTTTCCTGTTTTATCTATTTTCTGTGTGTGATATTAGTTTCTGTCAATGTGGATTACTTAGTAAATTCTCAAGGGACAGATGGTGTTATGTACTTGGTTCGAGACTTGGCAAGAATACACAGTCACTAATGGACTTTTTGATGTTAAATATTTTAACAATTATGTTCCTTGGACTAGTAATACTAAAGAAAAATATTTTTAATTCAAAACCCCTTGTAAAGAGGGTAACTCTTGAAAACTAAAGACCTTGAAGTGCTCCTGTTCATGTTGGTTATATTTAACTATACTTTCCATGTTACTAATTAAAACAGATTTTTTTTTGTTTGTATTTTGTTTTTTGGTTTTTTGAGACGGAGTCTTACTGTGTCACCCAGGCTGGAGTGCCATGGTGCGATCTCAATTCACTGCAACCTCCGCCTCCCAGGTTCAAGCGATTCTCCTGCTTCAGCCTCCTGAGTAGCTGGGATTACAGGTGCCCACTACCTTACCTGGCTAATTTTTGTATTTTTAGTAGAGACGCAGTTTCACCATGTTGGCCAGGCTGGTCATGAACTTCTGACCTCAAGTGATCTGCCTTCCTCAGTCTCCCAATGTGCTGGGATTACAGGTATGAGCCACAATGTGTGGCCAAAACAGAAACTCTTGATATTTTTATTGATTAATTCATTTATAAATAACAACTATATTAAACCCATTATATGTTAACATAAATAACATTTTCACTAAAATAACTATATTTTCCAAAACAAATAATAATGAACAGTGACGTCGTTTAAGTTTTTGCAAATTTCTTTAACATCTGGTCTAATACAACTCAGCTGAATTTTCATATCTTCTTTTTCGTTCAGTCATCACACATCACATAGCCTCTGTAAAATTCCACTGTCTACTAATAAAAATGTAAAAGAAAAGGGCAGATAACATATTAGTAGCACCATTAAGTGCCTTTACCTTGTCTTTTGAGATTCCCTGAAAAGGTTCCAGAGACCTCACCACTGCCACCATGTTTTGAGAGCTGCTACTCTGAGTGATAATCAAACTTAAAGAAACATCACCATCCTGGCTAACACGGTGAAACCCCGTCTCTACTAAAAATACAAAAAACTAGCCGGGCGAGGTGGCGGGCGCCTGTAGTCCCAGCTACTCCGGAGGCTGAGGCAGGAGAATGGCGCAAACCCGGGAGGCGGAGCTTGCAGTGAGCTGAGATCCGGCCACTGCACTCCAGCCCGGGCTACAGACCAAGACTCCGTCTCAAAAAAAAAAAAAAAAAAAAAAAAAAAAAAAAAGAAACATCAGAGGCATCTTAATATAAGTGCCATCTGGAATAGCAAAAATGGCATATAGAGTTTCATCATGAAAAAGGTAAAAAAAAAAAAAAAAAGAAGAAGAAGCCATATAATTGTATTTGTCCAACCATGCAGCTTGATATTTACCTGCTCAGATGGGAAGGCGACAAGAGGGAGACATCACCCATCACCTCCAGTTCTGTGGCTGCCAGATTTTCTGATGGTATGGGTATAGCCACGAAGGTCCTGCTGTATGGCACATGACTTGCCCTTAACATCTTTATTATTCTCTTCGTTTAGAAAGAGAGTTTATGTCTCCCACCATGAACCCTTCTAACAAATTGACGAAGCCTATAAATTCTATCCAGAATAACATTTTCAGTGTTAAAAATGAAATGCATAAATTAAAAAGAAAAATTTATATGAAAATAAGTTACCAACATATTTTATTGAGACATAATAAGAAATGACCTTTTTAATAACCCATAACATAATCAAATCTAATGACAGATAAATAACCAATATTATATCAAAGTGGTGATGCACATAAACGATATTTCAATATATCTGAAACCATTGTAAGGTGATATGAAAATATGTCTTATTTATATTGGGACAAAGTCAGGTACAACTAATATTTCTGTGGTTTGTTGCCTACATTCATAGTAGGTTAGTAAAATACAAATATAATTGTTTAAACCGTCTTTTTCTTTTTTATACTCTCCCTGAAATCTATCCATAGATGGTTGGAGATCTACTAACTCTAGCTTCAGTCATGTTTTAGAGAGAAATGTTTCTGATAATGTTATCCTTGGAGTAGCAGCATCACAATCACCTAGAAACTTGTTGGAATCGCAAATTCAAGTGTCTCACTCCAGACCCCCTGGATCAGCAACTGAAGTGGGGCCCAGATATCTGTGTTTCTCCAGATGCTGATGTACACGAATGTGTGGGCACTAATGTTCTAATAGTTCATTTACTGTACTCATGAGCAAAGTGTGTCCTGCATTAAGGAAAAAGCAGTCAACCAAGGCACATAGTCGAGAACTGGAACAAAAGGGATCCCTTTTAAAGGTTATGTGAGATTTCTTTCACAGAATGATCCATGCGACATCACAGAATACTAGGAAAATAGAAGAAGACTTGGAGACCATCTGCTCCAGGAGTAATATTCATGTTAAATGACAATTCGATTATGTTTATACGTGTGTTGAAAACTACAAAGTTTAAGAATGAGGATTTTGGTCAAATTTTAATAAATGAATGAATGAATAGTGTCAGGTTTAACTATCTGTATAGATGAATGTGGAGATGGCAGAAAGTAACAACCCTCATGTAGTATATTTGCTCTCTTAAATATTTCCAACTCTCTTATCTGTAACTAGAAAAATATTTTGAGGAAAATATGTAGGAACTTGCCAAAAGACAACAGAAAATTAGTTCCAGAGCCTGAACTAGGAACTCGGGACCTCTAACCCATAATCTAATACTGATGCTCTCTTATATATCATAGGGCAGTAACTTCACAGCCTGTACAATTTTATATGCTTGGACCTCAGAGTCACCTCCAGAAGATAGATTCTTTCTTTCCAAGATTTTATAAACTAGGTAAATAACTTATTTAGATAATATCATATTCTGGCCAGGCATGGTGGCTCACGCCTGTAGTCCCAGCACTTCAGGGAGGCCAAGGTGGGTAGATCAAGACCAGCCTGGCCAACACAGCAAAACCCCATCTCTACTAAAAGCACACACACACACGCATGCACGCACACACATACACACACACACACACACACACAAAACAGCTGAGTGTGGTAATGGGCGCCTTGTAACCCCAGCTACTCAGCCAGGAAGGCAGAGGTTGCAGTGAGCCAAGATCACGCTACTGCACTCCAGCCTGGTTGACAGAGTGAGACCCTGTCTCAAAAAAAAAAAAAGAAAAGAAAAGAAAAAGGAAAAGAAAAAGAAAAAGAAAGAAGAAAAGAGAGAGAGAGAGAGAGAGAGAGAGATCACATTCCATTAAATGATTAGGATTGCTGTGGCTGTTTAAGTTGTTTACATGCTATTTAAAACATTGGAAACCCCAAGCCAAGCCAAACCAAGTCATCCCTTCTAGAAAGACAATTTAAGACATCGATTTTATAAAGACACATGCACACGTATGTTTATTGCGGCACTATTCACAATAGCAAAGACTTGGAATCAACCCAAATGTCCATCAGTGACAGACTGGATTAAGAAAATGTGGCACATATACACCATGGAATACTATGCAGCCATCAAAAAGGATGAGTTTGTGTCCTTTGTAGGGACATGGATGCAGCTGGGAACCATCATTCTCAGCAAACTATTGCAAGAACAGCAAACCAAATACCGCATGTTCTCACTCATAGGTGGGAATTGAACAATGAGATCACTTGGACACAGGAAGGGGAGCATCACACACTGGGTCCTATTGTGGGGAGGGAGTAGTGGGGAAGGATAGCATTAGGAGATATACTTAATGTAAATGGAGAGTTAATGGGTGCAGTACACCAACATGGCACATGTATACATATGTAGCAAACCTACATGTTGTGCACATGTACCCTAGAACTTAAAGTATAATAATAAAAAAAAATTCAAAAAAAAAGACATCAATTGAAACAATATTACTGAACAAAGAGAAAGTAGGATTGTTTTCTTGAATGAAGACATATAATTCAATGTACCAAGTTAAAATGGAAAAAAAAAAAATTAAACCTGGAGAGAGGGCATTCTAATTGTAAATACCAACGAATAATGGAGCACACTTCAAGGGAAACACTAGAAGATTCATTGCTGAGGAATGGATCCGAGAATAACTTCTCATTTCAAGATTTCATTCCATAGAGTTTTAGGTTAGATGAACAATTTGCTGCTGCTGTGCCTTATTTTTCTATTTGTAAACTCAGTAAACTTTCAAGACCATGTTGTTTACACTCTCTTACAGAATGTTGTCCGAACACCTCATAGACCTTGAAATTGGAAAGGAATTCCCTAAAAACTAAAGTCATTTATATTCCAAGTAGTTTAGCTAAGTGGCATTTTATTATAGATACATTTTATGTATAGGAAAAATTAAAACTATTCATGAAGTTTTTGATACAGAAGAATACTAAGGTTAAATAAAAATAATCTTACACAAAAATCATGGAACTTGCCTCCCAAAATTCAATGGTCAACGAATATTTAAGCTATGCTACATAAATAACAACAGAGAAAAAATAACTGGGGACAGTTCAAGGTTATTGTAGGAAATATGTGCATATAAATAAAAGACTATAGCAATGAAAGTGCCCTTATACTTGTTCATACTGTCACCATGGGGAAATCTTTTGAATAGGCTTCTGAGTCCACATAAAGAAAAGAATTAGGAACGCTAGTCTAACTGCTACAGAGAATTGTGCAGTCATGCCAAAGTTTCAAACAGGGTAACATTTAAATTAAATGACTCATGGCTCTGGAAAGTATTTCTTGTTCAAAGTAGTATAATATGGGTTGACCACAACAATTCAGAAAGCCTTCACCCAGATTCAACAAAAAAATCTCAATTAGTGTATATGATGAAATAATAAAATTCATAGGATTACTTTAAAAAGGGACTTGAGAGGTCATAAAATCAGAAAATAAAATCACAAGCTCTACAATTTAGAAGGCAACTTAGCAATCTTATAGTATAATTATTTCTCATCACTTTTTTTGCCTTACTCTACTGATCAAGCATATTTCTGAACTCTACTTTCCTACCTTCTATGCAGATAGTTCCAAATATAATTAATATTTGTATTAATGACTTGAAGTTTTCAGTCTAAGACGACATTAGTTTTCTATTGTTTTGTAGCTAGTTGTCACATACTCGGTGACTTGAAATAGCACCTATTTATATGCTTACTCTTTCTGTAGTTGGAATCTAGCACATTCTAGCTAGTCGTTTGATTAGGGTCCATCTCAAAAGGTCGAGCTCAAGGTGCAGCTGGCTGTGTCCACATCTGGAGCTGTGGCTAGGGAAAGATACACATCCAAGCTCCATCAGGTGGTTATCAAAATTCATTTCCTTGTGATTGTAGAACTGATGTCCTTATTGTATTGCTATCTGTCAGTGAAGATTTTTCTCTTCTTCTTGAGGCTATCTTTGGACCAGGTGCAGTGGCTGACACCTGTAATCCCAACACTTTGGGAGGTCGAGGTGGGAGTGTTACTTGAAGCCAGAAGTTCAAGACCAGACTGAGCAAGAGCAACATAGAAAGAGTCTATCACCACAAAAAAAAAAATTTTTGAATTAAGAAAAAAATTGAGGCTACACTTGGAGTTTCACCAGGTGGCTCCTTCTACTTCAGGAATGGAGAACCTTCTTCAACTGGAATTTCATTCATGCTGCTTTTGACTTCCCCTGCTGAGACCAGACACAAAAGGGCTCAGGTGACTAGGTCAAGCCCAGTTGAATACTTTCCTAATTCCTTTTAACATTACCAAATCCCATGCATTAAATCAATTTACATTCATAATTTGGGGAATTATTGAGTGTATATGACAAGAGGATGGGAAATCTGGGGGAGTCATCCTACAATTCTGTATACTATAGAATTCCATGGAATGGAGAAGACATGGACTTTGAAATCAGAAAGGGAGGGGTTAAAAACCTAACTTTGCCAAGCGATTTATTTATAATAGGTGCTTAAGAAATATTTGTTGATTGAATTATGAGTGAAAAAGTGAACAAGGGAATATGTAAATGAATGAGCTTAACATTTCAAAGCCTACTTCATCATTGAGAAAGAAAAATAACAGTTGAATTGAAGGACGCTTATGAGAATAAAGTGAGATTATACACAAAGAGATCTTGGCACATAGTTAATATTCAATAAATTGGTACCTAGTATTAATCTTTCCACAGCAGCATAATATCTGGGCTTACCACTTTTATAAGGACTTCTAATGTCTCTGGTTTGCTGCAGCAGTCTGCTGCTAACACCAGCAATAATTCCAATCTTTGCATTTTTCTTCTCTTTCCCTTGCTTGTAGAGCCCCTGGTTCTGCTACTTCTTTGATCAGCATTAAAGTCAGATATCTTTAATAGCCATATAGTGTTTTCTTCCTTATGCTTAGTAAATTAGTTGTATCCGTCGGGATAATAGGGGTTTACAACAAACAAAAAATGCATTTTTACATATTTACATACTACTTGTCACAAGTAGGCTATGGATCTCTCCCACGTCAGAACCCAGGCCAATGAAATACCCTTCCCTAAACCATTGCTAGCCTCAAGGCAGAGAGGAAGGGAACATGGCAGAACCACGCCATGACTTATTGAGTACTCTGAATCATATGACTGAGCATAACATCCATGGGGCAGAATGCATCATTCCCCCACAGCAGAGCAGCAAATATTTTAATACAATCAGCCTCATTTTAGTGGTCATCCTTATGTAGTTAGTGGTTTTCAATTTTGCTGCTCCTTTTTGCTTTATGTTCAGGGACTGTTTTATTGACACCACATTGTTGGTTTATGTGCTTAGAGATGTATTGTGGAAGAAGTCATAATATTCAGCTTTGTTTAGAATTTATCTCACAAAATACATTAGTTTAAAATTATAACTAAAAGTATTCTGGAAAATATCACCTACTTATTTGTTTTAAAATCATCCTCATTTAGATATTCTTTTTTTATATTCATTTTTAATGTATGCTAGCCACTTTTTGTAAACCAGCAAACCACAGAAATACCCTTGTTCAGAACATTTCAAAATTGAGAAGGTAATTCTTTAGAATGTCAGTCAGCAGCATTTATTGGAGAGTGAATTGAATCAAAGGTACATTTATTTCATAGTACTATCCATAGTTTATACTTTCAGTTTTCATTTCCTGGTAATTCAGAGAAATTACAGTCATCAATTCTAATGATCAATAATATATGTCATCTTTGCAGTTGCTTTGATTAAGGAAACAAGATACAGTGTAATGTAAAGACCTCCATAATGCACCAATTCTTGTAGATAGTACTTTGTTTCTTCATAGCGAATGGAAATTATACATTTCAGAACATTAGAACACTACTTTAGCCACAAAATAATGTACTATTGCATTGACAGTATATTGACCATAGGTCAAATTATTCCCTCTAACTCTACAATAACTTCATAATTTAAAAAAAAAAAAAAAAAGTATCCTGCAAAACAGATCTTTCACTACATAGAAGAATTTTTGAGATCTTGAACATTTCCTTAATTTTATCTGTGACACAGAGGCCCCCTCGTGGTGGCATCTAGGTATTTGCAGTGACTATTTCTAAAGAAGAGTTTCAGGCTGTCTGGCATAAACAGAGCCTTTCTGGTGGAGTGAGGCTTGGATCAGTTCAAATTTTTGAGGCTCTTGGCATATGTAAAAATTACCAAAAATAAGTCTAATAAAGACAGAATATATTGTGGTGTATTTTAATTTTTTTAGTATACATAAATGCAATGGAATATAATTTTATCCTTTAAACAGAGAGAAAAGATCAAAAATATTAATTCAAAGTTTTCTAGATGGAGGTGACATGTATTCATAGAACCAAGTTTAAAGGTGCACACTTAGCAGATTCCAGGGAATTCAGTTAATCTTTGTGATATTGGTGGGCTTTTCTCGTTAACTACAATTTTAAATTTGAGTTCTTCTGTTGATGGGGGATTAAGCCAAGTGTTCCTCCTTCCCAACCAGTCCAGTTCCACGCCTCAACTCCTCGGCTCCCCACCCTGCCCTGCTTATTCTTGTGAACAGATAAATCATCTCAAATGAGGACTCTAAACTAAGAGGAAAAAATGGGTATTCAGCATAGGACAAAGCTTGCTCTGTTTCCTTTTTTCCCTCCTATGTTACACTTGGTTCAATAATAATCATGAAAAGTAAAAATAAAAATTGAGACAGTGTTTTGGACAGGAAGTGGAATATGATAGGCAATGCCATTAAACTTCCATGGTAAGAGTGTGACTTGAGGTCTTCATTAACCTTACAGAATACTCAGGTACATAGCCAAAGATTCTGATTTAGAAGGCTGTTTTGGTCCTGTGAAACTGAATTTGAACATCTACTCCAGGGTATCTTGGATCAGTTTAGCGTGTGTGTGTGTGTGTGTGTGTGTGTGTGTGTGTGTGTGTGTGTATATATATATATAAAACCTTGGCTACAAATTAGAATCAACTGGGGAACTTTGTAATTCTGGTTCCCAGAACACATCTCTGACTAATTCAATCAGAATTTCTCAGAAAGGGTCCAGGAATCTCCTCAAATTCTAATATGCTGCTAGTTTGAGAAACACTGGGCTGGAAAACAAAAAGGTCACAGCAGTGTCCCCATCAGGCTAAGACAACCAGGGACACACCTGAAATTCCACAAAGTTAGATTTCTTAATTCATTGCAATGAAGGATTTGCACACAGAGGCACTGTGAGTGCCTCGGTAAACAAAAGCAAAGATGGAGTTATTTGAGTACACAGGAGGAGAGTGGATGCTAGTGTTTCGATAGGCTGAAAGCAAAGCAGAGCTGTGTATAAAGGGGTCAACATCAGGTCTGCAATGCAAAGTGGACCCAGAGTTTTCCTTCCTTGGCAGCAGGAATGTTGAGATAGAAACGCAATGTGGTACCCAGAAACCCTTTATCTGAAGCTCTGCAGCTGGGTAGAAATCAAGAATGCTTTTCTGTGTCAAAATGACTTAGATCTTCCAGGCAAGAAAAGAATACGTCTTTCTCATAGATATGATTTCAGGCAGTACGGTTTCTGATAATCCATGATTTGGGAGAACAAAAATTTCTCAGTGTATAAGAAAGCAACAGTCACTCAAAGAAGCGGACACATTACAGCTGCAATATGTGCTTGGAGGAAACACTGATTCCTGTTAACTTTGCAGGTGACTTAATCGGTGTCTGTTCTTCCAACTTGAATGGTGGGACAGATTTTTACAGTCTGAGCTAATTGTTTTACCTTCTCAGACATGGCAGCTATCCCCACAAAGTTGCTTCCAATAAGAAACATAGGGTGTAAAAAGAGGATCCCGATAACATGTCAGTGTGTAGATGTTATTCATGAATTAATTCAGCAAAGAAGTATTGCGTGCCTACTATGTGCTGGGCTCTGTGCAGGGAACTGAAAATTCACTGATGAACACTACTCAATCCTCAGTTCTCAAGAAACTTACAAACTGGAGAAAAGCACAAATAAATAGGCAATTACAACAGTGTATAGAAATGTTATAGCTAGATTTAAAATAGAATTCCACGGACAATTAATCCAGTCTGGGGTATTCAGAAACTCAAAAAACATTATCAGATGTTATGGAAGAGAGAGGAGTGGTGGGGAGTTGGGTGTAGGGAAAGGGGCAGAAAGGTGGAAGTAAAAGAAAAATGACTTTGAAAATAGAATCATCTGACTTCTAACCCAGACTCTACTGCAGTAACTCAAGAGTTTTCTCACTTGTAAAGTTAGGAAAACAAATCAGAGAAATATTCATTGAGTACCAGACAGAGTTCTAAGTAACAGGAATACGTCAGTGAAAAAGAGACAAGCACCCTGACCCTTGTGTAACATCAATTAAAGCAGGTGTTTATTTGCAGAAAGTAAATAAAAACCATAACTAGTAAGTAAATTATTTGCTATGTTAGGTAATCAATGTCGAGAGGTGGTGGGGAGAGAATTGCTAGCGGAGGAGTCCTGGGAGAGGCGGCGGGGAATTGAAGATTCGTTGTGACGTCTTTCAAAATGCGTAGGCAGCACGGGGCATTCTGGTGAGGTTAGATCACAGAAGTCATGCTTAGCTAAGCTAAAAGGGAATCCCCTGGCCTGTGTCAGCCACAATTTTGACCTCACTCAATATTTCCCTGTTCTTCTGACTTCAGAAAGCCTGACTTTGTACCTTAGATAAACTTCTTATTCTATAGCACAGTTCTGGATTTCTCATTGAGATCATTTCTGAAAAAGCAATCAGACAACAGTTGACATTTCTTGCAAACACTGGTAGCAGTTGAAAAGTTTAAGGCAGAGCCCTGGTTTGCATATAATGTTCTAAATTTCCCTTAGCTGTTCTTTCCCTTTCTTTCATTCCCTACTTCAACCAAAAGCTGATTAAACCATGATTCTCAACACCCATGCTTTCGCCCCCCACCCTCAAAACCAGAACGATGTGTAAGAAATTTGGCTTGTCACATTCACCAGGATGAAGAGGTGTTTTGTTAATTTGGTGGAGACGGTCAGGGATGCTGAATGGTCTGCAATTTACGAGCCAGTGCATGTTAATTTTTTGAAAATTGATTTCATTCACAATGCCAATAACTTCTCTTTAAGAAACACTGGGTTAGGAAAACAAAACTTTGCCCAAAAGATTTAGCTATTTCGAAAATTAGATTATAATGTGCTCAAAGCCTACCTACCTCATTTGTTAAGGTGTTTCTATTTTAGTTTAAAATATTTCAGAAGGGTGAGGTGTAGTAATGCCTGTAATTCCAGAACTCTGAGAGGTCAAGGCAGGTGGATTGCTTGAGCCCACGAGTTCGAGACTAGCCTGGGCAACATGGTGAAACTCCATCTCTACAAAAAATACAAAACTTAGCCAGGTGTGATGGTTTGCACTTGTAGTCCCAGCTGCTTCGAAGGCTGAGGTGGGAGGATCACTTGAACCTGGGAGGTCGAGGCTGCAGTGAGCCGTGACATCATGCCACTGAGCTCCAGCCTGTGCAACAGAGTGAAACCCTGTGTGAAGAAAATTAATTAATTAATTAATTAATAATAATAGTAAAATGCTTCAGAATATACAAGGAAATATGTATGTGTTCATTTAATCTATGTTTTAGTGATAGTCAATTGCTGTAATCAAGAATTTACACTCCAGATATAGTAAGTATCTAATCAAGATGACTATGGACATATGTTTTGGTAATTCAAATAATAAATGTTACAAGATTTTATTTATAAAATTCGATGCTTAATAATTAGCAAAATCGTGACTGTAATGGTTTTTTCAATAGTGAAACTGGTGTTATTAAAAATACATAGATTCTAAATGGTAGAGCATTCTTGCACCTCCGTGGTGTGAAATAAACCCATGAATAATCATGTTCAAAGCTTAATTGCTAAATGGTCCTCAGTATAGAACACAGTTAAATGAACTATGGTAAACTATCATTTTGCTCTTAGGTATATACTTGGACTACAGTCTAATCGATGTGAAAATTTTAGTATATGCATATAATAGAATAGTATACATTAATGAGAATGAACCATTGCCACACACAGCAACATGGATGAATTTCAGCAACATAAAGTTGAATTAAAAAATCAAACATAAAAGAATATATACTGTAAAATTTCATTTTAACTATTTTCAGAAATTGATTATACTAAAATTAATTGTGCTATGGTTATGAAATATGATATTATACAGTTATTAAAACATTCAAAGACATTAAAAACTCATAATTTAATAAGATAATAATTTTTAAAACTATATGTATTATATATGACTCCCATTCTGGGAATAAAATATATGTATAAGTTGCTAGGAGCATAACAGATGTGTGCAGAGAGATAGCAATCAGGGTCTCAATAAGAAATATAGTGATATACTCAAATTAGAATAATAAAAGAAGGCTTTATTTTAAAAACGGGAGAGCAGGATATAGGGGAACTACAAGGAATAAACAACACAGTTACTCCAAACAACAAGAGAGCTATTACCACCCCTAAAGTTGAAGAGATAGGAAGAAGACCAGTTACCAAAGCACAAGAGAGAGTTGCCTAGAGGTGGCCTTCTTGAGAGGAGCAGTGGTTGCAGGCAAAAGAGACAGCCAGGCCAAGATGAGCACAGGGAGGAAAGGGGGAATAGTATAATTCACTCTCCTTCCTCCTCTCTGTCTTCTGCTGGGGCTTTCCATTCGCAAAAGCCAACAAGACATCGCTGATGTGGTCTCTACAGGTTGGCTCACCAGACTGAGAAATGGGTACACAAGGGTATGGATGTGGTTATCAATACTAAGGGTGTTCAGGGGCAGGTCTCAACCCAAGTGGCACGGATTACACATAGGATTGATTTCCTGGATTATCTTAGGAGATTCTGCAGGTATGGTCAATTGTTTTCTTTATATACCTTTATATTGCTTTACTGTAACAACAATATGTGCAGTATTTTTTTTTAATTCTAGCGGTAAAATGTATCTGTGTGTGAAGAGATGTGTATATGTGCCTGTGAATGAATGTATGTGAGTGTATGTATGAAAGAGAGAAAAAGAGGCAGGAGGGGTGTGAGAGGGAGTGGTTTAATGAGATTGTATGTGTGCAGGTGAAGTGGTATAGGTAAAGTGAGATGTCGTGTCTGTGTGTGCACGTGTCTGTGGGGGAGGCATATTAATGATTGTATGCGTATATGAAATGTGGAGGTGGGGTATATGTGAATGAGGACAGTTGTGAGAGTGTACGAGTGGATCTGAAACTATATGTGTATGAGGTGTGTGTGTGTGCACACGTATTTATGTATGTGAATAGGTGTGTTTCTGTGAGATAGTTGGGAGTGGGGTGTGCAGGAGGGGTGTGTTTTGACAGCGTATGTGAGGTGCACAGGTGGATGCAAAACCATGCAGACAAAGGGTAGGCCGGTGTGTTTGAGAGTGCATTTGTGAGACATGTGTGGCAGGGGTGTTTGTGAGGGGACATACATATTAGCATGTGTGCATGCAGGTAAACACATATGTGAGTGTCCTTAGATACATCTATACACATAGAAATAGAAATATTTTCTTCAAGTAAAAAGAAAACCAGAAGAAATTATGCCAAAATGTTAATAATAGTAATCTCTAGTGGCAGGATAAGAAGCAAATTTCATTTTCTTTACTTTTTTGTTCGATTGCAATCAGGAAAACAATGAACATTTTGGTCTGTTTTATTTGCTCCAAGAATCCATGAAAATATTATTGTATCTTTTTGGCAGTATGTAAAAAAATCTTGACTAATAAAATATTCCTTTATGGGACTATGTTTGAAAATTGGAACCGCCTTTTTCAATATATAACTGAACGCATACCTAAATCCCTGGTTAATTTGTAGAAGGAAATCTTCCATTTAAATTTGAGAACCATTAAAACATTTAATTTTGTAATATAACGTAATTAATTCCTAGGTATTCAATAACTGAAACTAATTGCTACTGATGTTTTCAAGCCAATGACCTAATGGTTTTTGCATTAATGAGTCAGTGAAACTAGTTCAATGTCCCATTTATATCAAACTGCTTCAGAGAGCTAAACGGCTTTAGGTTTTCCAAAAACTCAAAGCTTATACTAGACATTAATAGTGATTATCAATAGAAAGAGGAGTTTAGATAAGTTTTAAGTTTTCTTTCATTTTAGTGTTCTATTTACAGATGTTTTGTTTGTTTTTAACGATGTATATCTAGGGCTTATGTAATAAGGCTTCTGTTAACTAATTTTAAAGCAGGTTTTCTTCCTAAGTAGAAGAAGTAGGCCTTGAATTCTTTCACTGAAAACTTATTTTCTCTGCACTGCCTCATTCCACTAGTAACAAAATAGGGAATTTTACCTTTTCCAAGTTATGTTTTTATAAAGGAAAAGTTTGTGGCAGTAAATGGCTGAAGTGTTATTCTATTTTTAATTTATTTCGAGCTTAGACAAGTTTTTTAAAGTGAATTACTACCACCGACATCAAGTCTTTCAGCCCAATTTATTTTGTATTGTTTACTGTAGGCTCCATGGTATCTATGTAACTTGAATTGGTTGCCTGAGTCGACCAAAAATAAAATTCTAAGCCCCCCAAGATCTGAACAAGCCCCTCCTCTCAGCCAAGGGCATTCCAAAGTTATCCTGAAAAACTAGTTCAGGCCATGATGGGAAGGGGAGGTTGGACATGCCTCATAATGCCCTCCTCTCTTTTGGAATTCAGGAAAAGCTGACCAGCATAAACATCAACAGACCTTAGGTCTGATAAGAAATATTTACAATCTATTCTCCCTAAAGCCTGCTACCTGGAGGCTTCATAAGCATTATAAAACTTTGGTCTCCATAACTCCTTATCATAACCCAGGCATTTCCTTCCTGTTGATTCCAGGTCTTTAGATAATACCTGTTTCAATCAATACCGATCAAGAATCTTTAAATCTACCTATGACCTGGAAGCCCTCGCTTTGAGTTGTCCTATCTTTCCAGATTGAGCCAATGTACATCATACATGTATTGATTGATGTATTATAACTCCTCAAAATGCATAAAAGCAAGCTCTACCCCGACCACCTTGGGTATATGTCATCAGGATCTTCTGAGGCTGTGTTATGGGCCTGTCCCTAACCTTGGCAAAATAATCTTTCTAAATTGATTGAGAACTGTCTCAGATATTTTTGAGTTCACACTTGAAATCATGGAAAACCAGTTTAATTTTATGTAGATAGCAAATTAATAAGTAATTACATATATCAGATCTTTTCTTCACACTCAGCTTTAAAATGTGAACCAGTCAAACTCAATTGCAAATGCTATTAAGTGAGGCCAAACTGAAGACACTCATGATTGCAAAACATAATCACTCAACCAGAGAGGAGCGCTCACACCCAGGAATGCTTTCTATTGTCTGATCTGTGCTTCTCTCTTTGTCTCATCTGATTTCTCAATAGCACATCATTAAATAGACTGACTTCAAATAATATCATTTGGAAACTGCTAGGAAAATGTTAACAGAAACAGTCTTAAAAATCCACCATGTGCCTTTTCCTAGGGGTAAAGGAAGAGTGATCAGGCTTTTACTCGGCTGCTACATCAAACCACTGCTGTGGTTCAGTGAACACCTTATTTTCCCACTTGAATTTGAGCTCTTCTGCAAGATCGCTCCTGCCAATCTTGCGGAGATGTCGAGCCAGGAGGCGAAGTTTGTCGGTGAAAGTTGGAAGTGATTTTTTCCAGAAGCAAAGAAACTCGTGGATCTGTTCTGTGAGATCATCAGGGTTCTTGAGTTTGATGAGCTGAATGGTGCTACGGTGCAGAGGGAGAGTTGAGGAAAGAGACTCAGCATTTTCTTCTGAGAGCTCCTCAGCCAACCAATGGAGCAAGTTATCCCAAAGGGCTTCTGTCAGGCACAGGAGGAACACTCAGAGTTAGGACTCTTTCCTGAAGGATGCATGGAAACTCTAACTCTCTAACTCTCCACACCTGTTTATAGGAAGTCTCCCTGCTCTTTGGTTTGGCCTTGGAGCGTGGTGCACAGATATGAGACTACCTAGAGCAACAGTCAAAAGCTTCTGAATCCCTGGCATTCTGGGATCATCTCCTGGGGGCACTAACTATTGCAGAGAGTTTTAAATGCTTATGAAATTTTAATGTACCTGAGAACCAAGAGGGTGTGAGGGTGTGTTAAAATGATTTTTACACTCTGCTCTACATAATCTAATTGAGAAAAACTAGAGTAGGGGCAAACTTGACATTTTTAACAAGCTCCCAGAAGATGCTGGTGCTGAGGTCCCCAACCATGCTTTGAGAAGCACTGTTTATTTTTTTGTTGTTGTTGTTGTTGAGATGGAGTCTCGCTCTATCTCCAGGCTGGAGTGCAGTGGTGCCATCTCAGCTCACTGCAACCTCCGCCTCCTGGGTTCAAGCGATTCTTGTGCCTCAGACATCCAAGAGCTGGGATTACAGGCATGCGCCACCACACGCAGCCATTTTTTTTTCTCTATTTTTAGTAGAGACGGGGTTTCACATGTTAGCCAGGATGGTCTCGATCTTCTGACCTCGTGATCCGCCCACCTTGGCCTCCCAAAGTGCTGGGATTACAGTTGTGAGCCACTGCGCCCGGCCAAGTAGCACTGTTTTTGAAGGGTCATTTTAGGTTCAAAACGTATTTCTCCTTATTAGTGCTAATCTGATGCATAAATTGTACCAGCAGCTAGCCAATCCTCACACACATCCCTAACTATACACACAGTCACACACACACACACACACACACAAACACACACACGACACGATCTACCACCCAAAAACAATTCTGTGGAAGATCCTTTATACCAACACTTTCCAATGGGCCATCCTCTGTTGACTCCTGTTCACCTGTTGTTATGGTTGTTACTGATATGTAACTTAGATCCATAACTCTAAATAAAACCTTTTTCTCCGCTATCTGTCTCCTTTCACATTCCAGCCCTCCCCTGCATCATAGCCACTTTCTCCCACTCTCATGCTCCACCCCTGTACCAGTTTCCCTGGTCTGGTGTTAAGCAAGCATTCTATCTGCTTTCCATTCATTACTCGACTATTCCTTCCTCCTACACACTCCTGTAAATTGCACTCTGATTTTACAATATAAAGCCACCTTTCTGTGAAAACAAGGAAAAGGGGCCAGCACTTCCTTCTTCTCCATCATCACTTTCAACCCAGTGTTCTGCTACCTCCATGCAATGCATTCAATTTGAAGTCCATGCTATCTGGGCAGGCTTTTCTTGTCCCATCCACGTCATCAGCAACACTCTGTAGGCAACTTCATCAGCAGCCCTGCGGATCATCATTCACACCTCTGACCCCAGATTATGTGGTTCCTTAATTTTGTCAACTCCAGTGACATGTCTCGTGATGCCAAACTAGAAACTGACTTTCAAGGCCAATCTTCATGTTTCATGCTCAGCCAGAATTATTCTACCTCCATGGTTTCAGCCTCTTAATATTACTGTTGACCTCTACCTCCTAAACTTATTCCATGGCCTCTATTCCTTTGCTTCTGCTCAATATACTCTTTGCTGCCATCAGTACTATAGTGATCCCTTGGTGTCCCCCAGTCATTCAGTCACCTCTGCAGAGTCTCACATATCTCTGTACCTGCACTGCTCCTAGTGATCAACTATGCACATCAACGATAGTCTTGCATCCACCTTAAAATATGTTGTCTTTTTTAGCTTTCATTTTTCTCGGTTTGTCAATCTGAATCTTGAGTTATTCAGATTGCATTCACTTACCTGGGCTGCCTGAGGTTAGGAAAATATGTTGAATGCGATCAACAAACTGTAAGCTCTGTAATACCATTTGAGCCCTTAGTCACTTGAAAATCCATTAAGAATAATTTTTCTAAACTCAATATAAATTTGTTTGTAACAAGGACATTAATCTTTTCTCTTTAGCCCCAATCTCAATCTTATTCTGTTTCTCTCAGCCCATGTCTGCTTCTACTTCACCCAAAGTCATTTGACTTGATTTCTCCTAACTTTGTTTTCATTTCAAAATTACTTTCTTACAAAATCTCACCCCTCTGTGTTTGCTGGATTCCATCCCTCACACTATTTTTCATCAAGTATTTTCCCTTCACACCTGTCCCTTAATCTCCCCTTCACCAAGGCTCCTTCCTTGCTTCCTACAAACACTCTCAGGCCTCCTCTTCCCTTGCTTCTGCTACTGTGTCACGCTATTGTGCTATTTCTGTCCTTCTCTTTATCACATATTCTTTTAATGTCTAATGTAAACTTGAGGCCTCAAGTTCCTCACTATTGACTCACTACTTAAACCTCTGCTTAGGGGTTCTATTCCCTTCTTCAAAACTCTATTGAAGCTTTCCTTTCCAGTCTTCTGAGAGGCCTCCTAATTATTACGCACTGCACGGATTCCTGGCCTGCATCTTCTCTGATTTCCATGGAGCATTTTACTCCTCTTCTTGGAGTCCCTGGACTCCCCTGCTTCTCCTCTTTCCTCTCTTGCCCTTTGTCAGCTGTCCTTTCCCCCTAACTCTCTTCCTCCTATATTCTTTTCCCTATGCTCACTCTTTTCATCCTAATACTGCTGCATTACTGCATCCTATCTCAGACCTCTTATATTTCTGTCCTCTCCCCTCAATGAATGAATGCATCAACTCTTACTGATGTTACCTTATGGGAAATATCCTAGATCTACCCAATCTTTATCTTTTGGCATTGTTTTCCTAAATCCTGGCATAGCACTCCAATATTCATATCCTAATTATCTGTCAGTGGATACTACAGTCAAAACAAATGTCATATTTCTAAAATCAAAATAATCAATGATGGCCTTTCCTTCTCACTACTTGATCTTCCTTCACTCTATTCATTTTCTTAGTTAATGCGACCACTCACCTGAGCAAACTGAGACATGTGATGTTATTCTCATTTTTCAAAGCCTATTTCTTATCCCCTGCACCCAAGTCCTGATGTTCCTAACTCTGATAATCTCAAATAGTTGCTCTACTTTCCTGCCTTGCTGACTCAATCTTAACCATGTTCTACCTAGCTTCTTCCTTGCCTGTTGCAGGAACCAGGGTTCTCACTTGTATCCCTGCTGTCAGTTTTGGTTTACCTGAAAGTCTAATCTGATCTTGCCAGTCCCCTGTTAACGAAATTCGTGTAGGGTCTTCCTATTGTCTAAACGTCTTTACTAGGCATTTAAAACTTTTCATGTTTTCTCCCACTCAAAATGTCTAAGCTCATCTACTGTCACCCTTCCTACAGCAGTTCTGATGGCATTGGTCATGTGGGAAGACTCGTGTGAGGACAAATATCTCCTAACCTGTGTAAGAAACTAGAACTTCCTAGTACCCATAAGAAGGATCCTTCTATCTTTGTACTCTCCAGTGACTGTTGATGATGGCAGTGATTATGCTTTTATCTGGACATCAAATTCTTCAAAGATTAACAGCATTATTAAACTTGCAAAGCTTTCATCTATTGCTGTTGTTGTTTTCTATATCATCTGCTCTCTTTTTAGACACAGTTTATTTATACCTGAAAGGGTTTATAATATGGTGTTTATTATATCCTATTCCTAATGGAGTTTAGTAAGACCTGAACATTTTCTGTACCAATCTGTAAGGGCAACCCCTGATTGAAAGTCTATCATTCATAATGGGCCTGATGCACTAGTAAGAAAATCCTCGCTGATGTTTTTTCAAGACCAATAAATTATCACATTAGCAGCTACTGACATCACAAAATAAAATGTGTCAAGAGCTAAAATAGGATAAAAGTTTCCAATTGCATCCTGAAATCTATAGCATTATTATGTAATTGAATTATGCATAATGACAACCAAATATTAAATGTTTCTTGTGGTTTCATATCAACATATACCTCAATTTCAAATAGATTGACTTCAAATGTTGATTTGAATTGACCATACTTTAAGATTTACAACTTAGGAGTCAACATTTCAGCTCAAAGTATAGTCATCTATTTAGTAAACTAAGCAACTGCTAGTCATACAAGTAAAATAAAACTCAGTAACATTTGTATTTCTTGCAGATTTCAACTCAGCTTTAATTACATGCAGATTTAAGAATGCTAGCTTGGTTTATTTGTGTATGACTTCACAGGAAATAAGTATGTATTAGACCAATAAAGTTAATGATTGTTTAATTGGAAAGTCACTTTCTCCGTTCCTTTTTATGAAATGATTCACATATATATAACATATAAGAGGTGTGGGGAAGCACCACAATGATGACAAAGCGAATATTCCTCACCTACAGGATCCTTAGAAACTCTTTGTGTACTCTGTGGACGGTTGATTAATTTCTTATGCTATTGTGGGAAAGGAACACAAAATAAACAGAAGAAATAATTAATTTGTGAATAAGTTACAACAAAAATTCATCCAAACCTCATCTCTATTTGGAAGAAGTACTGAATTGCATACCTCACAAAATTAAATACTGTATTTGTGCATGCATGCTCAGCACTTGTTTTCCTAAGTAAAGCAAAGTATACTAACCCAAATATTTCAGCACATTTAAATTTAAGAATACACATTTAAATATTATTAAAGCACTCAGATTAACTCTAAATGAATATTTTCCAACCAAAATTTAAAACTGTTAAACCAGCTAGCATAGAGCAAGCTACCAGCATGCTATAAAGATGATATTTTGTATTTTGTAAAATGCCCTGTGGGGCAGGCGCTTTGCCTCAACACTCAGCACAGAACCTGGCACCTAACAGGTTAAAAGCAATCAAATCAGTGAGCAGATATTACTCGAAAATCAACATTTTATCAAGAAGTAAATATATTTATTTTGCCAGCTTTCTGCAGAGTCTGGAGAACAGTTTTTTCTCAGGTAATATGAGATAGTGGAGACAGCATATGAGATAAAATAAAATTATCTGGGTTCAGATACCTAGCCCGTGGTTGAGTAGCATTGCACTTTGGGGAATTTATTTAAGTGCTCAGCCTCAGCCCTGAAATGCCTTTATGGATGCCCACATCACAAAGCCTTGCACACAAATGTTCACATCATCTTTATTTGAATTAACCAAAAACTTGGAACAACTAAAATGTTCTTTAGTAGATACATAGTTGAACAAACTATAGAACATCCACACTACAGGATACTAAAGTAATAAAACAAAACAAAACATAGATACATGGGACAATTTGCAAGGACCTCAGGGCATGATGCTAAGAGAAGTATTCTAGTCTCAAAAGGTTGTGTATTCTGATTATATCACATTGTTGAAATTACAAGATTATAAAGATGTAGAACAGATTAGTGATTGCCAAGAGTTACTGATGGAGGGAGAAGGGGTGAGGGAGCACAAAAGAGATCTTTGTGGTAATGGAATAGTTCTATATCTTGAATGTGGTAGTTACATAAATCTATACCTGATAAAATGCCAGAGAACTATACATACACATTGTATCAATGTCAACTTCCTGGTTTTGATATCTTGCCATAGTTATCTAAAATGCAACCACTGAGGAAATCTGGGTAAAGAATACATTGAACTTCTCTGTACTATATTTTGCAGCTTCTTGTGAATCTATAATTACTGTATGTCAAAACGTTTTTTAAAGCTTATTTCACAGCAATGATACGAGGATGATGTAAGTGTTACATGTTAATGAGTAGCATACTGCTTCCCACTGAGCCCCCTAATACAAGTTAGTTGAATCTGAATATCACATTTTATAGGCATTCTTGTCACAAATATTATATAAACATGGAAACATATAAAACTTCCATTAAGAAGTTTTAATGGGAAAAAAATTAAGAAACATAGCATGAGTTGAAGTATGTTATTATACTATAGCACTGCAAAATAGCGCATATAATTTTCAAGGCATCAGCTATGTGTTTGAACCCCTCAAAATATTGAGAGAGAAATACCAGTTTAAATAATGCAGCAGATTGTATCATTCCCATCAAAGGGCCCATGGCCTTGGACAAGAGATACATATTGAGACTTTTCTTTGTATCAGCAGTTCCCCCCCCCATAACTCTTTGTTCACAGATGTCTCATCGCATTTTGATGCACACAGAATGCTTCCAGTGTTTAAATTTTTTTTCATGTACATGACAATGCAATTCAAGTACTTCATCTAATGCACAACCATGGAAGCAGTGAATTGGGGTAGCTCAGGCTCTTTTTAGACTTCCAGGCACTGTGCTGGTTGCCCATGTGGTCCCTTCATGAAGGATTTTCATAAAGGATTTTCAGTGTTGCCTTCTCTTCCCTTCCCTTTCATTTTCCTCCTCTCCGTGCCCCCAAGCCTTTTTTGCACGATTTTGGTCTGTGCACTCTTTTCGCTTGCACACTACCTTTTGAACCTCCTTGGTGCTCAGGCTCAGCTACAAGCAGAACAGTCAGCCAACATTTGGCCTCCTGCAGTCTCCCCTCTCACAGGTTCCCAGCATCCCTACGTGGCTCGCTGGATGCCTTCCTTAGCAGAAACAGCTCTCATTCCCGCCGCCCCCTCCCCACTTTCCTCTCTTGCCTCCTTGCAATCAAAAGATGCCTTTAAAGGCACTTCTCTGCTTCTTATTTGGTTTTTATTTGCAGGTTCTATTCCACAGTTTTCCAAGTCTAACTCTGTCACTGAGTATCCCAACCTCCAATCTCAAAATTCATTTTTAAACTTTTTTTTTCCTTTCTTGATTTTAGCCTTGAAATATACTTTGAAACCGTTTGTTTCTCCCTCTGCCACCAGGCACTTCTGTGAACCATGCTTGCTTATCTAATTATGTGCTGGCTTAGAAATTCCAGGGGCCAATCTTGAAACAAACCAGGCAGAGAGACCAAGCTGTGAAATCCTCCCTCTTAGCGGGAGTTACAAACGGCCCACCACTGCTAGGCTGAAGTCAGGATCGCACAAACTGGACCTCCAGATGGGCGATTATGCAAGATAGCCCTTACAACAAGACACACAGACCCGCACCTTCCTGCACGACTCCTGCATGCTTTCCACACCTTTTCCTTAAACTCCTTCACTCCGCCCAAAATGTTGAAATAGTCATTTGAAGGCATTAACTTGGCCTTTCCGCCACATGCTAGCATTTTGTTAGCGAAACTGCTTTCCCTTCAAAACAGTAACAATAACAACCACCACCACAACAACAAAACAACAAAAGGTGCCATTTGATTACATTTTCTCAGATTCTATTTGTGAAAGTAATATTTCTTATTCCTCTCAAGTAATCTGTTTAATGTTAATGTTGCATATTTTAATTTGCCACCTACGATATCTTAAATGCCACTTGCAACATGTCAGTGCGCTGGAGAAATGCTGGACAAATTTAAACGTGACTCTCCAGCTCTCTGTAAACTATTTCCTTGCTGCACAATCCACATTTAAATGGGTATAGTGGGGCTTATGTGGCAGTTTTCCCTGAATTATAAGCCTCTTGAGGGCATCAGTATAAAAATATAAGCAATTCAGATATGTACAGATGTGTCACATTTTACGCTGTTAAGCACGATGCAAGTCTTATCTATTTAGAAGTCATTTTAAAAATTGAAATCAAAGACAGGCACCTACACCAGAAAGAGGTATGAGTTTCTTGAGCTTTATCGCCACTATCATTAGATTCTTTTGATTACTGACTACTCTTTCCATGTTCCCTAATTATAGCCCCGTATTGAATTCTTAAAGCGAAGTAAACCATTTTTTACTTGAACTCGTATGTGTGAAAATTTGATCTTTTGTGTGCAACTCAACAAACTGGAGTTGGTTACATCCACTCAGTTACCCAGTGTTATCTCCCAAGGAACCTCCACGAGTTTACTGTCCTTGGGGCTTTTCAGTGCTCCAAGATCCAGCCATTATCAGTCTTCCCTTTACTCAATAGACTTAATGTTTTTGAGGATCAGGAAAGTATATCTCATTCCTGTATATGTCAGACATCATCGTAGATAAGGTGTTGTACACACAAAGTGGTAAAAAATATTTTATTGGCTGGGTGCAGTATCATGCTTATTATCCCAGCACCTTGGCAGGCTGAGGCAGGAGGATAGCTTTAGCCCAGGAGTTTGAGTCCAGCCTGGGCAACATAGCAAGACCTCATCTCTACAAAAAAAATACAAAAAAAAAATACAAAAAAAAAAAAAAAAGCCAGGCATAGTGGCTCACTCCTGTGGTCTCGGCTACTTGGGATGCTGAGGTAGGAGGATCACCTGAGCCTGGGAGGCAGAGGTTGCATTGAGCTGAAAGCATACCACTGCACTCTAGCATTTGTGACAGAGTGAGACCCCCCCTACTCAAAAAACTAAAAAAAAATTGTGTTCACATGATGATACCGTCTCTCGATTTAAATGATACGCCCCTTCAATTTCTGCCATATTTTCAAGGAACTGGTCAAATTCTACCTCTTTTATCAATTGGTTTCTTATTTGGGAATTTATACACTATGCTATCACACAATTTAGCTAATAACTTAATATTATATTGTTGTTAATGCCATTCATATGTGTTGTTTTTCCTTCCCGAATTAGACACTCAGTGATTTATTGTGTCTTCTTCTGCATCTTCTTTTATATCAGTACTTACATTTACCACGTGTTAAGCACATCATACCTTTAATAAATACTTAATAGCCAGAGGGGCCCTCCATGGACAGTCACAAGGATTGTTATCATCATACATGTAAGGTCAGCAGTTTCAGCTGTTCACACAATCTGCACAGCAAGGTTTTTATGTATCCATGAAGATTTCTTCTACTATTTCCTACAGAACACATTTCAGATCTCCGCTGCTTTTTGAAAACACATGCCTTACACCCTGTCTACCACTGTCTCACAAGGTGTTTATTTTTCTATTCGCTGAGAAAATTAAGCAGTGGGTTGGGCATGGTGGCTCATGCCTGTAATCCTAGCACTTTGAGAGGCCGAGGTGGGTGGATCACCTGAGGTCAAGAGTTCGAGACCAGCCTGGCCAACATGGTGAAACCCTGTCTCTACCAAAAATGCAAAAATTAGCCAGGTGTGGTGGTGCACTCAGCTATTCAGGAGGCTGAGGCAAGAGAATCGCTTGATCCCAGAAGGCCAAGGTTGCAGTGAGCAGAGATCATGCCACTGTACTCCAGCCTGGGTGACAGAGTGAGACTTTGTCAAAAAAGAAAGAAAGAAAGAAAGAAAGAAAGAAAGAAAGAAAGAAAGAAAGGAAGGAAGGAAGGAAGGAAGGAAGGAAGGAAGGAAGGAAGGAAGGAAGGAAGGAAGGAAGGAAGGAAAAGAAAGAAAAGAAAGAAAGAAAGAAAAGAAAGAAAGAAAGAAAGAAAGAAAGAAAGAAAGAAAGAAAGAAAGAAAGAAAGAAAGAAAGAAAGAAAGAAAGAAAGAAAAGAAAGAATAGTAGGCAGTGGTTCTCAAACCTGGGTGTTCCTGCCAATGAATCTTGAGAAAAGGGCAAAAAAGGGAAGCTCACACTTTGATTCAACTTGTCTCAGATAAGGCCACATTTGGAATAAGCAACTGGGTGATTCTGATGCTGAGGCTGAGTGACTGCACATAGGAAAAACCAATCAAGTATCAAACCCTACATGAATTATCAACTAGCAACCCTATAAATGTATCCCAATGAATGCCTGGAAGAATGAAAGAAATATCTTTATCCAAAAAGTGATGAAAATTTCTAATGTCACATCAAGACAAAAGTAAACTTCAGATTGCTTCAACTTACCTAAATCTATAGGGATATAGCAATAAAAATATTAATTTCTATTAAGTAATTTCATAAATTACCTTACAGGAATCACACAGATGACCTAGCTCTGGGGCCCATCTCCTCATGCAGAAATTCCAGCTTCTGGAAAATTTTTCTCAAGTATTTCTGGCAGTTCCATGGGCTTTACTCTCTTGGTATCTACACTGTTCCACTAGGTGCCCCCAGTGCTCAGCTGGACCATGCAGCCCTCCACACTACTTCTGTGGGCACAGCAGCTTCTCCCCATGCATCTATCATCATGTAGCATGCCATGATGGTTTCTACCTGTCCTTCAGTTTTGCTTTCATGGTGCCACATAGCTTCAGCTGACATCTGTGTTTTCCACAGGTTTGCACAGCTGCTGTCCTACTGCTGCTCTGCTAGGTCCCACCAGCAGTGATACCACTGCACCTGCTCTGTACTGAGCTCTTGGTCCCTCTTGCTTCTCTCCCAAGGAAAGAAATTCTCGTTAGTGGCCAACCTAAGCTCTCTCTCCCGGTATATGAGCTGTGTGGCAAAACATGATAGGATGAAGAAAGTGGCTTCCTACCCCTCATGTCATATGACATTAAAGTAATATTCACTGTGCCCTGATATGCCACAGAACTAAATAAAATAGGCTTTCTGTTTTTCTAATTAAAACTTTTTTCCATCAGACATAATCATACATCTAAGGAGTGGAAATGGAAGATAGATTTTACCAATAGCTGCAGGGCTCAACCCTACACACTTACTGGCCTCTGCTGACTAGAGCTTTCAGTGTATAATTTATATTTATATATTTCACATATTTTAACATATATTATACATAATTATGGTATATAATAATGTATATTATATTTATATTATGTATCACATACTTAACATGCAATATTTAATACATTCATATGTATTTAATAAATTTATATGCTAAATTTATAAAATATGTTCACACGTTTTCAGGTAAAACCATCCTAACTTCCCTGCATACAGAATTCTGTCAAGTCATATCTCATATACCCAGTTATTTCTGAAACTCAGGTTCATTTCTTACCCCAGAAACACCTCAGCTTTCATGCAAATAACTTCTAGGCTGTTTACTTCTCTGCACACTCATAAGGCATGTCTGGAACTCTCAGAATTGAGCCTGAGCTCAAATCTGAATTGTATAAAAATTGCTTTCTCCTTAGTTACCTCATTTGCCTTTCGCTAAAAAAAAAAAAAAAAAAAAAAAAGAAAAGAAAAGAAAAAAAAAGTGTGGAAGATGGAGAGCTCTTACTGTTTTCCTCTGTGATACATGCAACATTAAGGATCAAGAGTGATCAGGTCTCCTGGTTGAGAGCTAACCACACTAGTCTCTGACAGTTCTTGGGACTGGAAAGAAGCTCAATACTTCAGCCTTGGCAGGGACTCACCCTCATTGTAATGTGCTTTCAGGGAGCTTTGGGGTGGTACTGGCACTGACTAAGCTGATGTCACTGTAGAAACATGTGCATGAAAACAAGAGTGAAAGACAATGCAGTGGAAAGACAATTGCCATTGTGGACCAGCTTTAGGGCTGATTTGTTTGGTGATATCACGTCATCATTGTGCCTTCCCAGCCTCACAGAATGAACACAGGTCATTATAGGGAGCAAAGCAAAGATAATGGGGCTCCTCACAATACCCAGTAAAACCTAAGGTGAAAGTTAGAAAGGGGACAGTCAGGAAAATCATAAATCCTTCCCACCATTTTACACATATTTTGAAGGGCTAAGTAGAAAACACAAAATGTTACCTTTGAATACTAGTGCAATATTTTTATTATTTTATTTCATTTCATTTCACTTCATTTTATTTTATTTTATTTTATTTCATTTTACTTTTTGAGATAGAGTCTAGCTCTTGTAGCCAAGGGTCATTGACGCGATCTAGGGTCACTGCAACCTCTGCCTCCAGGGTTCAAGTGATTCTCCGGCCTCAGCCTTGAACTCCTGACCTTGGGTGATCAGCCCACCTTGGCCTCCCAAAGTGCTTGGGTTACAGGCATGAGCCACTGTGCCTGCCCAGAATGCCCTATTTTTAACTGTACCTTGTGCAGTCACTAATTTCAAGGGCAACCGAAACAATATTATTGCCATTTGGCATAAGAAGTTGTAAACTTTGTCCTCTGTAATTTCTACTGCTTCCCAGTTCTTGCAGACTCTAGTGCAGAGCAAATTTTTGTGTAAAGTAACACCGTAAGAATTTTCTGATACTTTTAGCACCATTTAGCATGGATGCCACATAGCCTTATAGCTAAGCATCAAATTTATACAATCAATGAAAGAAAATGACATGCTGTTTTTATTAATTTTATTATTTACCCTAGAGCACTTATGCATGAAGACATTCTAATAGGTTATTATTGTGATACCTGTGGCAATAGCTCTTTCATCCAGCTGCCCTAACCTCACACTCCTCCCATTCCCACGCACTTACTGTAGGGCTTGCTTTTAAATAAGTCTTTTGTTATTAAAAGACATACAAGTAAAAGTGATAGGATTAACAATAGACTAAGAAAGTACATATAATTAGTATTTTTCTGTGTATCTTTAGCATGGATTTTTACCAGAAGCATTTAGGGTATTATAAGTCCTGACTTTTCCTGCTTACTGTACTTTGGATTTATTTTGCATATAGACCTCTTCTACCACGTAAGCATCAACATAAGCAAATGGCAATGCTTAGTTTATAATGTAAAATCATAACTTGTTTATAATGTAAAATCATTATGAATTGTATGAGTCATACATTATAAAATTCAGCATACCCTTTACTATTATGCAATAATGAGCTCCAGTTTTGCTTAACTTGAGCTCATTTATTGCATAATAGTAAAGGGTTATTTACTTTATTGTAATCTTATCACTTTTACCTGTATGTATTTTAGTAACAAAATAAAAGACTTCTTTACCGGAAAAATCCTACACAGATATCACAATAATCGCCTATTAGAATGTGTTCATGCATAAATGCTCTAGGGTAAATAATAATAATAGTAAAGAGTATGCTGAATTTTATGACGTATGACCTCAAGTTTTGCTTAACTGGAGCTCATTTATTTCATAATAGTAAAGGGTTTGCTGAATTTTATAATGTATGACTCATACAATTCTTAATGATTTTACATTATAAACAAGCTAGACATTATATTGACCAAGAAAGTAATCTGGTACAAAAATTAATGCTAGTATAAAAACTCTGTGCTGTAGTAATGTGTTCAACATAATCACAAATCTAATAAAAGCTTATGTAAGTATCGAGTGAGGATGTACATGTAACTATATCATTGCAAACCCATAACAATGGTTTGAAGTGTTATTATCCCCATTTCACAGATGTAACTTTTCCAAGGTAATATGGCTAGGAATATGGCAAAATTTGTCATGAAACTGAGGTCTGTCTGAAGCTCTAACAATAAATAATACTTCCTCCAGATAATAATACCAGCTACTATAATTGCCATGTACCAGGAATTACTCTAAAAACTTAAAGTATGTTATAGAACCTTGACAGTATAATATGGTATATAGTCCATCATAAACACACACACACATCCTTGTGAGGTTCTTATGCCTATTTTATGAATGAGGAAACAAGTTTAGAAAGATAAAGTTATTTGACTAAAACATACATGCTAAATGACAAATACAACATTTAAACTGACATCAGTAAGAATCCAGGTCCTGTATTTGTAACTTTAAGTTAACATTTGTATGTAACATGAAGGTTGTAATGTGGAACTTTCCACTCAGTTACTTCAGTACCTCCAGCACTACGCTTACTATTTACATATATCAATTTTATTGACTTGGCGGTAGTATTAGATGGAAGTAAAGAGCTCAACTCCTAACGTATTATTCATTAAACTTGTAACCTTAAACAAAGTAGTCCCTTTGTGCCTCAGTCTCCTCCTTTTAAAAGTAAAGATATACAATGTCATTAGAAAGAGGCATTGAGTTACATCATGTATCTGAAATTAGGGTATCATATGTAATAAGTGCTCAAAATAGTACCGGTTATTACTTAAAGTATTTTAAAAAAATATTTGTTGCCTACATAAATACATGTTAAAAGAAACACTTCTATTTAAACCATAAGTGAGAAAACAATTTCATCTACATAAACACAAGAAAACCTTAAAAAATACAATTAAAAAATAACAATATTATTAAATTCTGTTGCCAGCCAAGATCTCTGAACCTGAGAGTTATTCTTTGTTAAAAAGAAAGCTTTGCAATTGTTAAGGAGATAGGAAAACAAGTTAACAACAACCTGAGTTCCACTCAGATTAAAGTGTAAAAAGAGAACATTGTTTCACTGTTTTGATTCCTTTTTATTGAAAGCTGGTGTGTATATTGTACTAAAACAGCACCTGCAATTCCAAACTTTGGGAAACAGCAGTATAACCAAGCAACCCTTTTATTTGCTGTGAGTCATATCATTCAGTGTAAACTTATATGAGAAGCATTTTTGTCTTTCAAAACTGTACAGATCACATTTTAAGGGGTATGAATGATAAGTCATAAAAAAGTGCACGGAGCATGAACTCATAACTTAAGATGGAAAAAACTGGAGCTGTCTTGCTCAAGGAACGGCTGTCATCTCTGCTCTGACAATGAGCTAAGAGCTGATGTCACCATATGGATAGAACAGAAAAACACTAAACTGTTCAGAAGTGGCAAAGCATTCAAAATCAAGATGGCTGAAGAAGCCTGCTTCTGACTCCGGAGCTGAAAAAATTTAGGTAAAGAGAAAAACCACTATCCAAGGCTACAGAAGTTCTATTCCAAAGCTTAGTTTCAGCAAAAGGTACGACCTTCCCTCCTAACTGGCTCTTTTGAAAGATCTAGATTTGCCAAACATTTTAAAGGTACAAAGGAAATGACAGGCGATATGACATAGTGGTAAAGGTGGTGGACATAAGGAAAACAAGGATCTGGCTTGCCCAAGGAATAGAAGGAAGCTAGTAAAGCATAAAAGAAAAACGACCTTGTAGTCTGAGTCCTCATACGGTCTCTGCTCCTGTGTAGTTCTACAGGCTGAGCCAATCAATTAAACTCTCTTACTGAAGTCTCTAACTGATTGAGATCATGTCTACAAATGACAGGGCCTACATCAGTAATTCAACAAATGAACCCACATGCAGTGTGTAGGTCCTGATTGGATGCTGTTTGTGAACACATCAACTGCAAAAAGAAAAAAAATATAGAGTCACTAGGAAAATAGGGTAGGGCTGGGCAGTAGCTTATATCGTGTAATAATTACTAATATTATTGGGTGTACCAGTAGTAATGTAGTCTTGTGTCTTTTTTAAAAGTTTTTACCCCTTAGAGAAACATTCTGAAGTATTTACACGTAAAATGATATTGTACCTGTGATTTGCTTTAAAATACTCCAACAAAACAAACCCACAAACCAGGGTACTATACAAAATAAGTATGGCAGAAAATGATGGGAGGGGGGTCCATGTAGGTTCATTGTATATTTTCTCTGTTTTTGTGTGTATTTAAATATTTGTGCATGCTTACATGCATGCCCACGTGCACGCACCCACAGACACACACATACACACAGTTTTTTTTTTTAAATAAGTAAATTAAAAGATACCAGTACCAGCACTCGCCAATAATCTGTTGTTGTCTTCATGAACTTTCTTATAATTGCACAGTGTAGAACTTCCTGAAAACCTAGGCAGAAATGTTTGGCCTTCAACAGAAAAGGAAGTACCTCCACATAGAGAGGTCTGGAAATCAGCACAAATCCACAGAGAAGTAAGATTGCAGTGGAACAAAATAAGAACAGAGTTTAGAGCAAGCAGTGCTGACCAATAGTGGTCCCACTTGGAGGTAAATACAGAAATTAGATATGGAAACAAAATCAGGCTACTAGCCATCATGGAAGTAGTGTAGATCTGCGACTTTCTTTAGCTCAGATCTTTGCTTCAAACCCATGCACATTTTTTTATCCAGCCAGCTTTATATTTTGCTTCCTCATTATTTTTTCAGTTGCTTACTTCTTAGGAAATCACTCTTTTATAACATCAATCTCATATGGTTTTTTCAAGCAGAGGGAGAATTGATACATTTCTCAGTCCTCGATTGGACAAAAGAAGACAGCTTTAGGCCCCTGGTAACCAGATGGATGAATTCAAATAATTCCAAAGAATCTAAGGAGTGGAGACAGATAGAAGGAAGGGGCATCCAGGAATGTCTACAGATATAAAGTGGGCAAAGATCTAGATATTTCAGAAAATGTAAATGGAATATATATATGGAAGCAGTGAAGAAAAATTATCAAAAGCAGTCTGGAATAGATAAACCTGATTTCTAAATGCATGTCTCTATTTTCATTTTTTACCTATTAATAGGCAAAGTAGGTGCACCGCATGAAGTTGCCATGAGGGTTAAATGACGTAATGCACATAAAGCACTTCAAACATGCAAGCACTCCATAATTCTAAATAACTGTTACAATGCATAAGATTTTGCTCAGTATTCCAAGTAATTTTGGCAAGAGCAGATGTCCTTGAGCCATAAATGCAGCTATGTGGAAGACGCTATCACTTCTTAAAGCAGTTCAACAAATCAAAGAAAGATATACAGCATTGCCAGAACTTGCATTAATATTAACCTCCTGTCTTTATTGTTCCACCTTTAGATTATAATCCCAACAGGTTTTGTCAATCCACTTTAATCCTGTCCCTATTTATTCCTGTGCCTATTTAACTCTTAGCATAATTCTTTCTAGGTTATTCTAGGAGATTTAAAAAAATCCTGGGCCAGGCACAGTGGCTGATGCCTGTGATCCCTGCACTTTGGGATGCCAAGGCTGGTGGATCACCTGAGGTCAGGAGTTCGAGACCAGTCTGATCAATATGGTGAAACCATGTCTCTACTAAAAATACAAAAATTACCTGGGCGACATGGCAGGCGCCTGTAATTCCAGCTACTTGGGAGGCTGAGACAGGAGAATCACTTGAACCCAGTAGGCAGAGGTTGCAGTGAGCTGAGATCGTGCCACTGCACTCACTCCAGTCTGGGCGACAGAGTGAGACTCTGTCTGAAGAAGAAAAAAAAAAAGGAAAGAAAATTCCTGATATTTTGTTTTGGTTTGGCTTTTCAGATCATAGCTAGAAATAGTTTTTCCAACAGAAAGAGTAATCTGAATGTTTCTGGGAAAGGCCTGGGCAGCCACACACCAAATGTCTCCCTCCCAGGTCTTGCCACAGTGTATGAAATCCTATTAGTCATTCCTTTAAAGTCATGAAAGGCTTCTGCTAGATGGAACTGCTAGCTGGAAAGAAAACAGGTAAGGCTTCTGTCAGCTATTAAAACTCCACCTTCAATTGCTTTTTCAATTTCCCCAGCATGTTTTCATTTATTCATTAAAGAGTTCAGCAAAACATTATTGAATGCATCCTCGGGGAAGGGATTACAAAATTGAATGAGCAGTGCTCTCAGTCCTGAGAAACTCAGTCTCAAAAGCAGACAGTAATATAATGTCAGGAGTGTTGCCATTGAAATCAGACAAACTTGGCTTCAAACAGTAGCTTTGCCATTTTCCCTTGGGGAAAACCTGTCTATGCTTCAGTTTCTTAAATGAAGAAACCTTTTTTTAAGGTTTTTCTGTTTTTTTTTCAATAAATAAGTTAACGTGTAAATGCTTTGTCAAGTTACAAGCAGGAAATAATTTAGTAGGTATTCGTTATTATTATCATTACCATGATTTTTATATAAATAAAAAATTATAATGGACAATAGCTTTACATATATATATAAAATTATATATATAATACATGTAATATATATTTTATATATATAATATATGTAATATATATTTTATATATGTTATATATATATTCAAAGTGCTCTAGTTACAGATACAGTGTATCTAGTTACAGATACAGATACAGTGCAGTGTCTAATACTGCCTGGAAAATTTAAAGTCTTCTTTTAAAGAGGGTATAATAGGGTTAAGTGTGGAGTCATTGCTGTCACAATGGCAACCTGCGGGAAGAGTCTTGGAAAGAAATGAGGCTTTAAGTAGAACTGGAGCAAAATACGTTAGTTGGGGAAATGCAATATAAAAAGGTTATGACGATGAG
Source organism: Macaca nemestrina (assembly GCF_043159975.1). Lineage (NCBI taxonomy): Eukaryota > Metazoa > Chordata > Mammalia > Primates > Cercopithecidae > Macaca > Macaca nemestrina. The sequence continues at coordinate 161,140,309 of NC_092127.1, forward strand.
CTGTGGGAGTTTGTAATGGGCCCTATATGCCATGCTAACTGGCTTGGACTTTTGATCAATAGACATCCGGTGAGGAGTTTTGGAAGAGTGATAAAATCATATTTGTTTTAGAGAAAAACCAAACTGTCAATTGTGAGGAAGGCAGCCTAAAGCAGATAAGGGAACTGGTGACAGGCCTCCAAGGAAAATGTTGCTATCATCTATGTGTTAGGCAATATTAGAGGGACTGAAGATGAAATGCAAGTTTAAACAACACTTCCAAAGTAAAATCAACAAACACTGTATTATATCACAGGAGAGTAGCTCAAAACAGTGTACTGAGAGCAACCTTGGAAATCCCCTTCACGACTTCCTCTATCTGCCAATATTCTCCTGCCACCCAGTCCCACGCACATTCACTCTATTACCAAGACCTGTTGATCTCAAATTCTGAATCTCTCTCCAACTCTGTTCTTTTCTTGCTATCCTTACTGTCATGATCTTACATAGGCTCTCTCCCTCTCTTCCATGGACTATTTCATTAGCTCTTTATTTTACTATTGCTAAGCTCATCCATTTCTAGTTTATCCTTATAGGCTGTTGTAGTAAAGTTGCTGACAAAACTTGATCATATCATTCTCCTAGTTAAAATTTTCCAATGGCTTTCCAATGGCTTGAGCCATTACTCAAAAGATAAAAGATCAACTTAATTATAAACAAACCAGATACCTATGTCTCCATCCTTAATTATGGCCATACCAGTTTCAAGAATACCAGTAGATGAGAGATTTTGTTGTTTACTCAAAAACTGAGGGTCTTCGGTTTGCATGTGCTCTCTATGTCATGAAATCAATCACAGTTTTTTGGTGAATTTTGACAGAAAACTTGTTTACCACAATTACAGTATCATTTAGTTAACCTAAGTAAGGAATTAAAGGCCCTCCATAATCTTTCCCCAACTTATTTCCAACATGACGTTTCCAAATCTTCCCCTGAAGACACACAGTTGCATTCATCATCCTTTCTCAGAACACATCTTGTGCTTGACCACTTCAAAGTTTCTACTCATGCCATCTCTCTTGTGTGAAACTCCTTGCCCCTTTCTGTCTTCCTCTCCAGATCCTAAATATTCTCTGTAATCATTTTGCTCTCTGAAGCACCCTCTGATCACCTCAGTCCACAGAGATCACCCCCTTCTCTGAAATGCCCTAGCATTTAACATCTTACTATTCATTTGCAATTAACAATCAGTTCCTGTCTTTTGTTATTGCTGTATTGTTGTATTCAATTATTATTTATCTCTTGCTTTGTTTTATAACTTTTAAAGTGTTTATACTTTATTTCCTAAACTGGACTGTAATTTCCTTGAAAACTAGAACTTTGGCTTCTATTATTATTATTATTATTAGGCCTTACACAATATCTTGTAGGTATTAGGCACTTTGTGGTTGCTAATTAACATGTTGACTAATACAATACATATACAGAAGAAAAAATAAAAACAAAAACAGTTGAAGTTAATGAACTAAAATCTGTTTGAGTTAATAAGCATAACTTTTTACTTACTAAATGTTATAATTTTAAGAGAATAAATGCATACACATCAATGACTTTTTAATTATTAAATTTATTTAAATAGGCAGGAATATGTGTGCTTCCTTTGTAAAAGAAATAGCAAAAGCTCTATGACAATATAGTGACCAATTCCTGTTTAGCTATACTGCCCTCCAAGCAGTACTGCCCTCCAAGCAGAGGAAACCTTATCTTTTAAAGTCAAGGGTTGAAGGAGGAAGAAGGAGGGAGGGGTTAAGAGGGATCAGAGAAGGAGAAAGGGGAGAAGGGAAGAAAAAAAGAAGGTGCAGAGGAAGAGATAAAGGGGAGGAGAGTGGAGGGGAAAGGAAAAAAAAATGGAAGGGGAACAATAGAAAGGGATGGGGGGAGGAGAAGGGAAAGAATCTCTTCTCATTAAACTGGTGGTCAAAGTACTTTCCAAAAAAGAACACAGGATCCTGTTTCTGACTAAACCAGCTTTGTTCATGTTCCCCTCATGTTCCTCTTAGTGACATGGTCAAAACTGTGGCTTTGAAGGTCATTCTGGTTGCTTGTAGGAAAGTGGGACTGCAGACATGAGGATAACATGTAAGGAAGATGCATGGAGTGCCAGAGTTCTCCCTTCTCCATCCATCTTTCTCACTGGAAAGAGAGAAGATTTTGGAAACTTTCAGGGGTTAAAAAAATTAACATAATATTTCTACTTACCAAGATCCTAGTGGCTTTCTTCTATAATTGATAGGGGAAGGGACATGAAGCACCAAATATGGTATTGGCATTAACTCTAGTATAGAAAGTATGACACTAGGTTATGGAAAACTTAAGAAACACCTTGTGGCCACTATTCCCTCAAAAACCACAGCAAGAAAAAAACAAAACAAAACAAAACAAAATCCTGATTTTTCTTATAAGACTTTCTTCTAATGTGCTCTTTCAGTCTCCTTTTTAAAATGCCTAGCAATAACAGAATAAGTTTCATTTTATCCTCGAACCCTAATATAATTTTGAAAAATTACTGCAACTGAGAAGTCTGAGTAGAATTAAAATGCTTGTGGATGTAAATATTTTTAATGGTTCAGAATCATCTCATTTATCTAGTCAAAATTGCTTTGGTATTTCGTATTGTTGGAAAAAATAATATAGGAACAACATTACCCCTAGCAGAGCAGTGAGATGGTAACGAAATCCAGCGGTGAAAGTGGCGATTCCGACCAACTGATTCCTGCACTGCTATCTGCCTGCTTCCTGCCTTTGACACAGCAAGTTATTTAATGTGGTGAGAAAGAAAGTGTTGAAGCTGTATCATTATTTACTAGAAATCACATGTCAGGAGTTCAGTTTTAAAAAAACAATAATCCAGGAAGTTCAGGCTAAGCAAAACTTGGGTCAACAGGTCGCTTACGTAAATACGTGGGTTAGATTTTACTGGGAAACTCCAGCCTCGAATAGGTGACAGCAATCAGATCTGCAGCCCTTCTTTCCTTCAAAGCAAAACCTCCAAGTAGGAGGAAGGAGTCAAAAGCAGTCACAACCCAAGCTAGCACAAATAAGCAAACGGCCTGCAGTCACCTATCTGGTGTGACTTCAGAGGCACGCACACACGCACACACGCACAAAATATTCTCTCCACTCCCTTCCACCTAAAAAACCTTTGAGAGTTTTTTTGAAACTTGCCTTGTTTTTGCCAAAGTACAATTATGTACAGTGTGAACTGAATTTACTTGAACATTTTGTGAAAGGAGAAAGGCTGAGGCACAACTTAAGAAAGATATAGGGGTGAATCATTATTCTTTTCAGCCACATATTTTCAAATATATTGTTTATGGGATCATTTTCAGAAGATTATATGCAATATGAAGTGTCACCAGGACGCTTCCTATCTTACAAACCTCATCATCTTTCTGTAGCCCTCACATGTGCACTGACCATCACAGCCTTCCTTCGAGACCTTGACTTGAAACGCGTGCCCATCTCGGAGTCTTGGAACTTGCTGCATCTCCCACTTGGATGCTCTCCTGGCCATATAAGAAGGTTCTGGTCTCCTGTTGCTCCTCAGCCCAGTAGTTCCCTCCACAGTGAGGTCTTCCCAAACTATCCCACCTGCCAATTCACACCACGAATTCTGTGTCCCTCTTCTAATGCTAATTTATTTTCTTCTTTGGCACTTCTAACTTTCCTCCTTACATTTTTGGTCCATAAAATGCAAGTTATATTGATATATACACATTCACTCATGTTTATCGAGCATCTCACTTACGCCTGACACCATTCTAGGTACTTGTGATTTGGCAGTGAACAAAAAATGTTCCCCATCTTCACAGAGCTTACTTTCTAGTTATGGAATAGAGGGTTTTTCTGCAAGAAATGTACAAATGAAGAAATACATGTAAAAATGGAGAAATGATTTAGAGGAAAAGAAATAAGGCAGATTAAAGAGGATTAGGAATGTCAGGTTGTAGGGGTAAGAGTAGATTGCAACATTAGAGTCAGGATAAACCATAGAGAGAAGGTGAAGTTTCAGCAAAGAAGTGAAGGATGTAAGGGTGACAGATATGCAGGTATCTGATGGAAGAACATTCCAGCAAGGGGAATCACTAGCACAAAGACCTAAAGCAGAAGCAGGTGTGGCATATTCCAAAAACTCAAGAAGGTCACTATGATTGAATAAGTGAGGAGGAGAGTAGAGCAGAGAAGGCCCTGGAGTCAGTGAGGGCCAAGTTCACACAGAGCCTTTATTCTGAAGGAAGCTGGGAGCCACTGAAGGGTTTGGAGCAGAGGCATGAGATGATTTGACTGATACTTTAAGGCAGTAGTCTCCAACTATTTTGGCACCAGGAACCAGTTTCATAGAAGACCATTTTTCCATGTTGCAGGGATGGTTTCGGGATGATTCAGGCAACTGACATTTATTGTGCACTTTATTTCTATTATTATTATATTTTAATATATAATCAGATAATTATATACCATAAAGTAGAATCAGTGGGAGTCTTGAGCTTGTTTTCCTACAACTAGAAGATCCCATCTGGGTTGATGCGAGACAATGACAGATCATCAGGCATTAGATTCTTGTAAGAAGCACACAACCTAGATCTCTTGCAGGTGCATTTCACAATAGGGTTTGCACTCCTACAAGAATCAAATGCCGCCACTGATCTGACAGGAAGCAGAGCTCAGGCAGTAGTGCAAGCAATGCAGAGTGGCTGTAAATACAGATGAAGCATTGCTCACTTGCCCACCATTCACCTCCTGGTTCCTAACCAGCCACGGACTGCTATCATTTCATGGCCCAGGGATTGGGGACCTCTGCTTTAAGGGATAACTCTGCCTCTTAGTTGAAAACAGGTTATAGGCCGGGCGCGGTGGCTCAAGCCTGTAATCCCAGCAATTTGGGAGGCCGAGACGGGCGAATCACGAGGTCAGGAGATCGAGACCATCCTGGCTAACACGGTGAAACCCCGTCTCTACTAAAAAATACAAAAAACTAGCCGGGTGTGGTGGCGGGCGCCTGTAGTCCCAGCTACTCCGGAGGCTGAGGCAGGAGAATGGCGTGAACCCGGGAGGCGGAGCTTGCAGTGAGCTGAGATCCGGCCACTGCACTCCAGCCTGGGCGACAGAGCGAGACTCCATCTCAAAAAAAAAAAAAAAAAAAAAAAAAAAAAAAAAAAAAACAGGCTATAAAAAAGAAAGGGAAGAATGAGACCCTACAAACCAGAATACCACTACACATTGAGGCTTTGGGATACACTGTTTGTTGAATTAATTAATATATGAATGAATGAACTACAGAGGCTGTAGAATAAGAGACACAGAGATCCTCACAAGTATGAAGTAAAAGTGATATGTCTTCTCATCTTTATGAATCAGATACAGTATATTTACATCACACTCTATAATTTTGTGTGTGGTTCTATGCCTATATACATATATGTAAATATTTGCTGTGGGTTCTCCGTGAAACACTTTTAATTTGTTTTATGCTACATGTATAAATACCCACATAGTGTCATGTTCATTAATGCCAAGCTGTTACTATATTAGGCTACTTCCATTTCCTGAAAAATAGCACATTCTAATACTGCTTAGTTGAGGTGAATTTTTTAAATTCTGAACTTTATGAAATAAGTCTCATCTTGCAAAAATAAATGTCATGGTTTCAATTCCCATTTAGTTACACTAGTTTGAACAGAAAAAAGTTCCCACAGCCACAGATTCTTTTTCAACCCGACAAACTTATTTCTGAAGACTTTGGGCACAAGAAAGGGCCCAGGGAGTGAATTTGGAAAGCCCTATACAAACCCATCTGGGATAAAAAGAAAGCACAGATGGCCTATTGGCAGTAGATTCATCTATGAAAGGCAGCAGACATTTAAATGTATTATTTTTAAACATGCCAATATAGTTTCAGGATTATCAATTTCAAGGCTGAGTAATTGTAAGGTTTGCAGAAATTATCTTGTTCATCTAGTTAGTCACAAATATTTATCAAGCATGTACTATCTCTCCGCACTGGCAATAGAGAGTTGAGTGGGACAGGGTCTGTGCCTGCGCAGTTTATTGAATGCATTCTCAGTTTTGATAATGTCACCCTTGGGGAGAGAAAATTCGTCCCTGGGTGAGACACAAAAAGGCTTATTCTTTTAGATGTATAAAACACAGATAAATATGTAGTATATAAACAGACACACAATATATCTGTGGTAATAAAATTTCACAAGGAGGGGTGATTAGAAAAAAATATTTCAGGAAAAAGACTCCCTGAAAAACCATTACAGCAACAAGGGAAGGAAACAAGCAAGTGGTTGTCATGAAATATGGTAACTACAGTGATAAGGAGAGTACAAAACGCTGTAGGTCCATATACCAGGAACACTTAACCTGCTACAAAGGAGGAGTGAGGGAAGGCTTCCTTGGAGAGGTTGCACTTAAGCACCAATGTGAAAGAGGTTCAGTAAGAATTATTCAGGCACATAGGTAAGGAATGGTGTATTAGAAGCAAAGCAGAGAAGAAGCTGATGCAAAAGTACTGGACAATCGTAAACACAGACTTTTACTGAGGAAAATCTACACAAACCCCTAAATTATCTATGTTGGCTAATTTGGCTTGACTAATTTGGCTATTTTTATAAAGTCAGGCAACAGAGAAAACACTGATAAGTGAAAGCTGAATTCCTGTCACATTTTGGGACTTCATGTCTGTCCTCTCTGACATAAGGGCCCTTCTTTCCATGGTCTGCCGTCATCTCAGTAAGGCCCTTACCCCCTCTCGCCAGAGAATTCCAACCACCCCTGGCTTGTCTCCTTTTCATCCTCTCATGGAAGCACAGCAACATGGTGCTCCCTGGAAGTAATGTGCCGGCTGAGCTGCCTGGAGAGCAGCCCTTATGTACCCCTCTCCACTCCAGATCTTCATGTTGATCCACATCGATGCCTTAGTGTGCCAGTTAAGAGTTTGTAGAATCAAGCTCTAAACTATGGAACAGAGAGAATTTGAGTATTCCTTCAAGTCAATAGTTCTTAAACTTTTAGAATCTGGAGAGAAAACTATAGACCTCCCCTTATTCATCAAGTCATAGATATTTAGGGTGCCTGCTATGTGCCAGGCACTTTTCTAATCACAGAAGAAGGAACCTGGATAGAATAGACAGGATCCTTCATTCACAGAGTTTGCTTTTTAAAGAAGCAAAGAAAAATAGAAAATATATGAACAAATAAATCTAAAAAAATCAATGATGGGTGTTAGGAAGTAAATCGAGAAAGGGTGACAAGTTAAAAAAGCGACTTCAGATTGGGAGATAAGGGAATAAGAATAACAAGTGACATCTGAGCTGAGGCCTGAATGATAAAGAAGCAGTTATGGGACTATCTCAGGGAAAAGTGCCGCATGCATAGGTAACGGCCATATGGTGCAAAGTCTTACAGTGGAAATGAAAACGCACAGAAGCAAAACTGATAGTAGATGTACACCAGTTTGGCTATACTGTCATGAAAGTATCATTTTCAGTATCAATGGCTTAATCAATTCCTCTACTTATGCGTACTTACCAGGGACCCCGGGATCTCCTCAAAAACAGCAAGTAAAGTTAATGTCACCAGGAACCTACTGAGGGCTGCTTTCAAGTTCACTGGTTGGTATTCAGGTCATATCATTTGTTAAATATTTCTAATATTATCTCTATAGTAAAGCATAGCACAGACATCATACATCAAATGTGAACCTAGATGCCCTAAAATCCATCTTGTATCTTTGACTAGTAATCCTAGCTTTATGTGCTAACAAAGTGACAGCATCATAGCCATTCAACACACAGGAAGCAGATTTCTTGGGTCTGAATTTTAGCTCTGCCATTTACTTAGCCATGAGAACCTGGGCAAGTTGCCTAAAATGTCTGTGCGTCAGTTTCCCACAAAGTAAGAACAATTATGTATCGTAGGACTTTTGTGAGGGTTTAGTGATACAATGCATGTAAAGTATTTGAAAGGCCTTTGGCATATTAGACATTATTACAATGGTTATTACACAGCTTGTGAATTCCTGCTAAGCTATGCTTACCACCCCAGTCAAATGCACTGTATTTTCTCCCCCTAACTTGCCTTTTTTCTTCATTTCCAGTGGCTGAATTTCCACCAACTTACAAAGTTCAGATAAAATGCCACAAATACCACAAACTTCTACTGGTTACAGATTGTGGAAAAGCCATTTCCCTTCTCTGAACAACTATTAATACCATCTAGTACCAACTGTTAGTACCACTGCTTATATCATCTAAATATAACTTCAATCAGTTACTATCTTACAACGTAATTTTGTGTATATGTTTTGTGTACTTGTTCACTGGATTATAAATTCATTTACAGAAGCACTATTCCATAGAAATATAATTTGAGATACATATATAATTTAAAATATTCTATTAATAGTAACTAAAATGTTTAAAAAAATAAAAGAGGAAGTTAATTTTTATATTTTTATATAACCTAGTATAACCAAAATATAAATTTATCATGCAGTCAATATAAACAAATTATTAATGAGATCATATATATATTACTGAGTCTTTGAAATGCGGTTATCTTAAACTCACTGCCCATCTCAGTTTAGACTAGCCATATTTCAAGTGCTCCATAGCCACATATGGGCAGTAGTGACCATTCAGAACAACACAGCTTTAGGGCATGTATTATCCTTTACAGCTCTGTATTTATCACAAAGCCTAGCGCAGCACATCCCCTATTTCAGAAGTTCAATATTAATATTTGCTAAATTACTTTAATGATTTATTTTAAATCAGAACAAAATCTAACCACATGGTAAACACATTTCTGCTAGTCATACACACAAAAAATATAAACATGGGAAAGTGATTTTAGCTTTCTTTAAAGAATAAGAAGTTTGTTTTTACCTCAAGATTAATGAAGTAAATTTTTCAGTTATATTTCTTATTAAAAATGTAGTTTAGATTCAACAAGTCCTGTTTCACTGAAAGAAATTGTAATATACAGCAATAAAATGTATTTATTTGTGTGTTAGACATATTCAAAGAAATAATTTAATCCTACTTTCTGACATGAGTAAGAATTTTAGGCAAGTATAACTCATGAAACAAACACGCAGAATATGGTAAGTTTCAATGTAAATATTTTGAGGTCATTTTGCTCTTCACCATGACTTTTCCTTAAAATGATGTGCTCTGAAATGCATTTTTTTCATAAATGATTTTCCAGTGACTCAGAGGCAGTTACAGAAAATGAATGACATTATTTTCATAGTTAGCAACAACATACTGTGAGGACCAGACCAATCTGAAGCATTCTTGTTAGAAAGGCTGATACGAATAAAAGGAGAAATCCTAACACGTTTTCTGATACTCTAAAATTGGACCTACCTACTCCTTCTTTATTAACTCTATTCTTACCTTTTCTTTTAACTGTGTGTGTCTCTCTGCCTGCAAAACTGATTGTTACAGAATTTTAAATAAGTAACAAAATGTAATAATTAGAAAAGTAAAATAACTCACCTTTGGCAATTTCAATGGTAATTTGCAAATTGGCAACTGAGAATGGTTTTCGTTAATTACGAGAGATTGATTCAAGTTGGGGACTATCTTTCCTTTAGGTACTTTATAAACGACAATGGTGCCTTTATAATGAGGGCAGCTATAGTTTCCAAATTCGTCCACTTCTTTGATTTGGAGTTCCAGCCTAGGTTTTCTTTGCAAGTGAAAAATAAGTGTGTAGTCTTTTCCATAATCTTTCCCATTACCTAAATAGAAGTAAAATGCATTTATTACCATTAAGATATCTCACTTTGGGAGGCCGAGGTGGGTGGATCACGAGGTCAGGAGATCAAGACCATCCTGGCTAACATGGTGAAACCCCGTCTCCATTAAAAATACAAAAAAATTAGCCGGGCGTGGTGGCAGGCGCCTGTAGTCCCAGCTACTGGGGAGACTGAGGCAGGAGAAGGGCGTGAACCCGGGAGGCGGAGCTTGCAGTGCGCAGAGATCGCACCACTGTACTTCAGCCCAGGCTCCAGAAGGAGACTCCGTCTCAAAAAAAATAAATCAATTAATTTAAAAACAACAACAACAACAAAAAGATGTATCACTTTGTGTTACTTAATTTTTAAAAATCCAAATAATTATTTTACTTTAAAAATATGACTAAAACTTTTGTGTATCATTATCTTTTGTCAAAACATAACTGACAAAGGAACAATAGGCAGAGACCATGTGGATTGCTCCAAGGATTTCTCATCGGTTGTTGGGCCAGGTGCTCTCTGGCTGCTTCTAAACCAAATAATCTTTAGCTTTTGTTTCTCTATTTCATTTTGATATAACCAGAAACTACTAGAAATATTCAGCTTTTGCAACATTTAGAAAATTATTTTCACCCGTTGAGAATTATCTTTCTCCTTTCCCCTAACTATTCATATTGCGACCTCACAATAGACGTTCCAGAACTGCACTCTCCTATAACATGTGGCAATTTAAGTTTAAATGAAAATTAATGAACAGTAAATATAATTAAATTTAACTCCTCAGTCTACCTACATTTAAAAGTCTCAGTGACAGCATAAGCATAAAGGCTACCATAATGAATAGCACAGATGTAAAACATTTCCACAATTGTGAAAATGGACAGTGTTGATCTAGAACTTTCAGGTGTGATAGTTATTGAATTTGTGTTACTGAAATTTCTATGAAAACCTGACGGATTCTCCTAAAATGATAATATACAAATGTTTTATCAACTCCTTACTGAAAATTCTAAAGTTTTTGTGAACATAACATTTCACTCATTGGGGTTTTACCATGACAATCAGAATATTTTACCTTGCTATTTCAACAGCAGAATAAACACTACCATGTTTCCTAAGGCAATATATGTCTGCATCAAAATTTGTAAAACTTGTAGGAAGCTATAACGTAGCATTTAAGATAATATGCCTTGGATGTATCGATCTAGGTTCAAGTCCAGCCTCTCTGATTTGTGTATTCTGTAATATTTATCTGTTAATATTTGTCCATTGTTTTTCAGATCTCTGAGCTTTTTAGAGACTTCCCTTAGCTTCCTTACCCTTCCTTAGCTTCCCTTAGCTTCCCTTAGCTTCCTTACCCTTAAAACAGGAGAAATAAAGCTTAACTCCTAGGATTGTTTAGGAAATGAAATGAGAAAATATGGATAAAATAATTATCATCGGACCTGGCACACAGTAAGTGCTCAATAAATGACAGCAATGATACCAAATGATAAAAGGCAGGATTCTTGCACTATTTTGAATTTGCACACACACACAAAAAAAAACAAAACCAAAATCAAAACCAAAAACAAAAAAAACTCAGTTTTTTTAAAGAAATGTCAAGATGAAGCTTTTTTTTTTCTTTTTTTGAGACTGAGCCTCACTCTGTCACCCGGGCTGGAATGACACAGCTCCACAGTGGCACAATCTCAGCTCACTAAACCCTCCACCTCCCAAGTTCAAGTTATCCTCCCACCTCAGCCTCCCAAGCAGCTGGGACTATAGATGTGTGCCACCGTGCCTGGCTATTTTTTTTTTTTTTTTTTCATAGAGACAGGGTTTCACCATGATGCCCAGGCTGGTCTCGAACTCTCCTGAAGGCAAGCAATCCACCCTCCTCAGCCTCCCAAAGTGCTGGGATTACAGGCATGAACCACCACATCTGGCCAAGATTTAGCTTTCATGTCTACATGGAAACTTCCTTTGTCTACTGTAAGTCAACATACAGTTGACTGCCCAGAGTTTTCTCTCACGGAAAACGTTCCGTTTTGCCCAGGGAACAAAGACTTCCGTGAGAGATGTAGATGATACCAGGACCCTTCCCCCGGTCCTGACTGCTTGAGGTCATTTTGGTGATTTTTCTAAAGCTCAGTTAAATCTAGAAATAGAATAACTCCAGATTACAGAAGGTGTAGAAGTAGATCCCTTTGCAAAACTTTATATTTGAGAGGCAACCTGGCTACTTAGAGGAAACAAAAAACAAAAAACAAAAAAACAGATTCCTAGGAGACGAATGACTAGCCAGGGTTTGTCTTCTTAAGAGAGTCTCACTTTGGTTAAAAAATAAATAAATAAATAAATAAATAAATAAATAAAGTGGATTATTTGGGGTAATTTAAATGTTATCTAAATAGTAAATTAGGTAAATTGGAGTTTCCAGCTCACTGGAGTGACACCTGGCTAACTTCTGCTTCTATACTACTAGAGTGCTATCAAGAAAAATTTTACTACTTTGGTCCCTGTGGAATACAAATTAGTAAATTTCCCCTTCTACCCCTTGAAAGACATTATACTCTCTGTTGGGTGCACAATTATTCATAAGAAATGATTTATACAGAGGATATAAGGATTGAGGGTGAGGCATAGCCACTCTGGTTCAACTGAGACCTAAAACATTTACCAATTTTTAAAACTAAAGATCTCTAGGGAAACTCTCTAAAGATCACATTTATATATGAAGTAGGGATGAAATTATTGAGGATTTACTAATAGTAAATAGCAAAATCTTCATGTTGTAAACAGAAACCATTCTGTAATTTTTTAAAGTTGGAGTTTCATCGTTGTTAAGGCATAATATTATATTTTAAAGACGTCTGGTCCCTGAACAAAAAAATAGAAGTTGCATGAAGAAATTGCAGTACTCTGTTTTTTTCTCCCTCACTGGCATATTTAAAGGAGAAATAAAAGAAACACTCATTCATTCCATACCCAAAGTGTAAAATCAAGCACTAGTTGACCTTCTGAGAATCTTTTTCTTCTTCTCAATATCTTACGTATATAGTCCCCTAGAAGTGTCTTGAGATAGTAGCTATTTAGTAAATACCTGTCATGTAAAAAGTTCGAGAATTTACTTATATTTTGTGGATTATCTGCTGTCCCTTATAGTAATATATTTTCTTCTCTATAATGGGCATTAAATATTTTTCATTGATGCCATAGAAAATACAAATGTAAGAATAAATGTTTTTGCTCAGAAAAGTCAGATAAAAAAATTGAAAGGGCTAGCAGTCCAGGAAACCAGAAAAACCCTATGAGAACCACTGGCTCAGTGTATTTCTATATTCTAACCCATTCTCCACCAGCTCTACCTCTAAGCCATGCCATCTTTTGCCTGGTTTACTGCAATTAAACAGTAGTCTCCCTGCTTCTCCTCTTGCTCTAAAGCCTATTCTCAATGCAGTTATAATCTAACTCAGATCACTTCTCTGTTGAAAAGCCTTCATGTTTCCCCAAGTCACTCAGCAGAAAAGGCCATCTTTCCAATGCCTACAAGGCATGATCAGTTCTCACCTCATCTCCCACAACCTGTGCTCACTCCCTCTGATCCAGCCATCTCAAGCTCCCACTGTTCCCCACACACACAAGGCAGATCTCCACCGAGTTCACTGGCACTGGCAATCCCTCTGCCTGGGATAAACTCCCCTGAGATAGGATTATGGCTTGCTTCGTCACCCTCTTAGAAACTTCTTTTTTTTAAATGTCACCTTCCCAGAATGGTCTTCCCTAAGATAAAACTGCAAGCCTGCTACATCCCTTAAGATCCCCCTATCCTTTCCCTTCTTTATTCTTCTATAATTCACTTTTCAGCCCAAATTAAGCTATGCATTTTATTTACTTATTTGCTTATTCTCTGTCTTTCTTCATTAGACTTTAATATACATAAGGTCAACAAATTTTTGTTTAGCAAATTAAAGAATGGTTATTATATAGGTGTACAGATACATGTAGAGATACATCCCATAGAATATCTAGGAAAATCACTGCCCTAGGCCAAAGGGCATTCAGGGCAATTTTAAAAGACAGACCTCACAGGGCATTACTAGATGTTATGGGTGATGCTATGTTGCCATTATATAAAATCATATTAAAATACTTTCTGGCACTTTCTGGATTTTGTGTGCAGTGGGGGCTTGGTTATCTTGCAATAATCCAAGTGCTAAACTGACAACTCTCACCTAGAGAATGAAAGCTTGCTGTAACTTGTGTCCAGAAGAATGCCAAAAACCATTATAAAAACCAAAGGACACACCTATCCATCTTCCTTCCTATTAGAGATAGAAATATAGTCCATGTCGTGTGACCTTCACTGAAAAGCCATTCATATTCTCTATAAGTGAATAGAGAGATTTTGGCATTTTCAAAGGGCAGTAATCTAAATTTATTAATTAAAGTTTTAAATACTTTTAATTGCACTTAATATTATAATGTTTTTTTCTAAACTTTAGTCTTCATTTCTTTCAACAAATACTGAGTTTCTTCTAACTGTCAGACTCTTTCCTAGGTGTGGGGACTGAATGCTGACCACCAACAGGACAGTGCCTCCACGGATGGGACTGTGGTAGGAGAAACTGGAATTGATCAAACAATTAAACGAATGAATAGAAAATTGCATGTGACAAAGGCCACAAAAGAAAAAAGGAGGATCTACAAAAGTATAATAGAACTATTAAAAAATAAAATAAGTTCTGACATAATCAGGAAGGACAGAGAAAGCTTCTCAGAACATGATCTTTAAGGTGAGACCTGAAGATACAGTAGGAGAGAACTGGGGGTGAGGGTGGGGGTGGGGAGGGCGAGGAGAATCCTCCAGGCAGAGAATCTCTAGCTTTATCTCTTTGAGATTCACAGAGACTATTCTAGGCCCTGATAAAAGGATGGATCAATTCTTTTACCAGGATGAGGTATCAATTGTTTACTGAGGATCTTGTCCCTCTTAGGCAGAGAAAAACCCAGTGAGGCTCCAGATCTGAGCCTGTCTCCCTAGGAAAAGCAAACCTAGGATTTGGGTATCCTGCCTGACTCATTTTCCTTGAATGAAGACGAACTCTTCCCCATCCCTTATACGGAGGAATTGCTCAGGTGCCGGCTGCCTTGGATGCTCTTGGTTTAGCAGGTGCTCCCCGGTCTCCACAGCAGGCAGTGGGATATTCAGTACCACTGCTTGTGAGTAGAACAGTAATGCGCTCCTGTTTAGGGTGGTTGGTAAACACAGCTGCTGTCCACAGTATTACAGGAAAATCATTTGCATCATTAGTTTGGGTGGGACACTTCTGGTTAGTACTATATCTCATTAGAGAGATTTCTCCAGGGTGGACGCTGTGGTTTCTGCTCCGGAAGCCAAGTAGGA
This sequence comes from Macaca nemestrina, assembly GCF_043159975.1. NCBI lineage: Eukaryota > Metazoa > Chordata > Mammalia > Primates > Cercopithecidae > Macaca > Macaca nemestrina. The sequence continues at coordinate 161,155,488 of NC_092127.1, forward strand.
AGGGGCCTCTTCCACCCTTCCTTCCTCTCTCTCCTCTCTCTTCCCTGCCCCCTTCTCTGCCATCTTTGTCACTTGCTCACTAAGTCCTGTCAGCTGGTTCAGATGCTGAAATCCTGTATGTGAGAGTAGAATAGACACTTAAAATTCGGACATTTTAGGTCTCGCTTATTCCTGAGATATCAAAAAAGGGGGGAGAGCAGCATCAGCTTCAAGCCTTGTCCCTTCTTTGAAGCAAAAAAGAACCAATGAGGTTGGAGCTATTTCTTGAATCAGAGAGAAAATAGGCATAATGAAATAAATGGGATCCATATTAATTTATAAACAAACAGAGCACATCCCCTCAAGTCAATGTAGAAAGCCTCCAGAGCCAGAAATCTTCATAAAATCTGTCCTGAATTTTCCCTCTCACCTCATTTTTATACACACACCTGTTAGACTCTATTTCACCGCAGGGCAAGCAGTTAGAAAGAGGAAGGTGTTGACTTAATGAAAAAGAAATTGTTGTGATGGCAACTCTTTCAAAGAACGTTTGCTTTCTATTCCCACAAAGCTGTTTTCTCTTCATGTTCTTTTTCTTCCTTTTCTCTTTCTCTTCATCTCTTTCCTTTGGCCGCTTTAGTCTCATCTATTCATTCACTTCTCTAATCTCTCCTGCCACCTCTCATATTCATCCTGCTTGCTTTCCTCATCACTGTTATATAATCATTCATTCACTACACACTTATCAAAAGTACTTGCATGTTCATTGCAGCACTATTTACAATAGCAAAGCCATAGAATCAAGCTAGGTGCCCATCAACAGTGGACTGGATCAAGAAAATGTGGTATATATACACCATGGAATAGCATGCAGCCACAAAAAAGAACAAAATTATGTCCTTTGCAACAAAATGGATGCAACTAGAAGCCATCATCCTAAGCAAATTAATGCAGAAACATAAAACCTAATACTACATGTTCTTATAAGTGGGAGCTAAACTTAGATGCACATGGACATGAAGATGGCAACAATAGACACTGGAGACTACAAGGGCTGAAAAACTCATTGTTGAAATCACTCTCTAGATATAAGTCTATCAAACATTGTACAGAAGAAAATGAAGGTGATAGTTTGTTTATCAGTCAATGATATTTCTTCAGTGTATTTGATTACGGTGTACAATAACTGGTAATACATTACTTGTATCAATGTTTAGTTGGATTGATATCAAAAATAAAGCATTTTGTAAAGAAAAAAAAAAAAGCTTTGGATATACCAGTTCCTATGTTAGGCTCGGAGGATGTATTAACAAGAAAGACATGGTCACTGCCCTCATGAAGTTTTCATTCTGGTGAAGGGTAAAGGACATAGCATAACTATATGAACAAAAAGTAAATAAGTTAATTAAATAATTTCAAATTGTGATAAGATTTAGAGTGAAAACAAAAATAGCACTAGAGAAATACGGTAAAAGAAGTAAGCAAGGTACATACGTCATTTAGATGATCTCAGCTCACTGCAACCTGCAACCTCTGCCTCCCAGTTTCAAGTGATTCTCCTGCCTCAGCCTCCCAGTAGCTGGAATTACAGGCACTGGCCACCACACCAGACTAATTTTTTTTTAACTGAGTAGAGACGAAGTTTCACTATGTTGACCAGGCCAGTCTTGAACACCTGACCTCAAGTGATTTGCCTGCCTCAGCCTCCCAAAGTTCTGGAATTACAGGGGTGAGCCATGCACCCAACCTAGATCAATTATTCTTAATTTCTTTTTTGTCATAGACTCCTTTAGAGTTTGGTGAAAACTGCCCATTGATTCTCAGAGTAGTCTTTGAAAAATATAAAATAAAATACATGGAATTAAAAATATGGCAATTATACTGAAATATAGATCTATTCACATATCTTTTGGGAGTCCACTGATGCCCAGGTTAGATTCTTTGTAAAACATCTTAAAGAGTTTGGATATTATTTTATAAAACATCTTAAAGAGTTTGGATATTATTTTAGATAGAATAGGAGGTAAAAATAAGGTTGTAATCACTGGTATAATATAGTATGATTTATGTTTTTAAATGATCACTCTTATTACCACATGGTAATTGATTTCATACGGCCAATAATGGAAGCACTTAGAAGGCAACTTTACTGTCGTAGGAAAGATATGATCCTAGTTTGGATTCAGATAGTAACTGTGGAAAAGGCTGTTTCTAAAAAGTATCACTTAGAATCTTCCTGTAAAGGAACATGCATTGCCTAAGTAGAAAATAAAGAAATGGGAATGGAAGAAGTATAATACATAAGTCTTTTTCTCTTCCTACTTCCTAAAGTCTCTCGTCAATCCTCTGAAGGTTTCCTTAGTAACACAAGTTTAGCAAACTCTTTTGAAGAGCTTGTGGCTTATAGCCCATAAAATATATAAAAAGATTTCTTTATACGTACTTGAAGCAAATATGTTTCCAGTAAATCTTAAAAGAAGTTGTTCTCCTTCTCGAACTTGGAAATGACGAGATGGCTCTGGAGGTCCCCCAAACCCTTCCAAGCGCAGGTTCTTAAGTGCCTGGCTTAAATCTTTGGGAGGCACCACTAAAACAGCTATTCTATGTGGATTGTCCTTCTGGTGAGACAGCACTATGCAGGCAGTGGTGCTGAGCATGGCTTCCTCTAAAGATTTCACAAAAGTAACCAAATGACTATTGTCCATGGTGGAAGAGAGGTGAAGTACAATAAACCTGCATGGAAGAAAGAGGTGAGACCCGAGGGAAAAACGCAGCATCAAGAACATCACTGATACCTAATAACACCCAAGCAAAGAGCCATTATCAAACAGACGTCTTTTAAAATCAAGTATTCTCAAGGCCAACAAGTTAGATTCATTAATGATTGTAAAGAAACTCTTGGCCATCAAGAAACCGGCTCAGGCTGGGCACCGTGGCTCACGTCACTTGGGAGGCATCCCAGCACTTTGGGAGGCCATGGAGGGTGGATCTTTTGAGCCTAGAAGTTCAACACCAGCCTGAACAACATGGCAAAACTCAATCTCTGTAAAAAAAAGAGAAAGAGATAAAAAAGAAACCAGCTCAAATCAAACTAAATTCTAAAACATGTTCTTAAACGAAGAAGTCATACAGTCTCAGCTCAGCTCTAAACATGGCAGCATATTTTAAGTTATATTTTAATTAGAATTACAAAAGAGCATATTTAAAATATAGAAGAGAGAGATGAACACAATAATTTATTGACTCTCCATAAGATGCAGAATATATACCATAATTAAATGGGGATTGAAATATGCATCTCTGTGTAGGTGGGAAGGATCGTTAGGATGGACCTTGGTAGGGACTGCATTATGTATCACCGTCTCTGCACACATACACCTTCACGTGTTGAAGTAGTATCCCCTGGTACCTCAGAATGGGACCTTATTTGGAGATAGGGACTTTACAGAGCTAATCAGGTTAAGGTGAAGTCATTAGGGTCTTCTCTAATCCAGTATGACTGGTGTCATAAAAGAGAGAAATTTCAACACATAGAAATGCATAGAGAGAAAACACCCTGAGACCATGAAGACGGCCATCTACAAGCCAAGAAGAGAGGCCTGGGCAGCTCCTTCCCTCACAGCCCTTGGAAAGAACAAACCCTGCTAGCACCTTGATTTTGTACTTCTGGCCTCCAGAACTGTGAAACAATAAGTTTCTGTTGTTTAAGCCACCCGTGTGTGGTACATTGTTACGGCAGCCTTAACAAACTAATACAGACCTCTTTCCCTGGACTGGGATACCCGTTCTCAAATTCTTCTCCAGTGATTTGGCCTAAAAGAGGCCCTCACCCAGAGTAGCCCTACATCCACAGACAAGGACTAACCAATGTGGGGATGCAAAGCCAGCCACCTTGGTACTGCAGAGCTCCCCAGAGGGTGTCAGGCTACAGAAATACTTCATCTGAAACCATCGTTTTTTCCATCTTCCTCCTTTGCCCTACAGGATTTACCCAAGAGCTCTCTTTCAATGAATCACTTGCTTTTCATCTCAGACTCTATTCCTAGGAAACTGGATTCAAGAAAATCATAAATGTAAAACCTCCCATTATGAAATAAAAACTATCTTTAGATACTTTAGATACATGATCACCCGTCTCTATGAGTGGCTATCCTTCATGAACCTTAAATCTGTCTAAAACTCTTCTCATAATGGGCTGTGTAGAAAACATGGAAATGAGAAAGCAAAATGAGGGCACTGAAGTAACAAATTCCGCTTATCTATACATAGTTATAAGATATGCATAATATGAACAGTTAATTACTATCTCCATGGAATTTCAGAAATGAAGGTGCTATTTTAAAACTATTTTGGAGTTAGCAGAAACCTGTAGTTATGAGTGCTTTCCAAAAGCACTTGTTTAACTATCATAAATGAAATTACAGATAGCATATCCGTGTCAATTCTGGTTTGCATTTTAAGTATCCTTTAAAGAACGGTTAATATTTCTATTTGAAGGATTAAAATGTAATCTTACTATTCCATTTCTATAAACTCCATTTATGACCATCAGAAAAGAGTATCATCAACTTTGATTGTTTGTTATTGTATTACCTCTGCAAATGTTCATTCAATTCAACTGATATCAAGCCGCTCTGTATGGTTTTCACAACATCATCATCAAGCTCACACCAACCACTGTCTTGGCTTCTGAATCCCAGTAATTTCAAACATTCACTGGCATTTTTCCTAGGTTTTCTTATGGAGGCACCTTTTGTCCTATATGATGGTAACAGAAGAGATATTGGTACAATTTACACGGTATAAATATTATTTAATGCATTCATTCTTTCATTGTGAATGATCTAATAACAATTCATTAAGTACATACTATGTGCCAGTAATTATGCTTTGCACCAAAAATACAGAGATCAAACTATATAACCCTTGTCCTACAGAAGCACGTAGTAACACAGTATTATCTGATTACAGCACAAAGTGACCTGTGTGATAATTAAAGAAACGTACACGGTGGTTTAGGAGCAGAAGCAAGAGGCTCGGGAAGCCTGCAAAGTTAAAATGCTAATATTTGAGATGAGCTTTGGAGAATGACAAGCTTTTTAAAACTGGCAAAATAGATTTAAGAGAGTACCCAAAAACATTAATAAACTCACTGATGTAAACCCAGATACTCTAGAATAGCAAACAGTGGTTGTAAAGCAAAAAAGGTAAGCGCACAAACCCAGGAGCAAAACTGCCCAGTTTCAAAGCCTGGGTGGCTCTGCCTCTTATGAACTGTATGACTATGAGCAAATTATTTCATTTCTCTGAATCTGTTTTCTTATCTATCATATGAAAATAATAATTGTACTGATATGGTTTGGCTGTGCCCCTATCCAAATCTCGTTTTGAATTGTAGCTTCCATAATTCCCAAATGTTGTGGGAGGGACCTGGTAGGAGACAATTGGATCATGGGGGCAGTTTCCCCCCATACTGTTCTTGTGGTAGTGAGTAAGTCTCATGAGATCTAATGGTTTTATAAGGGGTCTCTCCTTTTGCTTGGCTCTCATTCTCTCTCGCCTTCTGCCACGTAAGACGTGTCTTTCACCTTCCACCATGATTGTGAGGCCTCCCCAGCCACATGGAACTGTGTCCACTAAACCTCTTTTTCTTTATAAATTATCAAGTCTTGGGTGTATTTTTATCAGTGGCATGAAAATGGACTAATACAAGTACCAACATCATGGGATTAAATGAATTAATATTTGTAAAGCACTTATAATTGTAGTAAGCGTAAGTAGTATTAATATTCTAACTCTACTTTCTACTGTAGGCACAGCCAATTTACTTTCTTGTACAATTTTCCTTTTGTGTAGCCTGCCCCACCCAAAGGCCCTAAAGAAATTGGCTGTATGTGCCATGTGATATTTTTCCCCAACCACAGCTCATGTGACTAACAGTATACCAATTTCCAACGGCCAGCCAATTTGATTATCTTTCTTTGGAATTTGACTAAGTGGTCCAGGGACTGTAACTTATCACAGTCCTATTTCTGTGGTACCTTGGTCAATGAAAATTAATAAGCAGAAAGATTATTCAGAAAGGAAAAATAGATGCTAAGAGAGAAAAGGAGAAAAATCAAGAGGAGAGGATCCATATAGTCCTAGAGATCCATATAGTCCTAGAGATAGAGAAAGCAGAGGTTCACTATTGTAGCCTCAAAATAAAATATTTTATTGAATTTGTTTAAGTGAACATCTGTTCCCTACAATTGAAGGAAGAAAAGTCCCTAATACTGAACATCTTTGGGGAAAAATACCTAGTCTAATGATGCTACCTACACTCCACAAAGAGACAGAGCCATGGTATATGAATGGAGACCAGAATGTGAATTTCATATATTCATTTGTGAAGTGAACTAGAGTTAAAGGCTTAAAAACCAACTTACTTTCACAGGTTGACGTGTCCTATGACCCATGGATTCAGATTAGAAACTGAACTTGATTTAAAATGTCTACTCTGAAAACTTCTTACTCTGTATTGGTTACTTCAGGGGATCTGCTAGATTAAAATTAGGAGCTTAGGGGAAAAATAACATTTACTTTTATGCTACTGGGTTATAACCACAGATATGGTGAATTCTGTAACCCTTGGAAGTTAATAATTTATTTACACAGGAAGTTACACTCTCACTGAATCCAGAATGTTGGTCATTTACTAGAAATTGACTTGAATGTAATTTTTTTTCTGATAGCATTCATTCACTTTTTTTTCTGTCGAAAACCTAAATTATCTGTGGAGACCGGCAGGTCCCAAGGGTGGTGGGGCTGTCCCTAATCCTAGGACCATTGGGTATATAACCTAAGGCAAATAGTGTATTTGTCATTCATTAATGCTCCTCACCAGAATATCCAATTTCGCCCTGATCTGAATATATGACAGGGTTACACTTCCTGGACTCTGTGGTTGAATGGGGCCAAGTGACTAGTTCCAGTAAATGATGTGAATGAAAAAAAAAATATGTGTCACTTTGAGGCCAAGCACTTAATTGCTAATATGGGTCTAGCCAAAGATCTTTCTTCTGCCACTGTCATAGCAACCGAACAGTGGCTGTTCTGTCTAGAGTAAGTATGACCAAGAAGCAGCCTACGTTTGATGGCCACGACAGATGCAAAGATTGTCGTTTAAGCCCTTGGGATTTGAGAGTTTTGTTACCATGCCATAACCTAGGCTAATCTGCACTATATCTGTCTTCTGGTTCCAGTGATCCATTCAGTGATGAGTTTGTGATAGATCTAGAGTGAGAATCAGGCCCTGGGCTTTTATGCATATTCATAGGGAAAAAGCTTCCTCTTTTCCACTGAACTTGGACTTATAAAGATGTAGCTATGTTGCCAGAATGAGGAACAAGCATGTCAGAGAATGGAATTGGCACAGAGGAAAGCAGATAGAGATGAGGAAGAGAGATTAGGTTCTTCCTGGTTGAAGAAATATATATATAGATAGATACATCCTCAGATTTTTAATTTACATATATCAAAAATTCTTTTTTGCTTAAATACTTCGGATTTGCTTTTCTGTCACTTAAATCAAGAGTCCTTAATGATATAAAGATTAAACTTAAACTTTAATAGGCACAGTCCACATTCAAATTAAATAATCTGATGGTATACTTGTGTCTCGCAGCTGTTAACAGCTCTGCAACTAAACTATTTCCTTCATATATGTTATTAGCAAAGTTTGACAACTAGTATTGTCTGACAGTGAATAGCACTTCATCAAACTCCATAAAAGGCAACATGCTGACATAGTGATAGTTCCAAAAATAGTAAAAATTTATTTTTTAAATGTGTTTATTTTAAAATGACCAATTTTGCTTGGGATTCACGCAGACAGTACTAATCTCTCTGAGGTTACTGATTAAAATGTCATGCTACTTTTTCTGTGGAAAAACATAATATATGATACAGAACTTGACAAGCATTCAAACTATCAAAATTCTCATTCTATGTTATATTTTACTTTCGGGATATTTTCTTTGTGATATTCATCATGCATAGATATTTAAACGTGAATGTCACCAATGTTTTGAGGTTAACTTTTTCTCAGGAAACTATAATTATTCATTAAAGTATTAATTTTAAATGGTATGCTGTATTCAAAAAACTTAAAATATTTTCCCATTTTAAGTTATTCATGTTGATTATAAAATTCCTTTAAAATGGAAAAGTAAAGGGAAGAAGAAAGTCCACATAGCCACATTGTCTGAAGTCAAATATTACAATATATAGATACATTTCTGGTAGTTTTTATTTTTACATGGATTTTTTGACTTTAAAGTGGTGAAATATTTGACGTATTTTAAAACATGTCATATTTATGTTAATATTATGTCATAAATATTGCCATATTTATGTCAATATTTGACATATTGTATGACAAATTGTGTACCTTAACTTTACCATTTGTAATCAGTGTAATGGTTGTTGGATATCAATTCAAATGACCTGAGTGCCTACCACACAGCTGAGAGAAACGTTCTCTCTTGATATAACTGTACATTCTGACTGTAGGTCCATCTACTCTTGGAGCTTTACTCAGTTCAAGGTGTCACAGTTACAATTATTGTACAGAGGAAAAAACCCTACATAATCTAAGTAGTCCTCGGTCTTCATGTATCGTCCCATTCTCCTTTGCTTTGCTGATGTTGCTGCCTCACTGCTACTGAAAACAAAAGATCCTCCATGATCTGATGCAGTGCCCTCGTTTGGTGTATTTACCTACGTGTGCCACTACTCTGGCAATAGCTTTTAAGGTGAGGAAAAAGAAGAAAACTCTCTTTCCACTGTTATGCTATATGTGATTCAGTTATTCCACCCTGAGCTTGAGCTCCCAATGACACTGTACCTTAGTGGACCCATGCACCCTGGCCCCCAACATGCCCACACAGTAATTTTTTTAAAGAAATTTTCACAGTGCTGGAACTGTCTTATATTTTATCCAGTTTCTGGACAATAAATGAGCACAGGTCATCCTAGGCTGAAATTTAGTCATCCATTCAAATTTCTTTCTCTATTATGCTATCTTTTCTTGCCAGCTGACAGCAGAATATCCACTTAAATCCAACAGAAACGTTTCAATAATGTTGCACCTCAGGAAAAAAAAGGGAGTGATGACTTCAATCTCTTTCATCTCAGGAGACTCTGTTCACTCTGTAGATTTGTCTGTGTATCCCTAGGGACAATAAGATTCATATACCAAGGAGTATACAGATAAGTAGATGTATTGGATACGACTCTTTGGGGTACAGGTAACAGAAACCCAAATTCATTTTACTTAGTTATAAATAAATTAATTATAGTAATCCTTGATTGTTAATGGGGAAAAGAGACAAATGTGGAGGGCCTCAGATATAAACTCTGTCTGGAATTGGAATATCATCTTTGTCTAATTACTTCTCTTCTCTGCATCTTTCCTTTTTTATCTAGTACTATTAATAATCATTCTTTTTCCAGCAGCAGAAATCACGGTTGTTGACAACTTCTGAGTTTTATATCCTAAGGTATGAGCTACACCCAAAATTACCCTTTTTATTAGGCATCAGGGAATTACAATCAGCCTCTTGTGGTTCAAGTGTTTAATTATACGTAGGGATATTAATGAATATAGAAGCTCCCATTGCATCTGCATGGATAGAAAGGGCAATTTGCAGAAATTGTGGTACAATTCCCAAAACATAAGGTGTCTAGCAGGGAAAACAATAGATATATCCTCCAGTCTGCATTTTCTCAAGCCTAACAGTACACAATTACATATTTCCCAGTTAAATTGCCTAAATACCACACAAACGACATTCAAAAGATTTTTCACAAGATTAAAAAATCTGCTCCAATGCACCTTAATATTTTGTTTCTGTAACTAGGAAATAGACACTATCGGGAATTTTTCAAGGATAGTTTCTTTTGTATTTAAAAACTAAATTATTTCCCACTTGGCATTCCAATTCACAGGGAACCTTGTTTTCTTACAGAAAATAGTACATATGAATTAAAAATACTTCTAAATACACTACCTCCAAATTTAACACATGAAACAAATCTTACTTTCTCTGTAAGCATTTACTTCAATGTTTCATTGAAACAATTTCACTCCATTAAATGAGATTTGCCTGTGTTGACAATACGGCACTCACTGATAAGCACAAAGGAAAATATAGTATGTGCGATTTCATTATTTATAAAATTGTCATTTCCTTCTTAGGTAGACTGTCTAAAATATTATAAATTTAATACACAAAATCCACAATTATAAATAACACATTTAGAATAATCTCTAGTTTAAAACAACTAGATCTTGATAAATGTGCTTTTTGATACTTTTTTTTTTTTTTGGCTTGCATACTTTTGAAAGAATTTTTTGATACAAATTCTTTTGAAATTTTCCAAACTCCTCTCCAAATAAAATGTGTGAAGTCAGGGTTGCAGCTAAGGGAGAAACCAGGCAGGAATGAGGGGATTACTAAGATGGCAAGCACCTTTCCTGTAATGTAGATGCAGGAGCATGCAACCGTAAGCAATAATCAAGTGAGCAGAACATGAAGCTGTCAGTCCTTGGGGTAACAGCCATGTGGGAAAGGTGAACTTGAGATCTTCACCAAGACTCTCAAGAAGGTTAATGTAGCCCCAGGTAAGTAGCAGATGGTTCTCAGCAGAGGTGGGAACAAATGCCACCTTGAGGAAAGCAACTCCATTATGCCTGAAGAAACCCCACGTTTGCATGCTCACAAGCAAAAGTTCTCAAACAAATTAGTAGGTAAATGCCATGGATGACAGATATAAACACTCCCAAAGACTTCAGAGGTTAGAATTAGGAGATTTAAGATGAAAACAACTATATATGAAAAGTTTAATAAAGGACAGTATCCCACAAATAAGTAAGCAGGAGGAAACTCTAAAGATAATTAGGGAGATTTAAATAAGGGCCACGTAGAACTTTTTTTTGTTTTTTGTTTCTGTTTTTGTTTTTTTAAACAGGGTCTCACTCTGTCACCCAGGCTGGAGTGTAGTGGCATGATCTCGGCTCACTACAGCCTCAATCTCCTGTGCTCCCACCTCAGCCTTCCCAGTAGCTGGGAAAATAGAACTTTAAGAAATAAAAAATATAATTGTCTAAAACAAAACTCAAATAATAGATTAAAAGTACATTTTTAAGGTATGCGTTATTTTTGCCATTTCAAACTGGAATGTGAATAAATTGCACAGAATATGGCACATAGAGACAGGGAGATGGAAAACATAAGGGAAGTAAAACAATACGGAATTTAAAAACAGGTGGTCATTTGTCAATTTTGACTTTTGTTGCCATTGCTTTTGTGTTTTAGATATGAAGTCCTTGCCCATGCCTATGTCCTGAATTGTATTGCCTAGGTTTTCTTCTAGGGTTTTTGTGGTTTTGGGTCTAACATTTAAGTTGCTAATCTATCGTGAATTAATTTCCATATAAGGTGTAAGGAACGGATCCAGTTTCAGCTTTCTACATATGGCTTGCTAGTTTTCCCAGCACCATTTATTTATTTATTTATTTATTTTTAGAAATATCTTAACAAATTTTATTTTGCTGATATCTTTCTTTTATGTGTGTGCCAAAGTGATGGCCAGTACAAATCCATGTCTAATTAAGTCCAGAAGAGCTCCTTCAATAAGTGCAGAATGAAAGTTATGAGTGATAAGAAAGCGTCATGTCAGTTTCATTGGCAGCATTTTCTCTTTCTTAGTGGTTCATAAAATAGCGCAGTGCTTTGCTGTCGATGGTGTCTTAAATTTGGTGAATATTCAAAGTTAAATCTAATGCTGAACAGCAGCTGTGTGCAAGCCGGGTGATGTGTGTGCTGTGTGTGTTTGCTCATCTAATGCTCATGACACCTTGTCAGCTGTGAGGGAGGAGAGGGAACTGGGGAGCCCCGGGGATGGGAGTGCAGGGTGCAGTTTAGAAAGTGGGGGGTGGTCAGGGGTGGCCCCTGGGAGAGGTTTGAGCCAAGACTGCAGGTGGCAAGGGGGTCATGCCTGAGCCTGGGAGGGGGGATCCCAGGTCCCAGCAGTTCCGTTTATTTTTTATTTTGGAATCCTTTCCCCATTTCTTGTTTTTGTCAGGTTTGTCAAAGATCAGATGGTTATAGATGTGTGGTATTATTTCTGAGGGCTCTGTTCTGTTCCATTAGTCTATATCTCTGTTTTGGTACCAGTACCATGCTGTTTTGGTTACTGCAGCCTTGTAGTATAGTTTGAATTCAGGTAACATGATGCCTCCAGCTTCACTCTTTTGGCTTAGGATTGTCTTGGCAATATGGGCTCTTTTTTGGTTCCATATGAACTTGAAAGTAGTTTTTTCCAATTTTGTGAAGAAAGTCATTGGTAGCTTAATGGGGATGGCATTGTATTAAACTAAAGAGCTTCTACACAGCAAAATAAACTACCATCAGAGAGAACAGGCAACCTACAGAATGGGAGAAAAATTTTGCAATCTTCTCATCTGACAAAGGGCTAATATCCAGAACCTACAAAGAACTCAGACAAATTTACAAGAGAAAAACAAACAACCCTATAAAAAAGTGGGCAAAGGATATGAACAGACACTTCTTAAAAGAAGACATTTATGCAGCCAACAGACACATGAAAAAATGCTCATCATCACTCACCATCAGAGAAATGCAAAGCAAAACCACAATGAAATACCATCTCACACATTTAGAATGGCAATCATTAAAAAGTCAGGAAACAACAGGTGCTGGAGAGGATGTGGAGAACGAGGAACACTTTTACACTGTTGGTGGGACCATAAATTAGTTCAACCATTGTGAAAGACAGTGTAGCGATTCCTCAAGGATCTAGAACTAGAAATATCATTTGACCCAGCCATCCTATTACTGGGTATATACCCAAAGGATTATAAATCATGCTGCTATAAAGACACATGCACACGTATGTTTATTGCGGCACTATTCACAATAGCAAAGACTTGAAATCAACCCAAATGTCCATCAGTGACAGACTGGATTAAGAAAATGTGGCACATATACACCATGGAATACTATGCAGCCATAAAAAAGGATGAGTTCGTGTCCTTTGTAGGGACATGGATGCAGCTGGAAACCATTATTCTCAGCAAACTATTGCAAGAACAGAAAACCAAACACTGCATGTTCTCACTCATAGGTGGGAACTGAATAATGAGATCACTTGGACACAGGAAGGGGAACATCACACACCGGGGTCTGTTGTGGGGTGGGGATACAGGGTAGGGATAGCATTAGGAGATATACCTAAGGTAAATGATGAGTTGAGGGGCACAGGACACAAACATGGCACTTGTATACATATGTAACAAACCTGTACGTTGTGCACATGCACCCTAGAACTTAAAATATAATAAAAATAAATAAATAAATAAATAAATAAATAAATAAATAAATAAGGTGGTCATATATACATCTATACATCTATTTGGAAACTCAGAAGGACAGAGTGCATACAATGGAGAAGTGCCATCATTTGATTAGAAAGCACATAAGAACTTTTCAGAAATGTGAAAAGGCATACATCCACTTATTCAGGAAGCACAATATATTGTATTCAGAAAAAGTTTAAAATTTGCATCTAGGCACATCATAGATAAATGCAAAACACCAAGTGCAAAGAAAAGATCTTGAAAGCAGCAGACAAAATAAAGCAGATGATCCATAAAGTTATGAAAATTGCGTCCACTGCAGTCTTCACAATGGCAATAAAGAGTGACATAATATCTCCAAAGAAGTGGAAAAAAATCATTTTTATCCTAGTATGTTATAGCAAATGTGGTAGGTGGTCTCCAAAGATGACCCCTAGTGAACTATGCTCTCTCCCAAACAAACCAGAGTGACTCAACTTTAACATATGGAGTGCTGCCGGAGAAGAAGAATAAAATGTGTCGGGACAAATATAAGTATATGTGATCAAACAGAGAAATAAATAAAAGCAAAAGAATAATTGAAAATTTCAGAATAGTGGTTAAATTTGGTGGGGATGAGTGACTGTGGTGAGGACAAAGGGGATTGAATGAGGTGGGGCAAGTAAGGAGATGCATAATTTTATCGATAACGATCAGTTTATCATTTGATATTAGCTGTACTAGTTGTCCATTTCATTATATGGTATGACTTACATATATTTTATAAATATTCTCAGGTATGAATCGCATATTACATTTGAACAACTTAATCTTGAAAGCAATTGCATTATGTCAGAAATGTCATTTTTCATGGGCAAAAACCATTTTCCTGTCTAACTCTCTAAAATATTGATTGCATCGTAAGGAATAAACTCCTATTTAATAAGGTATTTTCCCCCTTTACTGCCACGAGAAATCTTTTTTGGCACATAATTAAATGACTCTCATCTTTTCCCTAGAAATCATTCAGACATAAAGGAACATGACACAATACAGACCTTTCATTCTTAATCTTCAGACTATGCTTTGGCCTCAAATAGTTTTCATCTTTTTCATTACATGGGGTATGGATTGCTTTTTGTGTTTCTGTTTCCATAGAAAATGTCCAACTGGCTTTCATTCTTTGATGAAAGAATGCTAAATAAACAGTTGAGATGGATTCTCATTTGCTTGTTTTATGCTCCACTAGATGGAAAAAAAATGTACCTACTATTTGAGACTAATAACAACATAGCACATTGTAATGTGTCAATTTAATATTGTCAAAAAGTGCAGATGAATTTGCAATACAATTTACATTTCCACGAGTTTACTCACTAATTTATTTAATTTACCTAATGTTTTTAGCATTTACTATGCTGCAATTGTGCTAAGTGATGACATGTAAAAGAGAATATATATTATTGCTACAGGAGAATGTAGGGTGTGTACAAAGGATGGGGTTGGCACAAAAAGAGAGCACTTGATTGCTCCTAGAGAGCTTAGGATATCTGCGCAGAAAAAGAAAAAGGTGAACTGAAACTTACAGAATAGGCAAGAGTTTATCAGTTAAATGTGGCAGAAGAAAGATTTTCTAGAAGAGAAATTATGTACAAAGGCAAAAAAAAGTGTCAATTTCTAGCAACTTGGCCAATTTAACTGATGACAAATAGCCATTTTCCCACTCCACAAGAATTCTGGACAAAATGTCACATAAACACACACACACACACAGAAACACACACGTGCACACACACACACTTATATGAACTCAAAAGCTGAAAAAGAAATCCCCTCTAGATCTGGACTCAAGGATCTAAAAAGTAAGAATTCTCTTTCTTCCTTAGGGAACTCGAGGAATTGATTCTGTGGGTGCACCTTCCTCAATCGGCCTCCTCTTCTCAACCCCAAACATGCACACATCCCAGGGACTCGAGGTACATTTTAATATCTATTCCCAGACATAAGATGCAACCTCCAGCTGCGCAGGGAGGGAACTTGAACTAAGTCTTGAAGCTGGGATCTCAGAAGGGCATCACTGGCCATGAGAGAGGCATAACCTTTTCTGGTTATTTGGTTGTTGGTAGCAATAACCAAAACCCTGTTGCTTGTTGGCTCAAGAAAGTAGTCAAGAAGCACACACATACAAAATTAATTGCTTTGGATTGGGGGAAAAGGGAGAAGAAGAGTTGATATTTATATCTGATCAAAAATTAAAATCAATACTTGGAAATGAATGTCTAAGGGTAAGAGCCTAGAACAGAATCAGTATGAAATTCTGCAAGATTACACTATGCTCCCAGATAGATGATATAGTGTTATACATCATGTTAATAAATAGATTATTCTAAAAGAGACCATAAAATAAATATGCTTAAATAATTAAAGGAATAAAGGAAGAAATACAGCTGAACCTTGAACAACACAGGTTTGAATTCTGTAGGTCTACGTGTACACAGATTTTCTTGCTCCTCTGCCACTCCTGAGACAGCGACACCAACCCCTCCTCTTCTTCCTCCTCCTCAGCCTACTCAAAATGAAGATGACAAGGATGAAAACCTTTATGATTATCCACTTCCACTTAATGAATATGATTTTCTTAATAACGTTTTCTTTTCTCTAGCTTGCTTTATTATAAGAAGCAGTATATAGTACATATACCTTAAAAATATGTGTTAATAGACTGTTTATATCATTGGTAAGGTTTTTCTCCTGGTCAACCATAGGCTATAAGCAGTTCAGTTTTGAGGAGTCAAAAGTTATACACACATTTTCAACTGCTTGGTAGTTGGCACCCCTAATTCCCCTGCATTGTTCAAGGATCAACTATATAAAGCGTAGTAAAACAATGAAGCAGATTGGAAAAAGCACTAAGCTTTTAGAAATGTTAATTATAGTGAATAAAATGAACAATTTAAACAAATGATAAAAAATTAATAATGTGTATAATAAACCTTAGGAAATCACCCAAGCACATCATATAAAGTATTTAAAAATATCAAAGTAAGATTATGAAATATGGATAATAATATGAATTATGTTTAACTCATTTATATTCATTGTCATAAGATTATTTTACATATATTATCTTGCTTACACTTGCTTTTAAAAGTAGACACATATCACCATGCTGATGTTTTGTTTACTTTCCATTATCTCTTTCATATAAATTTTTACTTTTGAATTTTTCTTTTATATTATTTATGCTCAATATCAAATTTTAAAGATAAGAATAATACTTGCTTGTTCTTGATATCTTGAATCTTATTAAGTCAGCCTATTAATTTTATCTACTTTAAGAGCATGTGAGTAGTCCATTCTGAGAACCCTTGTATTTAAAAACAAAACAGAAACAAAATGGCGTCTTTGTAGGATGAAAACCCTAATTTCTCAATCTTGCCCTTTGAGAACTTGAGAACTTTGAAGATTTTGGTCCATTTTTATTTCCTGATATTAGTGCTGCAAAGAATAAAACTGACACCAGATTGATTTCATTCCTTTTTTGCATAATCTGTTTCTGGTTAACGGATGCTTACGGAATTATGTTTTATTTAAACCTACATTTCAGTTTGCCATGTTATGTCTAAGTTGGGTCTTTTTTCATAAATTTTTCTAGTAACCAATCAGGACTTTTAACTCAAGGCTTTAATCAGCATCAAAAAATCAAATTCACCTAGGCCTTTGATTGTTGCTTTTTTAATGATTGCTTGGCCTCTTCTTCAATGGTACCTATAATTATCAGTTTGCAGCACTTTGAAATGACTCCTTATCATATTTTGGTCCCTTTTCATCTCATCTTGTTATCTTTATGCCACATCCCTTTGTCCTTTCATCTTTTCTTCATCTATTCTGATGATTTTCTGCTAGTGTTTCTTGGCAATTATGCTTACTGGCTACAACTAAACTTATAAAATAGGTTTCTTTAATATTCTCCAGGTAACTGTAATTCTCATTATTCAAATGACTGAGAAACATCAGGATGATGCTATCTCTCTCTTCCTTTGTATTTCTACAAGTTTGTTTTTTGTTGTTTTTGATATTCTTTAGAAATCTTGGTATTGATTTGTTTTTCTTCAAACACCACGTAGGATTTTGGTTTTTTTTCTTACCCTCAAATGAATGCTCATCCACCAATTATTGTTTGGTAGCTATTTGAATCTCATTCTTGAATCTAGAGATGAGATCCCTTTGCATAATACCTGATTCAATTGTCAGCATCTAGCCATTTTTACTGAGTATAATTCCTCTGGACTAAGGTATGTCTTTCTCCTACCTCTGCTGACTAAATTTCCAGTGCTTTGAATAGATTGAAGCTTTCAAAATGTGCCACCCCAGCATGCATTTCTGCTAGGATTCTTACTGTCTCCATCTTTATCTTTATACTTGTAGGAATTTTGGGGTCCATAACAGCTAAAATTATTACCTTTTTTTGGATCCACAATATTTTCTTTCTAGATTAAAGGTATTTCATACTATTTTAATACAGAATTTAAATACAAGATATTTGACTGCAAGTTTTAATCATCTAAGCTTCTTTGTTTGACATTAAGCCAGTCACAATATTAGAAACTTACTCACCGGCTGAAATATGAAGATGTAATCCTATTTATTGTGGCACTTGCTCGTCTTTTATGATCTATCTCAGAATCAAGATTGTTTTTATCAAGGTATGGAGAACAAGGTAAAAATACAGTCACTGGCTTCTGAAAAGGATAAGTTGATGGGTGCTGAATGTGAATCAGAGGGCTTGTGGATTGGACTGAGTAGAAAGTATCTTGCTGTGCTTTTAAATGTGCCACCAGAGCTGGGTCAACTGGTTGGATCTAAACAAAAAATATATTTTTTCTTACATTTTAATAGAAAAGATGCAAACTGTTGGTACATTTCTAATCCAGTTTTTTGAAAATTTTATGGAGCATAGTTTTATACATTTCTCTATACATTGTTAGCTGTAATCAACATTGCATTTTATAAAATATTTATAATGTATAAAAGAACACAGTATTTGGGCCCTTTTTACAAAGTCTTTCTGAAATATGGGTTCCCTGTTTTATGTTATAAATAACTAAGAAACAGACTTAATTGCAGGCAACAAAATGACCTAGAAAACAAAATAGATGTTTTATAATGATTTCTAATTAGGACTATTATTAGATCAAGTGATCTTTAGAAACTAGAAAAACATGACTTGTTTCTTTTCACATAAGAATGGTTAAAAATAAAACATAGCTAAGATGATTCCAACATTTCAAAGTTCATGGAAAATATCTATAAATAAGTTATTTATTATATGTTTTCTTCCTAATCGTTCTTCTTCACTTACCACTTACATTAACAACTGGAAGAAATAGAGAGGAGAGCATGGGAGGGGAATGAAGCTAGACGAACAGAGAATATTATTTGAGGAAATAAGTCTTGAAAAATATACATTTACATGCCCTTTGCAAATAGTGTTTGCATATATTAAATCTTTACTCCCAGAAAATGGCTGTTTCATAATTAAATATAACCAAATATTTATTATAATAAATATTGTAATTGATTGTCCTCTTTTTTGCCATCCTCTCTGATCAAAATCTTTGAATTATATGAATGTTCCAAAGTCTGTCATCAATTCTTTCATAGTCATGCAACATAAATTTTCCCAATAAATATCATAAACAAAACAACACAACACAAAAGACTAACTGCGAAAATCTTTTGAATAAAGAGAAGATTTATTTTTTAATGATATTTAATATGCTCAAAATCATTACATTATTGCTAATATCACTAGGTATTAGGCCATTACAACTATATAAAATAATCCATTTATTGTTATATTAAATATTGGTACCTTCTTTGTTGTTTAGAACCATGCTTGATGACCCACAAAATCTATGAGCAGGAACTCACCTATTTTTAATATGTTTACCTTTAACTGCACAAGTACTGGAGAGGTAAAAACTCCTGGAGGGTAACTTAAGGATATTCGGGAATCCATGCTTGACTTAAGAGTGAGGCCTTTCTTTGTTACTGTGAACGACTCTTTCTTTAAACAAGACACAACAGAAAAGATACCCAATTTGTAAACTTTTACTGAAGCACAAGTCCCCTGTATGGAATAAAGAACATTAAAACAAGCTATAGCACCGATTTGAAAAATATTTGCTGTATAGACTCTATGGATTGTCAAAAAAAATCTCTACACTCTTTATTTAATCACCTACGATTTAAAATGATTCCAGGAACCTAAAATGGATGGTTATTTTATGAGATTAAGTAGAAATCGGTAAGAGTTTCTCAAATTTAGACTACAAAATAAAAAACAAAAATAAACATATGTCTTAAATTTAAATTAAATCTTCCCCCAAAATTGTGCGAATAATGGGCAATTATTTTCAGTGTTTTCACAAATATTATTGTTCCTAGAATTCTAGCCTCCATTAGTGAGAATTGATTTTAAATACTGACCTTTATCCAAAACATTCAACACTGTTTTAGGGAATCCTAAGGACTGGAAATCCATTATTTGTGTAGTTGGCTTAAACACTATAACACCTGTGCTGTCAGCAAATTCTTTCTTCTAATAGCTCACGATAACTTAGGTTCCCCAGATAAAGTCATCTTCTCTATGTCTCTCTGTGCAGTGGGAGCAAAGGACTAAGATATTTGTGTTTCTTTTCATATAACGACATTCAAATTTATAATGCATATATACAGACACCTACTGAAGGTTTTTTACTGCACAAAAGGCAACTGCATACATAAATGAAAGCAAAATGATCTTTTCCTATAATCACCAAAGCTTAAAAGAAGGAGGCAGAGTTAGAAGTAATTTGGTCTATTCATACTTCCCCAAACAGCAGCCAGGCTCTGCCCCAGCATGAGTGGATAATCACGCTCACATACACAGAAAAACATTTCAGGGACAATCACAATGGAAAATAGTCTACCATTTGAAAGCTGACTAAGGAAGAGATTTCACAATATCGCTGAATGAATCTGTCTCTGGGAAAATTCAGGGCATGGTGAATATTATTAATTGGCCAGAGGGAAAATTGTGAGAAGTGAAAAAGAAAGATCTTCTAGAAACCAATGGTGGTTGCTGTGCACTTCGATCATATTTGATAGATTCTGAAAAGCCAAAAAGGTTTTTAAATAATTAGAAATTGAAAATGTCATACGATCCACATAAAAATTTGGAAGTAATCCAGAGTTTAAATTTTTTTCTTACTATAAAGAGAAAAATTCATGCTTGTATTTGTTATGATACCCAATGATTCCCTCTCTCTCTCTCCTTCTCTCTCTCTCTTTTGTTTTAATTATCCATTTACTAAACATTTTCCAAACCCATTTTATGACAAGTGGGCTATGAGCAGTTTTCGCTTTTATTGTGATAGTTACACAGACTGGCCAAAATTTAAGAGCTCCAATCGAGGGCAATGCTGACTAGACTATCATACCTAGAAACTTCTGATACTAAATATAAAATGTATTAGTTGCAGGAATTGGAGTAAGTACATAGAATAGGCTTAGCTTTCATATTCAACTATAAAACCTTATTTGAAACCCAGAGAAAACCAAAATCACAAAATAAATATATAACAAATAATTCCATGTATATATGGATTTTTTTTACATTTATTCCCTGCCCTCCTCATCAAATGACAACTTACATAAAGCTGAAAAAGATAAATATTTTAATTGCTTAAAAAGAAGTTAAGTGGCCCAAAGAAAAACTTTAAATATTAGTATCCCTAAACTCCATACTAAGTTTATTATTATTATTTTTTTATTTTTTTGAGACGGAGTTTCACTCTTATTGCCCAGGTTGGAGTGCACGGGTACAATCTCGGCTCACCGCACCCTCTGCTTCCCGGGTTCAAGCGATTCTCCTGCCTCAGCCTCCCGAGTAGCTGGGATTACAGACATGCACCACCAGGCCCAGCTAATTTTTTATTTTTAGTAGAGACTGGATTTCTCCATGGTGGTCAGGCTGGTCTCGAACTCACGACCTCAGGTGATTAGCCTACCTTGGCCTCCCAAAGTGCTGGGATTACAGGTGTGAGCCACCGAGCCCAGCCTCCACAGTAAACTTAACAGTTATTATATTCTCTCTTCACAGCATATGAATTTGTGATCATACAGAGCCTCAGAGTTATTACAATTAAAATCTGACATGAAAATGATAATTTATCAACAACTAACATGTATTTACAGGCTTCTTTCTCTCTTCATAAGTGTATTATCTATTTAATTCTTACAACCATACCAGGTAGATACTATTATCATGTTTATCTCTCAGATGAAGTCACTGAGTCACAGCAAGGTTACATAATTTTCCCAAGTTCACACAGCAAGAAAGTGTAGAAACCATATGTCAAACCTAACCAATCTTCTTCCACAGGCCACATCTTAACTACCACATATACTTTCTTCTATGTATAGACCAAATTTCATTTCTAGACTGATTAACAATCTCAAGGCATACACACACATACACAAATTTTTAAATTTTTTGTATATTTTCCCAACCCATGAATAATAACAATTAAAGCTACTATCATCTGGGGATTCTAACATTCTTAAATTTAGACAAGGGTCCATCATATTAGAAATGTTGGTCTGAAGTTAGTCAAAAGCACAAAAGTAATTAAGCCATGATTTTGATTTTGTTTCCTAGGTGAAAAAAAATAACATTTGGTAGGTGTTCAAACCAAGCTCTCCATTCCTAACTTTGGCTAATCATTTCCATCCTTTGATCTTTATTGATGGCAATAAATTGTGAATGCTCTGGCACAAATCCAAAAATCCTTCCATTTATTACTAGTGGAGCAATTATATCTACACTACAGTCTATTAGTCTGAGTAATATTTAGAAGAGGAGCCAAACAGCAAATGTAGATATAGCCAAGAATTTACTAACCTTATAACCTCCCTTCATTCCTTCCAGTGAATTTGGGTTTAGGTAACTTGATTGAAGGTTTGTGTCACACACTTTCACCATGATATCTCTGTAATTTCCTCTGTAACGTGCAGTAAATGGAATTGCAATGCCTATTGGAAATGGAATTCTCTTTTCCTTATCTGAGCATTCAATAGTTACGACGTTGCTAACTAACTCTTCATTATCACCCACTATTAAAGAACTCATGTTATTTATTATCCGGCATTCCAGTTGTTGTAGAACATATGATGGTGCTGTAATATAACAAGACACTTGGGGGTCAGTATCATCACTCAGCACATCAAGATACCTGAAGGGGAAAAAAGAATGTCATTTTTCCAATTATTTGATTTATGTACTTTACAGCTAAATGCAGAAAAGCACAGACTCTAGATCTACATTGTCTTGGTGTGAATTCCAGTTCTGATCAAACCTGTGACCTTGGGCAAGATCCTCAGCCTCTCTGTGCCTCAGTTTCCTCAATGGTAAAAGGGTGATAACATAATAACTGTCTCATGGGAGTATGAATTGAATTAAATGAACCATTACATGGGAAGTAATTAGAGCTATGTCTGGTACACCATATGTGTTATATATATCAGCTATAATTCGTTTTGCTACCATTGTTATTTAAGCAATTGATTCATTCCACATTATAAAGCTGAAGATTGCTGAAGTTTCTTGGTAAAATCAGTACTAATACTTGAATAATTTCCTCAACTGTGAGGAGAGGGAGTCAACATATATGAAGTATTGTAATTGTCTAAACACACTAGATCAAATGATGATGGTGATTATATATTTTTAGAAAAGCTGAGAAAGATACAAAAAAAACTGTAAATTTATCATTAATCATAATAATTAGGCAAAGATCACTTACAATCTCCCAAAAAATCAATCCAAAATTTTATTTTGATCATTCATTTTACTCTTTTTAACCATCAAATTTGCCGAGGATTTGAGAGTCATAGATTTGAATTCAGATTTGAGATCAGTCACTATTTACTTGACCTTGCAAATTAATAATTTTTATTAAAATAGCTAATATTTTACTGCTTTCTATTAAGTAGTTTTTAGGCTACACACTATTCTCACAACTATTGTATCAGGCAGGTGTTACTAATGTAACTATTTTACAGATAAAAACACTGAGGCTTAGAAACTTTAACTTTCTTTCAAAGATCCCACAGATGGTAAATTTTAGGACGGATAATTGGCTCCATCTAGCTTTAATGTAAAAGTCCAAACTCTTGAATATAATATCATAATTCCTTAAATCATTCAAAAATGCTGGTTACTTTATTCATTGCAAATTGAAACTAACATCTAATTCATAATAGTGTGAAGACTGAATGCAATGAAACACTTAAACATACAATAATGTGTTGGCCTTAGAAGTGTGCTCAATAAATGCTGGTTTTCTACATTAAAATGACCAACTTGAGTTCCTCTTTTTTTACTACTCATTTATACCAGTGAAATGATTGAAATACTGGCAATGTTGAAGAGAAATAAGAGGATCTATATTTAATAAAGCATTAATGTCCAGCTCTACAATAATCAGATTTTAGACATTTTTCAATTACTGGTGAATAGAATTATAAAGTGCAATTTAACATAGAAATCCAAAAAATATGTAGAAATTGCAGAGAGAGTCATTGATTTATGTTTACAATTCTAAACTCATAGTTAGAAGGAATAAAAAACGACTCAGCACATTGTTCTGCTTGAGTATTCTTTGGTGATGGTGATCAATGTAATTCAGAAAACGAGAAACATTGTTTAATAGAGGATACAGTGACCCAGCATTGTATAACTTTAGGAATGACTCTCCTCTGTGTCTTGGAAACCATATTAATACACTTTTCTTCCAGGAGTTATGTTTCTCAACTGACAGATGAAGTAGGACAAGGAGACTTTTAAACAGTTCCATTCTCTCTAGCCCTAGTGAAATAGATCTAGACTAGACACTAAAATACAGTTACATGGTAGTTACCAAAACAGCATGGCACTGGTATACAAATAGGCACATAGACCAATGGAACAGAATAGAGAACCCAGAAATAAAGCTAAATACTTACAGCCAACTGATCTTCAACAAAGCAAACAAAAACATAAACTGGGGAAAGGACACCCTATTCAACAAATGGTGCTGGGATAATTGGCAAGTCACATACGGAAGAATGAAACTGCATCCTCATTTCCCACCTTACACAAAAATCAACTCAAGATGTATCAAGGACTTAAATCAGACCTAAAACCATAAAAAGTTCTAGAAGATAACATCAGAGGCCCAGCACGGTGGCTCACGCCTGTAATCTCAGCACTTTGGGAGGCCGAGGCGGAAGGATCACCTAAGGTCAGGAATTCAAGACCAGACTGACCAATATGGTGAAATTCCATCTCTACTAACGATACAAAAATTAGTTGGCGTGCTGGCAGGCACCTGTAGTCCCAGCTACCCAGGAGGCTTAAACAGGAGAATTGCTCGAACCCGGGAGGTGGAGGTTGCAGTGAGCTGAGATCGTGCCACTGCAATCCAGCCTGCGGGAAAGAGTAAGACTCCATCTCAAAATAAAATAAAATAAAAAATAACATCAGAAAAACTTTTCTAGACATTGGCTTAAGCAAAGACTTCATGACCCAGAACCCAAAAGCAAATGCAACAAAAACAAAAATATATAGGCCTTAACTAAACTAAAAAGCTTCTACACAGCAAAATAAACAATCAGCAGAGTAAACAGACAACCCACAGAGTGGGAGAAAATCTTCTCAATCTACATATTCGACAAACGACTAATATCCAGAATCTGCAAGGAAATTCAAACAAATCCACAAGTAAAAACAAACAATCCCACCAAAAAGTGAACTAAGGACATATATAAACAATTATCAAAAGAAGATATACAAATGGTCAACAAACATATGAAAAAATGCTCAACATCACTAATTTTCAGGGAAATGCAAATCAAAATCACCGTGCAATAACACCTTACTCCTGCAAGAATGGCCATAATAAAAAAACAAACAAAAAAGATGTTGGTGTGGATGTGGTGAAAAGGGAACACCACTTTACATTCCCACCCTCAGTGTAAAAGTATTCCCTTTTCACCGCATTCACACCAACATGTTTTTTATTTGTTTGTTTTTTGATATGAATGAGAAAATAAAACGTTTGTTTTTCCATTCCTGAGTAACTTCAGTTAATGTTCTCCAATTCCGTCCAGGTTGCTGTGAATGCCATTATTTCATTCCTCTTTATGGCTGAATAGTATTCCATGGTATGCATATATGTGTGTGTGTGTGTATATATATATAATATCTAATATATTATATACATTTCATATATAATATATAAAATTTATATAATATATAATATATAAATATATATTATACATAAAATATTTATATACAAATATAATATATAAAATATAATATTTACATATAGCATATAACATAAATATACAATATTATATATAAATATAACATATAATATTTATATCTAATATAACATATTATATAACATATATATTTATATATAATATATAAATATAAATATATAATTTATCTTATATATTATATAGTATATATTTATATAACATTATATAAATATATAACAGGCCTATTATATAAATATATAAATTTATATATTATATAAATTTGTATATTATATAAATGTATCATATAAATATATAAATATATATATTATATAATAAATATAATTACAAATATAACATATATAATATTTGTATAAATATTATATAATGTTTATATAAATATATAATATGTGATTGATTATATAATCATATAATATTTATGTAAATAAATATTATATAATATATAATATTTATATATAATATTTCATATATTGTTATATATAATATGTAATTATATATAAGTATTACATACAAATACATTATATATTATATAAACATATAATATATAATATACATACATATAATATATTATATTATACATAATATTATATAATATATAATTATATAATATAATATATTATATATCTATATGCACACACACATATATGTATGCCATGGAATACTATTCAGCCATAAAGAGGAATGAAATAATGGCATTCACAGCAACCTGGGTGGAATTGGAGAACATTACTCTAACTGAAGTTACTCAGGAATGGAAAAACAAAGATTTTATTTTCTCACTTATAAGTGGGAGATGAGCTCTGAGGATGCAAAGGCATAAAAATGATACAATAGACTTTGGAGACTCTGGGGAAAGGGTGGGAGGGAGGTGAGGGATAAAACACTACACATTGGGTACAGTGTACAGTGCTCAGGTGATGGGTGCACCAAAATCTCAGAAATCACCACTAAAGAACTTATTCATGTAACCAAACACCACCTGTTCCCCTAAAACCTATTAAAATAAAAAAAAGAAAAATTTTTATTAAAACTTTAAAAAATAAAATACAGGTATGTAGAACATGAAGACATACCAGTTAACAATGGACTGCACATATAATAGTGATCCTAAAAATTATAATACTGTATTTTTACTGTACCATTTCTATGTTTAGATATGTTTAAATACACAAATACTTACCATTGTGTTATAGATGCCTATAGTATTCCGTATAGTAACATACTTTACAGTCTGTGGCCTGGGAGCGATATGCTATACCATATAGACTAAGTGTGCAGTAGGCTGTACCATCTAGATTTGTGTATGCACATTCTGCAGTGTTTGCATAATTGACAAAATCACCCAACCATGCATTTCTGTGAACATATTCCCATCTTTAAGTAAACGATGACTGTAATCACACTGGTTTATTCTAGCCTTATTTTCCCTTTTTGTGTACACCAGGACAGCCAGGAAGAGATAGGTTTCTTTCAGAAAGCTATCTGGGTTTATCACACACATCTTTTATGTGGCATGATAGTTTCCTAGGCCAAGGGATTGCAATGAGTACTCAACTTCTCAAATACACAAGCGAAGCACAATTGGTTTGGGTGCTGCAAAGAGGAAGTCACTAACCAGGAAACACCTAAAAGAGGTGTTAGAGGGAGTAGTTCAGGCAATGACTCATTAACCGATGCTTTGAGTCATTTCTGAATGTGAGAATATGAAGCTTCAATGTTTTTCTCAAGTGAAACAGGTAACCACATATAGACTA